>NC_045701.1:40451744-41095082 GCF_009834535.1 Camelus ferus
AGCGTGCATGAGGTCCTGGGTTCATTCCCCAATAACTCCATTAAAGGAAAGAGTAGAATAAAACTATTTTTAATTAAAAAATGCATATGCAGGAGATTTGGCTACTTTAGGGAGCTATTTGAACTGATCAGCAGTTCACCTATGAGACAGAATTCTACAAAATAATCATTTGGTAAAAATTAAAATAACCTCCCTTCTATGACTCTAAAAATTATATCAAATAGGTTTTAAACTGTGCTGTTTCTTCTAGACATAATTTGATCAACCTAAGGTCCTGGAAGAACTTGTCCAAAACTTAAGGTGGAGGTGGTTAAACTATTTGCTTAAATTGCACATCTGCTCATTAAAGCTAATTAGTGTTTTCTGTCATTAATGCTAGCATGCCGAACTTCCTACTGCTAAACTTCAGTCCTATCTGGAACACATATCACACAGGCCAGGGATTTAGGAGCAGCTGCTCTGTATCATTATGTCACATTACATGTTATTATAATTTTATAAACTATATGCATGATTAAAGCTGGATTGATTATCTGACATTGCCCTAACGAGTTCTAGGAGCCAGTGTCTCCGATGCTCACTAAAAATAAACCTTTATGCTAGTTGACTACTAGTGCTGAAATTCAACCAGTGTCAACACACTCTGAAGACCTGTCAGAGTTGTCTTTAAAAAATAAATAAATAAAAATAAATAATAAATAAATAAATAAAATTTGATTTAGGATACTGATTTAGGGCTGTTTCATTTTACGCAAGGAATGTATTCCTAAAGATTTTATATAATTTAAAACATTAATTCAAGACAGAGCCTGGCAAAGTGTGGTCTTTATTTTTGCCTATCTGATAAAGAAGAAATGCCATGTAGCAATACTTAAAGGCACTTTGCAACTTAGTAACCCAGCCACTTTTAGAATATGTGGTTCTTGATTATTTTAAAATTTGGGAAGATTCTCATTGTTTCAAACTTTGCATAGAAAGTGTGACTTAATGTCTTTATAATGTTCTGTCTCAAACTTACATCATTCGAAAATACATTAAACATGATTACATTACATAAGCAACTGTAGGAGTTTATAGAAAAGGAAAAGAAACTGAAGGATACTCATTAAAATAATCTAACTTACCCACCAATATAATTTTTCCTTCGTGATATTTGCAGCATATATGATAAACAGCCAGTATGCTGAATAATATACAAAGAATTCTTACAAGTCAACAATAAAAAAGATAAACTGGAAAATACTCATTAAAATAAAATCTGGTTTAGGTAGCAAATATTTTTCATTCATAATGTTTGCAGCATATATACTGCTCTACGAGTCTTCTCCCTTTCACTGTACCTCTTAGACATCATTCCATTTTAGTCCAAAATGGACCCAATTCATTCCTTTCAAAACCTAATCTATTGAATGAATGTAGCCTGATTTGTCTAATCCCCTATATGTGTGCATGGAGGTACCCCAATGCCTGGAACAAAGGAGGTGCTCGAATATTTGTTGACTAGATGAATGTTTGTAAAGAGAATGATGGAGACCCACAACCTTGTCTGCAATAGGTGCTCAGAATAAGCCTACCCAAAATGTATCACTTTTGCACGAGGACTTTTTTGAGCTAAAGGCTATCAAGCTCCTGTGGGCTCAAGAGAAGCTACTACTGTTCCTCTGCTAACTAACTAGAAGAATTTAAATTGGATGTTTTTCCTAGAAAAGAGTTACTACTGCAGGTAAATTTTATCTAAGTGGCACGATCTGTATGTCAGGGCAAAGATCTCACTACCAAACGTCTACTCTTCTCATCCTGTAAATGACCCTCCTGCCCTTGGAAGTCCCAGGCACCTGGCCCATTCCTTAGCTCAGGATGGTGCATGTACTTCATTTTACCTTTCTGTCTCTGACCCTCTCAGTGTGTGGGGTTCACTAAATTAAACTTGATTTTCTCGTGTTAAAGTGTGATGTCAAGTTAATTCTTAGGCCAGCCAGAAGTACCTAGAAGGGTAGAGAAAAGTTTTCTTCCTCTCTGACACTATGATGTTCTCTGCAATCTCCCAGAAGCTAGAAAAGCTAGGATTACCTGGTGGTCCAGGTAATCCTACAGTGTGTCCTTAAAAAATACGTAACAGTTACAGCAACTAACCTTGAGGGTGAGGAGACTGAAGGAAGAGGAGGAAAAGGCCACTTTTTACTTTACATAATCCTGTATTCTTTGGTTTTTCTTACAAGCACGTACTGCTTTTGTGATCATAATTGTAGAGGTAGGGAGCAGAAAGCTTGACATCACTAGAAAGATACTGGTAAGATAAGCAAGTATATGTCCTACAACCTGCTATCTTTCGACTTACTCTCATTTTAACTACTTCACTCCAGCCATTTTGTTCGGTCCCAGTGCAATCCAGGAAAAACTTCAAATTAGCATCCGTACGACTGCCTGACTACATTTGTTTACATTAACAATTCCTTCCACAGCTATTTTCCTAGGTCTGCAAATGTTGTCTTCAGTAACAGGCATTTTTGATTAAGTAAAAACTCCCATTCCTTTAACCCATAAAGTAGCTAATGCTTTTAATGTGGTATGATGTCAGCGTGATGTCTAAAGTTGAGATGTCCTTTCTTTAAGTGGAGGACTGACCCAATGACAGTGGTAGGAAAATTGGCACAAAACAGGGAAATTTCTGGTTCTGCTGCGCTGGTCACTGCCAGCCCCTGACCTTCAGCTGCTGCCGTGACGAGGCTGTGAGTCTCCTTAACTCTCCCATCATCTCCCATCATCCCCACAGAGACTATCTCAACCTAACCTTTCACTCTACACCACTGAGGTACCCCAAGAAGCAGGGGAGTCAGTCTTCCCTTGAGGCTCAGGGCTTGCATAGAGCCTGAAGGGGACAGCCAGAAGAACAGGCACAACATTTATTTGAAACCTCATTCTAAATTTGCATTATATTCCAAAAATATATACTTGATTTGTTTCAATATTCATTTCAATATATAAGTACTTGCCCCCAAAATCTCCCCCAATGAATCCAATGTTCTAGGAAGATAGGAACTGTGCCTGTGGTGGTTTCAAGTGCCCCCAGCACATACACCAACTGACATTCAAGTCTAAAACCCTGGCCACAGGCCTCTCCCACTTACCTTCAGCTCAGATTTGATTATCAAAGTCTCCTGGCAATTCCAGGATTCCAGGACCTGCAAGCTTTAATCAAGCACTCCCGCCAGCTCCTAAACATATGGCCGGCCTACTCTTTCTGCGCAGAAAGCACAGGGGGCCTCTATCTCCTTCTGTGTGTGGTATGGGCTCCTCTGCCATGCTTTCCAGAACCTCCACAGTTGGACTGCACCCTCCTGCTCTCCACTCCTGCTGGCGGCCCCAGGCTCACAAATGGCTTCTCCGTTCACAAACGCTACATGCTTGCTTCCATCTTAATGCCTGGAATTTCTTTCCCACTGGCCTCTAAAATGTCCAAATCATGTTTTTCCAGACCCAACTTAAATTTTCCTTCTTAAATTTAATGATTCCCTGCTCTTTCAAAATGTAGTAACAGTTCCAGTCTGTGCCAGCCATTGGGTTCATCACTTGTTGTTGTTGTTTTTCCCCTCACATTTTGGGTAATGTCTTAACTCTGGTCCCAAAACCCCCTCCCTAAACCATCCCAGTAGCCCCTTTCCTTCTCCCACTCCCCAACCCAATACCAAGTCCTTGTTTTGGTCCTGGTTGACCTTGGTCCTCCAGGCCTTCCAGAGGCAGTAACCCTGGCCCTGAACCCCACCCCAATCCTGCTTTCATTTCACTCCTCCCTGGTGCCCACCTGTTGCTGCTGCCAGGTGCCAAGAGGCTCTGCTCCCTGGCTGGGCACTCTCATGTAGCCTCCTCATGGTAGGCTCTGGCTTCCAACCTTCCCAGGCAGATGGAACATTCCTAACCACATTTCTGCATCCTCTACAACTCAACCAAATGAATTAAACTGGTGCTATATCAAGGTGCGTGAATGGTGACTCAAAGATGGGCATGCGGGACCTCCATTAAAAGAGTGCATGGTCTACTGGAGAAAACAGTCTGGAAAAGGCAGTGTTTTCCTGCCCAGGATGTAATGGTGTCAGAAGGCAGAAGACATGACATGTGACCTGGGGCTCAAAGGGTGTATCTGATTCCCCAGTTAGAAATGGGGAGGAAGGTGATACAAAGGGACATTCCAGACAGGAACCTGCCTAAGCCAGAGGCACTGACGACATGAAAGTCTGCAGTCCCTTCAGAATAGCAAGCACACCAGCTCTATTAAAGACTGAGTTTTCCCTCACAAATTTTTCTAATTACAAAATATTTTCCCAGTTCTAGATAAAAGAAAACCTTTTATAGGAGAGAATTTGGGCGTGTTCTCATGCAAATACTTACCGGGCGTTAAACATTATCCTTTGAAAGTAGATCCTTTTTGTAAATACCACGAAATCAATTAGAGAATAATCCAGTGATTCACATGGTTTACCAAACTGGTTCATGCTCTATGGAATGAGTGAAAAGGATGAGGAAATGAGTCATCTTTCATGCTCTGTGGAGTGAGCAAAAAAGTAATAAAACTGATCTTCTTGGCCCACAAAGGGATTCAGAAGGCAATTTTAAAAGTTACTGACCAAGCTGGAACTATAGGAATTATCTTAGACTACTCCCTCAGCTCCTATCTTTACCTTAAATTACTGACCAAGATCTCTAATCATTTCCCTAACTGCTGAATGACTCCATTGTCCTGGCCACCTCATTCCACTCCTTCCCAGTCCCTAACACAGGTTAACCATTGATTCCTACCTGAACGGACCAAAGATAGATCATGACTAATATGTATTTTGATTGGGTGGAGGATGGGGAAAACCAGGTTGTCATTTTCTACCTTGATGAAAAATATTCAATTGTTACATTTTTGTAGAACACATGGAAATGTGGACTATATTTCACTCTGTACCTATACGGTTCACATATTGGATAGTTATCACATTTCTGAGAGTTATAAAAGTACTTTAGGATACAAACTACTATATATAAAAGAGATAAACAACAAGGTCCTACTGCATAGCACAGAGAACTATATTCAATACCTTGTAAGAACATACTATGAAAAAGAATCTGAAAAACTATACATATATAAAAGTGAATCACTTTGCTATATATCTGAAAAAAAAAAGTACTTCAAGTCCCTCTAGGGAGGAAGGTGCACACTTCCTCGGACACCTTCCACAGTGGCCCCCATCCCATTTGTGCACATAAAGTACTAGCCTCATATCTCATCTTCCTGTCTTGTCCCCAAAATCAATCCTTCCTCACTACTACTAGAGTCAACTTTCCAAGAATCTTTTCATGACTTTTCATCATCTCAGCATGGTGGGCAACATTTTTCATGCTTCTGCTCTGCCCTCTCTCCCCGGAACACACTGAACTATCACTGCTCTCTGTGGAACGCTCTTTCTCACTCCCCTGGGCCTACATAAAAGAACTATTATTCCATGCCAGGAATCACCTGAGTCCCCACTCCTGCTTCTCCTGGTGACCTCAAGCTCACCTTTCAAGGACCAGCTCCCTGGTCTCTTCCTGCACGTACCTTCACTCTCTCCTTCAGACCCCAAGCAGCCCTCCCTCCTCCACAAGGACAGAGCCCCTCGCTCTCCCTCCCCAGAGCACCTGCCACCTGCATTGTCACTGCCACTGCACTGTTTGCTGCCCCACCATTCAGTGAGCTCCTCAGGCCCCTTCATCTTTATGTCCTCAGCAGTGCTTGGGACAAAACAGATTTTCCACAAATGTTTGTTGAAGGAATAAATATGAGAATGAAGAGCTCTGAGAATATTTTAGCAACAACAGCACCAGAAAAATAAGCACACAGTTTCCCAAAGTCACTGCTATTAAGAATAAAATTAACTTAAAAAAATTAATGGAGATACTGGGGATTGAACCCAGGACCTCATGCATGCTAAGCACACTCTATCACTGAGCTATGCCTTCTTCCCAAAAAATTATTTCCAAAAATCATAGCAGATTATACTTACATTGGATGTTGCAGGGTGAAAGTCTTTTTTTTCTTCTTAATACAAAGTGATATCATCTCCTGATTTTAAAAATATTTAAAATGTGTCATACTTAAACACCTAATAGTCCTGCCTAATTTAAGCCAGAAATTATCACCTTCCTCTTTTTGCTGCAGCCTGAAGTAAAGATAGAAGTCAGAAAGTATAAAAATGTGATGAGTAGCAAGTCTCAGTGCTAATGTCCTAGCAAGATGTCAGCCTCCTGAAAGGAGAGTTCATTCAGATGAACACCCCCAAGTGTCTGCTGCCATGTCCATGCCCCCAGGGTGAGCCACAGCCACCCCATACCTCCCCAGGAGACACCCAAGCCCAGCAGGTTATATGCACATTACGGCCACCAAGGAGTCCAGTGTGACTTTCTTCAGGGACAAAAGAAAACCTTGCACCAGGAAGCAAGAGGCATGTAAAGTGACATTGAGAAGACAGAACAGACATAAACAGAGGGAAGACCATGCGGAGACACAGGGAGAAGATAGCCATCTATAAACCAAGAAGACAGACCTCAGCAGAAACCAACCCTATCAACACCTTGATCTCAGACTTCTAACTCCCAGAATTGTGAGAAAACAAATTTCTATTGTTTATGCAACTCAAAAAAAGTCTTTGATGACTAGCCAAAAAAAAAAAAAAAAAAAAAAAAAAAAACAAATGTCTAATTTACTGATATCATTTCAAGTACTTACTAAGATATACATCAAACCAACAAGCTAGGAGACTTTTGCCTTCTCTGTTGGCTTCTTCCTTCAGCCTTCTCAGGTCAGCCCAGCTCAGAGCTGACTGGGTGAACTTCATCTATGTGCCGGTCAGGTGTTGTCCTAGGCAAGACCTGCCTGGACCCTGAAGAGCACTCAGTCTAGTCTGAGATATATTTCCTGGATGTAACTGCTCCAATGAAGGGCCCAGACAGGAGGCACCCCTGCCCACTGAGGAGCACCACCCATTCCCAAAGGAGCTCATTTTGTCACTTTATTTCATCAGCAGGCCGCCCTTGACTTTCATGACTTATTACTCCCACAGAACTTTCATTTTTCAAACTCATATTGATGCCTTCAAACCACCTTTTATGAACAGAATTCCACTCTTACCCAGCTTGACAAGTTTTCTATCCTAGTATTTCCCATCCCAACCAAGAGAATCTTGCCATTTTCTAAGCATGATTTGCTCATTCCCAATTTAGTGTCTCTATAAATGCCAACCTCTAGAAAGCTTCTCCCCCAGGAAATCCAATGTATTCTTCTCCTATCAGTCAGGGGTTCTCATCCAGGGGATATTTTACCCCCCAGGGGGTATTTGGCAATAGCTAGAGACATTTGTGGTTGTCAGAACTAAGGGTTGCTACTGGCATCGAGTGGGTAGAGGCCAGGGGTGCTCCTAATATCCTACAATGTCTAGAACAGCCCCACACATGAAGAATTATCTGGCCCCCAAATGTCAACAGTACCCAGCCTGAGAAATCCTGCTTTGAGTTGAGTTTTTGTTTATTTACAATGTTGTGTTAGTTTCTCACGTACAACATGGTGATTCAGTTATATATCCACATATTACTTTTCATATTCTTTTTCATTATAGGTTATTACAAGCCATTAATTAGAGCTCCCTGTGCTATACCTTAGGACCTTGTTGTTTATCTATTTTATATATAGTAGTTTGTATATGCTAACCCCAAACTCTTAATTTACCCTTCTCCCTCCGATTTGTGGACTTTTTTTTTTTGGTGGGGGGGATTAGGTTCATTTATTTAATGGAGGTTCTGGGGATTGAACCCAGGACCTCGTGCATGCCAAGCATGCACTCTACCACCTGAGCCATACCCTCCCCGCCATGTGGACTTTTTAATGATGGCCATTCTGACCGGTGTGAAGTGATATCTTATTGTAGTTTTGATTTGCATTTCACTGATAATTAGCAATATTCAGCATCTTTTCATGTGCCTATTGGATATCTGTATATCTTCACTGGAGAAACATCTGTTTAGGTCTTCTGCCCCATCTTTTTGATTAGGTTGTTTGTTTTTCTGTTATTGAGTTGTATGAGCTGTTTGCATATTCTAGACGTTAAGCCTTTGTTAGTCACATCATTTGCAAATATTTTCTCCCAGTCCATAGGTTTTTGTTTGTTTATGGTGTGTGAAAGCTTATAAGTTTAATTAGGTCCTATTTGTTTATTTTTGTGTTTATTTCTATTGCCTTGGTAGACTGCCCTAGGGAAACATTGCTAAGATTTATGTCAGAGAATGTTTCACCTATGCTCTCTTCTAGGAGATTTGTGGTTCTCTTCTGTCTTATGTTTAAGTCTTAAGTTAAGCTTCAAATTCATCTATTTGGATTAGGAAAGTGCTCACTTCAGCAACACACATACTAAAATTGGAAGGCAACTATGCTCACCACTATACCACCAACGCCTCAAAATTGGATTAGGAAATATTCCCAAATTAACCATACCCAACTCTGATCACGCCCTTGCGCTGCATTACCCCAGAAGGTACAGGGTCTCTATGGTAACTTAGATGTGAGGATAAGAATCCTAGAGTCTCAGGATCAAATAGGACTTTAAAAGTCATATAGTCTAGGGGGAGGGTGTAGCTCAGTTGTAGAGTGCCTGCTTAGCATGCACGAGGTCCTGGGTTCAATCCCCAGTACCTCCACTAAAATAATAAGTAAATAAATAAGTAAATGAATACCTAATTACCTCTCCCCACCAAAATAAAATTTTTTAAAAAGTCGAATAGTCTAACCATTTCCTTGCCCACACTGCTATGTAAACATCTGTTGCATGCAAAAAAGTTGTCTTTCTTCAGCTAGATTGTAAGCAGTTTCGCTAAGTCCTTATATGCTCGTGCACTCTGCACATGTTTACTGAGCACCTACTATGTACCAAGCACTATTCTAGGCACTGGGGATACAGTGAGAATTAGACATTATCTTTGCTCTTGTGGATCTTAAGTTCAGTGGGCTAGACACTTTTTTAAATTATATAACTTCCATTGTGATGATCGTTCTAATGGGAAGAACATGGTTTAGCTGATAACAGGAGCTCCTAAGCTGATCTGAGACATCAGACAAGGCTTTCCTGAGGATGAGACATTTAAGCACACATTAGGCATTCAGTTAGTATTTGCTGAATAAATAAAGGTGAAGCATGAAGGATAAATAAAAGTTACCCAGGTAAAGTGTACAGAGGTAGGAGGGGGACAGCAGGGAAGCTGAGTGGCTGAGGGTTTGAGGCACCGATGAGACATCAAGACAGAGAAAGCATGTGATCCATTGGATGTATGTGTCTGGAGCCCAGAGAGAAAGGCTGGGACCACACCCAGGGGACTTCCAACTCCAACATGTAAGTCAGGAAGAGGAGGAAGAACCAATGAGAGATGAATAAGGGGAGGCCAGAGACACGGGCAGAAAACCAGGAAAGGGTATGTCATAGAAGAAAGCTTTTCAAGCAGAATCCAGCCAGCTTGCAAGACTGACCAGGAGGCCCATCCTTTTGCCACCCTCATCTCCTCAGTGCTGGGACCATACAAGTGTCCTAGAGGATGAGCAAACTATTGTTTTTTCATTTTGGATTAGCATAGAATCCTTCTTCCTGGTGAATTTTGTACTTCCAAATTAACCATATTATCCTGAATAGCAATCAAAGTTAGATTTTGTGCATGTGTTTATCTATGACCCTCAAATTGTAAAAGATAAATTCTACCTAATCTCAGATTCCTTTTAGGCCTCAGTGTCCCAGCGCTCTACCAGTTTAGAGTGTCAAATGGGAAAAGTTTGGGGTGAGGATTTCAGTGGCTTAATGAATAAAAGATGCATCTAACAACATGCAGTTAGATCTTGATTATTTGGGCTAGTGAGGGGTAGGAATCCATGAATAAAATTAATGGAATCTAAAACCCCAAGTTCAACCTTTTTCCAATTAAACACTTATTTTTAAAAAATTACTAAATAGTAGGAAATCTTGCAGTAATCTCACTCTCAGTTTCCTTTCACTGTCATCTGGAAGGGATGAAGTTGTAAAGCTGTCTAGGTGGGGGGAAATTAATAAGGTGCCAGATAACCTAGAAAGTGAGAAATCAACTCCTCGATAATGTTAACTGCAGCTACCACTTATTGTTTCAGATTAGATCCTCAAAGAGTGCTTCCGTTTCTCATTTTATAAAGTCAGCTTTCACTGAATATTTACCCAATACAAGACACATGCTAGAATTATGAAATGAGAAAGAGAATGTCTTGCCCTGAGGGGTCTTAGATTCCACCACCAGTGAGACGACAAGCTACAAGGCTGAATGCAGTAAGTCTAACAGAATCACAGATGAAATGGTGGCACCCAGAGGAGGGAGTAAGTCATTCCAACATGTGTGGCACCCAGGAAAGGAAGTGGATCAGAATGGGCTTCATGGAGGATGATCAGAAATAAGGGAAGAACATTCTAGGTGAAGGAAAAGCAGAAACAGGACTTTCCAGTTACTCTGAGAGCCTGAGGTAAAACTCATAATTGACTTGGCTAAAATGTGCAGATGCATGAGGAAATGCTGGAAGAGTGGGTAAGAAAATCTGTTAGGATCAAAATGTGGGAGAGCTTGAGGATTTTAAAAATGGGCTGTATCTTTTCAGGAAAATGGGAAAGTTTCTGAGAACTGAAGTGCCTAGATTGGCTTTGTGAGTTAGGAAGAAAAATGTGGCAACAACGTAAATCATGGGTTTAGGATAAGAGAGACCGGAGACAGGGAAAACCCAATTATGCATTATCGAAGTGACCTAGCTCAGGACTGTCCATCATGTTTCAAGGAACACTAGTAAGATAAAAAGAAAGTTGGGGGAGGACAATATTCTTGGAGAGTTATAATGCATATTAGCATATTAGCTGCTCTTAGAAGTCCTGCATTAAATACCTAATTTTGTTCAATCCAGTGTCCCAAACTTTTTGACTAAAGCTCTTTGTTGTTATGGTAGTGGTTGTTGCAGAACACCTATGAATACTGGGCAAGACACTAGGGTTAAACAGGGTTTAATCTGTGAATCGCAATTCAGATAGATGATGAGACTCTGAACCAGGATATAGCAATATCAGATATAGCAATCAGCCCTATATTCGTAATATGATGATTTCCTCAGTTCAGTTATTTCTCTTTATATCCTGTACATAGGAAAAGACAAAGTTGAGAATTTGGGGCCACATCAGGAATTGGGAGTACTGGGTTCTGCTGGAGGGGCAAGGAAGTGAGATGAGAGGCTAAGGACAAGAGGATTGGTTCAAAGGCTATATAAGGGGGACGGAGGGATAAATTAAGAGTTTGGTATTAATACCACTATGTATAAAAAAAACAATAAGGACCTACTGTACAGCATGGGGAACTCTATTCAATATCTTGTAAAAACCTATAAAGGAAAAAAATCTTAAAAAGAAATATTATATATATATATCACTTTGCTGTACACCTGAAACCAACACAATATTGTAAATTAACCATACTTCAATTTAAAAAGTAAAAAATAAAAAAAGACTGTATAAGGAGCTGTTTGGCACCAGGACTTATCACCACCCTGGAAAGCCAAGTGGCTTTCCCTTTACCCCAATACTGCAGGAAACAGGAAGTAAAGGCAATTTTTAACTCCAGGAAAAAAATAATGTGGAAGAAAGGAACTATAACCACCTTGCACTGCTTAGTTCAGCCATAATAATGTAATTATTTAATGTTGACTTTTAAGAAGAAAGCCCGTGCTATATTCATATTGAGAGGAGACAGGGTATAAGAGAGCTCTCGGTCCTTTTTGACCAGAGAGGAAATAAACACTATTATCTAAAGTGACAAGTCAAGAATCCTATTATTTAGATGAAAGTGAATGCCAGAAAAAACAGCTAAAGTAGAAGAAGATGCTTCTGGGTAGTAGCATCACAGCTAGGGGAGGAAAACACTGTTTTTGTTGCATTTTAATACTACCTTGTTCTTAAAACAGTTTACATATTAACTTAATAAAAATAAAAATTAAAAAGTTCTAAGATTTGCAGTGATAAAAAGCAAACCTTCATGCATTACCTAAAGATGAAGATCATTCTTTTATTCAAGACACATTGGCAAAAGCCATCATCCGTACTAGTCTGGATCATCAGTGTAAAAGTTCTCTCGAGATCCCCAGATAAAAGCTACTTGAAGGCGCAAGATATATTTTGACAGTGATTCTCCCTATGAATTATTTATCATATTTTTATATAGTGGAAAACTACCTTGGCAACTGGTGTATCATGGTTACACTGTGGTTGCAGTTAATAGTTATTAAGCAGGGACTGCTATATTTGATTCAATAAAATAATTCTGAACCAGAAGCTGAAGGCTGAAAAGCTGAAGTTGCTTTAGAGAGCAGCTTACCATAGTACAAGGAGAAAGGAGATCTGTGGCCCTCATACCTAATCCTTATAAAAGCTGGCATTTCTCCACGAGCATAGGAATCCTGTGGCAAGCACACTACACCTGGCAACTTAACACCCAAGAAAAAGTGATTTCACTTGAGTCTTTAAAGTGATTCATGTGAGCTATTCCAATGGCAACACAGACAGATTACACACCAACAAAAGTAGTTTAAGAGGCCAAGAGTTCATTTATATATAAGACGGCTCCTTTTAAACTCTGTGAGTTGAAAGATGCATGACTGTTGCTTACCTGTTTGCCTTTTACTTAAGGATCTTCCAGGAAAGCACCAACACACTTTCCCATGACAGCTTATGCCTGGAATAAGCTTCGGTCACACGCCTCCACAGCTAAAGGAGAGGCCTTGCTGGTGAAGGCTGGGCCAGAGATTCTGCAAGAAGCTCAGAACATGACTTACGGCTCTATGTGAAGACGTGAGATAGCCGATTTTGACACATATGCAAATGACTTCCCCGGCCGTTCTTCACTGATGGAGCAACACCTGGAGTCAGAAGCACTTTTCCAGTCCTAGGGACTCAGGCGATGGGTGGTGCTTGATACCTCTACCTTGGATGTGCTGAAAGAGTGGCAGACTGAAAAAACTTTGGGGTGAGCAGCCCTGATGACTCACCTGTGAGTTCCCTCAACATCACATACCAGAACTGGGACGACAAGGGAATCTCTGAAAGGCCTGGCATGCTAGAAGTTCACATCCCAGATTCATAATGGATGATTACATACCATCCCATTACAGACGTCAGTGGCTGATGCCGGGAGCACGGAAGCCCACCAACCACAGGCTTCACGGAGGGGAACCTGTCTTCATCAGACCCCTCTGCCTTATGTCTCCAGATCCTGCCTTATTGTAATGTGAGCACTGAGAAAGTCAAAATTTGGTTAGGACAGAGAAAATTAAAAATCTGCCTTGCATTGCCCAGGTTGGGATAACAGACACGGTTAAAAGCAGCTGCAAAATAACAGGAAAGTGTTTCTCCCCATGACACATTACAGCTGTACAATATCAAAACAACACCCTTCTTTGCATTACTGCTTTCTCCCTCACTGAAAGCTTTTGTTCTCTAAAATCATAGATTATCAGAAACTTTGCTATTTGAAATTATATCCGTGAAAATGAAACATTCCATTCCTGACTGAGAATCCAAGTCACTCTGACCCAGAGAGACAGCCTTGATTTACCATCGAGGTGCAAAGCTTCAGGAAAGGGGCTGTCAAGAGTTAATTTAAAAATATATATATATACACACACACACACATATATATATATATATATGTGTGTGTGTATATATATATGAAAAGAATCTGAAAATATATATACGTATGTATGTGTATATCTGAATTGTTTTGCTGTACATCTAAACTAATAATGTAAATCAACTACACTTCAATAAAAAATAAAAAATTTTTTAATTAAAAATTAAAAATCAACTACACTTCAATAAAAAAAATAACTCACCAACAGAAAAGGGGCTGTGGACACAGTGTTCCACATCTAAACTTTTAGTTTGCAAGGAAACAATACCGAGTTCACTTCACTGTTTAGGGACCTGAAACTGATTACATGAGCCCTCTTTCACTTTCAGCCTGTCAAAATATTGCTTCATTTAAATTTTACCTCCACCCTTTCTTCAAATCCTATTAGTATTAACTCTATACTTTGGTCCTCTGGTGTGTAGCCTCCCTCATTGCCATGAGTTAGTAAACCTGACTCATCATAGTCTATGAGAGGCTTATTATTTCAAGAACCCTATCATAACAATCTAGATAGTATAATATTTGAGATATGACTAAAGAGCTGTGGTAGGGAAAAAGATTAGCAAATTTATACCTGAGGTTATTTTCTTAATAAATCTAGTCATACTCAATAATGCTATAAAAACATTAAAAATGTGCAAACCACCCATATTGAAACTATCATCTGAATCTAAAACTGCTCTAAAAAACTAAGCCTATTAAAAAAAAATATGTATAATTTTACCAGGGGAGAGGTTCCTAAGACAACTCCCAGGTCTGATGATTCACTAGGACTCACAGGGCTTAACATATAGTCACACTCATGGCTATGATTTATTACAGTGAAAGGGTACAAAGCAAAATTAACAAAGGAAAAAGGCACATGGGCAAAGTCCAAAGAAAATCAGACACAAGCTTCCAAGACTCCTCTCCCAGTGGAGTCTCCAGGACACACTTAACTTCCCCAGCAACAAGTTATGACAACACGTATGAAATGTTCTCTACCAGGGAAGCTCATTGAAAACTCAGTTCTCAAGGGTTTTATTTGGGGACCATCACGTAGGCACCCTTGGTCTAGCAGTACCAAAATTCCAGACTCCAGAAAGAAAGAAAGTATTTAGTGTAAACCACTTTGTTTATACAAACAGCATGGGCACAGTGAGCTATTCTTATCAGTTAGAGTGGTTAGAACCCTCCCCAAATTCCTAGTTTCCAGATGCCAGCCAGGGGCCAACCTTGTAAGCAGGCCTTTCACAGGATAGCAGGCTGACCTGCTCCGTTAATTCTTTCCCACATAATAATATAAACTAGTTGAATTTATTCCAGGAATGCAAGGGAAGTTAACATTTATAAAATCTATACATGCATTCATTACATTAAAAGAAAACTGTGCCCTTCAATAAACAGAGAAAGTATTTGATAAAATGCAATACACATTCATAAAACCTTTTAGCAAAGCAAAAATTAACCTGATAAAATATATACACCAAATACTTACAGCAAACATTATTTGTTAAAACATTAGACGCATACTCATTAAGTCAGGAACAGACAGTAAAATATAATCAATGCTTCTACTCAGTATTTTACTGGAGATCTTAGCCAGTCTAATAAGATAAAAGAGAAATAAAAGGCATAAGGATTGGAGAGGAGAAAGGAAACGCTATTATCCACAGATAACAGGGTTGTTCTACCCCAAAAAAGGCAAGATGAAAGTTTAGGGACATGAAAGTTTAGCAAGATGACTGAATATAAGACTAATATATAAAAATCTATTGGCTTTCAGTAGGCAAATTATATATTGTATACTGTGTGGACTATGTCTTGATACAGCTATTATATTTTTAAAAATCAATTAGGGCTGGTGAACTTTGGGGAGTGGGGACTGTGTGACTGAGCATCCATAGCTCTCAGGTTTGTGCTGACACCAGGGATGGCTTCATTTCATCCAAAAGAAAATATCAGATTTTTAAAAATATAGCAGCTGTATTGAGATACAATCCACATACCATACAACTCATCCATTTAAAGCCAACCAATTTTTTAAAATATCAGTCATCTTGCTAAACTCCCACAGTCCTGAAAATCTGTCTCGGCTTTTTTGGGTAGAGAATTCTATCATCTATGAATATTGACATTTCTTTTTTCTTTTCCAATCTTTATACTTTTAATTTACTTTTCTTATCTTACTCCACTGGCAAGGAGCTCCAGAAAAAGCAACCTAGGCCAGACAATTACTCAAGTTTGGGCACTCTAACAGAGTATGGGTCTTTAACAGGGACAATGATAACAATATGGTTTAACTATACCCTAAAAATCCAAACAT
Source organism: Camelus ferus (assembly GCF_009834535.1). Taxonomy (NCBI): domain Eukaryota; kingdom Metazoa; phylum Chordata; class Mammalia; order Artiodactyla; family Camelidae; genus Camelus; species Camelus ferus. The sequence continues at coordinate 40,467,787 of NC_045701.1, forward strand.
AATCTGGAGTTAAAAACTAAGTTCAAAATTGAAAAATCTGAAGAAGATGTTCCACTTCATATGAAAACTCCATCCTTAAACAAGCTCTACCAGGAAAATTTAGAAGCTACTTCAGCATTACCAGTGAAGGAACCATCAACAGTCTCCACTGGTGTGCAGGGATCTCAGGGTAAAGGAATTGGAAAATGCGGCATTACAAAAAGAACAAATAAGCTTTCCCACATCTCTGACTGTAGCACAACTAATGATTATTTAAATTTCAATAAAATCACTGAGGAAGATGATTTTCATGATGATTAAGCTTGAGTAAAACAGAGGAACATTCTTTTTAGAGGAGGCATTAGACCCAGTATTAGTGATCTGACTTCAGTGAGAGTAAGGAAAATGATGAAGAATTCACTATGAGTAAAAATAAAGTTTGTTTGTTTGTTTGTTTGTTTGTTAAGTGAAGGAAAAGCTCCAATAAAAAAGAATCCACTGAGGGGGAGGGTATAGCTCAGTGGTAGAACGCATGCTTAGTGTGCAGGAGGCCCTGGGTTTGATCCCCAGTATCTCTATTAGAGTAAATAAACTGAATTACCTCCCCCAGAAAACAAAAATCAAAACAAACAAAACCACACACAAAAAAATAAAGTAAAATAAAAAAGAATCCACCTAAATTAAAATGTAATACTTTGAGGATACCAGTAGATGCTGCTGCTGTAGCAGTCAATAAAATAAGCAACTCACACCGAAAAGTATCTCACTTCAGAGCCCATAAGGAAGCCATTACAAATATTCAATCCTGCAGCTAAAAGCAAGAGGAATAAACAGACTCCATCAGCAGCATCAAGAAGCAGTGGCACGAGCAGCAGCCCACCTGTGGACATTTATAGTAAGTCTGGATAACTGTACGATGTTTTACAATTTCAAGCATATTCCTATTGAACACAATATTGACTGTGATAGAAACACAGTGAAATTGAGAGATCACCATTTCTGCTTAATGCATGGGGGAATGCTATGTGAATGCCTGTGTGTGTGTGTGTGTGTGTGTGTCTGTGTATCTGTTTAAATAACCACATTATATTAAATCAATGATATAGGAAGTGCTTCTCATGTACCTACTAATAATGTCAGATAATATCTCTTTTTAAGGAAGCTTAGATCTAAATTTATCATGAGTAAATAGTGCTATAAATATTTTATATAAATATGTGAATCTTAATCAGCTGCTAGTTATATATATAACTTATATCATATATAGTTAGCATTTATGTCTCAAATCTTATTAACCATTAAAAATAATACCTAGCTTATGTGCTTTATAAAAACATAGATATTAACATAAAAATAAGCAATTCAGAATTATGATTAAAGTGGGCATTTGCCTTTTTCTTAAAAAGAAATTGCTCCTTCAACAGCTGAATGGCTAAACAAACTGCAACACATCCAGGAAATGGAATACTACTCGGCAATAAAAAAGGAAGGGTCTACTGACACATGCAACAGTTTAGATGGATCTCAAGGGCATTATGTTGAGTGAAAAAAGCTAGTCTTAAAAGACCATATATTGTATGAGTCCATTTAGACAGATTCTTCAAAATGATAAAGTTATAGATATGGAGAATAGATGGTCAATTACCAGGGTTTAGAAATGGTAGCGTAATGCCAGGTAGATACATCTATAAAAGGATAGCATGAGGGAGATCTTTGCAGTGATGGAATAGTTCTGTACCTTGATTGCAGTGATGGTTACAGGAATCTACACTTCTGATAAAATGGCATAGAACTACACACACACATTGTACCAATGTCTATTTCCTGGTTTTGATATAGTACTATAGATATATAAAATAGAACTATTTGGGAAACTGGGTAAAGAGTACACAGGAATCTCTGTATTATTTTTACAACTTCCTGTGAATCTGTAATTATTTAAAAATTAAAGCTATGAAAAAAAGAAGTAAAAAAGCAGTTGCTTTTCTATACAACAAAGAAAGTAACTTTTTAAAGATACCACTTAAATGAGTAATAAAAACCTAGGAATAAATCTTTTTAAAAGATATGCAAGAGTGGGATGTAAAAAATTACAAAACTTCATTGAAAAATAGGGAAAGGGCATAGCTCAACTGCTACAGTGCATGCTTAGCATGCATGAGGTCCTGGGTTCAATCCTCAGTACCTCCACTTAAAAGAATAAATAAATAAATAAAACTAATTACCCCCAAAAAAACCCTTAAAAATAAAATAAATAAATGAGGGGGGGGATAAATTAGGAGTTTAGGATTAACGGATACATATCACTATATAAAAATACATAAACAACAAGGGCTGACTCTATAGCACAGGGAACTATATTCAATACCTTGTAATAACTGATAATGGAAAAGAATTTGAAAATTATATATATATATATATATATATATATATATATATATATATATATATATACACACACACACACACATATATATATGTCACTTGCTGTGTATTTGAAACACTGTAAATCAACTATACTTCAGTAAATAATAATAATAAATAAAATATAATAGTATGACTTACCATAAAATTATAGTAATTAACATAGTATTGTATTGGTACAAAACAAACAGATAAACCAATAAAACAGAATGGAGAGCCCAGAAGCAGATCCATGAATATTTGGAAATTTGATAAGACAGGGATAGCATTATAGGTCACTGGGGAAAGGATGGACTTTTCAATTAAGAGTGTTAAGTATCCATATGAAAAAAAAAATTAGTGGTGGATTAAAGAATTAACTATGAATAGACAATCTGGAAAATTTCCAAAGAAAAATATACAAGAATATCTTTGACCTCAGGGTAGGGAAAGAGTTCTTAAACAAAACACAAAAAGTGTTAACCATAAAATAAAATGATAAATTTGACTATCTTAGAAGAACTTTTTTTTATTAAAAGAAACCATGAGGAAGGTGAAATGACAAACTGCAAAATGAGAGAAGGTATTTGCAATACACATTACTAACAAAAGACTGCTACCCAGCATGCATTTTTTAAATTTATGTTTTAAAAAGTAAAATGGAAATAAGACAGTAATCACAATGAAAAATCGTTTTATACTCTTTATATTGGTAAAAAATTAAATCCCTGTACTTAAAAATATATGTAAGGGGGGTGGTGGGGTATAGCTCAGTGGCAGAGTATGTGCTTAGCATGCATGAGGTCCTGGGTTCAATCCCCAGTACCTCCATTAAAGAAAAAAAAAAAAGGCAAATAAATTAACATAATTACCTCCCAAAAATGAAGATTCTTAAGGGAAGATTGGGAGAGTCTTAAATGGAGTATCTTAGATTTTCCTCGTGGGTGTGTAAACTGGTACACCGACTGTGGAAAGTGATTTGGCACTATCCTGAAAAACTAAACATTCATGTATGCTACTATCTACAATTACCACTCCTAGATTTACACCCTAAGAAATTCTTGCAAATATACATTGAGAAACATGTATAAGAACATTCATCAATGTTTATAATAGCAAAATAAATAAACAGCAAGAAAAAAAAAAACAAAATATCCAACTGCAGAAAAATAACTCTTCTTCTCAATGGGTAGGTTTCAGCTCAAATGTCACTACATTAGGCCTTTTCCAAGCTCAATTTAAATTTAAAACACACACAATATTCAGTCACTCTCTTCTAACAGCGATCCCTTTACTTTGACATCAAGACACAGCTATCAGTTACCATCTGAAGTTGGTGCATTTTTTTTAAAGGTCTGTCTTCTCCCCATGAGACAGTAAACTCCATGAAAAGAACATTGTATCTCTTCCTACTTTGTAACTCTAGGCCTTGGTACACAGTAACAATGAAAATGAAAAGGAAAGAGAAAGAGAAATCAAAAAAGAGGGAGATGGGTGAGGTGGATGAAGAAGAGTTCACTGAGATCTCTGACAAAAGGGTAAAAGGCAGCCAAGCCACAGAGGCTACTCATGAAGAATGGAGCAACTCTGTATCTGGAAAGTATGCTCACAGTCTGAGGAAGGACTGGAGAAAGACAATATAAAGACTTGGTAAAACTGGAAGAAAGAAAAAAGATTTGAGGGGAGGATCTGGGGGATACTGAGGAATTCAAAATTGTTTTCACTTTCTAGCTTTAGCTCTCACCCCTACTGTTGATATGCTTCCCTGGGGGATGGGGGGTGGTATATTCCCATTGGAAGACAGTGGGAAATAAGATTCACCTTAACTGAAATGTGCTTTATCATCAACTTTGCTATCACATAAAATAAAGGATGATATTATGGACTTAACTGTACCCTCTCAAAATTCATGTAGAAGTCCTAACCCTCATTCCCTCAGAATGTGATTGTACTTGGAGATAGGATCTGTAGAGAGGTAATTACAGTAAAATGAAGTCATATAGGTAGGCCCTAATCCACTACGACTGCTATCCTTATTAAGAGATTAAGGCAACATGTATACACACAGAGAAAGATCATGTGAAGACACAGCATGAAGGCAGCCTTCTACAAGCCAAGGAAAGAGGACTAAAAAGACACCAAGCCTTCTAATCTTGATCTTGGACTCTAGCCTCCAGAGCCATCAGAAAATAAATTTCCACTGTTTTAGGCACCCAGTCTGTAGTATTTTGTTATGGCAGCCCTAGCAAACTAATATACCAATCTAAATTAAAAGTACTTTGCCTAGAGTTGCTTTAGTCCGAAGGAAATTTTCCTGTGCTTCCCTAAGTCCCATAAACCAACTTCTATTAAGAGATAGTAAAAATCTGTTGTGCTATTAAGAATTATTGAACCTACCTAAAAATAAAAATAGAAAGACAGACTATATGAGACAGCAAAGGAGTATCTCCCAGGCCAAGGCACAAGACAAAAATCCCAGAAAAAGAAATAAGTGATAAGGAGATAGGCAATTTATCTGAGAAAGAGTTTAATGATGGCCAAGATGTTCAGAGAACTCAAGAGAAGTACAGATGCACAGAGCAAAGTTTTTAGCAAAGAGTTGGAAAATATAAAGAATACCCAAACATGGGGGAAAGGTATAGCTCAAGTGGTAGAGCACATGCTTAGCACCCAAGAGGTCCTGGGTTCAATTCCCAGTACCACCTCCAAGTGGAAATCAATGAAGAAACCTAATTACCTTCCCCTCAGAAAACAATGCAAGTAAAGAATACCCAAACAGAGTTGAAGAATAAAATCACTGAAATGAATAACACACTGGAAGGAACCAAGAATAGACTAAATGAGGCAGAAGAACAGATCACTGAGTTAGAAGACAGATTAGTGGAAATCACTACTGCATAACAGAAAAAAGAAAAAACAATGAAAGGAAACGAGGATAGTTTAATAGAACTCTGGGACATGAAGCACACTAATATTTGCATTATAGGAGTCCCAGAAAGAGGAGAGAGAGAGAGAGAGAGAGAGAAAGGACCTGAGAAAATTTTTGGAGAGATTATCACCAAAAACTTCCCCAACTTGGGAAAGGAAACAGTCACCCAAGTCTAAGAAGCGCAGAGAGTACCACACAGGATCAGCCCAAAGAGGAACATGCCAAGGCACATAGTCATCAAATTGACAACAATTAAGGATAAGGAGAAAATATTAAAATTAGCAAGAGAAAAGTAACAAATAACATACAAGGGAACTCCCATAAGGTTGTCCACTGATTTTTCAGCAGAAACTCTACAGGCCAGAAGGGAGTGGCATGATATATTTAAAGTAATGAAAGGGGAAACTTACAACCAAGAATACTCTATCCAGCAAGGCTCTCATTCAGATTTGATGGAGAAATCAAAAGCTTCACAGATAAAAGCTAAAAGATTTCAGCACCACCAAACCAGCTTTACAACAAATATTAGAGGACCTTCTCTAGTTATCAAACCGTAAGAAAAGAGAACAAAAAGAAGAAAGAGGAGAAAAAAAAACTACAAAAGATTGCTTTGGCTGTTCGGGATCTTTTGTGGTTCCTTATCAATTTTGGAATTGATTGTTCTAGTTCTGCGAGGTATTTTGTGAGTATTTTGACAGGGGTTGCAATCTCTGGATTGCTTTGTGTAGTGTGGCCATTTTGATAGTGTTGATTCTTCTAACCCAAGAGCACAAGAAATCTTTCCATCTCTTTGTGTCATTTCGGTTTTCGGAGTATAGGTAACCTCCTTGGTTAAGTTTATTTCTAGGCATTTTGTTGTTTTTGATGCAATGGAAATGTTTATGCCAGTTATAAAACTCTGGTTTTTGAACTGAAAAAAAAATGAATGAAGGGCTGCAAATGGCAAAATATCCTTCTTTCTTATGGGTTGGTTGTATTCCATTACATATATATATGTATATTGCATCTTCTTTGTCTGTTTAACTATTGATGTGCACTTAGGATGCTTCCATATCTTGGCAATTATAAATAATGTTGCTGTTAATAGCAGGGTTATGTATCTTTTTGAATTGATTCTTATTTTGTGGTTGGCTTTATTCCTTTGATAACTGTGTAAGTTTAAAAAGCTAAAGCTCTAAACATTCTTAGAAACAATGAACAGTACATATATGTAAACTTTAAAAATATATGTGAAAGAAAGAAAGAAAAAGAAGGAAGGAAGGAAGGAAGGAAGGAAGGAAGGAAAGAAAGAAAGAAAGAAAGAAAGAAAAGGAAGGAAGGAAAGAAAGGAAGGAAAGAAAGAAAAGAAAGAAAGAAAGAGAGAAAGAAAGAAAGAAAGAAAGAAAGAAAGAAAGAAAGAAAGAAAGAAAGAAAGAGAAAGGAAGAAAAGAAAAAGAAAGGAAGGAAGGAGGGAAAGAAAGAAAGAAAAGAAAAGAAAAGAAAGAAAGAGAAAGAAAAAGAAAGGAAGAAAGAAAGAAAGAAAAGGAAGGAAGGAAGGAAAGAAAAAGAAAAGAAAGGAAAAGAAAAAGAGAGAGAGAGAGAAAGAAAGAAAGAAAGAGAAAAGAATGAAAAGAAAGAAAGAAAGAAAGAAAGAAAGAAAGAAAGAAAGAAAGAAAGAAAGAAAGAAAGAAAGGAAGGAAGAAAGGAAGAAAGGAAAAGAAGGAAAGAAATGAGCTATTAAGCCATGAAAGGCATGGAAGAAACTTAAAGGACATATTACTAAATGAAAGACGCCAGTCTGAAAAGGTTACAAACTGTATGATTCCAACCAAATGACATTCTGAAAAAGGCAATGCTACAGAAACAATAAAAAGATCGTGGTTTCCAGGGGTTTGGGGAGAGGGAGGGAGGGAGGGAGGAATAAATAGATGGAAACACAAGGGATTTTTAGGGCAATGAAATTATTCTGTATGACTATAGTGGCGGCCACATGTCACTATGCATTTGTCAAAACCCAAAGAATGTACGTCATCAAGAGGGAACCCTAATGAATGTAAACTATGAATTTTGGTTGATAATAATGTGTCCATGTTGGTTCCTCAATCCAAACATGCCACACTGATGAGGGATGCTGAGGTGGGTGGGGAGGGCTGTGTGCAAACTCTGTATTTTCTGCTCAATTCTGCTGTGAACCTGAAACTGTTTTAAAAAATAAAATCTATTAATTAAAAAAATGATTGAAATTGCTTAATTATCTGAGTATGGGAAGTTGATAAACTACTGCCAAATTTCTGTTCCAATACTGATCTACAAGAAGACTCAAACAGAACCAACGTATCCATTTGGCATTGCAGAAAGAGTGCCCAGGACCCACAAGCTTTTCCAGAAAAGAAAATGCACAGGAAAATGTCTGAGATCTGGGCAGGAAAAGGGCAGGAACTGGTATTAAATAAGAAAATACAACTACAAAATTAAGAGATGTTTCATTAAATTCATGTATAAGTTTCATTAATTTTCAATTCCAAAACACATATAAATTTCCTTACATTTGAAAATAATCAGTACATTAGATTTTTGCATTTCTCAAGAACTATCATGTATGCAAAATGATTGCTTATCAAATCATAAATGAATCAAATAATTTTAAAAATAAGAGTAATTCATTCAAAAAGTTTTATAAGAAAAATATTCACCATTGAATATGGGTACATCTTAATATTTGATATGACACAGGGTAGTGTGTCTCTTTTCTCCCTCCATTCCCTAGCTGCCTGTCTCCTTCAGTTCCAAATTACTGATAATATAGTTCAGAGAGGGAGAGGCAGCGGTTCCCACAAGGGAGGGCTGGGAAGGTTGTGAGGGCAACGCTTCCAGGGATTAGGAGGATGAGCTCAGAAAAGCAGCAAGTACAAACAGTCCATGTATGATACACATGGAAACAGACTATACAAACATAGATACATCCTGGATGCTTTGAAACATAATTGACAGATTTAACAAGTAACAGATTTAATGCTATATTTCCACATCTAGAGGCAGGAGGCCACACTTAGAGGTAGGTAGTCTCTAGGAGCTAAGAGCAGCAACTGGCTGACATCCAACAAGAGAACAGTAACCTCACTCCTATAATCATAAAGAGGTGAATTCTGCCCAACAACTTGTAGTAGCTTGGAAGTGGAGTAGCTAGGGGAATCTTCCCTAGTCAAATCTCCAGATGAGAATACAACCTGGCCAACAACTTGATTACAACCCTTTTGGACCCTGAGTAAAAGACACTGTTAAGCTGTGCCCAGACTCTTGACTCACAAAAATTAAGGGATGAAAAGTGTGTGTTACTTTATGCCACTAAGTTTGTGGTCATTTGTTCTGCAGCAATAAAAACTAAAACAGTGAGCCAAGCTGGGCCCACATATTTCTTTAAGCCACATTTAAGTATTAAATAATTTATATTTCACTTTAAAAAGGAATTGGGGCAGATTAAAGCTACAAAATAGTCCCTTAAAGGTTCGTATGTACCTGTTAACAGAGATTAGAGAAAAACAATTAAAATTACAAAATATGAGAAGGTATGATGAAAAGCACTGATTGTTGAATAACCTGAATGTAATCAAATTCTGGATATTAGCATCCTAAGAAAACAAAAGAACAGAAAATATATTCAAAGCTATGCATTAATACGGAGGTGGAAAAACTGTCACAGCCCTCTCCAATTCAAGCCAAAACAGTGTTCACCACCAATCTCCTTAAGCAATATTTCAAGGATTTTTTTTCAAGTTAAAGGTACATAAAGAATAGTTGTATATAGATAGTTTTATATTTTGTAATACTTACAGTCTATTCTTGGATCACTTTAAATTTTCTTGTTGCAACATCTCCATGGTTACCCTGGGGATTACAATGGTCATCTTATATTTCTAACAAATTAGTTTGAACTCAGCTTTGGTAGTACACAAAACTCTGCTTCTATATAGTTCTGCCCTTCCTCTTTATGCGTTATTGTTACAAACTGTATCTTTGTACACTGTGATTTCCTGTCTCATTTTTATTATTTAGTCACATTCTGAGTAGGGTCGCAATAATGTGCCTTTTTAGTATCTGCTCCAGGTGATCTTCATGTATAAAACCACCAAGATCCTCCCACTGAAGTGGAAATGAGGATACAATGGGGGTGGCTGAGGCATCTGGGAAGAAAGTATAGAGTTTGCAATGACAATAAGACAGAAAGAGATCTTGCAAAGCTACAATATGGCAAACACAAGGTTAAAATAAACAGACTAGTAGTGTTATTCTGTAATGTATCACCTGACAATATGTTGAAACATTTAAAAGTATATATGTTGCTTCCAACCCGATAGATATGAGCATATAAAAATTACCAAATATACTTTCAAGATGTTGGAAGTTTCCGAAAAGCAAATTCTTTACTCAGTTCCTACAAACACATCATCACTGGTTCCAGCTCACCTTACTTATGTGTAGCTTTTAGAAAGTGCAGAAGACAAGGAGGTGGGAAGGTCATGTTTCCCCTTCCTGAGGTATATCATTCTCTGAGAGAGCATACAGAGGTCCCCCTCAAGCTCTGCTGAGCCCTGACCTCTGTGGGGAATCACTGCTCTAGTCCATTCTTTTCATTTCATAAATGAGAAAACGTGCTCAAAAGAACAGGCCTGCCAAAGATTAGCATGGTAGAGCCTGAATTAAAATGTATTTCCTGACTTCTCCCCACTCTATCACTTCTTGGTGAGAATAACAAGAGGATTCTCAGTTTCCTAATGTTGTTTTTGGAAACAAATCCAATTACATTTCTTTAAAAAGCTGAAATGTACAGATGCCTACAATGCAGTTTCCTCCAAGCTGCCACTCATGATTTTTCTATTATTAGTAGGAAAAACAAACATACCTTGGTTGCTGGCAAGAGAAATTCTGGAATAAAGAGTTAAGCACAAGAGGCAACAACAGAATTTTTAAGTCTAAGGCTAGAGGGTGAGGTTGCTCTTCCTCACCACAAATTTCTATTTTACTATGTTAATTCATTAAGTTTAAGAATACTGGTAAGTACCATCCTTTTAGGGAAAGACCTATGTTACTCAAGGGATCCAATACTAACTCCATGTAATTTTAACAGTTACTGAATACTGTCACTCCATCCTATGGGGTAGAAGGAAAATAAAGATACTTCTTAGCAAACACAATACAAAAATAAGTCAGAAAACAGTTTCTAGCTTAAGCACACCAACAGTGTATCAAAAAAACAAACAAACAAACAAACAAAAAACAACAAAAAAACTGAAACAAAGGTTACTTACAACTCCAGGACATTTTAATTCTAAAGAGCTTTAATAAATAAAAAGCCCCAGTTTCCAAATATCTATCAAAAAGGGAATGATCAAAGAGTCCAATCAGAGCTGTGGAAAAAAAATTTTTAAAGGAGGGGAAATAAAGGTTAATAACCATTTTCTTTCAAAAAGATAAAGATAAAACACTGCTTCCTCAAATAACCACTCAGAATGTCACTTGAGATGAATAGGCAGGAGGAATATAACTGTCCATATGTGCACTATATACAGTATTGGGCAACTAAATGCCAGCTTAGCTACTTAGGAATGGCTTGCTAAAACGTTGAAAAAATGAAAGACTTCGTCTTTGTCATAGACTGCCACTTCAGTGGAACATTCAGTGCACATGACTGGATGATAGATTTCTTCCATATCTGTCTCTGCCTGCTCCGCAGCATCTTGGTTAGACTTCATCTTCTTATGGCCTCGCCTTTTCTTCCTGTTCTCTGGGGTTTTGTATCTTAGAATCTCTTCTTTGTTGACAGAACAATTCATCACAAACATTGCTCTATATTGAGTTTTGTATGATTCATGCCTACGAGGAAAATGAAATGGAGAATTTGGATTTATGTTCTATTGTAATAGTTACACATTTAGATAAAACTTGAGAATAATTTACTGAAATACCAACCAAAGACAAGACATGAGAAATGGGAAGTTTAGAAGCTTTTAAGAGTTATTTTAGGAATAGGAAGAGACTTATCAATAGATAATAAAAAAAAATATATATCCTCTTTTCTATTGCTCTCAAAGTAATTTTCATCTCAGAAAAAAAATTTTTTTGATTTGCTCTTCAAACTTAGAAAGACAAAGAAGAGTGGGAAATCTGAGAGTCAACGTTTAAGTAATCTTTGTCTTTTCCTGTTGTGACCTGAGAGTCTGCTCTCCTCTCAATACAGGTGGTGCCATTCTAGTCATCATTTTAGTAAAAGCTATAGCTTTAAAAGCTTAAAGAGCATCTGACTTTATGATGTCCACTCTTGACTTACTCCAGCAGTCTAAGGAACAGATAATGCTTCCTTTGTTCTTCTCATATACTTATTATTTTCCTACTTCTTTCTCAACTTATTAAGTTATTTTCCATTTTTCCCCCCTTAAACCTCATGCAAAGAAATATCTGGCTAAAAAGAGTGAACTCAAGTTATTCCTTTATTGGTTCTGAATGCTTCTCCACCACTACCACCATGCTGGTACTTCTCCAGATGACACTATGAAAATTTCGTTTGTAATCCACTGTATTGGGATCCTGTATTAATATGGAACATAATTTTACCAAGGCCAACTTCTACTATTAGATCATGAAGCAACATGGTAACATGGCTTAATTTAAAAGAAAAGCAACTTAAGTACAAAAACATTTTACTTTTTCTTTATTTCATATTCTAGGTGTCAATTTATATAAAAAAGCTTAAGAGTTCAGATGAAGAGTACAAAAACTCATTGTTGTAGATGATCAGAAACCTCAAGCTAGCTAGTAAGAGTAAAGTACATCTGCCTACTCATTAGTTACTAGAACAAATCTACCACCCACAACATCATTTAGTTTCAGTTAACCTGATTCAGAACATGGACTAAACTAAGCATTTATAAGGCTACCAGAGAAAGGAAAAAGAAAAGTAAAAAAAAAAAAAAAAAAAAGGAAAGGAAAAGGGAAAGCGTGTATCTGGATCGATAGAATGAATGGGAAAAAATGACACAATCATCTCAGTTGATGCAGAAAAAGCACTTGACAAAATTCAACACTCTTTCATGATAAAAACACTCAATAAAATAAGAATAGAAGGAAACCACCTCAATGCAATAAAGGCCATATATAAAAACCCCATAGCTAACATCATACTCAATGATGAAAGACTGAAAACTTTTCCTCTAAGACAAGGAACAAGACAAAAACGCCTGCTTTCACTATTTTTATTCAACAAAGTACTGAAAGTTCTAATCAGAACAATTAGGTAAGAAAAGAAATAAAAGGTATCCAAATTGGAAAGGAAGAAGGAAAATTTTCTTTGTTCACAGATTACGTGACATTATATGTAGAAAACTCTTAATGATTACATTAAAAAACTATTAGACTAATAAATGAATGCAACATAGTTGCAGGGTACAAAATCAACACATAAAAGCTGCTGTGTTTCTATATACTAGCAATGAACAATCCAAAGAGGAAAGGAGAATAGAGATTACCCTAGATGCTGGGGTGGGTAGGAGTGGAGAATGATGAATTACTGTCTAATGGGTACAGAGTTTCTGTCTGGAGTATCGAAAAAGTTCTGGGAATGGATAGTTGTGGTGGCTGTACAATATTGTGACTGTGGTTCGTACAACCAAATTGTACACTTAAAATGGTTAAAATAGGGAACAAGATAAGAGTGCCCATTCTCATCACTCCTATTCAAAATAGTACTGGAAATCCTAGCCAGTCAGGTAAGAAAAAGAAATTAAAGGTACACAAATAGAAAAGGAAGAAGGAAAAATTGTCTGTTTGCAGATGACATGATCTTAAATATACGAAACTCTAAAGACTCCACCCAGAAAATGTTAGAACTAATAAATAAATTCAGTAAAGATTCAAGATATAAAGGCAACAAACAAAAATCTGTTGCATTTTCTCTAACAACAAACTGACAAATTATGAAAATAATCTCATTCACAATAGCATCAAAAATAATAAAATACTTCAGAATAAATTTAACCAAAGAGGTGAAAGATAAACACTGAAAACTGTAAGACACAAATGAAAGAAACTGAAGAAAACACAAATAAATGTAAAGATATCCCATGTTCATAGATTGGAAGAATTACAATGTTCATGCTACCCAAATCCCTTTATAGATTCAATGCAATCCTTATCAAAATTCCAATGGCATTTTTCATAGAAAGAGAAAAAAAATTCTAAAATTTGTATAAAACCACAAAATAGCCAAAGCAATCTCGAGAAAGAAGAACAAAGCTGGAGGCATCACATTTCCTGATTTCTAAGTATACTACAAAGCTACAGTAATAAAAACAGTAAGGGATGTATTAAAAACAAACTCATAGATCAACTAAACAGAATCAAGAGCCCAGAAAAAAACCCATGCATATACCATCAACTTGACAAGAAAGTCAAGAATATTCAATGGGGAAAAGAAAGTTTCTTCAATAAATGGAATTGAGAAAACTGGATATTCACATAAAAAAAAAATGAAATTGGAATTACATTCCAAATTGGAATCACAAAAATTAAACTGAAATAGATTAAGACTAATACATAAGATCTGAAATCATGAAACTCCTAGAAGAAAACATGGGGCAAAAGCTCCCTGACATTGGTCTTGGCAACGGTTTTTTGGAGATGACACCTAAAACACAGGCAATGAAAGCAAAACTAAACAAATGGGACTACATCAAACTAAAAAGCTTCTGCATAGCAATGAAACAATCAACGAAATAAAAAGGCAATCTATGGAATGGGAAAAATTATTTCAAGTCATTATGAGATATAAGGAATTCATTTAACACAATAGCAAAAAAAAAAAAAAAAAATCCTGATTAAAAAATGGGCAAAGGACCCGAGCAGACATTTTTTCCAAAAAAGACATAAAAATAGCCAACAGGTACACAAAAAGGTACTCAAGATCACAAATCATCAGTGAAATACATACCAAAAGTATGAAGTATCACCTCATACCTATTAGAAATAGCAATGATCAAAAAGACAAGATAACAAAAGTGAACCCTTGTATACTGTTTGTGGGAATATAAACTGGTACAGCCACTAGGGAAACAGTATGGAGGTGCCTCAAAACATTAAAAATAAAACTACCGTATGATCCAGCAATCCCACTTCTGGGAATATATATAAAGGAAATGAAATCACTATCTCAAAGAGATATCTGGGCCCTCACCTCAGACAGGTGATCAAGGTCCACATTAACAATCATAGATCATGTTGATAGTTTGTTCACTTGATATAATGTGATGAAAACGGCACTTTACTTCTATGGTCTTCCTCCCAAAAACCTATCGCAGCATTATTTACAATAGCCAAGACATGGAAACAACCTAAGTGTCCACTGAAAGATGAATGAATAGAGAAAATGTAAGTACATACAATAGAATCACAAAAAAAGAAGAAAATCCTGCCATTTTTAACAACATGGATGAAACTTGAGGGCATTATGTTAAGTGAAAAAAGTCAGACAGAGAAAGACAAATAGTGTATGATCTCACTTATAAATGGAATCTTAAAAAAAAAACTGAACTCACAGAAACATAGATTGGTTGTTGGTGGAGGAGGGTAGATGGGTAAAGGTGATCAAAAAGTACAAACTTTCAGTTATAAGATGTACAGCATGGTGACTATAGTTAACAATACTATATTGCATACTTGAAAATTGCTAAGAGTAGGTCTTAAAAGTTCTCAACACACACACACACACACACACACACACACACACACACATAACTGTGAGGTGATGGATGGTTAACTAACCTTATTGTGGTAATCATTCTAAAATATATTTGGTGGGGAAGGTATAGCTCAGTGGTAGAGCATGTGTTTAGCATGCAAGAGGTCCTGGGTTCAATCCCCAGTACCTTCATTTTAAAAAAGATGAACCTAATTACCTCCCTCACCAAAAAAGCTTAAAAATAAATAACTAAAAATTTAAAAATAATATAAAATATATTTGAATATCAAATCATCACGTTGTATACCTTAAACTTACACAATGTTATATGTCAATTACATCTCAATAAAGCTGGGAAAATATTTTTTTTAACTTTAAATGGTCTAGTTGACAATAAATTGAATATTCAAATAAAGTACTCTTTTAGAACAAAATTTTTACATGGTTAAAATGATAAATTTTATGTTACATGAATTTTATCACAATAGAAAAAAAAAAGAGGTGTATTTAAGAGATTTCGTCATTCCACAACAATATGTGAGGTTTTACTGAACACTTACCAACACTGGCAAGTGCTTTATTAGAAAAACTACTTTGATAACAGACTACGTATAACCAAAATTATTTGTATAAAGATTAGTCATGTAGCACATGTCATACATACACATACGTACGTACATAGTCATGTAGCACAAAGGAGAGAACTTTGTCAGAATTCCTAAGTTCCTCAAACATCTATTTCTGATTTAAACAAGGACCACCAAGTGGTATTTTTCTTGTGCACGTGTGTGCATGCACATGTGTGTGGTTACCCTTTATCCATTACCTTTGGCAGTCAAGACACAGTGTGGTCATGCAGGCAGGGCAATTCAAGACAGCATCACTATTTGGAACAGGCTGTTGTTGCTGACGTGGCCTCTGTATTCCAAAACCATGGTAACTAAAACAGAAAAAAAGAAGTGGAGGAGGGAAACAATTAAAGCCAGATCTTGATTTCTAATGCCACTGTCCAATAGAAGAAACCAGTACTCCTTAGAGAAATCATTGAGTCTAGAAATGGGGATTACAACATGAACCTGGAACATCTTGTAGTGCCAAAAAGTAAGGAAATGCTCAAAAAGAAAAAAGAAAAAACCCACAATGAGATAGGTATGTTAAAAGGGCCCAGAAGCCAACTGAAAGAGCTCCCAGTGGCCTAAGATGAAACAATTAGAGCATCAAAATAAAGTAGTATTAAATCACAACCAAAGTATAAATAAATACCCATGAGTCCATGCTGACATAAATGACTTAATAAATAAATGAGGGAGAATAGACAAGTCTCCAATACAAAAGAATTACAAATAATTTATGAAGATACTCTCCCTTCAAGAAGGTGGAGCGTAACTCCCTACTCTTTAAGTCTAGGCTAAACATAGTGACATCCTTCTAAAGAGTACAATACAAAAAGGAGGGAAAGAGTAACTGCATAATAGTGAAACACTACCTCATCAGAGTGATCACGGTAAACATTAACAGTCATACATCATGCTGATAGTACGTGCCCTTGATATAAAGTGATGAAAATAGCACTTCATTTTCATCACTCTGTAGTCTTCCTCCTAAAAAACTCATAATTCCACTCTAATCATGAGAAAAACACTAGATAAATTCCAATAGATATATCTCCCACAATAAACTGTCATAGCCAAGAAAAGCCTAAGGAGACGTGACAACTAAATGCAACATGGTACCCTGGATAGGTTCTTAGAACAGAAAATGGATATTAGGTAAAAACTAAGGAAATCTGAATAAAGTATGGACTTTAACTAACAATAATGTATCAATACTGGTTTATTAATTGCAATAAATGTATTATGTATTAATGCATGATGTTAATGATAGGAGAAACTCTGTGTGTGTGTTGTAAGGGAGTGGGGAGAAATATGAAAATTCTCAATTTTTGGCTCAATTTTTTTGTAAATCTAAAACAATTCTAAAAAAATAAAGTCTATTAATTAAAAAAAAACCAATAAAGCTATATTTAAAAACAAGAACGTAAGCTCTAAGTGCCTAAGGATTTTATTCTCATTCCCTGTTGTATTTCAAGAGTCTAGGACAGTGTCTGGCATACAGTAAGTGCTCAATAAATATTTGCTAATTGAAAGACTTAAGCATGAATCTACATATGAAGGCACTAAAATATAAAAGTAAATATTCTTAAAAGGGGCTTATGGTAAACTCTTGAAAATTGAACAGCAAAATGCAAATCATATGGTATTATTCCTAAACTCTTCAAATGTTTGTGTGGAAAACAACTGAGAACATGTGGTATATATTTCATAATTGTTGTTAAATACCTCCAATGTTTAGCAAATTTCAAAACCCAAACCCCAAGAAAATAATCATCCGTTCAACAGACACTGAATGCCCATATAACAATGCAGAAGACGCTTGGGATATAGCATTGAACAAAACGGGCATGATCACTGCCCTTGCGGTGCTTAAAATGTGGTGAATTCATTATTTGAAACTGATTTGGGGGTTCTTAAAAGGCAACTACTGCTTGATGCAGTAATGTGAATAAATCAGTAACATGTTATTTCTTCTCAAGATTATATAACAATGAAACTACATTCCATCTTACTTCACTGACAAATTATGTTACCAGAATCAGGAGCTAGACTGTAAGCTCCTTAATTGTTTCAATATCACTCATAGCACTTAAAATCTTCATTTCACACTTGTAGGTGTGAAAAATATTCATCAAATAACTGCAAAGGGCAATTCAACGAAGTCCTGCATGGGTGAAAATGGGAGAGGAAAAAAGGACAAAGTGGGGGGATGGAAGCTAAAAAGTGGTGCTCAAAGACCCACACAACATCAAAATCCCTCTGGGCTTGACGAGTACAGATTCCTGGACCCCACCCTAGCTGAATCAAAACCTCCTAGAGAAGACTCAAGGGTTTGCATTTCACTCTCCCCAGCTGATTCTAAAGCACAGGCAGGTGAGGGAAACAGTAGGTAACAGGACTAGGTTGCCTAGCTTTCATTCTTATGGCAAATCAGCCTTTAACAACTCAAATTTGAGAACAAGTATGGAGTTTCCTCTTGGGATGATGAAAATGGTTTGAAATTAAATAGAGGTAGTGGCTGCACAACACTGTGATTACACTAAATGCCACTGAATTGTTCTGTTTAAAATGGTTAATTTTTTATTACATGAATTTTACCTCATTTTAAAAAATCAAATTTGTAAATAGTTACAAAGAACAATTCAGGAAGAAAATATCCACTCTTCATCCACATAAACTCTTTTTTTAAAATTTGTTGTTGTGGTTGTTCTTAATTTGGGGGAGGGTCAGGGGGAGGTAATTAGGTTTGCTTATTTATTTATTTTTAGAGGCGGTTCTGGGGATTGAACCTGGGACCTCACGTATGCTAAGCACGCACTCTACCACTCGAGCTACACCCTCTCCCCCATCCACATAAACTCTTAATCTCCAAGTAATTTTAAATTGTGTTTACTTGAAAAAAAGTCAGCTTTCTTTCTTGAAAGGAGAGACTGACTAGCTACAGCAGTTCGAATTCAGCAACAGTTGTTAAAAAACCAGTTATCTGATTGAAATTTGCTGGTCTTTCTCAAAATAAAACTATTCAGTTTTATCTCAAACTTTCTTTATGCAGGTCTGTAGAAACATATACACATACACTCAAAATGTGAATATAGTGAAAATCATCTCTTTTAATCATTTTTTCTAAAGAGTCCAAATATTAAATTTAAGTTCTTACCCTCTTCTCTGTGCATCAACCCAGGCCTGATCTCTGTTATCTTTTTCAGGATCATACAGTAATTCATCATTTGTTGGAATTCTGTGTTGTTTCTTCTTTTTTCTCTTGGTCACTTGTGCTAATTTTGAAAATGTTAAGGATATGGCTAAGTATCACGTCTAAAGTTCACACATCTTAAATATAGAATAAAGAATCCCATTTCCTCAGCTACATACTCTTTCCATTTGTATTTTCCTAAAAAAAATTTTTTTAACTATTCCTCCAAATGAAGTTCAGAACTCAGCTCAAATAATGAGAATTCAGTCTCAAAAAGGCCACTCAAAGCAAGCCAAGAATAGAAACTATTTCTGATGTCTTAAATTCTAAGTTCTCATACATAAAATGCTACTGAAATCAAAACAAAAATGAATGGAAACTTTCAGCAACTGTGAAGCTGGAGAGATCCTGGCTGGACAAGCACGTCAGGTCTAACTGTTCTCCCAGTCCTTTGACCCTCCCCAGAAGCTCCTCAATAAAATGGTTTGATCAAAAAATAAATAAAAACTATGGTCATCCACATACATCAGGCCGACTTCATCAGGTCTATATTTATGTAACAAGTACATAAAAACATAAAATTGCTTCTTTACGATATAAATTTTTTATATGTGTACTCCAGCATAGTTACTGATATAAGTAAGTTAGTTTCAGCTCTTTCATTATGCTCAACTTTGCTCAAATTTTATACAAAATCAATTCCAAAGAACAGAAAGGTTGATGAAAAAGCAACAATTTAGGGAAAATTCTGCAAGAGAGTAAAACTATAGAAACTATTTGCAGCTGTAAAAGCAAATGTTGCGGTGCTAAAGATCCTGAAGGAAGAGGGGGCAAAGAGCCCTCCCTCTGAGGAAAGAGGTGCTGAGTCGGTTCCTCCCCCCAGGGATGCCTATGCAACACCAGTCTCAGGCCCACGTCCTCAGATGTGTGTGTTCCCATCTGTTCTTATGAATTAATTCTGCCTTTGTTTTCACATCAACTGCCTGCAATTTCTTAAAAGATAAAATTCAGAGAGAAATCCTGGTATCAAATAATTGCTGGGTAAAACTTCTTTCATAAAATATAACCACTACACCTCGTATATTTGTTACCTACTTGCTTTGTCTTCATCCTCAGAATCAGAATCAAAATATATATCATCATAGAATTTTGTTGGAGCCGTTCCAATTTTCCCATTTCCTGAGGAAGACCCTATTCAAACCATAAAAGAAGTTTGAAGACTGAACCATACATAACTGACAAGAAAAAAACCTCCATATATTCTTCCATCACTTCAAAGTGATATCAACTCGCTCCCAGTTTCATCTGGGTGGAAAAATACTTTCACGTCAATGACTTATTAGATTTCTGTGCCTTGTGCAATTATAGAAAATTTCATTTCCTTGAATAAGTGTTCCAAATCATGATAAAATTATTCTCTCTCCCTTCCCACCAAGGATTGAAAGCATATTTAATAATGATAAAAGCACATCTAATTAAATAAAATAGCCATATTTTCAAGTTGGCAACATACACATCTCTACCTGTCAGCCATGCAGTATACTGTGGAGAACAGGGAATAAACATCTTGTTTTAAGGGATTTAGAAGAAAGAGGATAAGAGCCCTACAGGAAGTCAGGAGGAATGAGTCAGGACACACTCTTCCTCTCCTCAGTTGTGCCTAGTGCCATGATATTACCTCTACTTAGGTCATCATATGCCTGCATCCCTAATTCTTCCTGCTAATTAACATCTGCTTTTGCTTTTATCATTATCATTTATGCTTTCAATTCTTAACAGTTAATATACAGCATAACAACATGGAAGCCAATGCTGAGTAATCCTACTTTCACAAAGTTTTCAAGTCAGGTATATTTTACAAAGAGATAAAGTATCAAAATGAAGTATGTTTTATTACTTACTAAAATAAGACAGGAATTTGTAGCAACACATCATTCAATCTGCTATATCTGTGCTACAAAACTTTAAAAAAAATTTTATAAGCTAATGTGTCCCTTTTTCCTTTTATCCTGGTGTTAAAATTACACAAGGAAATCATACAAGTAAACAGTACTAAACAGCCTCTTTCCAGCAACACAGGAAACTTCTTCACTGGCAAGCAAAGAAAACTATGCTCAGGTTGCCAAGCACATTTACTCATTCACTCAGTAAATATTTACTGAGCACTGACTGAAAGTGCTGGAGACACAAAAGAGCACAAATAATGTCCCCTGTCATTATGGAGCTTAGAAAAATATAGGAAATCTAATTAAAAGTTTACCTGTTTCCAGAGATGATAACTTATCCTCCATTGTTTTTATGGTGGAATTTAATTCAGCTTCCATTTCTTTTTCAAATTCATCTTCACTAGATGATTCACTTTCTCCAGTAAGGCATTCTCTGATGAGTTTTCGTTTTTGGTCGGGAGTTCCATGTAAAAGCACATCCACTTCATCTTCAGAACTAGAACACATTTCAATCAGAAAGAATGTGAATATTAAAAAATATTAAAGAAAGAATATTGAAACACACATCATCTCACTGCCAAACAATTTTAAGCCCTACAAGGTTGCATTTGATTCATCTGTCATTACATACAGCTATTCTCACTTAATAGATCAACCATTTCTGCATATTTCCAAATATATTTTTAATGTCTGCGTAACATTTCCTCTTGTAGATGCTACACTATACAGTTATTTCTCTTTGCTATTAAACATTACAGTGAACATCTCTGTGTATATAACTTTGTTTCTGTTGAATTCCTTAGGTTAAATGTCTAGAATTAGATACAAACATCCCCCTGACCTCTGGAATTATCACACTACTTTCCAAGAGTATTACACCAATTTATAATTCCATCAGCAATGAAAAGTTTACCTCACAGAACTGGGAGTTTTTTTAAACTCTGGATCCTAAAGTAAAACTTAATATAGGTAACAAATATACAGCTAATATATTCACACAAAATGTTAACAGATAGTAAATGAAACACCTTAGACATTTCTGATATAATCAATAGTACATAAATAATGTTCAATTATTCATGGTCTTCAACTGATGAAGAGTTACAGACTATTCCTGGGATTTTCTTCTCTATTTTTCTCTTCTAGAACAATGCTTGTGAGCCTTCTGCAGAATGTAAATAAGAAAAATGCAATTCACACCAATCGATTTTGCTAATGAGATAACCTTATCCAGATTATTCTCCCAAGAAAATTCCCCATCTGACATTCCTCATCCTGACCAGCATGCTCCCCTTCTCCATTACCACTATATCCACTCAAGTCCTATTAACTCTGCCTGTACCATCATATCCTAAGGATCTCCAGGCCTCCAAACTCTTCTGTTTCATTCCACCCTTAACCCTGCTGCCAGAATGTTACTCCTAAAGAACTCTCATCACATCACTACCCAACTCCAAAAGAAATCATCTATAACCAACTTCTGAGTACAGCATTCAAAAGAGCCTTCCACAATCTGGTTTCAACTTATTAAACACCTCTCTAACACAATCTTCCTTTTTAAAACAAGCATTGGCTTCAGAACCTTGAGCAGGCAATACTGTCTAATAACACTGTTTGGTTTTCACAGTATTTATTTTTACAGTTACCTCACCAGTGACAACTGACACAGCAATATAAAGCTTCCTTAAAGAAATTTAACTACAAAAGTGTAAACTGACTTAAAGAAAAATGTTAAATAAATAACAAGATGAATATGGAGATGGTAACGGCAGGATAACTCAAGTTCAGCAAACACTGCTACATTCCAATCAAACTGAATTACTAATTGAGGCTGACATATACCTCCTTTCACAGACTAAACCCATTAACTGAAACTCTTCATAAGAGAATCTTGGAATCCATCCTTAGTCCCCACGACAGAAATCTTCAGAGCAGTCTGATCTCCCATGCCTATAACCTCTCCAGGATAATATGAGAAAACATTGTTATTGAAGTAACGAATTTCACAGAAAGCTTAATCGGACAGACTGTTTCAAGGCTTATGAATAGGATATATTGACAGCTTTAAAAATGGCTAAATTTGCCTGCAAATCTCTTGTCAACATAACCGCAAGTTTCCCTCGGACAGGAAATCCCTCCCTTCTGGAAATTCCCATGGAACTTCATCTGTGACTATCCCAGGTCATCTTTTTCTACAGAGTTCTTCTGAGATACACGTTTATTTTCAAGACATATATCTTCCGGAAATAAAAAATATCTTATTTCTCCTATTCACTGTTAAGCCTGTCGAAGACGAAAATCTTATGACTGACCTCTGTCGCCCAGAGCAAGCACATATAATAGGTGCTCAAAAAAAAGTTAAATATTCCCTTATTTCTGTTTATATCAGTTCAGTCTTCATGATGGTCACCTCACAGAAAGTCCCCCACAACATACTTATAATACACTTATTATACTTCCTTTTCATGGATGAGAAACCGAGGATAAGTGACTTGCCTCCAGTCACACTGCTAGTAAGCTGCAGAAGCAGGACTCGATCTCACAGCTTCTGAATCTTACGTGTAATTCCAGAATATGCCCCTTCCCCGCGCCAGGGTCGGCCTCGCCTCCCCCGTGGCTGCGCGACCTCACCAGAACCCGCTCGGCGTCCCGCAGGCGAGAGCTGGGCCGAGGGTCCGCACGGGCCCGGCAAGCACAGCGAGCGGGGGAGGTTAAGGCCTGGTCTTGGCCCGAAGCCTCGGAGGCCGGAGTGGGTCAGGGGCCCACCTGCTCAAAGCCGGCTCCTCGTCGCTAGGCTCTTCAACTGCGTAAGGGTCATAGTCATCTTGAAAGCGGTTCATGGTAGCCTGAACCCTCGGACACCGTCTATGGGCGTCCGCACAGCATCTGTTTACTCCGCAGGTCCGTTCCCTAAAACGCTCCGGGAACCACTTCCGCGCCCTCCCTGCGCGCCTGCGCGGATCGTCCCGGGGCGAGGGGAGGCGGGGAAAGGGGGGGGTAAGGAAGGAGGCGGGGAAAGGGGCGTGTCCCAGCGTCCCGAGGCTTTCCTCCGCAGCTCCTGCTTCCTTGGAAACAGCTGCCTTATTACTGGAAGTAGCATTTGGCACCCTCATAAGCGGCAGTCTCTATGGTGAACACTCTACGTGCAGTGGCTCACGTTGTGACGTGAAAAAGCAGCAATCTAGATACTGAGGGAGTTGCAGCCTGAGATCTGGGCCAGTAGGTCTCTGAACACTAGCACCCAACATCCCTCGAACATCCTCGCCTGAAGCCTTTCTGCCTTTTCACGTACGACTGACTCGCCTTCACACTACTCACTTTTCAATCTGACTTCGGCCCCGTCTGTCTACCAAAAAGTTGCTAGGCTGTCACCACTTAAGTCCTAATTACTTTTTCTTAGCCACTTCTTAGTCCTGACCTTTGCTCAGACTTTATCCATTTCCACTTGAATATGTGAGATGAAGCAGATGACAGCCTCTTGATTGTGAGACCGTTTCCTCCCGTTTCTGTACCGGCCTATTCTCAAGTTCTTCCTTCCTTAAATACAACCTCCCCTTTTCATAATTCCATTCAGATATCTTATTTGATCCTTGCCCTCTCCTCAGATTTCCAATTGCTTGGATATCTCCACCTGCTTCACCACTGGCAATTCAGTCGATGTAGCCCAAATCCAGCTCGACATCTTCCACACCATCACTATACCTCAGCCAATAGCTACTTTTGGCTCAGTTTCGGCTCTCGCAGCTTCCTTCATCCTTACAACTGCTATAGGCTGAAAGTCTTGGAATTGATTGACTTCTTTCTCTGTCCCTCTGTAAGTCCTCAATTCCCAAGTTCTGTAGATCTCTTAGCAGTATCTCTCTCATCCACATCCCATCTCCCCACCCCTCACCTTGACTATTGATATAGACTCCTCCTAACTGACAGCCCTGTTTGCTTTTGTTCCCTCTCCAACCCATGATACTCTCTACTAGCACAGCTTTTGTCTGGACAATTTCTTTCCTAAAAAGTCCTAACATTTCACCTTTACCTGATGATCTGTTGACCTCATCCTGCAGTATTCTTGCCCCACCAAATATGGGTCAACCCCTCATACCAAGCTAATTTCCTATAGATATCCAGCACGATTTGCTGATTTGAGAATATGAGTTATGCCTTCCACCTTTGCTTATGTTATTAGGCTTTTGCTTATGCTAGTCGCAGGAGCACCCTCTCCTACTTTTAATTCCACCATCCAAATCCTACCTGTCCTTCAAGATCCATCTGTAAGCAACTGATGGGTCAGTAACTAGAGAGAACGTTCCTTTAGGATACCTTTCATCCAGGAGATGCTGTGGTGACAGTAACTCACACTGTACCATTGCTATGGTGCTTTTGAAGGTTCTCTCTCTATATAGGATCCTTCTGTGCTTTGAAATCCTGTAGTATAAAGTACCACTCACATGCTATGTAATTCCCTGGCTTTCAACTATTGTCCCACCCAACTCTTTTGTGAGATACAATACTCTCCCATGAGTCACAGTGATGTGAAGGAAACACCTGTTGGGGAACCCATTTTTTCTTTTCTGGGAATCGTGGCCCTCCTTGGAGATGTGCTCTTACATCCACATTCATTCTGCTCCACAAAAGTTCAGCTATCACTTTTTTATTCACTCCCATAAACTTAAAATTAAGAGACCTATTCTAAGGAGTTGGCTGTAGTGCTAAGACTTATAATAGAACAACTCAGGACCTGAGCCTGCCATTTTTGGTGGCTGTTTGGGGGTTATATGTGCTAATGATGAACAAGCAAAGAAAAGAAGTATGTAGCAAACAGAGAGAAGCAGGGAGGCTTTCCCCAACCCCCTTGTCAAAAACTATAAGCCCTCAACCCACCCCCATCTCTCCATCCCATCTTCTCTGTCCCTTAATCCACTTTTCTCCCTTCCACTTCATGTTATTTGTTTGCTTATTTCTGTCTCCCTCTTCCATTTCTCTATTGCTGCACAAGAACATCACCCCAAAACTAAAGGGATTCAAAACAAAAACAATTATGTATTTTCATCCAAATCTGCAACTTTGGCAGGGATTACTCCACTCCCCAGTGCCTGGGGACTACCCGAGCATCTCTCTTTTCCGTGCATCCTTCTCCACAAAGCCGTGGGCTTCTGTTGAAGGAGATGATCAACAGGCTGTGACCCACTGGTTGACCTTTGAGCTGGACCCAGGCAATTCCTCACCCCTCCCCATCCTTGGAACGGGCACTCTGCCTACTGTTCCCACAGTGGGAGCTGTTCCAAGGATGCAACCTTGAGAGAGTAAGGTGTTATTGAAAGCACCTAGACAGTATACCTGACTGAACCCAGTTAATGCTTCTGTATAAACTTTTAAGACTTGGCAGGCAGGGACAGAGATTACTCCTCTTTCGGGCACCCAAGACAAGTCTAGTAAGTTCCCTTGCTTGTTAAACCTGCTAGCTACCAATTTGAAGTGGCCTGCCTCTTTCTTCACTGTCTCCTTTTGGGGAGGGCCGGAGAGGGGCAGGTGCAGAGAGGTCAATTTGGAAACCAACAGCTTTCTCACAACATGGCAGCCCTGGAGTTGTCAGCCTTCTTACCTGGTAGGTCATCTCCCACACAGGTTTCCCAGAGACCCAGATGGAAGGTGCAAGCTTTCTGCTGACCTAGTCTCAGAATTCCCTGAACATCACCTCGGCTTCGTTCTATTGGTCAAGCTAGTCACTATCTCCAGATTCCAGGAGAGGGTAGCCTGTAACTCTAAATAGGCAGAGTAGCTGGGATGTGAAAGTTCTCAGTTTACTGTCTTAAAAGTTGCGTTTGGCTCACCATCTAAAAACAAAATGAGAAATGAACAGATTAAAAGGAATATTTCAGAAATCGTGAATTGACTATAAATCATAAGTCTATTGTTTACAAAGCTCGAGTGTTTTAAAGGTTTCAAGTGTTTTTAAAATATTTTGTTTATATACACCGAACTCAAGCACTGCACAATTTGAGAAGTTGAAGAAATTCGTACTTTGCCCTGGTTTTCTTCTTTCCAGGTTAGAATCGTGACTTCTTCTTTTTTCCCGTTCGGTTTCACTAGATTTCCTTGTTGTGTATATTGAAGCAGTTCAGGTCTTGAAGCAGTTTACCAGACGCCTACGCAGGAAGACGCCACGAAAAAAATCGATCCCTTTTACTGAGGAGACCTTATTACTTAAATGTTTACTGGGGGCAGGGCTGAACGAGAGGTCTTCATAATAACGAAGCCCAGTGACGATGACTTCGGTCGGACTTCAGAAAACAAAACAGGCTGAAACTTCCTTTTTGTTGAAAGGAAGATGAGACCTAACCCGACTCCAGACACAGCCTCTTAACTACCAGGCGCCTTGCCCATAGAACTCCCATCTTCGCTGGTTCTCTCCAGGTCCGGAGCCGTCTCCGCGCGCCCACGCCCTCCCGACACAACACCTAGAGTCTCCTGTGGAAATAAGTAGCTTCCCGCAACCAGTACAGGGAAGAACAGGACCCTGGGACAGCCGGACGGGGGCGTGGCATATGTAGACGAGCACGCGCGCAGAGGCTGCTGGGCCCGTTCCGCCTGGGCCTCCACGTCCTGCGTGTGGATAACCCGAAGGCTCCCGAGGTTGTTCTCGGGGTGGACGAAGCTGGGGTGAGGGGCGTGCAGGGGGCGAGAGCGCGGAGGCGGCGGGAGGGAAGTGACCGTGGGTGCAGAGCCGGGCGAGCGCGAGGGTGTGGGTGTAGGCGGGGTTAGCAACTCATACTTACCTGGCAGGGGAGATACCATGATCACGAAGGTGGTTTTCCCAGGGCGAGGCTCATCCATTGCACTCCGGATGTGCTGACCCCTGCGATTTCCCCAAATGTGGGAAACTCGACTGCATAATTTGTGGTAGTGGGGGACTGCGTTCGCGCTCTCCCCTGGCATTCCGGCTTGTTCAATGAAAGGCGCATTAGGTGTTGAGTTTCGTGAGTCTTTCTCTCGCGTGGAACGCTCTGGGGGTAAAGAAAGGTAGACGCGGCTGCATGGTCTGAAAGATCGGCCGCACTTACCTATCTTCTTTTTGCGAGTTCTACTGAGAGTCAACACTGTAAAAAGGTTTTTGGGCTTATCTCGCGCGCGTGGAAAATCGGAGTTTGAGAAGCGCTGATCTAGTAGACTGGTTTGTTTACTTTTGGCCCCCGGTAGGTTCTAGCTCTTGAGTTCGGGTAAGATTAATAATACTGTGACCTTCTTCCGGAAATCACACAGCGTGCCCCGTGTAGTTTCACCACCAATGTCTCTGAACATCGTTTGCTTGAGTGTCTGCCTGGGTGAGAGCTTCAAAAAACAGTCCCGAGTCCTGGGAGAGGACCCTAATAGTCAGTCAGTACCATAAGCCTCCAACCGAGCTCCTTCAGCCCCTTCTCATTTTAGGAGAATATAATCATTTTGACAGACATCAGGAAAATGCAAGTCAACTGTAAGCACCTTATTTCGCTCACATATCTGCCCCTTCTCGCCGTCTATTGCTTCAGCCTGATTCAAGCTCGAGGGGGGGGGGGCGGGGGGGCTTTATTTTTTATCCTCTTAGGGTCTCCGAAAGGGCCTGAGAATTAAATGGACATGAAAAAGGAGAAAAACACCCAGATTGTTACATGTACTTGGGAGCCCCCATAGGAAAATGAAGACCCAAAGAAGCGGCTAGGTGGGTCTCCAAGGAACCCTGGTTCCTTTCCCTGTTCGTGGTTCCTTTTCTTGGAGAATGGTATTTCGAGACCAAAATCTGGTGCTTTGTGTTTATTAATACGGGGATGTCATTGCTATTATAATGGCCCTGTTAACTATTTTACTCAGTGGATTAAACTCCATTATTATCATTTCCTCGATTTGGCAGTGGGAACGCTTTCAGATTGACTCCTGTGTGCTTGACATGTCCCCGAATCACTCCCTGTACATTTCTTTACTTTCTGGCACCGCTACATGTTCCAGGCTTGTATCTTCCCCACCTAAGAGGCTCGGCTCATCTCCCCTGGATGCTGATGTGCCCCTCCCCCCTCCTGCCCACAATGACCTTGGCTCACTTTCTGTTGCAGGGAGGCTTATTGGGGAGCAATGGAGAGCGGGTGTCAGGCTTGGAGGGAAGAGCACATCCAGGGCTCAACAAGACCGAGATACCCAACCTTGGCTCCCCTCCTTCGCCCTGATTCCTTTGGCAGATGCAGCTGCTTCCTGAAATAGGTCAAGGTTCTGCGAACTTCCTGGAGAGGCACTGGAGCCCAGAGGGAGGGGCAGAGAGCACAGGTGTCCAGCCTGGACTCCATGCAAACATTTCTGACCCCACCTGGTGTGTGCCCACCACCCAAGATCGCTAACCTAGCCAGCAAAATTCCCACAGAGGGATAGCAAGACGAGCCGAAGTGGCCTTCCTTCAACTGAGTGTGTCACTTACTCCCTGCCCAGGCATTGGGGCACCTCTGCACATTTGAGGGTGAGGGGCAGTGCCTCAGAGGCCCCCCACTACTCTCTGTGGCACCCAGACAAGAAGAGTTGGCCATACTGAGGCTCACAGTCCCGTGTGCTGGTCACCAAAACCCAAACCCCCCACCCCCCAAGCTAGGATCCTAAGGGTTCCACACCTCCACATCCCATCAGGGGTATATATCCAATGAAGGCCTAAGGTTCTATCTTTGGTCCCGGTGTGCTCATCTCTGCAGATGGTGACAATCAAGGCTGGGGGCTCTCTATAGCTACAGAGCAATAGAATCCTCCTGAAGATCACCTGTCAGGCTGCACGGCCTCCCAGACCCGTGGAGATTCCACAGACTCCAGCTCAGTCCATCTTACTTAGCATTGGGACGGTGACGAAGGCTTAGATGGCAGGGCGGCCACCAAGAGGAGCTTGCCAGGAGAGGAAGACGTGTGGGGAAACACAGTCTCCAGCTTGAGAGGCAGGATCGGAACCAAAAAAGAGCCTGTGGGCTCAGGGGTCAGGGAGGGCAGCTGCCGTGCCCCCAAGGCTTCGGAGAGCCACACTCCCTTTGGGGTTCTGCCTTGAGTCCTCCCCGGGATGGGCTCCACTGTCAGTCGAGCCTCCGGAGTCTTCTTCCCAGGAGAAGAAAGGGTGCGAGGACCACTCCCTGGCATTCTCTGCACCCACACTTCCCACCCCCACCAGGCGCTGTCCCCAAGGCTCCTTCTGGGTGAAAGCCCGGCCCATTCCTCCTGGTGCTCTCTGGTTGGGCCTCGGCATCTTCCTTTTCAGACTCTGCCAACTTCACCTTAAGGGCCCAGCAATAAAGGTAGCCAGCTGGTCAGAACCCATAGGCCAGTGGTCTGTGCAAGAAGGTGAATGTGTGCGCCCCTCCCTGAGGACAGTTCCCACCTGCCTTTCCATCCCACCCGCCACCCCTCTGCTCCCTGCCATCAGCCTCCGATGCCCTGACTCTCTCAGGGCTCTCTGAGCTCCAAGTCTGTGCTTTTCATGTCAATCTGCGTCTCTCTCTCTCTCTCTCCCTCCCCTTGTCACAGAGAGAGAGAGAGAGAGAGAGAGAGAGAGAGAGAGAGAGACAGACAGACAGACAGACAGACAGACAGACAGACAGTGAGGGAGATGATAAGTAGGTAGGTAGACCCGTCAGATGTAGCAGAAGAATGGGTGTGGGGCGTTCCCCCACCCTTCTACCGAGCGTGAGCAATCGCGGCTCTTTCAGCAGGAACTCAAACCTCCAGCGGCCACCAGCATAGGTGGGAAGGCATAGGAAAGCTGAGGTTTCCCCGGGGCCACACCAGGGAACTTCAGACTGACTGGAAACCTGGCCTCTGAAGTTCTCATCACGACTGTCACGGCCCACTGGGAGCCCTCCTGTCTGTTGCTCCAGCCAATGTCACCTTCCGTGCAGGCGCACAACTGGCAGGGGCTTGGAAATCTCGGGGAGGCAGCTCCGCCCCACAAATAGATTAAGACGCTTGGGAAGGTTTTCTGTCTCCCCAGGTCTGTGTATTTATAGACCATATGAAAGGCAGGGAAGGAGAGAGACAGATTGGGA
Source organism: Camelus ferus (assembly GCF_009834535.1). Lineage (NCBI taxonomy): Eukaryota > Metazoa > Chordata > Mammalia > Artiodactyla > Camelidae > Camelus > Camelus ferus. The sequence continues at coordinate 40,498,588 of NC_045701.1, forward strand.
GATTGAAAGACTGTAACTGGGAGAGACACAGACAGTGACCGTCCTTTGGGGGTCAGAGCCGGGGACTGAGCCCAAGACTGAGAGAGAGTTTTCAGGAAGGATGCGGTGGTTGTCCCTGACCCGTGTGATGGCCTGTGTGCTTGTCGACCTCCAGGGCTTGAGGTGAGCAGCTCCTGCGTCCCACCTGTTTGGCAGGGATCTGCGTTTGTCCAGCCGAGCGGCGCTGGCCCTCGGAGCCCGGAATAAAAGCCGACAGGGCGGGGGACGTGGTGGGGCGGCACGGAGAGGAGCAGAGCGGGCTGCGGGCGGGCGCGGGACTGCGAGCGGCGGGAGCGCGTGGGTGGGTTCCCAGGCCACCGCCCACACCCGGCTGTGCGGGGGTCCCCCCAAAGGCTGTCCGGAAGGGAGGGTGCTGCGCCGCTGCAGGGCCTTGGGCGAGACAGAGGCGCGGCTGAACCCAAGGGTGGTGCCCTGCCCGAGGGCGCAAAAGTGACGCTGCACCTCCTTCGAGCCGGAATCGAACCAGCGACCTAAGGATGTCCACGTGCGTCCCGCCTACAGTCCTCCGCTCTACCAGCTGAGCTATCGAAGGGTGCACGTCTCCAGGCCTGGGCCCTCACTTTTTATTGAAATGACGGAGCCACGACACTGGGACGTTCGAGGTGGGACCCTCCGTGGGCTGCTTGGGGAGAGCGGTGCACGCGGCCCCGTGCGGGCGGCCGGCGGAGCAAACCCTGCGGCGTGCCTGCGGCCGGGCCTCGGTGGTGGCGGGCGTCGGGCGGCGATGTTCACGATGCCTGGGCCCGGGCGCTCACCTGTGGCCTCATTTCCGCCCCCCGCGCCCCTTTCTCCACGTGCGGACCGCAGCAGTCCGCCGCCGGAAAGCGGGCAAGGGGCGGAGGGGCGGCGCGTCGGCACATCGGATGCGACCCTGTGGAAGGGGAGACTCGGCGGAGGAGAGGGGAACCCACGGGAAGGGGCACCGGGTAGGCGGCTGAGAACCGCCGAGCACCTGGTGGTTTTTAAGTGCCTTTTGTTCAAAATACTCCTTTGGCCAAAATGGTCCTTTTTGATGCGCCTATGGCCTATTCTACCACCCTTCAAACCCCTCGTCATCTTGCCTGGATGACACAAGTCTAAAATCTCCTTGCTTTCTCCCTGCCACCCTTACTGCCAGAGTGATTTTCTTTCCTTTTTGAGGGGACCTTGCGGGGCGGGGATCAGTTCAAGCCACTTCTCTTGTCAAAACCTTCTCATTCACCCAGACTTAAGTCCTACAGAGGGAGAGGGGATAGCCCAGTGGTAGAGTGTGTGCTTAGCATACACGAGGCTCTGGGTTCAATCCCCAGTACCTCCAGCAAAAAGTAAACAGGTAAGTGACCTTAATTACCTTCCCCCTCAAAACAAACTAAATCCTTAACAAGGGTCTACAAATCCCTCAGGATCTTAAGCCCCACCCAGTCACCTCTGCCATGCAATTTTGGTACAACTCTTTAATCATGCCCTGGACACGGGGCCTCCTTCCTATTCTCCAAACACAGTCCTGCCTGAGCCCGGGCTCTAGGGATCTTCGTGCTAGGGATGCTCTCCCCCAGATAGCCCTGAGACCAATGCCCTCACCTCCTCAAGTCTTCTCACATTGACACACTCACAGCAACCTGCCCCTCGCAGCGACTCCTGACCCCCTTTCCTTCCTCAAGTTTTTCCTGTTTCATAGCTCTTAACACTTAACATACTCATTAATTTATCTATTGTGTCTATTGTCGATTTCTCCCACCCCCACACCCCCTTCTCTTACTAAAATATGAGCACCAAGAGGCCTTTTTGTCCCCAGATTCCTGAACAGTGTCTGGCACAGGTCATGCAGTCAACAGTTGCTGATGGACAAGTTGAATGGACAAGCGCCCGGTGTCATCAGAGAGGAGATCAGGATATAAAAGAAGGGGCCAGGAGCCAGGGTTCACTCCGCGGGAGGTGCAGAGTTACCTTGTTTGATCACAAAACAGATAATTTCTTAAGTTGAGAACTGAGGAACTCTCAGCAGACAACAACCCATCCAAACCATTTCCTGCACTAAGAGACTTGTCCAGGCCCTAGCATGGCTTCTAGCAGCATAAAGTCCTGTCGCTGGGACTGACCTCCAGCCCCCATTACAAGGACCTACTTACTGTTCGGCTATAGTCAATGTCTTGCAATAACCTATAATGGAAAAGAATATGTATAGCAACTTACCACTTTGCTGCACACCAGAAACTAACACAACGTTGTAGATCAACTATGCTTCAATATAACTTTTTTTAAAGAAGCTTGTCTGAGAAGGTTCAACATGGGACATAGGCCCCCAGCATTCCCTTCTTGGGGCATTTACATAGTGCCTCCAACTCTCTGTTCGTCTATCTGGGTACAGAGACCAGGGGTTTCGCAATCGGATGAGGGGGTTCCTTCCAGTCCTTCCTGCAAAACCGAGCGCCTGCCCACGGCTGGGAAATCAAATACTCTCGCGCTACGAAACCTCCTGCACAAGTGACTAGCAGCTTTACAGATTCAACCTTCCCAGAGAGTGATTCACCAACAGATCTTTCCAAGCTTCACAGTCAGAACTAGCTTTAGCCAAACCTGAGCCTGGTTTCACCTATGGGGCAGAAACCCTACTCCGTCTCACGTCCGTTTCAACTTTTGCCAGACAGAAGAACGCTCCAACCAGCCCAGCTGCGGCGTATTTCAGTAGAATGTCGTTAGTCCTCACTGGGGAAAGAGCTGAACCGGGAACGCCAGATCATTATTACAGCTATAACTCTCTACTTGCAACTTTGTAAATCCGCAAGAAAATAAGTTCTGACAACACAAAACGTTAAAAGCGACGTACACTAAACAAAACACTTGTTAACAGATTAACGTTAAATTAAGTGTATAATAACTAAGACCACTAAACTGACTAACTCCAAAGGAATAACTACTTTTAGCGGAACCACCGAAAGCTCAGGGGAAAGCGCGAACGCAGTCCCCCACTACCACAAATTATGCAGTCGAGTTTCCCACATTTGGGGAAATCGCAGGGGTCAGCACATCCGGAGTGCAATGGATAAGCCTCGCCCTGGGAAAACCACCTTCGTGATCATGGTATCTCCCCTGCCAGGTAAGTATGAGTTGCTAACCCCGCCTACACCCACACCCTCGCGCTCGCCCGGCTCTGCACCCACGGTCACTTCCCTCCCGCCGCCTCCGCGCTCTCGCCCCCTGCACGCCCCTCACCCCAGCTTCGTCCACCCCGAGAACAACCTCGGGAGCCTTCGGGTTATCCACACGCAGGACGTGGAGGCCCAGGCGGAACGGGCCCAGCAGCCTCTGCGCGCGTGCTCGTTTACATATGCCACGCCCCTGTCCAGACGTCCCAGGGTCCCGTTCTTCCCCGTAGTGGATGCGGGACCTACTGATTCCCACAGGAGACTAGGTGTTGTGTCGGGAGGCCGTGGGCGCGCGGCGACGACTCCGGACCTGGAGGAAACCAGAGAAAATGGGAATTCGACAAGCGCGGCGTCCCACAGTTAAGGATTTGGGTCCGGGCTCGGGTGCTTTGCGTCCTTTCAGCAAAAAGAAAATTACCGCCGATTTTTGCCCTCGCCTGCTCGTACTTGTCTTCTAACAATCGAAAAGTCACGAAAGCCTTTTGGTTGCTTAACGTTAAGTGCTAACGCCGCCTTAATAAGAAAGCGTAGTCATGTTTATTCATGTTCTTCTCAGTATAAGTGACATGAAGCGCTTCAGAAGATGTAGTAGACTAACCTAGTAACGCTGGTGCAAAAACCCGTTTCTTTTTTATAAATAGCAAGCCAGGTGAAAGCGCTAAGCGGTCAGTTCCACCGCGGCCAGGAGGGGTCTCCCGGGAGCGCAGTGCTAGGGTCAGGCGCCCTTCGTCCTTGACTCCTGTTACCCCAGCGGCAAGTGTCCTCTGGTTCTTTCTGACTTGGACTCTGTCAAAGATAAACAAAAGAGGTAGTGGTTAAAGTTGTGGAAACTGATTTTATTCAGGAAGTACTGACAGGAGGGGAAAGAGCTGAACTCTGTTCCGAATTGTGCTGAGGGGATTTGGGCGTTTTCAAGGGAGAATGAGAGGAGGGGGCTCCGTGGAGTCAGAAGTGAAAAACTACAGAGGGATGGTCCGTGTAAACACCGGCCGGCTGTGTCTGTCAGCTGTCAGTTAGGGAAGTTAGGATGGATCCTCCCACAGAGACTGGGAGAGGTAGGGTCTATCCTGCCTGAATACATTTCAAAGGAACGGCTCCAGTCCTTGAGAGAGCCACTTTGGGATTATAAGAGAACCAGGTTCACAACTGTAAGCCCTTTTGTTTTTAAATTTTTATACAGCTTTTAAAGTTTACTTCGCATTTACAGTTATTACAAAATATTGGCTATATTCCTCATGTTGTACAATACATTCTTAAGCCCATCTTATACCCAATAGTTTGTACAGTCCACTACCTCACCCCACATTGCACCCCTAACTGGTAACCACTAGCTTGTTTTCTATATCTTAGTCGGCTTCTTTTTTTTTTTTTTTTAATATCCAATAGTTTGTTGTATTTTTTAAGATTCCACCTATAAGTGAGATCATACAGTGTTTCTTTCTCTGTCTGACTTATTTCAATTAGCATAATGACCTCCAAGTCCAGCCATGTTGCTGCAAATGGCAAAATTTCATTCTTTGTTTATGGCAGAGTGTAAGCCCTTTTAAATAAATGCCCCAAGAAAGGAATGCTGGGGGCCTATGTCCCATGTTGAACCTTCTCAGACAAGCTTCTTTAAAAAAAGTTATATTGAAGCATAGTTGATCTACAACGTTGTGTTAGTTTCTGGTGTGCAGCAAAGTGGTAAGTTGCTATACATATTCTTTTCCATTATAGGTTATTGCAAGACATTGACTATAGCCGAACAGTAAGTAGGTCCTTGTAATGGGGGCTGGAGGTCAGTCCCAGCGACAGGACTTTATGCTGCTAGAAGCCATGCTAGGGCCTGGACAAGTCTCTTAGTGCAGGAAATGGTTTGGATGGGTTGTTGTCTGCTGAGAGTTCCTCAGTTCTCAACTTAAGAAATTATCTGTTTTGTGATCAAACAAGGTAACTCTGCACCTCCCGCGGAGTGAACCCTGGCTCCTGGCCCCTTCTTTTATATCCTGATCTCCTCTCTGATGACACCGGGCGCTTGTCCATTCAACTTGTCCATCAGCAACTGTTGACTGCATGACCTGTGCCAGACACTGTTCAGGAATCTGGGGACAAAAAGGCCTCTTGGTGCTCATATTTTAGTAAGAGAAGGGGGTGTGGGGGTGGGAGAAATCGACAATAGACACAATAGATAAATTAATGAGTATGTTAAGTGTTAAGAGCTATGAAACAGGAAAAACTTGAGGAAGGAAAGGGGGTCAGGAGTCGCTGCGAGGGGCAGGTTGCTGTGAGTGTGTCAATGTGAGAAGACTTGAGGAGGTGAGGGCATTGGTCTCAGGGCTATCTGGGGGAGAGCATCCCTAGCACGAAGATCCCTAGAGCCCGGGCTCAGGCAGGACTGTGTTTGGAGAATAGGAAGGAGGCCCCGTGTCCAGGGCATGATTAAAGAGTTGTACCAAAATTGCATGGCAGAGGTGACTGGGTGGGGCTTAAGATCCTGAGGGATTTGTAGACCCTTGTTAAGGATTTAGTTTGTTTTGAGGGGGAAGGTAATTAAGGTCACTTACCTGTTTACTTTTTGCTGGAGGTACTGGGGATTGAACCCAGAGCCTCGTGTATGCTAAGCACACACTCTACCACTGGGCTATCCCCTCTCCCTCTGTAGGACTTAAGTCTGGGTGAATGAGAAGGTTTTGACAAGAGAAGTGGCTTGAACTGATCCCCGCCCCGCAAGGTCCCCTCAAAAAGGAAAGAAAATCACTCTGGCAGTAAGGGTGGCAGGGAGAAAGCAAGGAGATTTTAGACTTGTGTCATCCAGGCAAGATGACGAGGGGTTTGAAGGGTGGTAGAATAGGCCATAGGCGCATCAAAAAGGACCATTTTGGCCAAAGGAGTATTTTGAACAAAAGGCACTTAAAAACCACCAGGTGCTCGGCGGTTCTCAGCCGCCTACCCGGTGCCCCTTCCCGTGGGTTCCCCTCTCCTCCGCCGAGTCTCCCCTTCCACAGGGTCGCATCCGATGTGCCGACGCGCCGCCCCTCCGCCCCTTGCCCGCTTTCCGGCGGCGGACTGCTGCGGTCCGCACGTGGAGAAAGGGGCGCGGGGGGCGGAAATGAGGCCACAGGTGAGCGCCCGGGCCCAGGCATCGTGAACATCGCCGCCCGACGCCCGCCACCACCGAGGCCCGGCCGCAGGCACGCCGCAGGGTTTGCTCCGCCGGCCGCCCGCACGGGGCCGCGTGCACCGCTCTCCCCAAGCAGCCCACGGAGGGTCCCACCTCGAACGTCCCAGTGTCGTGGCTCCGTCATTTCAATAAAAAGTGAGGGCCCAGGCCTGGAGACGTGCACCCTTCGATAGCTCAGCTGGTAGAGCGGAGGACTGTAGGCGGGACGCACGTGGACATCCTTAGGTCGCTGGTTCGATTCCGGCTCGAAGGAGGTGCAGCGTCACTTTTGCGCCCTCGGGCAGGGCACCACCCTTGGGTTCAGCCGCGCCTCTGTCTCGCCCAAGGCCCTGCAGCGGCGCAGCACCCTCCCTTCCGGACAGCCTTTGGGGGGACCCCCGCACAGCCGGGTGTGGGCGGTGGCCTGGGAACCCACCCACGCGCTCCCGCCGCTCGCAGTCCCGCGCCCGCCCGCAGCCCGCTCTGCTCCTCTCCGTGCCGCCCCACCACGTCCCCCGCCCTGTCGGCTTTTATTCCGGGCTCCGAGGGCCAGCGCCGCTCGGCTGGACAAACGCAGATCCCTGCCAAACAGGTGGGACGCAGGAGCTGCTCACCTCAAGCCCTGGAGGTCGACAAGCACACAGGCCATCACACGGGTCAGGGACAACCACCGCATCCTTCCTGAAAACTCTCTCTCAGTCTTGGGCTCAGTCCCCGGCTCTGACCCCCAAAGGACGGTCACTGTCTGTGTCTCTCCCAGTTACAGTCTTTCAATCTCCCAATCTGTCTCTCTCCTTCCCTGCCTTTCATATGGTCTATAAATACACAGACCTGGGGAGACAGAAAACCTTCCCAAGCGTCTTAATCTATTTGTGGGGCGGAGCTGCCTCCCCGAGATTTCCAAGCCCCTGCCAGTTGTGCGCCTGCACGGAAGGTGACATTGGCTGGAGCAACAGACAGGAGGGCTCCCAGTGGGCCGTGACAGTCGTGATGAGAACTTCAGAGGCCAGGTTTCCAGTCAGTCTGAAGTTCCCTGGTGTGGCCCCGGGGAAACCTCAGCTTTCCTATGCCTTCCCACCTATGCTGGTGGCCGCTGGAGGTTTGAGTTCCTGCTGAAAGAGCCGCGATTGCTCACGCTCGGTAGAAGGGTGGGGGAACGCCCCACACCCATTCTTCTGCTACATCTGACGGGTCTACCTACCTACTTATCATCTCCCTCACTGTCTGTCTGTCTGTCTGTCTGTCTGTCTGTCTGTCTCTCTCTCTCTCTCTCTCTCTCTCTCTCTCTCTGTGACAAGGGGAGGGAGAGAGAGAGAGAGAGACGCAGATTGACATGAAAAGCACAGACTTGGAGCTCAGAGAGCCCTGAGAGAGTCAGGGCATCGGAGGCTGATGGCAGGGAGCAGAGGGGTGGCGGGTGGGATGGAAAGGCAGGTGGGAACTGTCCTCAGGGAGGGGCGCACACATTCACCTTCTTGCACAGACCACTGGCCTATGGGTTCTGACCAGCTGGCTACCTTTATTGCTGGGCCCTTAAGGTGAAGTTGGCAGAGTCTGAAAAGGAAGATGCCGAGGCCCAACCAGAGAGCACCAGGAGGAATGGGCCGGGCTTTCACCCAGAAGGAGCCTTGGGGACAGCGCCTGGTGGGGGTGGGAAGTGTGGGTGCAGAGAATGCCAGGGAGTGGTCCTCGCACCCTTTCTTCTCCTGGGAAGAAGACTCCGGAGGCTCGACTGACAGTGGAGCCCATCCCGGGGAGGACTCAAGGCAGAACCCCAAAGGGAGTGTGGCTCTCCGAAGCCTTGGGGGCACGGCAGCTGCCCTCCCTGACCCCTGAGCCCACAGGCTCTTTTTTGGTTCCGATCCTGCCTCTCAAGCTGGAGACTGTGTTTCCCCACACGTCTTCCTCTCCTGGCAAGCTCCTCTTGGTGGCCGCCCTGCCATCTAAGCCTTCGTCACCGTCCCAATGCTAAGTAAGATGGACTGAGCTGGAGTCTGTGGAATCTCCACGGGTCTGGGAGGCCGTGCAGCCTGACAGGTGATCTTCAGGAGGATTCTATTGCTCTGTAGCTATAGAGAGCCCCCAGCCTTGATTGTCACCATCTGCAGAGATGAGCACACCGGGACCAAAGATAGAACCTTAGGCCTTCATTGGATATATACCCCTGATGGGATGTGGAGGTGTGGAACCCTTAGGATCCTAGCTTGGGGGGTGGGGGGTTTGGGTTTTGGTGACCAGCACACGGGACTGTGAGCCTCAGTATGGCCAACTCTTCTTGTCTGGGTGCCACAGAGAGTAGTGGGGGGCCTCTGAGGCACTGCCCCTCACCCTCAAATGTGCAGAGGTGCCCCAATGCCTGGGCAGGGAGTAAGTGACACACTCAGTTGAAGGAAGGCCACTTCGGCTCGTCTTGCTATCCCTCTGTGGGAATTTTGCTGGCTAGGTTAGCGATCTTGGGTGGTGGGCACACACCAGGTGGGGTCAGAAATGTTTGCATGGAGTCCAGGCTGGACACCTGTGCTCTCTGCCCCTCCCTCTGGGCTCCAGTGCCTCTCCAGGAAGTTCGCAGAACCTTGACCTATTTCAGGAAGCAGCTGCATCTGCCAAAGGAATCAGGGCGAAGGAGGGGAGCCAAGGTTGGGTATCTCGGTCTTGTTGAGCCCTGGATGTGCTCTTCCCTCCAAGCCTGACACCCGCTCTCCATTGCTCCCCAATAAGCCTCCCTGCAACAGAAAGTGAGCCAAGGTCATTGTGGGCAGGAGGGGGGAGGGGCACATCAGCATCCAGGGGAGATGAGCCGAGCCTCTTAGGTGGGGAAGATACAAGCCTGGAACATGTAGCGGTGCCAGAAAGTAAAGAAATGTACAGGGAGTGATTCGGGGACATGTCAAGCACACAGGAGTCAATCTGAAAGCGTTCCCACTGCCAAATCGAGGAAATGATAATAATGGAGTTTAATCCACTGAGTAAAATAGTTAACAGGGCCATTATAATAGCAATGACATCCCCGTATTAATAAACACAAAGCACCAGATTTTGGTCTCGAAATACCATTCTCCAAGAAAAGGAACCACGAACAGGGAAAGGAACCAGGGTTCCTTGGAGACCCACCTAGCCGCTTCTTTGGGTCTTCATTTTCCTATGGGGGCTCCCAAGTACATGTAACAATCTGGGTGTTTTTCTCCTTTTTCATGTCCATTTAATTCTCAGGCCCTTTCGGAGACCCTAAGAGGATAAAAAATAAAGCCCCCCCGCCCCCCCCCCCCTCGAGCTTGAATCAGGCTGAAGCAATAGACGGCGAGAAGGGGCAGATATGTGAGCGAAATAAGGTGCTTACAGTTGACTTGCATTTTCCTGATGTCTGTCAAAATGATTATATTCTCCTAAAATGAGAAGGGGCTGAAGGAGCTCGGTTGGAGGCTTATGGTACTGACTGACTATTAGGGTCCTCTCCCAGGACTCGGGACTGTTTTTTGAAGCTCTCACCCAGGCAGACACTCAAGCAAACGATGTTCAGAGACATTGGTGGTGAAACTACACGGGGCACGCTGTGTGATTTCCGGAAGAAGGTCACAGTATTATTAATCTTACCCGAACTCAAGAGCTAGAACCTACCGGGGGCCAAAAGTAAACAAACCAGTCTACTAGATCAGCGCTTCTCAAACTCCGATTTTCCACGCGCGCGAGATAAGCCCAAAAACCTTTTTACAGTGTTGACTCTCAGTAGAACTCGCAAAAGGAAGATAGGTAAGTGCGGCCGATCTTTCAGACCATGCAGCCGCGTCTACCTTTCTTTACCCCCAGAGCGTTCCACGCGAGAGAAAGACTCACGAAACTCAACACCTAATGCGCCTTTCATTGAACAAGCCGGAATGCCAGGGGAGAGCGCGAACGCAGTCTCCCACTACCACAAATTATGCAGTCGAGTTTCCCACATTTGGGGAAATCGCAGGGGTCAGCACATCCGGAGTGCAATGGATGAGCCTCGCCCTGGGAAAACCACCTTCGTGATCATGGTATCTCCCCTGCCAGGTAAGTATGAGTTGCTAACCCCGCCTACACCCACACCCTCGCGCTCGCCCGGCTCTGCACCCACGGTCACTTCCCTCCCGCCGCCTCCGCGCTCTCGCCCCCTGCACGCCCCTCACCCCAGCTTCGTCCACCCCGAGAACAACCTCGGGAGCCTTCGGGTTATCCACACGCAGGACGTGGAGGCCCAGGCGGAACGGGCCCAGCAGCCTCTGCGCGCGTGCTCGTCTACATATGCCACGCCCTAGTCTGGCGAGCCCTGGTAATCTATTTTTCCTATTCCAGGCGAGGACAGTAGGGGGGACCCAAGCGGATCTGCTTCGATACTATATTTCAAATGAACTTTGGTTTGTTGTTAAAATTAGATTGAAGGGTTTTATTTTCTCACCGTCTTTTTTTTTTTTTTTTTAAATTCCTTCCCCATTGAGAAATCACTGTTTGGGGTTAATCAGCCCTCTGGCGGGTTTGTAGTTTCTCCCTGGCTGCCTTTTTGGCCTAGAGCAGGTTTGATTTACTTTCACATTTCTCTAGATGTGACACATTTACCATGTTAAATGAAAAAAATAAAGTGCAAAAATATATGTGGTATGCTACCCTTTGTCTAGGAAAATTGTGAAAATGAGAAAATTGTATAGGGTCTGGAAAAAAGAAACATGAGAATGTTAAACCAAAGCTGATGAAATTATCTACACAAGTGAGTACAATGGGAGAGTGATGCTTTTCTGAGTGTACTTTGCTATGTAATTTTGAGTTTGGAATTCTGTTTTAATTTTATGTTACATTTTATGTATTTCTTTTAATTATTTTTTTAGGAGGTACTGGGTATTGAAACCAGGACCTCATGCATGCTAAGCATATACTGTACCACTGAGCTATACCCCACATCCCCTTACACATATTTTTTAAATACAGGGAGAAAATACCCTAAAATTAAACAAACCCATAAATGAACCTACCTGTATCTCAGTTGACTAGTGTAACCAGACTACAGGAGAAAAAATAACCAACTGAGACGATTTTTGAACACAGTACAGTTTACTACCAGCATCTTCAATTCTAAATACAGTAACTGCAAATATGAAGTGTCCCTTAGTGGGTTGGTATTTCATAGCTATGTGTAGCAATTCTGTATTGTAGGACTGGTAAATGGATGTTGGGAGTCAAGGTTCTCATTGCTGAAGAACGGAGATACAAATATAGAATGCCCAAGACTAGAGTCACATACTGACAGCTCTTGTCCTGGTGTGCTAGAGTCTTCGGAGAGAATCTCTTGGTTTTGATTCACGGGCGAGGGCAATCAGTGCCCCCGTGAGTGCCCAGATTAGAAATATGCCTTTCCTGGCTCCTAGATGGAGTGGGTTGGCAGGCATCTTTCTTCATACTTATCACAGAGTTGGTGACTGCCATGGTGCATTATAAACCCTTTTCTCTGTTCTTCTAGGGCTACTACAAAGTTCTGGGGAAGGGAAAGCACCCTAAATAGCCTGTCATCGTGAAGGCCAAATTCTTCAGCAGAAGAGCTGAGGAGAATATTAAGGGTGTGTGGGCACCTGTGTCCTGGTAGCTTGAAGCCACTTGGCGGGAGATTCATTACATGTTATCAAATGCTTTTCAAAACAAACAAACAAACAAATATAGAAGGCAGGAGGGCAAGGAGGAACCACGTGGTGTTAAGTTGGAAGTGAAGACAGCAGTATGGGCTCATTGTTTTTAATAGATATGGGTGTGTGTGGGAAATATATTATTTCCTCACTCTATTCACTGAAAGGGCATAGAAGCAAAGACATCAAGTAACAATGAGCAAACCTAGTGTCCTGATCTTGCTTTCTAAATGCCATTCCCTGCTAAAAAGAACTAGGGCTCTTTGGAGAAACAGGTGATTTTCAGGAGTCAGGAAAGGTACAAGATGAACCTGGAACATCTTGTGCCAGAAAATAAGGAAAAGCTCCAAAAATTATATGGACATGTCAAAAGGACACAGTAGCCAACCTGAAGGGGCTTTCATAGGATGGGTCTGAGAACAATTAAACATCAAAATAAATAAAAACAGTTACAGATTATAAACAACTGAAGCACAACCATGAGTTCATATTGAGTCCATAGAGAAGGAGGGAAGGTTCTTCCTTACAATAGAATGCCAACAAATACATGTAGAATGATGGAATTAGAAAATCAGTATTTGGCAAGCATAATGCAAGAGTCATCAGTGTATACTAAAAACTATCATCTTAAAGTTTTATAAAGGATATTTACATAGCCTCAAATTATCTCCACACAAATTACTTAATAGTCACAAGGAGCAAACCTGGTGAACACCTCCAGTGGCAGATGGTTACAGTCCTGGCCTCGCTACCACGCGCTACAAGCAGAGGATGGAAAACACTTGCTCACTGGGACTTGCTTTCAACTTGCTGTCCTGACACCGCCATGTGAAGAAGCCTGACTTAGCCTACTTGGGGATGAAATTGCAGGAATGAAGATGAATCATGTCAGCTGAGGGCTCTTAGACTGACCCACACCAACTGTCCCACAAACTGACTGCAGCTGAGTGAATGATCCCCCTTTAGAGCTGCAGAACTGCCCAGCTTAGCCCAGCTGCAACTGTTGACCCAAAAAATGGTAAGCAAATAAAATGGCCCCTATTTTAAATCACTAAGTTTTAGGGTGATTTGTTACACAGAAGTGGATAACTGATACACCACCTTAGCCAACCAACTAATCAATGATAACACCATCAATAATTGAACAAATTGACTCCATTTGTCTTCAAATGTGATGGCAGAGGAGACCACTGGATTCATTTGATAGGTCTGTCATAATAAAGTACTACAATTTGGGTGGCTTAAAACAACGAAAATTTATTCTGTCACAGTTCTGGAAGCTAGAACTCCAAAATCAAGTTGTCAGCAGGGCCATGTACTCTCTGAGACTCTGGGTAGAATCTTTCCATGCCTCTCCTAGCTCCTAGTGGTGACAGTCAATCCTTGGCTTGTGGCTACATCACTCCAGTCTCTGCTTTGTCATTACACAGCATTCTCCCCATGTGTCTCTGTCCTTATATGATACTTTCCTATTATAAGGACAATATTCATATTGGATTAGGGCCCACTCTAGTGACCTCACCTGAACTTGAGTGTATCTGCAAACATTCAATTTCCAAATAAGGTAACATTCATAGGTACCAGGGGTTAGGATTTCAACACATTTTTTTTTTGGATGGATGTAAATCAACACATAAACAGACACAATATCATTTATGAAGTCTACATGCCAAAAATGCATACTTGAGCGTAACTATGAGGAAACATAGGACAACCCCCAAACCAAAGGATATCCTACAAAATAATTGACTTGTAGTCTTCAAAAATGCCTGTATAATGAACAGCGAAGTAAACCATAAACAAAATGAAAAGACAACCTATGAACTGGGAAAAAAATCTACAAACGTTGTGACTGACAAGGGCTTAACTTCCAGAATGTACAAAGAGCTCATACAACTCAATAACAAAAAACCACAAAAAAAAAACCCAATAAAAAAATTAGCAGAAGACATAAAAGGACATTTCTCCAAAGAAGACATACAGATGGCCAATAAGCACATGAAAAGATATTCCAATTCACTATTCATCAGAGAAATGCAAATCAAAACTACAATGAAGTATCACCTGACACTACTGAGAATGGACATCATTAAAAAGTCCACAAACGATAAATGCTGAAGAGGCTGTGAAAAAAAGAGAACCCTCCCACAGTGTTGGTGGGAATGCAGTTTGGTGCAGCCATTATGGAAAATAGTATGGAGATTCCTTAAAAAACTAAAAATAGACTTAACATATGATCCAGCAATTCCACTCCTGGGCATACATCCAGAGAAAACTCTAATTCGAAAAGTTACATGCGCCCCAACGTTCATATTGGCAGTATATACAGTAGTCAAGACATGGAAGCAACCTAAATGTCCAGCAACAGATGACTAGATAAAGAACTTGCAACACACACACACAAACACACACACACACACACACACACACACACACTGGAATACTACTCAGGCATAAAAAAGAATGACATAGCGCCATTTGCAGCAACATGGATGGACCTAGAGATTATCATACTAATTAAACTAAGTCACACAGAGAAAGACAAATATATGATATCACTTATATGTGGAATCCAAAAAAATGATACAAATGAACTTATTTATAAAACAGAAACAGACTCACAAACATAGAGAACAAATTTATGGTTACCAAAGAAGGGGGGAGGGATAAATTAGGAGTATGGGATTAGCAGATACAAGCTACTATATACAGAGCAGATAAATAACAAGGTACTACTGTATAGCACAACGGACTATATCCCATAGTTTGTAACAACCTATAAAGAAAAAGAATATATATGTGTAACTGAATCATTATGCTGTGCACCAGAAACTAACACAAGATTGTAAATCAACTGTACTGCAATAAAAAGAAAAAGAGAAAAAGTGCCTGCATAATGAAGTACAAAGAAGGACTTGGGAACTGTTTCATTTTAAAGTAGGTTAAAGAGGACACCGAATGCAACACATGATTTTGAATTTTCCTTTGCTATAAAGGACATTACTGGGACAATGGATGGAAATGATCTGTAGAGTAAATAATAATATTGTTATTGATGTTAGTTTCTTGATTTTGATAATTGTACTGCAGTTAAGTAAGAGAATCTTCTATTTTTAGGAAACACATACTAAAAAGGAAACTTCTGAGACAACTAACAATCAGAAAGTGTGCTACAATACGTTTCCTCCCATCTTTGCGCAGTTAGGACCTCAGGGAAACCTTCCCTGACCGTGTAATCTCGTCCTGTTAATCGCCTCGCTTCACTTCTTAGCACCGACCATCCAGGAAGACACGATTGTTCAGTCATTTCGATTACATCGGGGAGGATTCACCTTTAACCTCCACTTGATCTCAAGAAAGAACATTCATGTACGTAAGAGGAAAAGGCAAATCCGGACGGCCTTAAGGAGGTATCCTGATCCCTTAGGACTAAAACGTGACATTTCCGTTCATTTGATTTTGAGATCTTTCACTACCCCTTCCTGGCCCACACGTCTACCCTGTGAACAAACGCTGTGCCCTGATAATCTCTGTCCATTTTCCTTTCGCTGTTTCCTGCAACATTAGGTTACTACATAATCTGAGAGAAAGCTCATGAATGAAGATTAAGACAATTTCATGCTAAATTGGTGACGAAACACTGATCTTAGTATTTAAAGTTTAATTAATACTCTGCTGCGTGTCATTTTTGCTGAAAGGAAGGTGAGATCAAACCCGAGCCCCAACCCGCCCCCTCAAATGCCAGGCACCGGGGAACGGGAGCGTCTGTCTTCCCAGGTCCCCCTCCACGTCCCGACTCGTCACCGCGCGGCAACGCCTTCCGGCCCCGACACAGCGCGCTGGCTGGGGAACAGCAGGTCCAGCTTCCTGCACAGGGAGGAACACGACGCCAGGGATGTCCGGCAGGGGCGTGGCGTATGTAGACGAGCACGCGCGCAGAGGCTGCTGGGAACATTCCGCCTGGGCCTCCACGTCCTGCGTGTGAATAACTCGAAGGCTCCCGAGGTTGTTCTCGGGGTGGACGAAGCTGGGGTGAGGGGCGTGCAGGGGGCGAGAGCGCGGAGGCGGCGGGAGGGAAGTGACCGTGGGTGCAGAGCCGGGCGAGCGCGAGGGTGTGGGTGTAGGCGGGGTTAGCAACTCATACTTACCTGGCAGGGGAGATACCATGATCACGAAGGTGGTTTTCCCAGGGCGAGGCTTATCCATTGCACTCCGGATGTGCTGACCCCTGCGATTTCCCCAAATGTGGGAAACTCGACTGCATAATTTGTGGTAGTGGGGGACTGCGTTCGCGCTTTCCCCTGGCTTTGTAAGTTTCAAAATCAGTTTCGTTTTATTTGTAACATTCTTGTTTAAGGCCGTGTGTGTAACTTATAAGTTGTTTTAAGAGTTTTTTTTTTTTTTTTCTACCCGTGTTTTCAGTATTTTCGGCCAAAAAACTATAAAGATTGATAAGCTGATACAAGTTACTCAGCGTGTTTCAGTACTGGTATGGTTGGGGTTTTGATTTTTTATTTATCCGATTTGTTTTTTTGCTAGGTTAACCATTGTCCATTCTCACTAGTTCCCCGCTTAAAAAAATATCGTTTTGAGCTCCACTTTCGTATAGACCAATCTTTCCACTTTGAGCCTCACTGATATACCAGCAGCTCTAATTTTTTTTTGCTAACCTTCTTTCGTTCCATGAACGCTTCATTCATCTCTCCCCACCGTCGATTCCCTTAGGGCCATCCCTACAACCTGGTTGCTGCTCTTCCTCTCGGAGCATAAAGCAACACCCGAGGAAACCCCAGGTTGTCCATTGCAGGGCTTTGTTTCTGCCGCTGCGCGTCTTCTCATTTCACCTTTGTGTCCCCTAGGCAGGAGATGATCAGTAAGTTTTATGAATGCCACAACTCAACAGCAGTCAATCCAGAGCTAGCTATTTTTATGAGACTAAGTGAGCTATGGAATACATGTTTCAACTGTTCTAGACAAAGTAGAATCTTACCAAAGTGCTCGAGGGAGTAACATACATGTTTTCCCTTATTTGTACATTTTGTTAGTGAGAAGACATTTGCATAGTGTGGGCAACTCATTTATGCATGTATGTATTAAACACCCCCACCACACACGCGCACACACAGTAATATGTAACTGCTGCTTCCAGTCTACCCTCACTCCATCAAGTTCAAGCACTCAGAACATGTCAACCAAGGGCTAAGGGAGTACCTTCCACTCTACCCTCTTCCCGGAAAAAGACTACGTCAGTAGAAAGATTAGCTGATGGATGTGTGGAAAATGGTACGGCTTTCTGCCCTGTACTTTTATTTATTTATTTATTTTTTTAGTATTTACACAGCATCTTCACATTTTCAAAGCACTGTATCAACATTTATTAATCCTCACAACACCCCTGTGAGGTAGGTCAATATGTCCTTTATGGTAGAGAAACTGAGGCAGAGAGGTCAATGGAACCTGTCTGAGGTCACAGGGACAGCCAGTGACGGGACTGCACCCAAATCCACAAGCTAGGGCTCTGGTCTCACATTCACGCACTGGTGGGCATCCAGGGCCACATCCTCACCAGTGAAGGTGACATGGAGAACAAAACACACAGATCTCTCAGCCAACACAAACATCAACGGTTCAAACACCACCAAGGAACAACGTCAATTAAAGTGAGAAACATTGCTTGGCACCAGTGAGGCAAGAGAAGAAGCCACGGAGCAAGGCTGGAATCACAACAGCTGTGAGACCCAGGACGGTTTAGGAAAACAAAGCAGGAACCCCCTGGAGGGGTGACCAACACAAATACCTGTGGTTTCCACACGGGAGACAAGCTAGAGAAAGACAGCGGAAAAATCCAACTGCCCAATCTAATTTTAAACTAGGAACAACACAACGTTCATTCACATTAAAAAGGGCAAGAATATTTGCAATGTAACTACTCACAGTTAGTATCCTTTTTGTACCCTTTTATTCCAAATATTCTCACTCTTTCCCCACTGACAAGTGCTGTTTCCTATATACTTCTCTCTACATACCAGTCTGTACACTGCCATGTGTCTCATGGCTGATTGGCTGAGCTAGGGATGGAATCCTGGAAATCGTAACAGACCATACTCTCCGTTCCTGTATTTCAGCAACAGCTGTCCCTATAACTTGCCTCTGCCCAATTCCATCTTATATGAAGTGCTAAACACACAGAGAAGCAGTTCATTCTTTTGTAAAGTGATCGGTGAACATGGTTCAATATGCTATTTTAAAAGAAATAAGAAAAAAGAAAAACTAAGACCTGCACTATAGAGCGTTTGTAGGAGTAGATTATAGCTACTCCCGATTTCAGAGTGATACAATGACCACAGAGTTAAAAACTATCACTGTTATCACTGTTTATTTGACAATAGTCGGTTTAGTCTACAAGTTTAAGGCAAACATACTAATGCATTTGCTTTTCTTCAGAAATCATACTTATAAAGATTACATAAAGTCTGTCCCAAACTTCTAAGAAATGTTCATTAATTAAAAATAAGTCTGATTAAGATGCTTTACCAGGATACAAGATTGAACTAAGGTGGTGTGTACAATGCTTTTTAAAAACAAAATTCAAAAAAAGGTAACGGCAATCGTTATCTTGTTTGAACAATGCATTTTAAAGGGTTAAACTTCAGAAATTACTGAAAGGTAAATAAGATTGGCAGCCGTAAGTAATATTCATAAAATAAACACAGCTATAGAGGCTACTTAAAAAAAGACTGAACTTTGGGCTTCTGAAGAGGAGGAGGGCTCGGTGATGGGCAACTGCCGGGTGCGCAGGCGCAGGAGCGCAGCCTCCCACCGCGCAGACCGAGGCGCCATGGACTGCACCGCTCTAGTCCCGATCCTCCGAGAGAGAGTAGATGCACTTTGTCAGCTGTTTCTTTTGTTTCCAGTGAGCAGTAAATGCCTAACATCATTAAGAAAAAATAAAATAAAATCTGAAGGAAGGCAGCCCTTTTTAACTGGAAGGTGGAGTGTGGCTTATGTGTCTCCATTTAACACTGCCAGGCAGTTCTGCAACAACTGAAGGTTACCCTGGAAAGGAAGAGAAAATAAACGGTGAGGTTCTAGTAGTTTGGAAGAGTCTTACTGAAAATATACAGTATTAGAAATCACATAACTTTAAATTAGTTAAGATTAATGATGTTAAGACAAATGATTAATACTGAACATTTTCTGATAGGCTATCACATTCTTTTGGCCATTAAAATATACACATTAGCATAGATTTATAGCAGTTTTTATAAAAATAGTAAGATTACCTACAAAAGTATTCTATAAAATTCACACCTAAGTGCCCATTTGCAAAGCATGTTTTATGTAAAGACAAATTTAAGTACATTTAGGTTACATCGATATATAAATGGTGATGAAAGAAAACCCTCTCCTTAGAGTAGAAAGTCAACTATAATGTATAAAGAATGATGGAATTAGAAAATGGCTGTTGGCAATTATCATCATAATAATTGATTCAGACAAAAATCATGAATGGATGCTAAAAACAGTACAAGATTGAAATGCCAGTGCTGTATCCATTAGTATGTGCAACTACATAATTAAAATTTCTCTTAATTAAAGTTAAATAAAAACTCAAGTCCTCAGTTGCACTATCCACATTTCAAGTGTTCATAGCCACATGTGGCTAGCGCCTACCATACTGGACAGTGCTGATTACAGCATATTGCTACTATGCCGCAAAGTTCTATTGTCCAGTGTTGGCTGAGTGATGGGGTATTTAACAGTCTCAAGTATCTCCCCACAGAATACTACTAATACTTTTTTTTTAATGGAGGTACTGGGGATTGAACCCAGGACCTTATGCATGCTAAGCATGCACTCTACCACTGAGCTAGTACCCTCCCCACAAAAACTTAATTCCAAAGATCTCAATGTGCTGGGCTAAAAATAAACAAGCTAAAATTTGACAAAAATGTGGCCTGCAATTACATTTAAAAAAATAAATTCTCAATAAATGAAAAAGTTCTAGAGATCCATTGTACAACAATGTGAATGTACTTAACACTACTTAACTATACACTTAAAAATGGTTAAGATGCTAAATTTTATCTTATGTCCTTCTTACCATGAAAAAAATTACTAAAAAAAAAAAATTAAACACACAACTACAAGGTGGGAGGTTTAAGAAATGACTTATAAGAGGGAAGGAAAAAAATGTGATTATAGCCAAATCAAGCAGTATGGCAGTTAAAAAATCTCTTATACCTATAAAACATGCTATAGGAAGAAATGTGTACAATTATCAGTCCATGTATGCAGAAGTGTTTCCATTTTCAGGTATAGTATTTTAAAAAGGTAATGCAGTAGGGCAATAATACAATAAAAAGCTTGTTGAGGTATGTGGGATGAAAAATATTTAGCCCAAGGATGTCTGACATGGAGAAGAGAAGATATAAAAAGAATATAAAACGTTTAAATACCTAAAGGGTAAACTGTGAGGAGGAATTAAACTTATCTTTCTTATTTTAGGTGACAAAACTTAGACCACCAATATGTCACAGTTACAAAGAAGTCGACTTGTGTTCATTTATAGCATGTCCCAAAAATCTCAGGCAGTTTTAATAATTTTAATAAATTTAGCTTAATAATTTTAGACTTGTAAATGCTATACATGTATCAAAAATAACATTCAACAGTTTTTACAAACTTCCATAATACTTATTTACAGTTTGGAGAATTCTGAATACATTTTGATTTTCAGTCCCTTTGAAGATAGCAAATATTAAATACATTTTTAAGTGATGTTTTTATTAAGGAAGATCAATTTTTTTTAACACCTGGTCAAAAACTGATACTTGTTTTCCACATTAGGCACTAGACTCTCGCAGAGCTGACCATTAGAGACATTACAGATATTATTCTTTAAATGAGACGATCTTTAAAATCTCTCTCAATTCTAAGATTCTCTTTTTAAAGTCAGTATAAGGTTTCAAAACTGATTCACTTCTAAATTATGTCACTTAAATTACTAAATCTTTAATATGACACTACCTTTGCATGCTTCAGTTCTAACTCTGCCAGTTCCACTAAATTCTTTCTGAATGCAGCAACTCTTCTTGTCTTAAAATCTATAAGTTCTGTGAACAAAACAAATTAGAATTAACTATGTATATAATAGTCTAAACATACCTTATAAATAAAGGTTAGAATAAAAGTACCTTGCTTTGCAGATTCAGATATTTTTTCAAATTTCTGACAGCATAATTGTTGGGATGTTTCAGCCTGAAGAACATCTTTATTTTTTGCTCTTGCTTTATCCAGTGCTTTATTTGCATTTTCATAATCCACTAGTGACCTAGATCTTCGATAGAGGAGATCCTACAGAACAGAATGCCTCACAATAATATATGCTGCATGTTTCTAGCAGTTACCTTCAACCACCACCGCCTCAATCATCATGAGCTGACACCTGTACAGTGAGTAC
The DNA here is from genome assembly GCF_009834535.1 of Camelus ferus. Lineage (NCBI taxonomy): Eukaryota > Metazoa > Chordata > Mammalia > Artiodactyla > Camelidae > Camelus > Camelus ferus. The sequence goes on from NC_045701.1 coordinate 40,520,005, forward strand.
CACTTGTCAGTTACTCTTCTAAATGGTTTTTTAAATTACAGCTTTATTGAGATATAATTCAATCACCAGACAACTCATTTAAAGTGCACAATGGTTTTTTAGTATGCTCCCAGAGTTGTGTAACCATCATTACAACCAATTTTAGAACATTTTTGTCATCCAAGAAGAAACCCAACATCCACTAGCAGTCACTCTCCATTTCCGCCCACACCCCCCACATTCTGCCATGGACAACCATTAATTTGCTTTCTGTCTCTATAGATTTGCCTATTCTGGACATTTCATTAAAAAAGGGACTCATATAATATGTGGCCTTTTGTGTCTGTTTTTTTAACTTAGTATAAAGTTTCAAGTTCATCCATGTTATAGCATGAATCAATTTTTAATTTATTGCTAAAAATATTTCATTGTATGGATGTAACACACTGATTTATCCATTCATCAGGTGACAGACATTTGTTTCTACTTTTTGGTTATTTCACAATAACGCTGTTATGAACATACATTTTTGTGTGTACATGTTTTCATTTTTCATTTCTCTTTCATATCTCATTACTTAGGACTGGAATTGCTAGATCACCTCATAACTCTACACTGAACCTTTCTGAGAAACTGCCAGACTATTTCCAAAGTGATGGCACCATTTTACATTCCCACCAAAACTATGTGAGGGTTCCAACTTCTTCACATTCTTGTCAACACCGTTATCTGTCTCTTTGATTACAACTGTCCTAGTGCATGGGAACTGCTACCTCCCTGTGGTTCGGACATGCATTTCCATGATGGCTAGTGATGTTGACCATCTCTTTATGTACTCACTGGCCATTTGTATATCTTCTTTGGAGAAACATTTATTCAAGTCTTTTGCCCATTTTTTAATTGGGCTCTTTATCTTCTTATTGAGTTATGAGAGTTCTTGACATTATCTGGATACCAGTCACTTACTAGGGAATTGTATGATTTGCAAATATTTTCTCTGGTTCTGTGGGTTTTTTTCACTTTTCTTGATAGTGTTTTTGATATACAAAATTTTAGACAACCAAGTTTTTGAATTTTAATAAAGTCCAGTTTACTTTTCTTTGGTTGGTGTGCTTCTGGTGTCATATCTAAGAAATCAATGCCTAATTAAGGTACTATTTTATAAAAAAGATTCATGTGTTTTCTTCTAAAAACATTATAGTTTTAGCCCTTATATTCAGATCTTTGATCCACTGAGTAAACTTCTATCCACAGTGTGAGGAAGGTCTTTTTCATGTGACCCTTCAGTTGTCCCAGGACTGTTTGTTGAAAGTCTGTTCTTTTCCTCACTGAATTGTCTTAGCACTCGGTCAACAATCAATTGATTGTATCCTCAGCAAACTAGGAATAGGAGGAATTTTCTGAACTTGATAAAGAACATCTACAAAAAACCTGCAGCTAACATCATACTTAGTGGTGAGAAACTAGAAGCTTTCCCACTAATACCAGGAATAACACAAGGACATCCCATCTCACCACTCTTTCTCAATATCATACTGAAGGTCCCGGCTAATGCAAAAAGAAAAAGAAAAAGCAGGAAATATACAGAACTGGGAGGAAGAAATAAAACTGTCTCTTGTTTATAGATGACAGATGACATGACTGTTTATGTAGAAAAAACTCCTGGAATTAATAAATGAGTGTAATAAAGTTTTAGGAGACAACATTAGTACACAAAAGTAAATTGCTTTCTTGTATACCAGCAATGAATAAGTGGAATTTGAAATTAAAAATACAATATCATTTATATTATTTAGCACCCCAGAAAATAAAATACCTAGGTATTAAGTAGGTAAGATTAATTAGGTAGTAATTGATTCCAACCAAAACCCCAGCAAGTTATTCTATAGATATCGACAAACTGATTCTAAACGTTGTGTGAAGAGGCAAAACACACAGAATAACTAACACAACAGTGAAGGAGAAGAACAAAGTCAGAGGACGAACACTACCTACTTTAAGCCTTATTGTAAAGGTACAGTAATCTAGGCCGTGTGGTACTGGTGAAAGAACAGACAAATACATCAATAGAACAGAACAGAGAGCCCAGAACCAGACTCACACAAATACAGTCAACTGATCCTTTAATAAAGGAGCAAAGTAGGGGGGAGGGTATAGCTCAAGTGGTAGAGTGCCTGCCTAGCATGCATGAGGTCCTGGGTTCAATCTCTAGTACCTCCTCCAAGAGTAAATAAATAAATAAACCTAGATACCTACCCCCACCAAAAAATAAAAATAAAAATAAAAAATAAAAATAAAGGAGCAAAGGCAATACAATGGAGAAAAGATAATCTTTTCAACAAGTGCTGGGAAATCTGGATATCCACATGCAAACAAATGAATTTATACACAGACCTTATACCCTTTACAAGTATTAACAAAATGGATCACAGACCTAAATGTAAAACACAAAGTACAGGAGAAAACCCGATGACCCTGGGCTTGGTGATGACTTTTTAGATACGACACAAAGGGATGATCTATGAAAGAAATAACTGGTAAGCTGGACTTCATTAAAATTAAAAATTTCTGCTCTGCAAAAGGCACTGTCAAGAGGATGAGAAGACAAGCCACCAGACTGAGAAAAAAATATTTACAAAAGGTATCTGATAAAAGAACTACTACCCAAAATATACAAAGACCTCTTAAAACTTAATAATAGTAAAAGGAACAATCCAAGTAAAAAATGGGCCAAAGATTATTCCCCCCCACCTTTTTTGACAGACACCTTACCAAATAAGATACAAAGATGGCAAATAAGTTTGGGAAAAGATGCTCCACATCAAATGCCATCAGGGAAATGCAAATTCAAAACAACAATGAGATACCACTATACACCTGTTAGAATGGCCAAAATCTACAATTCTGACAACACCAAATACTGATGAGGACGTGAAGCAACAGGAACTCTCATTCACTGCTGGTGGGAATGCAAAATGATATAACCACTCTGGAAGACAGTTTGGTAGAACTAAACATAGTCTTACCATATAATCCAGCAACTGTGCTCCTTGATACTTATTACTCAAAGGTGTTGGAAACACATGTCCACAAAAAAACCCGCACATGGATGTTTATAGCAGCTTTTTTCTTAATTGCCAAAACACGGAAGCAACCAAGATGTCTTTCAGTAGGTCAGTGGATAAATAAACTTGGTGTATCCAGGCAATAGAATATTATTCATTGCTAAAGAGAAATGAGCTATCAAGCCATGAAAAGACAGAAAGGAAACTTAAATGTGTGCTACTAAGTGAAGAAACCAATATGAACAGGCCCAAGTATATGACATTTTGGAAAAGGCAAAACTATGGAGATGATAAAAAAAATCAACAGAGGCTGGGGGAAGACAGATGAACAGATGGAGTACAGAGACTCTTAGGGCAGTGAAACTATTCTATATGATACTTATAATGGTAGACACATGTCATCATACATCTGCCACACCTATAGAATGTACACCACCAAGAGTGAACGCTCCTGTAAACTATGGTCTTTATTGTTTAGTTTCTTTCACTCAGCAAAATTATTTTGAGAGTGATCCATTCTGTTGCATGCTTATGTAGTTTATTCCCTTTTATTGTTAAGTAGCATTCCACTGCACAAATACACCACAATTTGTTTATCCATTCTGCTGCTTGTTGGACATTTGGGTTGTTGCCAGGTTTCAGCTATTACAATAAAGCTGTTGTGAACATTTGTGGGGACATAAGCTTTCTAATACCTAGGACTAGAATGACTGGATCACAGAGTGGATGTATGTTCAATTTTTTAAGAAACTGCAAAACTTTTCCAAAGTATTATAGAATACTCCCACTAATGGTGCGTGAAAGTTCTAGTTACTATAATTTTTGTCAGAGTGGTGCATTTTAACCATTCTAATTAAGGTGTGTAGTGATTCCTCACTGTAGTTTTAGTTCTCACAATTAAATTTCAATTTTTTCTTGTGGTTACTAAAAAATTTGGATTTACTTTTAGAGTCATCTTCTAAAAAGTTACTCATTGACAATTACATATTATATAATAAAATAATAAATTTAATGTCTTCAAAAATCAACAATTTATTTTATCCCTACTCATCCAGTGTAAATCATTTATAAGACTTAATTTGATCTATAATAATTTGATATGGACAGTATTAGAACTACTGAAATCCTCCAGGTTAAAAAGGTTATTCATAATTTGATAAGGAATGAAAGAAAAATGTTCAAAGCACTACTGATCAGATGGGAATTTTCTGTACAATATCTCAATTAATAAATTAACATTGAATTTGGACTATTTTAGCCACTAGGTCTTCAGTGCTTCTTAGATTTTTTTATTCAACATTTTTTTGATTAGTAAGAGTTTTAGTGTTGCACACAGACAGATTTCCAAAGGGAAAAGTTGAGATGCCTTGTTTTATGGCTCACTCACTTTTAATCTAAAATAATTTTTTAAATATTTTTTTAAAAATTATAGTATAGTTGATTTACAATGTTGGGTTATATATGGTGTATAGCATAGTGATTCAGTTATATATATACATATATATATTCTTTTTCATTATAGGTTACTACAAGATATCAAATACAGTTCCCTGTTAAAATAGCTCATTTTAAAAAAACAATGAATAAAGTTACCTTAGCAGCTTGAGATTCTCTTAAGTAATATTTTAAAAGGTCAGAAAGTTTGAGGTCCTCATCAGCTGACACTCGTGCTTCTATTTTCTGAAAAAGGGGAAAAATTGGGTATTTAATCATTACTTACATTCTACACTGTGTTTTCTTTCTTAACTACTGTAAAAAAATCAAAGTTATAAGAAATTATGGTACCAATTCCTATTTAATCTAAGTTTCCTTCCCTTCTCCTTTCTTCTAGCCTGTTACTTTCCTTTGTAACTGACAAAATGAACACAAAAAAGATGAGAACAAATGAGATTAGTGAATTTATGGGAGGGCTCTATATTTGACTCAAGTTCTGGCTGTAATGAGTTTCAGTATCATATTTCAACTCCATTTGTATTTTCTCTCTATTCATTTCAATGGCAACCAATATATACACATGATTATAAAGTAATAAAGGGTGGCAACAGTAGTAGACTAGGTAATTCAAGCCAATCCTCCTGCTGTGGACAACCAGGAAATAACGTCAAAACATCAACAAAATGTGCTCGAAGGCACCAGAGAGTAATAAACAGATGTGGTTAGTCTGAGTTGGGATCAAGTCAGACTAAAAGGATGAGAACACTTCATTCGGTCTAGAGAGACAGAGGATAAAGAAGGATGTATTACATCAACCAAATGCAATATGGGGACCTCGTTTGGATCCTGACTCAAACAAACTCCACCGTAAAAAGCCACTGATGAGACAACTGGGAACATCTGCATACTAGACATCTGATGACACTAAGGGGAGTCACTGGTAATTGTATTGCTGCATTAAAATTAATTCTTACCTTAAAAAAGAGAGAGAGATGTGCACAAAGGGCAGAAAACAATAAATATGGACACTTTTGGAAGAAAAGAACTTTAGCTAATGTAGGAAATGTAACATTAAGGAAATCTGGGTGACACATGTATAAAAATTCTTTGTACTATTCTCCCAACTTTTCTGTAAGTTTGAAATCACTGTCAAAATAAAAAGTTAAAGTTAAAAAACCCTATGCATCTACCAGAATGGCTAAAATAATAAAAATACCAAATACTATAACCGTCTGCAGCAGCTCAACGCTCACATTCACTCTGGTGGGAAGGTAAGTTGGTCGAATCACTCTGGGAAACAATGTGGCAGTATCTACAGAAGCTTTTCACAGGGACCTCCTGCGACCTACAGTCAGCAGACATGCATACTCATGTTCAGCTGAAGATATATAAGAATGGTCTTAGCAGTACTCTTTGTAAAGAGCCCCAAACTAGAAATTATCCAAGTGCCTACCAGTGGTAGAACAGATAAATAGTTAGGTATATTCTTGCAATGGAGAATTACACAGCAGTAAGAATGAAGGAACTATATACCTCTACGCAACAACTCTGATGAATCTCACATATGTAATGTTGAGTAAAAGACACCAGACATAAAAGAACATATACTACATCATGCATTTATATAAAATATGAAAATAAAACTGATTTCTGCTGTTAGAAGCTAGACTAGTGGTTAGCCTCACAGGAGGTGGTGACTCATAAAGCAGCTGAAGTGGGGCAGGGCATCTGGGTTGCTGGTAAAGTTCCATTTCTTGATCTGGGTGCTCATTATATGGGTGTGTTAAATTTGAAACATTTCAGTGAGCTGTACACTTGTGCTATGTGCTCTTTCCTACATGCATAATATACTTCAATAAAAAGGAAAAACTTGAAGTTTCTTAAAAAATAAGTACTTTATGGAAAAATAAACTTATGGAACTTCTTAACCTAAAAGACAAGAGCACAGACACAAAGTATCTTCAAAATTGATTTAGATAAATCTAGGTAACATGCCAGATGATGCTGAGTGCTTTTAAGTATGGCTCCTCTCCGTCCATTAAGAAGTAGGGTATGCGTCCTCTCCCCTGAATCTGGGCTCTAAGACAGCTTGACCAATCCATGAGTCCTGCTGTGCCAGTTTCCAGGTCCAGGCCTTACAACACCAGCAGCTTCCACTTCTGGGATGCTCACTTTTGGAACCTCTTTACCAAGCTGTGAAGCAGCAGCTCCATGGAAAAGTCACATGTAGGTGTTAACAGCCAACAGCCAGAGAAGTTCTTGCTGAAGGCCAGTATCAAGTCCCAGACAGAGGGGGTGAAAGAGTCTTAAGATGATTCCAGTGCCTGGCCTTCACATCTTCCCTGATGAGGCCCCAGAGGTCATGGAACAGAGGCAAGCCAGCTCTGCTGTGCCCTGTCTGAATTCCTGAACCCGAGTTCATTTGCATCATAAAATGGTTGCTGTTTTAAGCTACTGATTTTAGGATGGTTGTTACACAGCAGTGATAACCAGAACAACATTCAAAGGCTAAAGGAAATAAGAATCGTGGGGCTATGGAAATGTGCCACCCAGATTTCCTTCGAGAGCAATGCTTGCTGCAAGGAGCATAGCTGACTAAGAGCCCCAAATGCAGGTCTCTCTGGATCTAGAACCATGTTTACACCAAGGTTATTTTCCATCCTCCTGTCCTGGCCTCGGCTATGCACCAATTGACAGAGCACAGGTAGCAGTGTCAGCCCATTCTTGTCTGATGCACAGCTCCTCCGATGGGCAACTCTGGCTCAGGGACTCTCCTCTGACCTGGACAAAGCTTTCTTAGAACTGCGCTACAGCCTGAAACTGTTCCAACTCAGTCCTTCCTCTCCCTCTGCAGGTGCAGACCTGCACTGTGATCTGAAGGCTCCTCCTGTCTACCCCTGCTCCTCTCCCTTTGTTCTTCATAACAAACCTCTTATACATCTAATCCCATCTTGCTGTCTGCTTCTGAAAGAACTGACACATAAGGCTATTTTGTGATAGATTCCCATTCTTTCCCCCTTCCCCCAAACTCACCCTCTCACCCTACCCATTGTTTTGAATGTAAATGCACACACACACACAATTACATCTTCCTAGAAAATGTTCACTGGTACAGATAACAAAGGCAGGAAAGAGGCTGTATGGACCCAACTGTGACACTGACATAGATAAGAACTTTTCCCATGTGAGAGAATGTCTCCTCTTGTCTCTACTACACACAATTGAACTGACAAGGTCATGCTGAAGTCAGATTTCTACAATGGACTAGCCACCACCACTCTCAGCTAAGGACCATTAAACATCTAATGAACATTTTCACTATTCTATCAACTGATAAAAACGTTAAATATTATTTAATGATCACAATGTTCACAAGTATGACCCTTAAAAACCAAGACTATATCAGTATTAAATTATTACTACTATGAATGAAAGCTTTCTGCAGTTGTATACTTGTTTTATATTGATACAACTCACCTTTAAACCAGTGTGGCACGGGGAATCAAAAGCAATATCATCTTGGTAAAGTAACGAATCCAAGATTTTCTTCTAGCTTACAAAGCCCCAGGAAAGGATCATTCTTCATAAAAGTAAACTCAGTCACCATAATTAACATGTTTTCTGATCAAGACTATGAACTTTTACATATACACCAAAAATTAAAATTCCTGAAAAACTCTCATTTTCAAATCTAAATTTGCCTCATCTTTCTGAAGTATAATTCATCTTTCTCAATTAAACACAGCCCAGCAAGTTAAACACTACTGTACTCAGAGATTTATACTCCCAAAGAAAGGTTAATTAATAGTACTTACTCTTGTTTTGTCAAATAGTTCTGAAACTTTAAGAAAAAACCTAGAAGGGAAAAATATTTCATCATAAGCTACCTTTGAAATAATTTTCTATTTCAAATGTTCAGAGAATGTGCCACAAACCATATTAATAATGAGCATTCTTATTTCATTACAATATTTAACAGTCCTGCTCACTGTAGACTTAATTTAGTTGAAAAAGTCTCTCTGTATCTCCACCCATATAACAGACTCTCTTAATCTTGTTACAGAAAATCTTTCAACAGTCTAAGCCATACACTAAAAATTTAAAAATACTAAAGTCTATACCTTCAAATTATTACAGAAGTACAGAACAATCACATCCAAAGAGACAAAAAGCTAATTTAAAAGGAAAATACTAGAGTTGGAATATTTTCAAATAGAGCTGCTTTGTTTTGGACAATAACAGAAATGAATAACCCATTTCTACCTCAGATTCACTTTCATTTTTAACTAAAAAGTCTATCTCTCAAATGCTGACACCAACTAAAATATAACCCAATGCCAAACTATTAAAGGGTATTCTGTAAAGTATGTAATTATAGGTGACATTATAATTGGATTAGGGCAAATACTTTTGAAAGCTAAAATACTAATTTTATGAACTTTGCTTTACTATAAAGAACTTGCTTTGACAGGTCTGTGTCAGATAAAACATGGGAAGGTTGACTTTCTCCCTGCCTGCTGGGTCAGAAGTATTCTGTGTGCTCAGGCTGCCAACAAAAATTTTGTTTTATTTAGAGGTAATGTTTTAAATCAGAATCCTTACTTGCATATATCTGTAGAATCCTGAGTTCCTAAAGCATATAATGAAGAACCAATTCTATTGTAATCATCTGCAGCACCTATGGAAAAAATTAAGAACTTAAATATATTTATTTATTGATTTAAAAATAGTTACTGAATATCTATCTGCCCAAAATTGTGTATATAATATGAGATACACAAAGGCTAGTGAAAGAATGACAAAAACTCTAATACAATATGATGAATATTACATTAGAAGTACATACAAACTGCTTTGGGAGCAGGGGAAACAGATGATTCCACCTGAGTGAGTCAGGAAAGTATTTACAGACAAGACAGAAGGAGTTGGAGCTTGTAGGATGGGCAAATCTTTTCCAGGCAAAGTGGAGGAGAGGGCATTCTGGATAAACAGGAGAGCATGGAGAAAGGCCAGGGAGATATAAAAGAGCAAAGTATATTCAGAGAGCACTGCAGGGTACACAGGGGAGTGGAAAGAGGTGAAGATGGGAAATAAATTGGAAGCAACTTGGGGGAAAAAAGGTTTTGTAAGCCATGACAGAGTTTGGATTTGAGCTCTTGGGAATGGATGTTATTAAACATTTTAAAATCCTAGTAGTAGTGAAATCAACCAGATAAAGATTTTAGATTAAAAAAATTCTGCTGCCTGGAATAAAGACCAAGAGTGGAGAGACAAAAAAGGCAGACTGACCAACCAGGAAGCTGCTGTGTCAGATGCTGAGGGTCAGGATTAAGGGAGTGAGAACAGTAAGAGCAGAGAGGAACCAACAAAGCTCAAAGATACTTAGTAAATGTCATAGGTAGGATTTACAAACAGCACACCTGAGGTAGGAGCTTGGGAAGCTGGATGAATAGTGGCACCATTACCCCTGGGTGCTAGGAAGCAAAGTACTCAACTTCTGCACAGTACTCTTCCTAGGGCTTGCCCCACAGGACAACACAGGACAATGCACTTGTCGAGAAAAGATTATAATGGAGCTTCTATTAATTTCAGAAAAAGAACAATATAGTGCAATGGTTAAGAGCATGGACCTGGAACCAAACTGTCCAATCCCAGCTTGCCAATTTCCTAGCTGTACAACCTTGGGCATATCACTTAACCTGTCTGTGCCTCAGTTTCCTCATCTGGAAATAGAGAAAATAATAGTGCCCACATCACATAATTATTTGGAGGATTAAATGAGTTAGTAAATGTTACTATGTAGCTGGCACACAGTATGTACAGTACTACACAAATATTTGCTATTATTAATGAAATCCATGACATGAATACTTATATGGAAATTCTCCCTTATACTAGCAGTATTTTTATAAGGCTTTTAAAAAAATGTATTTATTCCCTAATAAAACAGTAATCTTTATACTTTTTTAATTTGCACAAAATTACATTCAACTGATAAGGCTGAAATTTGGTGACTCTACTTATTGTTACTCAAAACAACTATTCTGGCATCTTTTATAAAGAAACTTTGAGTACAAACTTTAGACTCTCAACAGTAACTTCTAAAATATGAGGCTTTTCATCATTATCTTACCCTAAAAGGTTAAGTTAAAAAATAAATAAGTAATACTTAAAAATCACTTAAAGGTTGGTTTATTGAGAGGCAGGAATCAAAAATGGTTTTTGTGACTGGGGAAATCCAAATAAAGACTACAGTGTAGTTAAGAGTATTATACCAGTATTAATGTATTAGTTTTGACAACTGCACCATAGTAGTATACGATGTTAACATCAGAATAAGCTGGTGAAGGCTATACAGGAACACTCTGTACTACCTTTGAATCTGTTCTTTAAGTCTAAAATTATTATTTAAAAATAAAGATATTTAAAAACTCAAAAAAAGGTTTTTGTGCTTAATATTGAATATATTAATATTTCATATTTAAGCTGACCTTGAAATTATTTTTTAGAGCAAGAAATTCCTGTATTCTAATATCTGGCTCTGAGAACACTACCCTCCCTCCTTAGCTATTACAGCATTATGTGATCATGAAAAATAGACAAACTGTCTTAATTTTATACATCACAGTGAGTTGAAAAGTTTAAATTTTCATAACCCAGGATAAGCTCATTAATTACAAAAATTTTTTTTTTCAATTTTGTAAAATTTTATTAAAGCTGACCCTTGAACAACGTAGGGGCTAGGGGGCTGACCCTCCCCGCAGTGGAGAATCCTTATTTAACTGTACAGTTGCCCCTGTATCCACGGTTCAGGATCTGCAGATTTACCCAGTCTTGGATAGTGTAGTGCTATGGTACATATTCACTGAAAATAATCTGCGTAAGAGAGGACCCACATAGTTCAAACCTGTGTTGCTCAAGGGTCCACTGTATATGTAATGTAATTAATTATATGTAATAATTGTATTTTTGTAAAATAGGTTCACTATCATCCTCTTAAAGCACCATTCCATTTGGCCAAATAAATAGAATTAATAAGAATCACTAATATTTTCTGCCATTTTTCAACAGATGACCCTTGTCATTCTTTTTTTTTAAACATTTTTTATTGATTCATAATCATTTTACAATGTTGTATCAAATTCCAGTGTAGAGCACAATTTTTCAGTTATACATGAACATATATATATTCACTGTCACTTTTTTTTCTCTGTGAGCTACCATAAGATCTTGTATATATTTCCCTGTGCTATACAGTATAATCTTGTTTATCTATTCTACAATTTTGAAATCCCAGTCTATCCCTTCCCACCCTCCACCCCCTTGACCCTTGTCATTCTTTGTTTCCATAGCACTAATATATATCTTTATGATAGGACTGATTATAATATGTTATAATTTTTTGCTTTTAGTGTTTATCTCACCTGTAAAATTATTAACTCCTTAATGGTAAAGACAGTTATTTTCTTCATCTTGAAATCAATGCCAAACACGATGGCTGGCACATATCAGACATGCCAATGTTTACGAACTAAATAATTTTAAAGAAATTTTAAAAGTATATATAGTAGGCACCCATTTTAAATCATCAAATCTAAACTGAAGGGTACTTCTAATTATTACAGTCAACACTAGTATGTACCACTTGGTATTTACAAAGTTTTTCTTCTTTGGGGGAAGGGGAGTGCCGCAGGCTGGTGCCAGGGCCTAGTTTGGGTGGGTGGAATGTGGGGTTTCCCAGTAAGGCAAACAGGGTGCAGCTGGAGCCCTCAGAGTGAGCTATGTGACTCTGGGTGTGCGTGGGGAGCAGGAGTAAATCTGGGTCCTGATGGAGGAGCAGGGAGAGGATGGGGTGGGAAAAAGCTTTTCTTAACAGAGGAGTAAAAGGATGAGACATTTTTCCTTAGTATCATTTTATAACCAAGGAAACCCACACAGACCAATTATGTGACTCGCCCAAGGCTCTAAAGCAAATCAGTAATGAATCTAGGAAGGAATTCCAGTTTCCCACACTTATACTATATAGCTGAACAGGCAACTATGAATTATTACTTCATTAGAAAAAATCTGCACATCACAAAGAAAATAAGAAAATAAAATACAAAAATAACTCTTAATCCCCTCAAAAGAAAGACACAAGAATAGAAGTTAACAAGCCAGAGACTTACTTTACTTCCTCCTTTTTATCAGGGCATATAACAATACTCCAAAATGGAGGGTCGCACTTCTAGGTATCTACTGACCTGTCTTATATCAGAGGTTCTCAAACTTTTTGATTTTAGGACTCCTTTACATTCTTAGAAATTACTGAGGGTCCTAAAGAGCTTTTGTTATGTGGGTTATATCGATCAATATGTACTGTATTAAAAAAAATTTTTTAACTATTTTAAAATAACAGTATTAAAATCATTAGAGGGAGGGTATAGCAGTGGTAGAGTATGTGCCTAGTATGCAAGAGGTCCTGAGTTCATCCCCAGTGCCTCCACTAAATAAATAAACAAACCTAATTACCCCTCCACCTCCAAAAACAAAAACAAACAAAAAAACCCATTATGTTATAATAACTTTTCAAGTGAAAAATAACTATACATATATATTTTAAAATTAGTGAGTACAGTGATATTGTTAGATTTATGTGAATCTCTTTTGTGTCTGGACTAACAGAAGATAGCTCGATTCTCTTATCTGCTTCTGCGTTCACTCTACTGTGATACATTGTTTTCGTTCAAATATGTGGAGAAAAATCTAGCCTCAAACAGAAAAGGAAGAGGCATTTTATTAATATTTACAGATTATTATGGATATTCTACTCAGAAAGTAGTCGTCTTTAAGGGTTAGTTGCAGTGGGAAATCTAAAATCTTATCAATGAACTCTGTGTACTCTATTACAATAAACTCCAATGATGAAAGTGATACTTATCCCAAGAATATAAGGTTGGTTTAATATCTGAAACTCAATCGGTGCAATTAACCAATTACTAGACTAAAAAAGAAAATCCATATGGTTATCTCAATCATTGCAAAAACAGAATTAGACAAAACCCAACATTCATTTCTGACTAAAAAAAAAAAATTCCCTCTCAGAAAAACCAGGACTTTAAGACAACTGTCTCAAATTGATAAAAGGCATCTAGGAAAAACCTACACCTAACATCATAGTTAATGGCTTAAGACTGATGCTTTCCCCATAAGGTAAGGAAAAAGGTGAAGCTGCTTGCCCTCACCACTTCCATCAGCACTGCACTGGAGGGTACAGCCACAGCACAATGGGGCAGGGAAAAGAAAGAAACAGTATTCAAGTTGGAAAGGAAGAAGTGTAACTTTTTATTAGAGTATGATCATCTATGTAGAAAATCCTAAGGAATTTACAAAACAGTTACTAAAACCAGTGAGCTGATTTTTAGTAAGGTTGCAAGGTCTAAGATCAATATTGAAAATACAATGTATTCTCATACACTGGCAAAAAACAACTGGAAATTGAAATGTAAAAAAACACATCATTTACAATACCATCAAAAAATAATTAGGGATCTAAAGATGTGTAAGATCTGTACAAAGGAAACTACAGAACATTGCTGAGAGAATTTAAAGACCCAACTAAATGGAGAGATATACCATGTTCATATATCAGAAGAACTAGTATCGTCGAGTTGTCAATCCTTCCCAAATAGATCTATAGATTCTACACAATCCCAATCAAAATCCCAGCAGGAATTTTTGAAGAAACTGACAAGCTGATTCTAAATAAAATCCAGATGAAAACGTAAAGAACCTAGTGGGGTCAAAACAACTTTGATAAAGAAGAATGTAGTTGGAGGACTTACACAAGAAAAGATGTTCAACATCATCAGTTACTAGGGAAATGGAAATTAAAACCACACTGAGACACTACCACTGACCTACCAGAATGGATAAAATTTAAAAGACCGATTATCCTTGTTGGCAAGGATGTGGGGCAATTGGAACTTTCATGCACAGCTGGCAGGAATGTAAAATTGTACAATAATTTTGGAAAAAAGTTTGGCAGTGTTAAAGTTAATTATACACTTACATATAACTCAGCCATTCTACTTCTAGGTGTTACCCGGGAGAAACAAAAGCATATGTCCATATAAGACTTACATATAGATGATTCCTGTCTGCTTTATTTTGAAATAGCCAAAAGCTAGCACAACCCAAACGTCCAACAACAGCTGGAAGGAGAAACAACTATGGTATATCTGTACAATGGAATACCACTCAGCAATAAAAAAGAACAAACTACTGATACACACAATAACATGGATGAATCTTAAAATAATTCTGTTGAATTTCAAAGCCAGACAATAAAGAGCATTTATTCATGATTCCATTCATATAGAATTCTAGAAAACGCAAACTAGTCTATAGAGACAGAAAGCAGATCAGTGGAGGCCTGGGGACAGGGGCAGGAGGGAGGAATTACAAAGAGCCACAAGGAAACTTTTGGTGGTGATGGATATGTTCCTTACACTGATTCTAGTGATGATTTCGCACATATGCCAAAACTTGCCCAACTGTATACTTTGAACACTGCAGCTTATTGGTATCAATTATACCTCAGTGAAGCTGTTAAAAACCCCATTAGTCTATCTTGCACTTTAAATGGATCTTTTACATACATGATTTTGATCATTTAGAAAATACTGGTTTAATGAATCATGCAGATCTTTCAAATGTCGACACACTTTAGTATACAATTATCAACAATACCGCATTCACTAACATTATCATCAATCTCCTTAGACAAGTCTTTAATTTCTGGGAAGCAAGCTCATGGTGATTGATACAAGTTTTTCCAAACTTCTAATTATTGCTGGAAAGCTTGAGTTTTATCATTATCAATGAACACTGTCAGTTGTTTTCCTTGAAGTGTCAGGCCCATTTAGTTAATTTTTAAGAAAATGTCTACCAAATATTCAAGTCTAAATAATCATAGTTTGTCAGTTGTTCTCTCAAGTAAATATGGTGTCTAATGAAAAAAGCAGCTAGTTCAGTTGCAGCTCAGTCGCTAAAATGCTTCACTAGAGAGAACGTTCACACTTCAGTATGCAAAGTGCTTTATGCATACCTCGCATTTCACTTAGAATATAAAAAAGTACTAGGGAAGAGATTTACTACAAGTAATACATTTCACCGTTTCATCAAGGACATTCTTAATTGAATTTTAACTGCAAATGCACTGTGGGAAGGAATATAGTGACTATTAGCACAGTTTGGTGCCACTGCCTTGATTTGTGCTAAGGCACCAGCAGTTTATCCACCACAACTTTTGCATCATCAGTGTACATATCAACATGGTGAAAAAAGACAGAAAACATCATAGCATTATTCTGAAAATAGTTTTCACCTCACAGATTTGCTAAAAAGTTTGAGAATCACTGCTCTTTACCAAGACTTTTACAAACCATAAATAACATAGTAACTTTATAATTATTCCAATAACAATGTAAGCTTTAGCCACAGAGAAAAACCTTACTTTTGTGGGATCTTGTCATCCTATCAGATTTAGCAGATGCATCCTTAACTCGGTTATGATACTCTAAAAGGAATGTTCGTTCATGCTCAAAGAAATCATCTACATCCTATGGGATCAAAAGAAAATACGAGCTTTTTTCACTCATTTGCTTTAGTTTAACATGTAAGTCACTTTGTTATCCTTACAATCATAAAAGATCATCAGTAAAACAGCAAAACTATCGTCTAATAATCAGACATTACATTCATTTCACCAAGTTCAGATTTTAAAAACGTGTTCTGTCTATCAAGTAAGAAATGTACGGTTTTGCAGCTGAAGGCTCAGAGCTCCCCACACGGCTCATGCTCACATGTTGTGCTCTGAAACGTGTTCCTGCTTGTGTTCTGCCTCTACAATCCTGCTTCTCCAACAAATATATTTCTCACAGTGGGAATGAACAACTGCTTTTGAGAAAAAAAGGAAAGAAAGTCTGACAGACAAGTGAAAATCTATTTCTCTTGGTCTATTAATGCATTCTACAGGCCATTCCTGAATGCTGCCAGGCCTCAGTCATTAGTGCCCTCTGGCTGCTTTGGGGAACCTGGCCAAACTAGCTATTTGGGAGCAATTTTCATATTAAACACTATTTTCAATCTTCTTTGGAACAAAGCTAGAAATACATTAAAAATAAAAACTATTAACTGTACTTTCCTCCCTTCTAAAACAGCAACTGTTTATTGAAAAAGCACCAGCCGAAACGATGTAATATGAGACCCACCTCAACAACTCAGAAGCAAAAGTTAGTACTGACAAAATGTCATTTAAAATCTGTAATTCACACGTACCAGTTTTCTAAACAGTAGAAATGGAGATAAAACTAACTTGCAGAGTTGCAGTGAAGATTAAGAAAATGTGGGCTACCAAACACCACGTTGTAAATGTTCAAAAAGTGTTTATTACTTTAATAAAATTATAGAAATGATAATACAGTGGTGTCTAGGTAATGGTAAGAAAAAAGTTCTACATTAACGCATAAGCAGCATCAAAATAAAAGCTGAGTCTATCAGAAAGCAGCCACAGCACATGCCCTGTCCACCTATCAACTGACCTGCCTCTGCAAAATCAAAGTATAAATCAAATAGTACTTTACATGTAAGTTTTATTGTAGATGTATTTGTAAAAACAGGCAATGATGACAAAGTAGCATTATTTTTCTTTCTTATAGTATTTCTTGATAATACAATATAACCATTTTCTCTTACATTTTAATGGTAAGAGTTTTCAGATAAATCAATTATTGTACCATTTTTAGAACATTATCAAGAAAAATTTCAGTGTTATTCAGGGAAATAATTAACTTTGTAAGTATTTTCACACTACTATCTTATTCAATCCTTTCAAAATCCTGTGAGCTAGGTGGGAAAATGGGAAAACTGAGATTCAGAGAAAGAAACTGACTTTTCCCAAGGTCATGTGGCTACTACAAGACTAAACCAAAACCTCAACTGGGCTCTTCTAACTTCAAATCTGAACCCAGGTCTGTCCCACACATTTCTACAGCCAAGGGTAAGTGTACACATGGAGGCAGCCCCTGTGTCCAACCCTGTGACTCTCTAAGGCACCTAGAGGAGACTCATGTGCACGTGGCTGGACATTCATTCCATCCTGCACACTGATCTTCTGCCCTGTGCCTTCCCTCCACCCCGTGACTGCCCGTGGAGTACACACCAGTGGCCCAGTCTACACACTGGCAGATGAACTCAAGCAGCAGCCCATGCAGGATGCGAAAGAAGGCATGGGATTTGGGCAAGGAAATGTGGGGTTCTAGATACCTGAAGAATGGTCTGGTCTGGGGGAAAGGGGCGTGGACTCCACGTGGGCAAATCCCCTTGGACCTGCAGACCTTTCACCACTTAGAGATGGGACCTCTCTAACGAGTGGAACCCTGGGAGGGAGCCCAGTTTCCCAGGCCTAAGGATTCCACTGTCCAGACTTCTCTTTTACTCCAATATAATCTGCACATCTGAAATCTCAATCTGTCCCCCTTTTAAAAGAAGTGAATCCTTAAATCAATACCTCTGTTAATCAAATAAAATTTTACCTTTACTCCAGAAACAATTACTCCATCTGCTGATTTAACCATGTTTTTAAAGAAATCTTCAAGTTTCTCTTTTTTATTTTTCCCTCGCACACTCAACTGAAAGAAAGGTAAATATAAGTTAGCATTTCTTTTAAGATTACAAATGGGAAGTGATGCCTCCTTTATTCTCTGACACTAAAACAGCAATCTTATAAGGATCCCAGCTTTTAAATTTAATACAGTGGCAATTTCATCATGTACATCAGTGATTTTCAAATTCTGAGATGTTAAAGAGGAGTCTGGCCTCACTCCCAAAGATTCAGGTTCAGCTGATCTCAGTAAGGCCTAGCTATCTCAAATTTTGTAAGTATATTTGATAATTCCGGTGTAAGTAGCCCTCTCATCATACTTTGTCAAACACTACTATATCATATAAAGTCAAATAAAAATTTAACTCAGGAGTTCCTTTGAACATGTAAAATTTATTGGAGTACAATATACCTTCATATGATTCTCTAAAAGCTCTGAAAATACATTCTGCAAATTCTTCACTCTGAACTCATCCAAATATTATCTCTTGTCCTATTTTGGCATCAGTAACTCACAGTACAAAGGACACAAAAAATGACTTTGAATGGCATGA
Organism: Camelus ferus; assembly: GCF_009834535.1. Classification (NCBI taxonomy): domain Eukaryota; kingdom Metazoa; phylum Chordata; class Mammalia; order Artiodactyla; family Camelidae; genus Camelus; species Camelus ferus. The sequence continues at coordinate 40,538,682 of NC_045701.1, forward strand.
ATGGTTTATCTAAAGGCAAAACCGCGAAGCAGCTAACTCTTTTGACTTGACCACTTGCTGCATTAAGGGGCCCCAAGAAGGAACATCCTATCTAATTTCCTTACCTACTGCCATGGCTTCAATGCTCACCTTTCTGTAAGTGACTCATAAATCTCTATCATTACACCTAAGCTCTTTTCTGAACCTTAGATCTTATTTCCAGTTGCCTACATCATATCCTTACATGGAGATTCTGCTAACCCCAATTAGAAAAGCCTAAAAGAGTACTTACTATAATCTAATCTCCAAATTTTCCCTCTCCCTGGTTCCCTAATCATGGCTCCTCCATTCAACCAGTCTCTCAGATTCCCACATGTTCCCTAAAACCCCATACTTTTCATTAAAAATCTTGAAATGATCTATAACTTCTTTCCCTTCCTTCCCCCCTCCTTCCTTCTCTCTCCCTCTCTCTTTCTTTTCTCTCACAGCTCAAATTCTACCAGCAAATGTCTGAAATCTAGTAAAGTAAAACAGACAGAATTTGGTGACTCCTCATAGAAACAGGGAGTAGGAGTCCTGAGTAATTTTCACGTTTTAAGGAACCGTGAGGTGGTGATACCTTCTTTGAGAATATAAAAGGAGGCACAGATTTACAGAAGAGTTCAGCTGAGGGTAAAAGGCCCAGGGGATATCTAAACGGAGCTTTACAGGAGGCTAGTTAATAAGTAAGGCTGGGACTCGGGAGCAACATATATTTATAAGTTAACAGGGTATTGCAGTAGATGAAGCCACAGGGGTAGATGATTCTCGCTTAGGGAGAATTTACAGAACTAGAAGTCTAGAAGAACTTCTAGAGAACTTAGTGAGGAACCCTGGACAAATCAGATTTAAATGAATGGGTAAGTGGAGGAAAAAGCCCATGAAGGAGACTGAGAAGTAACCACAGAGCTAAGAGGAAAATACATCAAGAAAGATCCCACAGACCACAAGTACACGGGACCCAGCACAGCTAGACAGTATCTTAGTCAAAACGGAAAGGCACCAGGTATCACACCATACTAACAGAATCCAGAACAAAACCCACACGATCATCTCAAAAGGTGTACTTTTTCATAAGAACACTCAATAAACTAGGAATACTTCTTTAAGCTGACAAAGGGCATCTATGAAAAAACCCAAAAGTAGCATCATACTTTATAGTGAAACAGGGAATGCCCTAAGATCAGGGACGATCTTGTCACTTCCATCTGACATTGTACTGGAGGTTCTAGCCAGGGTAGTTAAGCAAGCAAAAGAGGAAAAGGCATCCAGATTGAAAAGGAGGAAGTAAAAAAGACAAAAGGAAAGCTATTAAATGAGTGAGACTGCCAAGGTGGCTGAAGGCTGTGGCGGATACAGGAGGTTCAGGAATGTGATTTCTGATTGGTGCCCACTCCTGGTGAACAAGGTCATTATCTGATCAAGAAGAATGACTGAAATCAGCTTTTATGGAAAATGGGAGAGGCCTGCCTAAAGTTATAACCTTGTTATAAACGATGGAGCAGGTACTCTAGGCAAGATGAGAAAGAAGTAAAGACAAATAAAAGGGCTGTTGACAGGGTCAAAATGCAGGAGAGGTCGAGTCCAGATGTAGCAGTGAGTCACAGAACAGCTACAATGGGAACAGGGGAAAAGGGAGCTGTGAGGACAGAAGGCTTTGTTTGGAGCCTATAAAACTAGGGTTTAAGAAGTCAGAGGTGAGGCAAGGTCCTGGTTGTAGCCACTGATGGGGCAGCAAAAAATCAATGAAGACTAGGTTATTAAACAAGTAAAATATTTAATCTACTGTTAAGCAGACTAAGGTGTGTACACCTGCTGGAAACAGAGGTACACAGCTACAAAAGGAAAGCAATGCTGGAGGCAATCATTCCCTACAGCAGTGACCATTTCTCCAAAGACTAGATACTGGAACAAGCTTTTCTAGGTCTTCCAGATGGCCCAGTCTTTTTAGACTTCAGGGCACCCTCACTCTACTTCAACAGCTCATCGGTCCCGTGACTCTCAGAAGCTCAGGTAACAGAATGGCACAGATTTCTTTTCCAGCACCACTGAACTGAGTAAAGATCTGAGAAATTGCATGACAGACAAGGTTGAGAAAAACCTTTTAACTTTGGGCCTATGATCTTCTACAACCTGTTAACATACTTGCTGTTTAATTAGTTAAAGAATATTTGCAAAGCACTTTCCAGTCCCTCTTTCTAGGCTTTCTCCAAAACATCATTTGCTGATACAAAATGGGTTATTAAAATGCATCATCATCATCTCTATTAAGCACATATTAATTTATAAGGAAGAAAAATAAATCTACCTTGGTGGGAAAAAACTTATGAAATCCTAAGATTTCTGAAAACTATTTATAAAACTGAATTAAACACCTAATAATCTTCCATTTATTATTTTAACAAATGTTTACTTTACATGTTAAATTGCCAGGCACTGTTCTGTAACAGTGAAGATACAGTGGTGAAAACTGAAAGTTTTACTCTCAGAGAGCTTAAATTTTAGTAGAGGGAGAGAGATAATGGATACATAAATAAATTTTTAAAATACAGAGATACAATTTCACATAGTACTAAGGGCTGTGGCAAGAGGATGGAGTACTTGGAGCGTGAGGACTCCAGATCAGTGCCTGAGCTCTGATACCACCATGCCTCACTTCATATCTACGCTGCTCTTCCAAATTATTATTAAGGTTTTAGCCCAGGCCATAGTAAGGGCCAGCATAAACAAAATCATACAGATAGAAAAGTGATGATAGCATTCTATCATGTGTTCTATAGCAACCCTACTCATGAGCCATTTTTAGCTTCCTATAATTCATGATATGGCCAGCAGTCTTTACTAGTTATAAGTGACAACAGGCAAGCACCACATTTATTCTTGTGAAAGTACCTATGGTAAAGTGCTACATTTCTGCGATTTCGAGTTACACTTCATACCCTTTTAAAGAAAGGGTTTTCTCTACTGCTAGACTTAGGATACTTTATTGTCATATTCACTAACACCAAACCAAAAGGGAAAATTTACCTAAACAAAATTCTTTGATCCTAATGTTGACCTGTAAGCAAACAAGCACTATGTTTACATTTGTTTTCTTCTAAAATTGAGTCATCCAAATATAGATCCCAAGATTTGTATCACCCATCCACTAAAAATATTTTTCCAGCATCATGAATGAAGAAACCTTTACAGCTCAACCACCCCAATCTCTCTTTGTGCACTATAACAGTTTTCAGGCAGGGAGGAAGGAAAATTAGGAGCCATCAGCACTCAAGGTCAGTTAAACAGATCAAGAGTAAATGATTAACCCAAAAGTAATCTTGAATTTCTCAGCTCTCTGGAATTCTCCATAAGGCTTCAGAAGAATCCAACTCAAATTTAAGAAACATTAGTCAATTTAATAACCCTATTTCTTAAGAGGTTCACAATTCAGAATAAAGATCAATATCCCATGTAGTAACATGATCTACCATTGATTCTTCAATTAATCTACGCAAGTTCTACTGAAATACTGCATTACTGCTGAAAAAGTCATTTTAAACTGCCATGAAAAATGACATTATTAAAAAAAAAAGGTCTGATGTCTTTTCTAACAACTCCCTGCAGTTTTCATTGACTCTTTAAAAATAAACCTTCATCACTACTTTGATCAATACTCACATCTTGATTATACTCCAAGAAGACATGGAAATTTAAGTCTTTTCTCAAAATGGGATGTGCTGCCACACGACATAGGAACACTTCATGCATTGCCACAGTCTTCTTGAATATCGCCAAATACTCACTAGAAACAATACACAAAATTAAAGGTAAAACACTGCATCAACTGGAAAATCATCTGCAACAATTTTCAGCAAATATTCTTTGAATTATTCTGAATGCAAAATTAGAGATACAGAGATATAATCCATGTAAACAAAGCTTTTAGTTGAACTGTTAAGGAAATATATAAAACCCAGCTCTGAAAAGACTTCATGCTAGTTAATAGTATTTATTATATTTAAATGTTAATATTTTTAGGTTTTATGAACCCTTCTTCCTATGCAAGTTGGTGTTAAAGGTAACTATAAGGGTGTTTGTTTTCAGCTCCAGAGAAAGTATACTACAAATTATACTGTAAAATCTTAATGATTCAATTTCTAGATAATTACTGCTTTTAAACACCTTAATACAAAAAAAAAATCAAAAACTAAACCTCAGTAAGCATATTTTCAACATTAATAATTATTTTCATCTAATAACCCAAGCACACAGGAAAGGAACATACCATGGAGAGACTAATTTTTGCCATTACATTGAAGAATTGTTTAAAATACTTTAATATCATCAGTGAATCACAGCGATCATATACTAATATGTGTCAGTTTGAGGGGGAAAAAACACTCAGGGAAAAGGCCCGATATTCTTGCTTCAACTACGTGCAAGGAGAGTAAGTTTTACATACCAGTAAACCAGCAGGACCAATGTTGGGAGAAGTTTGATCTCTGTGAGGGTAGTCATTCAATGAAGACAAAAAAGAAGGATGCAGAGGATGGAGGTAGCAGTAGAATAAACCCCAGGTTCTCTGTTATCCAACCCCTAACCAGACCACAAAAGAATCATGATCAGGGCCACTGGAAAACCACAGATTCTTCAATAGTAATGTGTTCTGCTAATTTCCAGTTTTCGGTCTTATGAACTATAGACGAATATGTCTGTCTGCTATCAGACTACTGCTTGCACTCAGTATTGACAGAATTCTTAAAATGTCTGTCACCTCACACTTAAACAAAAAAGATCCACTTCATTAATTTATTTTGTCAAGAGTTTAGCATTCTGAAGAGGAGTCTAGTAGCAGTGTGAATATATGCTTAAAAACTGAAATTCAGTGGAACAGGAGAAAAGGAAATGTACAAAGGGGAGAAATGACCAGAAAAAGACTGATGGAGGTGATGATAATACAAGGAAAGTTATTTCCTTATATAACTCTCAAAATACAGAAAAACAACATGCAGCAAATCCAAAATTATTTCAAATGTTTAACAAAAGGGGAAAGACTATATTTTCAGTAAATATACTAAAAATGAAAAAGAAATTATCTCAATTTTTTTCCAAGGATTTAATACATGTCTAGTATATATGAAACTAAAAATTATTTAATAAAAAGCATTTAAAAACTATTCTCTCATCACTTTGCTCCTATTTTTTCCCCTTCAGCCAGAAGCCACAGGCAGAGAAGAGGGGGAAAATCACACACACAAACACACTTTTTAAAAAAAAAGAAAGCAGAATACATTCAGAGTCGCTCAGTGCACACTTCTATGAGAAATGTAAGTTTTGGTAGTATGTACTTGTCGAAAAAAGAGACCTTGTAAATAAATTAAAAAAAAAAAAGAATTTACATTCTACTTTAAAAAGCCATTGTTTCCCCTTCTATTATTTTGTATAAACTTTTGGATTCTCTGTTTTCAATTTCCAGAGTCAATTTAAACATTAATTTAAAGAATTTTACAGTGCAGACAATTATTCTGTAATTTTCCTGTAGGCTCTGATCATGATCATTAACATTGGTTGTATGGCTTAAACCTGCATCTTCCAGAAAGGGTCACTGTGATGAAATTTAATTAAAAGGATGGGATATAAGAGAGAAAAAAAAAAGGAATTAAAACAAGCACAATTAACAGAAAAACCACATACGCTTCCAGCTCCTGTTTCATCTTTGTGAATTCTTCCTTTGTCATGGACCCTTCTCCTTCTCCAAGCTTCTGTAGTTTTTCCCTTGAAGCATCAAAATCAGGTCTTGGTGGTGCTGGAGGGATCTGTAACAGAACGAAACCACTAGAGTTTTAAAGACTATTTTATTTCTTGACGCAGCTGTACTACTGCTACCATAAAAGACTGTTGTCTGGGCGAGCTAAAGACATCCTGAATGAACTGGCTATCAGGAATACCCCAATTAAAGTTAGAAAATTTGACCTTAATTTCTAGAAATTAAGATCCCTGAGATCCCTTACACCAAAGAAGAAATAGAGCAGAGCATTATTTTCTGGTATTAGAACAGTAGTTCCCAAACTTTAGTCTGCAGATTCCTATGTGGCATCCTAGAGTCCTCAAATGTGTATGTAAGCTCTGATTACACACTAAATGAATATGCATAGCAAACACCTCATCCTAGGCATCTCTTCCATTTGGCTGTTCCCAAGTTGTATCCTTTAAATAAGCTGGTAATTAAAAACAACAACAACAACAACAAAAAAGCACTGCCAGTTGTCGACCAAACTCTTGAGTTGTAAAAAGTAAAAGAAGCAAATGACTGAGAAGGAGGGGCCACAAGGATGAAGATGGGATCTGGTCAGAAAGATTTCAAGGAAATCAAATGAAACTAAATTTCAGAAATCTGAGCGTGGTCAACAGCTGAGTTACAACATCTGGTGCACATTTACATTCGATAACCTCTCAAGGGGCCCTCCAACTCTAAATATGTTTACCTGAGGGTTCAGGACCAGTATGGCTTGCAACATCTCCTTAACTAACCCTAAGGACAAGCCCATTTCAATTCTAATAAACAGTAGAACTTAAGTTTAAATAAGGGAGCATAACATATCCATACCCTACACTCCCAAACAGGATAAAGGGTGGTAGCCGATCATGGTTTGTAACTGGCAATTTAAAAAATTACATCAGTTCACTAAAACTGCTAAATAACATTTCAACACATAATAAAGTATCTAAACACTTCCTAGAAAATGGAATTAAAACGGAACCTCAACACTTACAATGTAACCTGCATAGTCTTCATTTTCAACGAAGGAATCGTGAAGCCAGATAAATTCCTCATGTTGTCGAACAACAGAAAACTCATTTTGTTTAAAATTTGGCAATGAACTCTGCGAGGATAAGAGATTTTCTCAAGTAAAAATCAAAGTTACACTAAAAAGCTTTTAATAAACATTTTACATCCTATTTTTTAAATTAGTCTTAAATGAAAGATTATGAAAACCCTGAGACACGGAGACAAAAAATTACCTTGGAATCTTTGAGAAAATAAGCTGACAGCCTCTTACACTGTACTTCTACCATTATTTAAGAGTTACCCTATTAATGCATCAAACTCAACTATTAAAACAAAGGAGAACAGATCACAATATGAAAATGTGCCTGAGAACTGAAATCTAAAAAGGAATTTGTAAGACAGTAATCTGAAGGAATGCAACAAAACTGAAAACAACAAGAATACAAGATACCACTAAAAGTCTGGAGAAAATTAAATTTACATTATGTCTAAGTTCTATGATTCTCAAATGTTAATCTTTAAAAGTACACTTCCCTAAAACTTTTTTGTTAAAATAGCAGTAATGAATTAAAAACTAAAATACAATTTCTAATTATGTTCAAAACCAAAATTCTAGTTAACATATTATGTATGTAACATCAGCACAATAGATAGCCAAAAATAATACAAGTACAAAACCCCATTTACCTTTGTGTGCACAGTGAATTTTACTTTATCTCTCTCACTAAGAGCATCAGAAATGTCCACCTGCAGAGCAGCATCACTCTGAAGATCTACATTTATTGCTTTAAGCTAGAAAAAAAAAAATAGTACCTCAATGAAAATTCTACAGGCGTTTATATAATTTCATTCTTCTCCCATACAATAAGACAATACAAAAACAGAACAAAACTAAAATAACAAAAGATTCTTAAATCTAATAAAGTACTCAAGTTCATTTAATCTACACACACATATATATATATATATATTTTTTTTTTGGGGGGGGTGCTTTGGGTATGTTATTATCTTAACTAATTTTCATTCTGCACCATTCAGCTATGCTTTGTATGAGTCAATGTGCTAAGTCACAATTCATTACGGTTTCACCCCCCCCCCAAAAAAAAACTATTTTCCAAGAAGACAGTCCTTAAAAAGTTCAAATATTCTAAAATTAAAGAGTATATCATATGGATATTCATGTATGACTGAAAAATTGTGCTGTACACCAGAAATTCACACATTGTAAACTGACTATAACTCAATTAAAAAGAAAGAAAGAAAGAAAGAAAGAAAGAAAGAAAGAAAGAAAGAAAGAAAGAAAGAAAGAAAGACAGACAAAGAATGTATCTACCTTTAAGAACAAGAAAAATAATAAAAAGAATATTGGCCAATCTTTTTAACTCCATTGCTTACTTTAATTCAGGACTATACAATGAAACTATTAATCATAGTTAAACATATTACACATATGTATTATATATATGTAAAGTGCTAAGAAAAATGCTAACATATAATAAATACTCGGTAACTAACTCCTGTGATATAAATTAGATTTTACTCTATAAGCTTTAATACATTAGAAGAATTGGGTATATTCTCTAATTAGTGCTTCTAACTTAACTCATCTATGAGAAGACTTTTCCACTTATGATCATAATTCTACTTATAACTCTCAAATTTCATCCACTTTTCTTCCTCTTTAAACAAACATTCTAACATCTTTGGGTAATTTGGAGACTAACAAAAGAAGCAAATACACTAAAAAACAAAATAAAGTCTTAGCTAGCTGCAAAGATATGAAATATTTAAAATCTAACTAGTCTGCCTCAAACAGTCTAGTTGTAAAACCCAGGACTGATTTTGGAATCTCACTTACTCATTAGCATTTCAAATTTCAATTACAATGTAAACGGGGAAAATGCTGGAAGCAAAACTGTTTATAGTCTATGATCTCAATTATATTCTTTAAAAAAAAATGCATACATAAAAGGCTTACGGAAATACAACAAAATGTGAATAGCAGTGGATTTTCTTCTTTATATATTTCTTTATTCTCCGAACTTTCCACAATATGTATTACCTTTATAAACAAGAAAAAAGTAAGCCTTCTTTAAACAGAAATCCTGTGATTAAAAGATGAATTTTGTGAAGTTTTTCATTAAATAGGCTTGTTTATTAGTAATGACAGTAGTATACTATCTCATATTTGCGCTATTGGTTCTGTATCAAATAGACATGCTTTTAAAAAATAAATACCATTACATACAATCTAACTTAAGAGTCACAGAAGAAATAAAACAGTTAAACTGCATGATACCATCTATGATTGGCTGTAACAAAAACTTTATTGATAACTTTAATAAGTTTATATTAAGTTAAATTTCAATTAGTAATCATATTTCAAAAAATTAATACTATAAACTTACACAAAAACATTTTTAAATGTTTTAAAAATTGCTATTGTACTCAATGTAGCCCACTGTCCAATAAAAGAAATGAGATTAAAGGTTGTCTTGAATTACAAAGAAGTTTTCTTTTTCATTTTCTAATTATCTTTATTGCTTCTGTTATACTGGAAACATTACAGAAGACTGTTCTTTGGTTTTCTTGCTTTTATTTAGTCTTATCAGGTCTTCAAACTGTCCTTCCTACCTCTTCTCTAACCTCTTACTTTAATTCTAGCCTAGGAAATGTTTCCTTAAAAAAAAAAAAAAAAGAAAAAAGCAATCAATCTGTTTCCTTATTTCTCTTTACTAACAGTCAGACCACTTTTAAGATATTTATTGTGGCAGGCTGAATTATAGCTCCCCAAAAGACATCCACATCCAAATCTCTGGAACCTGTACCTTATATGGTGAAAAAAAAAAAAAAAAAGGTTTTTGCAGGCTTAAGTAAGGATCATGAGGTTGGGGAGATTACCCTAGATTATCCAGGTGGGCCCTAAATGCAATTACAAGTATCCTTATAAAGGGAGGGAGAAGGAGGTCTGATACAGACAGAAGAGAAGGCAACTTAACTACTGAGGCAGAGATCAGAGTGATAAAGCCACAAGCCAAGGACTGCAGGCAGCCACCAGAGCTGGAAGAGACAAGTAATTAATTCTTCGCTAGAACCTCAGGGAGCATGGCCCTGCCAACACCATGATTTCAGCTCAGTGATACTGATTTCGGACTTTGGGCCTGCAGAATTGTGAGAGAATAAAATTCTGTTGTATTAACCATTAAGTTCGTGGTAATTTGTTACGGCAGCCACAAGTTTTAAAGTAATATATTTACCATATGGTTTTTGGAATAATAACTTCGGCAGCTTTAATTTCTTACATTTTCACTGCCTAGTCTAGCATTTCTCAAATACAACTGATGAGGTTCAACCTAAAAGCTTTTAAAAAACACAGACTCTCAGGCCCTACCACAAACATATCATAACAGAATCTTCAGAATGAGCCTTTTTAAAACTCTATTTGGGAACACTAGCCTAGATTTTCCAGGTTGTCTCTGCCTTTACATTCTGTCAAAACTTCATCTCAACTGCTAGTATTTTCTTTTTAATGATTATGTAAAATATTTTTGCCAGTTTTCATATCTCTAAGTATATTTTAGTTTTCATATTTATTTATTTTTTAACCATTGCAGTCAATTTGGAAACACACCTTTCAGGATTTTGACATATGAATTAGCTATTATTCTTCCAATTAAAGATTATTTCAAATTACTAAAATATTTCTCTCTCCTCTACTTCCTTATCCTTGTACACACCAAACAACAGTTTCCCTCTTTTTGTTTTATTTTGTCTGATGAAACCACACTTGGCTTTTTAAAATTGTAACTCATCAATAAAAAATACTTTACATTATGTATTTCCCACTTCGGGTATTACATTCTACTTTTTTTTTAGGTATGGTTTACATTCAGTGAAATGAGATTTTAAGTGTCTAGTTTGAAGAGTTTTAACAAATGTATAGATTATATCCCTAAAATCACCACCATAATCAAGATATGGAACACTTCCATCAGCCCCAGAAGTTCCCTTCTTTGCTTTTATTCCTCTGCTTCCTTACTTTCTAACTCTTCTGTAAGTTCTCTCTTGTACACCATATTAAAGCCTCAATTCACATATTGCCTTAACAGCTATTAATTCAATACCATTTGTCTTTTTCACTCTTTTAACAACTGAGTTCTAGCACTGATCTCAGGAAAATGACATAAGTCACAGATGTAGTTATAGCAAAAGGCTAATGGTAAGATTCTAACTCCTTTAATTTATATTTCATAGTAAGTTCAGCTAAGCGTTCTTTTTTTTTAACTTTTTTTTATTGCATTATAGTCATTTTACAATGTTGTGTCAAATTCCAATGTAGAGCACAATTTTTCAGTTATACATGAACATATACATATTCATTGTCACTTTTTTTCACTGTGAGTAAAGCATTCATTTTGATACTGCATCTTCCTGTGGTCAGTTCCTATATACACTTCATACCTCAAATAATTTTTCTCCATTTGCTGAGCAAATGGAGAAAGATTATTTTGTTTGACAATAACCTTTGTTTCACACACATCAGGGCTGGCCAGCCAATAAAATCACTGCCCATGCCAACACAAAACTTTCACTGAAAGCTAATCTGCTATCATATTTCACCATTCCAGATGCATATTTTCCACATTTTAATGTATCTGAAATAGGGATGCCTTGCAATTGATGACAAACTGCAGTTTAACTGGCAATATTTTTTCTTTCTTCTTGGTACATAAAAAGAAAATATATCTTCCAATCAATTGCACCTTAGATTTAATAAAATATATTGTAAATTTAATGTTAATTACATAAAAGGCACACAGATTTTCTTCTTTCTTTAGAGAAAAGTTAATAATTCTAGACAGTTTGTACTAAGGGTAAGAGTCAAAGCAAATAACTTGTGATTTGTCAACATTTAATTAACTTTCTGCAACTAGTGAAGTCAGTTTGTCTGAGAAAATTCTAATTAGACTACATTCACTGGTTTAATCCTTATCTGGGCCAATGAACTGTACTTTCTTTTGTCAGAGACTGACTAGGTTAAACCTTTGTGTCATGGCCAAGAGAAAGACCAGGAAGAGAAAAATGGATGAAGCAACAGAAATACAATAATAGCCTTAGGAAAAAAATGTAAAGACACTGCCCTACTACTGATAGAGTAATTTTCACATATAATCATTTAGTAAAGAAGACACTCACGACTAGTTTACTACACTGATGTGTTTACACATCAAAATATTTACCTACGACACTCCTAAAATAATTAGTTGTTTATCTTTTGCCAGAAAAGTACATGTACAGAGATGGATGGATGGAAGAAGGAAAATAAATGATTACTGCAACAGCCTCCCAACTGGTTTCTTGCTTCTGCCCTACAAAACCATCAGCACGATCCCATTAAACTAGAAATCATTCCTCTGCTCAAAACCTAAGGGGTTCCCACTTGGAGACAAGCCAAAGTCCTTAGAGCGGCCCCCCGGCCCTGTTCTTCTGGCCCACTGCAGCCCTGCCACACGTCTCCTTGGCACTCCTGGAACTCACAGGAATGCCGCCGCCTCAGGAGGTCTTGCACCCCCTGTTCCCTCTGCCCGCAACACTTCTAACACCCCAGGTGCCTAACTGTAGGCTCACTCCCTCAATTCCCTCAGGTCCCCACTGAGATGTCACCTCAGGAAGGCCTTTCCCGGCCACCCGATCTAAAACTGTGGCTCAACACCCCCACCTCCAAACAATCCCTATTCTCTCCCTCTTTTTTTCCATAGGACTTGTACACCATCTACTACATTTTATTTACTAACGGTCTTCCCTGACTAGAATGTCAGTTCTATGAGGACACAGGTTTGTGCTTGTTTTTGCTCACTGCTACATTCTCAGTGGCGGCCCTCAACAAATACCTGTTGAATGGAAAGGAGGGAAGAGTAGAAAGAAAGGTGGGAACCATATCTGGGCTAAAAAATTATTTTTAGGTAATTACAGTACAATCAGTGAAAAAACCCCATGAGACAGGGAGAAGTAAATTCTGTTAAGTTCACTAATTCAGGCCAAAATTTAAATCTATTTAACTCTTAGCCCAGTCATGATTTTGAAGTCCTGTAAAACATTATTTCCATTATTACTGTAAACCCTGTATACCCAGCAGTCAAATCAATGGTTGATTATACATAAACTTTCTGAGAACTAGCATTTGCAACCAGGCTGCCTTTCATCTACCATTCCAGAAACAACAAAACATTACTGGTCACATGCTGTCACTCCAATGCCTTTCTCACCGGTCTTGTCAAATCCCACTGCTCTTCTGCCATACCTGGCGTGCAATTCCCACATGCAGGATCAATTCAACCATCAGCTTCTTTTGCTTTGAGCTGAGTGTGGGTAGAGGAAAGTCACAACCACTTGTACTTGTCTACTACAAATTACTAGTCTCTAAACTATATTAGGCTCTTAAAACCACTCAGCAGTCCTGAGCCAATCTGCTCAGCTCCCCTTCTGATTCCCGTAGCAACTACTCCAAACCTTTACCACCATCACTCAACCCTCTACCACCATTCCCACCCCAGATGCTCAACAAGTGGACTTGCCACCCACACCCTCAAGAAACACCAGCAGCTGTTTTTCCCTTGGACTCTTCAATAAGACTTCCTACAAACAGATCTGGACTCACCATCTTCTCTGCATTCTCAGAAGTGGTGTCCCGTGGAGAGCTGAGCTTCCTGGCTATGTGAGTGTGGAATCTTCCCGTCTGCTCTAGGACCTGCTCATACACTGTTCTTCTAGTCACATGAACTCACAAAGCCTCCACAGAGTAAGCCCTACTTCCCAAATCTAATACTTCTCAGTCTTCTCGACCTCTCTTCAGTATTTTGCCTTTCCTTAAAATTCTCTCAACTTCTGGGGACTCCTCTCATTCTCTGCCTACGCATCTCAGCCCCATCAGTTAGCCCATTTCCCCCATTTGGCCTCTGAATGTTGTTTCCCCTGGGTACTATCTGGCCTTGGTAATCTCAGACCTTCTTGACTAATAACTCCTACATTTATATCTTCAACTCACACCTCCTTTTCTTAAGTTCTCAATCATAATTTCAAGTTACCAACTAGACGTATCCACCTGTATGTATTCACTTATTAAACAATGGAGTGCCTTTAACGGCCAACCACTGTCTGAGGTGCCAGGGAGAGAGCAATGAAAAGACAGTCCTCACCCTTTCAGACCTTACATCCTAGCTTGGCAGGGAAGGGATTAGATACTCCATAAGCACTTCAAATCCAACATACCTGAAAACCAGACTTACTATCTACCCTCTAACTCCGCTCTTCTCTCCTGTACTCCTCATCTTCTCCTCTGCCGAGCCCACGTATTTATTCAGTCACTATGCCCCGTTCACTCTATCTCCTAAACATCTCTTTGTTATGTACTCTCCTTCAACCCCTCTTCCAACTGCCTTAGTTCTGCTTTCAACATTTCTCATGTGGACTGCTGCAACAGCCTGTTAACTGATTTCTCTGCTTTCTGAAAGGAAGAATCAATCCACCTTCCACACCATCTACAATGCTGTTTTCATCTGGGTAAAAGTCCTTCCCAGCTTAAGACCCCTCAGGACTTCCCACTGCCTGGAGTCTTCATCAGTACGCACTTTATACTCTATCTGTGCCACCCACAACCACTCCTGCTTCCAAGAAGAACAAATGCTCCAGGTGGAACCAAATGACCTACACTTGCTATCCTCTCTGCTGGCAAGCTGTCCCCTTCCTTGGGAGCCTACAAAACCCCTGATCAACATTTAAGGCTTAGCTCCTTTAGCTGATAGCACAGTGGTTAACAGCCCAGGACCTAAAGCTAGTCTCCATGAGTCTGAATCCAGCTCATACTGGCTGTATGAATTTGGGCAAAGTTATTTAATTTCTCCAAACCTCACTTTTCCTTTCCAAAGTAGGAGTAATGGTAGCAGCTACTTCACAGGGGGTTGAGAATTGAATAAATATACGGAAGTTCCTGGCATGCAGCAAAAGCTTCATCAGTGTGCAGCTCTCACTGTCTTCTCCACCACTCTTCCCCCATAGTTGAACACTCTCCTTTGTACACCCACAGCACTTTACCGTAAGTCCCTCATCACACTGTGGTGGGTCCAGGGCAGGAACTTTCTCCTCCTCCTCTGAAAACATTCATCTTATCCTCTGCCACTAAAATCTATGTCACATTTTTATCTGAAATAACTACCAATAAATGTGGAATGTGTTTGAGCTAAATGCTGTGTAGGTACAAAAGAAAATGCAAACATCTGGGCCAAGACTTAAAAGATAAGTCAAATATCACAAAAAAAAAAAAGTGAGGGGGGAACACTCCACCACACTGAAAAGTATGCATAAAGCAGCCATTAAAGTGCAGAGGTGCTTGGGCAATGACTAGTAGACTAGAATATGCCTACAGTGTGTGTGTAGGGGGTGGGGCATCTTGAGAAATGAAGCCAGGCAGAAAGAGTTATTAACAGTGTTCAACACTAGCCTAGAGTTGGCACCTGACTGTGAAAAGAGCTAGGTCCAAGTAAGTCCTTGTGCCTAGTGAAGCCATATGATCTAATCATTTAGTCAAGCCGCTAGAAGGGATATGAAGTCTGGATTGGAAAGCAAAGAGACTGGAGACAGAGAGCAATGACAGGTTCTGCGGCAACCCAGGCAAGAAACAACAGGGACCTTAACTGGGGCCACGTGAACGAAAGATGGGCTAAACAACGTTTCTGAGGTGAAATTTTCTGACCTCCGTGACTGTTCTGGTGTGGGGATGAAGGGTATGATGCAGAGGTTTCTTGCTGGCACGCCTGGAAAATGATGACTTTAATGAAGATGCGGAATACAGGGGGAGGAGCTAAGCTAGGAGTCCAGCAGAGCTGGTTACTCCACCTGAAGTAATTCTGAAAACAATAAACATATTTAGAATTCAAATCAAATGCTAAGAGATTTATGCCATCACGCTGGGACCTACTGCTCTTATTTAACAAGCATGTCAGAGCAAAATGTGTCCAGTTCAAAGGGCTCATTTGTTTACTAAATAATATGTTACTGTCCTTCATTTGGGAAAGAAAAAAATACCCTATTATGTGACCGGAGATCAAAAAGTGACCAAATTTTCAATACTGTGTATTCTTAAAGTCTGCTTTTTAAGTTTCTCACAAAATAGCATTTTCTTAGGGCCTTAAGAGTCTTTTCTGTTGTGAATACCATAATGAAAATTTAATGCTGCTTAAAAATGTATTTTAAAATACTGACTTTAATTTTGCTTAATTGCTGCTTTGAATGAAATGTTTACAATTTTTGAATCTGTGATGTCCCCTCTGCAATTCATATCAAATATGTACTTCATGCCTTTTCTCTATCAAGACTTTCTTAAAAGGATGAACAAGACAATCTAACTAAAAGTGCAATGCCTAAAAGTTCTCATCTATTTATGGCAATCTATTTCTATCAGGACAAACACAATATAAAGAAATTTAAACAGGCCTGAAATTTCTGTCCCTGAAATGAGGGAATAGCAGGATAACCTCGTGCAGCCATAATCAAACTTCGGTGTACAACAGAACCTTCTTGCTTGTTAAAAAAGTAGCTGTCTGTCCTCCCAACCTCAAGAGACTGATTCACTAGGGCGCGGACCCAGAAACTTTTGACTTTTGTTCTTCAAACACCCCAGGTGACCCTGATGCAAGTGTTTTAAGGCGACTCTGAGAAATATGTGCACTGGCTTGGATGTCAGCAACACGGCTTAAAGTCCACCTCTCCCACTCATTGGCTATGTGACTTCAGACTACTTACTTGGTTTCTCTGAGGCTCAGCTTTCTCATCTGTAAAAGGGGGATACTAGAAGCTTCACAAGGACTTTTTTCTGTAATTCTTTTTTAATGCAGGTACTGAGAATTGAATCTAGGACCTTGTGCATGATAAGCATGCACTCTGCCACTGAGTTATATACCCCATCAACCTTCACAAGGATGACGAGAGGATATAATGAAACAATGCTTATACAGTGTTTAACACAGTGCCCAGCTATAATTATTACTATGATTCACCCAGTTCCAGGACAAAAATAAGGAAGAACTGGACATGTAAATATATTCATCATGACATTCTAAACACTTTAAAATTCATGGCAATGTTTTTTCCATTTTCATATTAAAAATTTCACCTACAAGATTCTATTAAGAACCTGGTCAGGCATGCTCTTTGTCTCCCTCTTCCTTTAATTTTGTAATACATAAAAAAAGTTTTTGGGCACATTACTTCAGTGGTTACAGCTCCATTAAGAAAATCTCACCAAAGGCCTAAAGCCTGGAATACAAACATTCACCAGAAAATACTCTATTTTTCACACCAACACTAATACTCAAAAAAATCAATACTTCCACTGAAAATTAGTCAGATTTTACAAGAAAGCAAATCCTATTTGCCTTTCCTGGTAGACCGCAAATATAAGACACAAAGTTGTTATCTAAATAAAGAAAGCCATAAGCTTTATATTTAGAAAAATCAGTTTGTGCTATAATCAGTTCTTCTCATTTCACTAAAGAACTCTGCTGGTTACCCCTATCTTAAAATCCAAAATATAACTTACAAGTGGTCATCTAACTCCACTACCTTATCCCAGAAGATACATATACACCTTCATACACACACACTTTGTGTTAAGTCACTAGAAGCTAAAATTCTTAGAAATAACCAGAAGTCCTATATATGCTTTTGCTCTACCTAGAAATTTTTAATGATGCTTTTGTGTAAACTGAGAAATTAACTCATCATTTATAAAAGTATGCAGCAACCTCTGCATCTTTCTTACCATTTTAAAGCTTTATAAAGGTCATCAGGTAATACTAACTACCTTATCTCTTATTTAAAAAAATAGTATTAACATTCTATAACAGTACTTTATCACCTGCCAAAAATCGACTAACAGATGTGTCTCTAACGCTAGCTAAGATAAATACGTAAACGCAAAACGGAAAACTAAAGTGCAGGCTGATAAATGTGAAGGAACCACCGAACCTTGCTGAGCTGCAAACATCATTTATCGATATTTTTCAAGCGCTCACTTGTACAAGTTACTATACAGATTACCAGCCTTCGGCCAAGGTAAATACGGGGAGAGAGTGGGAGGGAAGAATAGGAGCCCTGAAGGCCCTTTCTGAAGTGAAATGCAATTTGCTTCAAATTACCAAGGGAACTCTGCAAAACATTATTTTTTGGATATTCAGAAAAGTAAAGGTATTGCGAGCTGCCAGCACTTTGCAAAATCTGGTAGGATATTTGAGAAAGGTTAAAGATTCGGGGACTGTAAAAATCCTTCGCAAAAGGGTAATTTAGAACAAGTCGGTACTACTATGTTTTAGAGGGAGACAAGAGTAGGCGGGAGCGGGTTCGAAAGGTTCCCAAGGGGAAACTGAGGGTTCAGACAGGAAGGTCTGACAATGGGTTTTCATAGCACCCAGCGTGGCGGGGGAGGGGGGTGGTTCAGTTCCAGCCGCCACCTTCACTTCCCCACCTGCACCCGGACCTGGGCGGGAGAGTAGGTCCACCCGAGGGGCCGAGCCCGGGCGGGAGCCGAGCGGCCGCGGGTTCCCGGGAAATCAGAACCGAACGGCCCCGAGAGAGGAAGGGCTGCAAGAGGGCGGGGCGCGGTGCGGCGAGGAAATCGAAAGGAGGCTGGCGGGGAGGGGGTACCGCGCGGCCGGGGACCCCCTCCAGTCCCACACCCCAGGACCAAAGCGGGGAAGGGAGGGTCCCGCGAACGAGAAGGAAGCAGAACTTACTCCGCGGTCCTCCTCCGAGAGGAAGTCGGGGCCGTCGTCCAGGCCTTCCTGCGAGGTCGGCGGGGCCCGGCGCGCCGGGGGAGAGGGTGGAGTGGGGGAGACACAAAGGGAGACATTAGTGCCAGTCCGGCGCGGCCCCCGCGCCCGCCCCGCGCCCGCCGCCCCCACCGCGCGCCCGGGGCTCGGCGCCGCGAACACCCACCATCATGGCTGCTCCGAGGCGAGGGCCAGCGCAGGCGCGCACCGCACCGCGGGCCGGAGGGAGCCGGCGGCAGCAAGCGGGGCGGGACCGGCGGCGGGGCCTCAGAGCAGCCCGGCCCCGCCCCGCCCCGCCCCGCCCCGCGCCGGCGCTGGGCTGGGGTTCGAGAGGGCGGAAGAAGGAAAGCGGGGCTCCCGCCCAAGGTCGAAGCACCTGCGACCGAGAGGGACGGGGTGGCCCAGACTCACATGACTGGGGACAGCTCGCGGCTGGTCGGCTCTGACCCGGGAAGGGCTGAAGGCCACCGGGGAGCTGTCCACTTCCTTCCCTGAGGCAAGCCGTGTAAAACCAAGCAAAAGCCCTCCTGAAGCCACAGAAAATCATCTAGTCTTTGTATGGTGCCACACGATAATTAATCACAATTAACATTTTGCCAGTAGAAGCTGTGGGAACCAAGGCCCTTCATACAGTCATCAGCCAGGGGCTGTAATCAAGCTTTTACTGCTGGTGAGGTAATAACTATTTCAGGGTTTGGGGCGCTAATGGTTGAGCACTATAAAAACGAGCTGTTCACATTACAAGAGTATTCCTTTCCTTTACACCAAGGAATGTCTCCAGACCTACTCTAACTGTCCAGCTGTATAGCACCACAAGGGTGTCTACAGGAAACTGAGATATGACAGAATCATTCCTTAACCCCTGCCCCACTTCTCCTGTTACACACACGTGCCCACAAGCAATGTTGGCTTCCATTCAGTTAATGGCATTAGCATCTTCAGATATTCAGGCCTGAAACCTCAAAGTCCCATTCAAATCCTTCCTTCCTCTCCCTCACTCGTCACACCATTTAGTAACCAAATCTTATTGTCTCTGTAATTGATTATCTGGCCTTACCTCTTAAACTGGTCTCATTCCTCCTCCCAATCCCTTTCCACAGCAATTACCCTCAGCATCTCTTGTCTGACTCTTTACAATACTCTCAGACTATTTCTATCTCTCTCTTACCATTCTATACACTGCTGCCAGTTTTCCTCCTAAGACACAGATATTCATGATTATGCTATTACCCTGTTAATAATCTTCAGAAGTCTCCATTAAATGAAGGTCCAACTCCTCAGCCTATGATTCCAGGCTCTCCACATTTGATTCCCTCCCGTCCTATCTTATTGAATCGAAGCTCTCAAAACAATAATGTTAAACTTCCAGATATTTTCACGAGAACTTGTAGCTTTCATTTTGTATGTCAGGAGAACTGAGGCATAGAGAGGTTAAATTATTGCTCCAAGAAGGGTTATTCTCCAACATGACAGGGATGACTTTATTTTTTGTCTTTTGTTTTTTGTTTCCTAGGGGGATGTTTTTCACTAGGAGTCATGAGGCATCATGTGGTGTCAGTGTAGTGCGATGAAGTGTCAGGAGGAATGTTCCAGTAACTTGCTGCTGATAAAAAGTGCCAATATTTCCTAATACTTTGTTTTTGGTTTGAAGGTAATGCCTACAATGTGCCACTTCTTAGGTGGAGAGAGAAGACTGGAGCTACAATTAATGCCTGGGATTTATACACAACCAGTAGGAAGGTCAGGTGTGTCCTTGCGACAAAGGTCAAGAAGTGTCACATAGGTTGACTTCAAATGCTTCTGATCATGAACCAAGGATTTTAAATTTCAATGTTTAAGCCAAGTCCAGGAACATTGCACAGAAACATGCTCAAATGCCAACATTTAAAATCATTAGTTCTGGAAAAAAAAAACAGGATTTAAGATATGAGCAACCAACTAAAATTATCAACAAAGACACACAGTAATTATGTAGTTAAAATCAATAGCTGAAAAAAACACTTAAGTAGAGAACCCAACCTTGAAATAATAAAGTTGTTCATTAATATCTGAGCCTTCCTTTCTGGGCAAAGTTCTCAAGATATATTTTATGATTGATAACAAGGAACTATCATGGGTGGAGGGTATAGCTCAGTGGTAGAGTGCATGCCTGGCATGCACAAGGTCCTGGGTTCAATCCCCAGTACCTCCATCAAATAAAAACAATAACAATAATAAATAAATAAATGAACCAAATTACCTCATCCCAAAGCAAAGTAAAATTTTAAAAAGATCATACTTTGTAATGTCATATTGTTAAATATATTTATTTCTATTCTTCAGCATAAATTTTAATAACTGCATAGTATGCATTCAGCAAGATGTACATTTAACCAATCACCATTGTTTGAAATTGACATTGTTTATGCTTTGGTTTGTTATTAAAAAAAAAAAGTAAAGCGCATCCTAGTAGTTAAATTTTTTAAAATATCCCTGATTATTTTTTAGATGTGTGATTGTTATGTCAAAAGTTTTAAATACACATTCCCAAAATACTCTCTAAAAATGATGTAGTAATTTACATTCCCACCATAACTGTATGAAGTGTCCATTTTTCCTTATACTGCTTTCCTACATGGGCATTCTGTACCTACCACAGTGCCTGCCACATAGCGGACATGAAAGAAAACATTCATTGAACAATTTATTTACAAGATAAAAATGAAATCTCATTTTTTTTAGTGTATTTCTTTTTTTAAATCATTTCACTTTATTTTTGTCTGTTTTTTGGAGGGTAACTTAGATTTATTTATTTGTTTGTTTGTTTGTTTAATGGAGGTACTGGGGATTGAACCCAGGACCTTGTTGCATGCTAAGCTCAGGGCCTCAAGCATGCTAAGCACGCACTCAATCACAGAGCTATACCCTCCCCCCGTTTTAACATGTGTTGCTTGAAAGACCAGTGACTTTGAACTTTTGTTTGTTCATTAATTTGAAAATTGTATTTCTTCCTTTCTGAATTATCTATTTCTGTTCTTAGCCTATATTTTTACTATTGCTTTTGAAAACTCTTTATACATTAAGACTAAAAGCCCTTTTTGGGATGATAAAGATATATTTTAAGTTAACTTTGCCTTTTAATTTTAGGTTATAATGTTGTTGACATGCAAAAGTTTTTAAATTTAGTGTACTTAGATCCATCATTAGGCTTCTATTTTAGTAATAATACCAAGAAAGACTCTACCTCTTCCAAGGTTACATAAATATCTGCAAATATTTTTTTCCATTAAGTTTCTAGATTAAAAGTTATTGACTTCAGTTAATGGACCAAATCAGATGAACAAAATAAATTTGTCAATCTCATTACTCCTTGATCCTTTCCTGTAATTTAGGAGTTAAAAAAGCAAACCACATCTTATTTAAATAAATTAATAAGCAAGCAAGCAAGCAACACAGACACCATATCTAGAAGGTCAAGAAAATAAAAGTCATGTCACAGCAGGTTGAAGGTGGAAAGGCTAACGTTTCAGAGATGAAAATTACTCTTAGAGAAACAATCAACTCCCAGTTCCCCAGGATTCAGACCTGGGAATCAGCACCAATAGTGAACCAGCTGATCTTGGACCATGGTGTCTGAGGACCAAGAGAAGAAGTGACATGATAATCTACAGAACCCAGACCCCATAGCACATGTAGATTAACTGATTCATATCAGTACCTCTAATTCTATTTAGAAGAATTCTGGGTGGAGAGGGGTATAGCTTAGTGGTGGAGTGCATGCTTAGCATGCATGAGGTCCTGAGTTCAATTCCCAGTAACTCCATTGTAAACAAACAAACAAACAAACAAACCTAATTACCACCACCACCACCCTCAAAAATTAGAGAATTCTGTTTGGAAGCCAAAGATTGTTGAACTAAAGCTTAGCACACTTCCTTTTACCCATATTTAAAATGAGTTCCTAGAGGGAGGGATGCAGAGATCAGTTTGATTTTGCTCCATGCCCAGAACAATAGCAGCACATATATTACATTAAATTATTTCTATGTTACATTTCAATATTGATGACTTGATGACTTCATTTCTCCATCACAGAGCTGCAGTGGAGTCACAAGATATAAAACCTGGAGGAAATATGAAAAAGTACCTGAAATATGACACTCATAAGTGGTCAGAAAATATACTATATATAACATAGTATAATATAATTAATATAATGTAACAGCTCAAATTTAAGATTCCCCAACTCCCTAAGCCCAGATATAAAATGTTTAGAAGGGAAACTAAACCCTGTTTAAATATACTTTCTCTTGTCTTTTGTCATATTCCATGATTTCACTTGAGGATTTGGGCCCTACAGAAAAACAGCGATAAGAGTGCAAATCTTTCAAACAATTACTTGAAATAAAATTGTGGTATAATGATTTAATTTGCATTCTAGGTACAGTGGGGCAGGCTAAGAATCCTGCTGTCTACTACCTGTCAGAAGAATTCTACCCACAGATCATTCTGATTTTACTTTATTTCGGGGGGGGGTTAGGTTTATTTATTTATCTTTTATTTACTTATTTTAATGGAGGTACTGGAGATTGAACCCAGGACCTTATGCATGCTAAGCATGCACTCTACCACCGAGCTATATCCTCCCCATCGTTTCATTTTAAAGTCAGAAAACTTTCAGATATTTAAAGTATTTAATTTCAAAAAATTACATTTTTACTCAGATTTTCAAGAACACAACTTTTGTGCAACCTATGATGGAGCTGTGTTTTTTAGATCACAGAGAAAAGGATTCTAAAAGATTTTACACAATTATTGGACTATATGCAGCATGTAACCTATTGTTGCTCTGGTTAATAATTTCTGCCTTCACAGTAGAAAATTCTGTTTCCCAAATAAGACCTTCTACTACTTCTCTAAGGTCTTCCCTACTTTTCATTCATGCATGTGTGAAGCTTTTTCACTTCTACTTTTCTCTGTATTTTGGAATCTGGAATATTTTTTTAAAGTCCTTGTCTGCAAAGAATGTTGATGACTCAAGATATCTCCAGGAAAAGTGCTCAATCCAAAAAACAAAAACTTAACAACTTCAAATCATTTTTTGATATTCTGTCTACTCGCAGTGCACTGTCATCAATAGTATGTGTTCATCTTTTGAAGACTGAATCAGGAGTTGAGAAATCCCTTGTCTTCTCTAAATCATATCACATTATTTTTTTTAGAGCTGTCACTTTATTCTGTTGATCAACTAACAGATAGTTAACGTTAACGTTGACAGTTAGGTTCACTATACTGACAAATATGACTTTTATAATTTTTCAATTCCAGATGAGTTCTCCTGGATGAAATTTCAGTTCGGTAGTTGGATTGTACAACCTTATGTGCAACGGTGAGTGAGGCACTGCAGCTTTAATAAAAAGTTCTGTGGGACTATTAACAGGTTTCTGGAAATATGCTTTCTGAAGTAATTGTTCCAGCAAAGACTAATGAGGTTAAGCCCCAGGAATCTTATGAACAGGCCTCAACCTTTGTCATAGGAGTCCCAAGAAAGGAAACTTTCAGGGATCAGGAAACCCTCCCAGCTCCTAGAGCGAAGGGCCTAGAAATCCCCCACAGAGGCTCAGCCACAGGCCCTGGCCCCCTCTTCTGTTTCTCTCTTTGGTATTGTTGGTCAGGCCCAGCCAGGCCCAAGAGTGTCCAGATAAAGGAGTTCGTCAGTTCAGCAGTGGGTTTGAAGCAGTGTTTGGACACTGTATTCAGTAGGGAATAATACGGCACGTCTAGGAAACCCTTTGATTTGTGATGCTAAACTTTCCCTCTCACTGTAGCGAAAAAAATCAGAGTATGGTCTGGCCCAGGAAGGGGAGCTACCCAGATTCCGGTATGTACAGGTAGTGTCAGGCTGTCTCTGTTCTCAGTGCCTGAACTGACTTCCCTTCTCATATTGGCCTCTCCCAACCCTATCCATCCTTCAAGATGGGTCCAGGAGTTGCCTCCACCACCACCTCTCCTTTACCTGTAATAGATAGGAAAGGATGTGGGCGCTGGGGACAGTCTCCTGTTGTTCAGATCTTGGCCCTGTATCCTGTAACTGTGGGCAAGCCAAGCTGTCTTTCTGAGCCTGTTTCCTCATCTGTAATACGGCAACAGTGATGTAGGCTCTGGAATTAGATGGCCTGAGTATAAATCTCAGCTTTGCCATTTAATTATCATAAAGCCTTGAACATTTTTCTGAGCTTTTTTGTTCTTTGGTTTCTTCTTTGTTAAAATGGGAATAATAGCATATATTTATCTCAGAGGGTTTGAGGAAATTTATAACAATCCACATAAAGCACACAGAAGAGTATCTGGCTTAAGCAAAAGCTCAGATATTTGTTTCAATGCTATTGTTATTATTTGTTTAGAACAACTGTCTGACTCAAGAGATAGTGGAACCCCAAAGCCATGTTTCAATCATGGTCCCCTGGTTAAGGGTGACTGGACAAGAAAAGGACATCGGACTCAAACTGCCTGCGCCAATCAGATTCCTCTGCTGAAGAATCTTAGCAGACACATGCAGCCACTGAGTTGGAAGCTGAGTTGTGTTAATGTGTTATCATAAGAGGCAAGCACCCCAGAATGCTGCTGCTGCGGTTCCTGGAGCTGCTCTGACCCCAGCCCTTTGAGAAGACTGATGGTTTAACTTCTCTTTGTATCCAGTGAGATATCTCAGCTTTCTTCTAGTAACATCTCTTTCTTTAAGCTTTTTGTTACTCATAAGAAAAAGAAATTTCATTTAATACAAATATATGTGCTTTTGTATTGTTAGTCATTACATGCATGTATATAAAATTTAGAGGTTAAGAGCCATGTTAGTTGAGATAACTGCTTTAATAGACATAGTTAAAACCTACAGGGGGCTAGGTATAGCCCAGTGGTAGGGTGAATGCTTAGCATGCAAGAGGTCCTGGGTTCAAGCCCCAGTACCTACATTAAAAAATAAATGAATAAACATTAAAAAAAAACCCCAAACCTAAAACCTCAATGGTATAACCTCATATGACTTCTTACTTAGGCAAAATGTGTTTGGCAATGGGGGACAGTTTGGAAGAGGAGTCCCTGCTGTATGCAGATATTCAGGAACTCAGGTCTCCCATCTCATGGTTTTCTGCCATCCCTTTCAGGACGCAGTCACAGAGGCCACAGAATTCAGAGAATCTGTAAACTTGGATGGAAAAAATTTATATCTCTATTTTCTCCAGCCTTTACTATCGGCAAAAAAATCACAGTAGTATTAGTGGTACCCAGGACTGCCTCCAAGACAACTCACAGATATTTTCATGTTATATTACAGTTGTTACAGAATCTCAAAATAATGTTTATGCTCACCACTGTTTTAAAGTTAAGGTAGTTACTAGATCCAGTTATTTAATGTGTTAATTTAAAAAAGCACATATACTATTATATCACAATTTAAAAAAATTCCAATACCTACATTTCAATGTTTTCTTTATATTCCTATTACATGCATTTAAAATATTATTCTGGAATTCCACAAAATAACTGACCAGTACTCACTCCTCAAAAGGACCTGTCAAAGACATGAAAAAAAGGAAAGACTGAGACACTGCCACAGACCAAAGGAGACTGAGGGGACACAGCAACTACGGACAATGTGATATCCTGGATTACCGTCCTGGGACAGAAAAGGGTCATTAATGGAAAAACTGGGGATATCTGAATAAAGCCTGGGATTTACTTAGTAATACTGTACCAGTGTTGGTTTTGGCAAATATGCCACAGTAACGTAAGATGATAATGGTAGAGGAAACTAAAACTGTGTGGGGAGTATATGGAAATCCTACTATTGCAATGGACTGAATGTGTATGCCCCCCCACATTCATATGTTGAAATCCTAACCCCAAGGTGATGGTATTAGGAGGTGGGTTCTTTGGGAGGTGATTAGTGCATCCCATGAGTGACAAAAGAGGCCCCTGAGAGCTCCCTCACCCCTCCTGCCATGTGAGTTACAGTAAGAAGATGCTCTCTGTGAGGAAGTGGGCCCTCACCAGACACCGAGTCTACTGATGCCTTGATCTTGGACTTCCCAGCCTCCAGAACTGTGAGGAATAAATTTCTGCTGTTCATAAACCACCCAGTTTATGATATTTTGTTATGGCAGCCCAAATGGACTAAGACACTATCTTTACAACTTCACTGTAAATCTAAAATTATTCCTAAGTAAAAAGTTTATTTAAAAAAAAAGATTATGAGAAGGAATTCAGGCCTCCTTTGCAAAAAATGATTAGGAATGTCTGCCCAGGAGGCTCAGGTGCTGTTGAACAGGGCAGAGAAAGCACCAGGATCGGGTGGGAAGCTCTGGTGGGTCAGGCCTGGTGGCAGGAACATCTCTGCTCAAGTTCAGTCATGTGAACTGTCCTGACACAAGGGGTCAGGGAAATGACAGTAACCCCTGGGCTGGGCGGCAACAACGCCACACTTGGGATGGGCGCGTGACTCAGCTAGCCATCTGCCCCGTAAATTCAAGCAGTGGAGTCACATACTTCCTGTCTGTCTATCAGTCAGGATTCTAACAGGAAACAGATGTCACACTCAAGAGATTCAAGGAGGGTTCATCTACAAAGCAAAAAAGTTCAAGGTTGAGAGTGGGACTAAAAGGACTAGAGCCAGCAGAACCCAGGCCAGCAGAACCCCAAAAGATTTAAATCTTGAAGGCAGGAATAAGTCCATCATAACTCCTTAATGGAACCGCAAAGAATAATTTTAACTAGATTGCAACAAAATGGAATTTAAAAGCTAGAAGATATATTACAAAGCAAGGCTGACTTTGAGCAAAAAAAAAAAGTTAAAGGATGACTTCATGTGCAAAGACTTGAGTCAGACAGAACTGCATTTGAGTACTGGGTTTGTCACTTAGTGAAACAGGACTTATTTTTGTAAACATTAAAATACTGAGTATAAATATATCCTGAAATTGTGTTCCCTAGCTTTCAATTGCTGTCCTGAGTCAAGAGGTTTACTGCCCTAGAGCAAGAAAGAGCTGTCCCTTGCTCTCATTTGCAAGATACTCAGCTGGTGGAATTAGTTATAACATAGCGTTCTGTGACCGTGGAAACAAGATACTCTTGCCTGCCTCTAAGACCTTGCCATGGGGCTGGAAGTGGAGAGTGAGACAGAAGTGCAAGCCCCTTTTAGCCCTGATGGGGAGAAGGGGAAGCAACGGAAGAGGAAGGGGTGGACAGTCACATGGGTCTTTATTTCCTCTCTTCATACTTTAGGGCTGGAGAGAATGGGGCATCAGATGCACTGAGGCCCATGTTCATGGTAGGGAGACGTACTTGCTCGTGCTCAGTTTTAGGACTCAGAGGGCTACACCCTTCTAACCAGCAGTTCAGCCCCACCAGGCAGAGAGAAGTCTTGAGGTTTAGTTTTCCTTGGGGTATGACTGAGGTTCAGAGTTTTCCGATGCCTCAGATTCAGAAGACAGCTGAGTTGGGTGCCAGCAGGTCTTCCATGTGTAAGGCACCCAGCAGACACTACACTGAGTATCAGCCATGAGGACTCAGACAAAACTGAAAAGATCTATACAACTTCCTCCATGCTTAAAGATTTTGGAACAGATCAGAGGATACCGTTCTGTCTCTACCACTCTCCATCTCCTCCCAACCCCTACCCATGACCCATCTGGGATGATTTCCATCTGGGTCTTCTACAAGCAGAGTTGGACCAAATGACCTCTTGAGGTTTCCTTCTGTTTGTTAATTTAGAAAAGGTACTGAATTATTTATTCTTTTATATTCTACAACCACATTTCTAGTCACATCTCTGACCTCCCCATTTACACAATTTCCTTTGCCTTGCAGTTTCTAAAGAGGAAAGTCAGAACATGTGTATTCTCATTTTAAAGGCATCTTGGCAGCATACACTACATTCTAAATCATTAAAGGTATTTCTTTTGCTCTCTTGTACTTAACTGAATGGGGATCTTGTATAAACTTGGTATGGGAGGGTCTCAGAAACTCAGGTGAAATCACCATCACCCACCACAGGATTCAATGCAAGACTGAGACCACAGTCATTGTAACGGGGCAGGAGCCTGGTGCTCTTGAGGCATTAACAGATGCTCAGTTTGACTGGTGGGATCCATGGTTTGGAAATTTCCATAAAGGGCTATGGAGGAGACTGGCCAGATATTCACCAAATCCTCTTTCTTTTTTTTTAATTCCTGACATTTGGAGAGATTACGTTCCCCAGACCCCAGAGAGATGGGAGTGGCTGTGTGACTAAGTTCAATGGGATGTGAGTGAAAATGATGTGCACATGTTTGCCCCTGAAAAGCCTCTTATGTAATTTTCTTGGATTCCTATTACTTCTGTAATAAATTACTACAAACTTGGCCACTTAAAGTTAACACAATTTATTCTCTTATTTCCAAAGGCCATTAGTCCCAAATCAGTTTTACTTGCTAAAGTCAGGGTGTTAGCAGGACTGGTGTCATGGCTACAGTCTGGTCATCATGTAGTTAACAATATGGTGGGGGTTTCAGTATCTTCAAAATAGCTCAGAGCGGGAGGGTGTAGCTCAAGTGGTAGAGTGCATGCTTAGCATACACAAGGTCCTGAGTTCAATCCCCAGTACCTCCTCTACGAATAAATAAGTAAACCTAACTACCTCCTCCTCCAAACAACAACAACAAAACCACAGAAAACAAACAAACAAAAAACAGCTCAAAGGATATGGCTCAGAATATCATCTATAGCCTTTGAGTGAGAACTAAAGGTCCTTGACTTTGCTTAATGACTAAACTATTATTATTTTGTTCTGTTTGACTGCTTTTCCTTTATTTCTGCATTTTCTCATTTCTCTGATTAAATGTATTGTTTGACTAAAATTTTTCTACAGACAAAAGGCAGGTGGAGGACATGGGCATGGGGAAGTCTGTCCTGGGAAGGCTCCAAAGGGTCCTGCTCCATTTCAAATAGACAAAGATACCTCATTATAAAACAGTTCTCACTAGGGACAGAAGATAGATCTCCAGAAATAAAATACATATATTAAACATTAAAAAATAATGTCAAGATTGCTTCTGCATGATGATTGGATAGGAAAAATAGAAGGGATTTGAGGAAGTGTAATAAATTAGCATTTAAGGAGTAAATTTATTTCACTCAATGGAAATGTAAATTAAGAAGCCACATGTTATAATTTCTTTCTGATTTCTTCTTTGATCCGTGATTTACTTAGAAGTGTTGTTTGGTTTCCAAATATTTGGGCATTTTCCAAGTAGCTTTCTGACTCTGACTTCTAATTCATTTTATTTGGTCATAGAACATACCTTGTATTATTGAATCTTTTTGAATGTATTTGAATATATTGAGAATATATTGTTTTATGGCCCAGAATATGGTCTATTTGGATAAATGTTCTGTGTGTCCTTAAGAAAGGATGTGTAATGTGCTTTGGCTGGGTAGAGTGTTCTGTAAGTGTTAATTAGACTACATTTGTTGATAGTGTTGTTCAAGTCTTCCATAGCCTTCCTGAATTTTCATCTACTTGTTTTATCACGCATTGAAATCTCCGACTATAATTGTGAATTTGACTATTTCTCATTGCAATTCTATCCTGTATTTTGCTTCCTGTATTTTGAAACTCTGTTACTAAATGCATAAACAGTTAAGATTGTCCTTTGAGGGGTTGAGCTCTTTTCCATTATGAAATGAAACTCTTTATCCTTGTTAATATTTTTTGCTTTGCAATCCACTTTGTCTGATATTGATGTAACCCCTGCAGCTTTCTTTTGACTAGTGTTAGCTTGGCATATCTTTTTCCATCATTTTAACCTATATGTGTCTTTATATTTGAAGTGGATTTTTTGTAGGCAGCATATAGTAGGGTCTTGCTTTTGTACCCAATCTCTTCCTTTTAATGAAGGTGTTTAGGCCATTTACATACAATGTGACTTATGATATGGGATATGGTTGTATTTAAATCAGCCATCTTCATGGATGGACCTGGATATTGTCATTCTAAGTGAAGAAGCCAGAAAGAGAAAGAAAAATACCATATGATATCACTTACATGTGGAATCTAAAACAATGACACAGATGAACTCATTTACAAAACAGAAACAAACTCACAGACATAGAAGACAAACTTATGGTTACCAGGGGGAGAGAGAGGGTGGAGGGATAAATTGAGAGTTCGGGATTTGCAGATACTAACTACTATATATAAAACAGATAAACAACAAAGACCTAACTGTGTAACACTGGGAACTATATTCAATACCTTACATAGCCTATAATGAAAAAGAATATGAAAAGGAATATATAATATATATATAACTGAACCATTATGCTGTAAACCAGAAACGAACACATCGTACTTAAATTATACTTCAATAAAAAGAAAAAGGAAAAAAAAAAAGAAATCAACCATCTTGCTATTTTTCTATTTGTCCTATCTGTTATCTTTTTCCTTTTCCCTCTTTTTCTGCCTTCTTTTAGATCAACTCACTATTTTATGGTTCCATCTTATCTCCTTTATTGACTTACTGGCTATTAGCTTTTGGTTTTTGTTAGGACTGCTTTAGAGTTCATATAGTATATACCTTTAACTTATCAGTGTGACTTGAAGCCATATTATACCATTTCATATTTAGGGTAAGGACCTTACAGCCATACATCTTCAATTTCCCTCCTATCCTTTGTTGTTATACATTTTATTTCTACATTTGTTGTAGAAATAAATAATTGTTTTGTTTACAAGAAAAATAATAAACATTGCTAATTTAAAATGAGTGATTTTTACATTTTTCCACATATTTACTATTTTCAGTTCTCTTAATTTCCTTGTGTGGGTACAGATATTCATCTGATATAATTTTTCTTCTCTCTGAAGAACTTCTTACAACAATTCTGGTAATCCTGGTTTTCAGATAAATTATTTCAGCTTTTGTATATATGAAAAATTCTTTATTTAACCTTTATTTTTGAAAGATATTTTTGCTGATTATAGAATTTTATGTTTGAATACGTTGGGGCAAACATGGAGTTCATTTCTTTTGTTTCCTTTCATCACTGTCCTGTGCTGCCTGTTGTCTAATGTCTGAATTTGAAACTGTTGTTTCAAATATTTTGTCCAAAAGTTTTTTAGCTTTTTAAGGCAGGTAGAAAATCTCTTCTCCCTGAAGCATCACTCATCCATACTATATGCAAGCAGATATTCTCAAAGAGAGAGTCATGGCGGAGATGATATTCCAGGACAGAATGACCTAAACTGGATATTAACATTTCTGAACTGGGTCCTGATCCACTCTTTCTTATGGAGAAATCACCCTGTATCAGTTCCATCCACTGTAGTCTCTTGGCATTGTGCTGGGTCCCTCTTGGGGTCACTGCTGGCCCATATGACACCTTTGTGCACGTTTATAAAAAGGCAGCCCTTCTTCAGAAGGCCTTGCAATACTCAGCTTGACATCAGAAAGTGGGCCAGATTTCAGCCTTCATTCCCCCTCCATCTTGCTTTAGCCCACATGCTTCCCTAACTTACTGGTCCTCAATCCCCCAAATTCTCATTCATTTCTTATAAAGCAGTTTAGCTCTTTCTTTACTGGCTTCAGGCCATCCAAGTTATTCCCAAAAATCTCATCTTCATAATTAATTTTCAAATGTGCTCTTCAACTTTAGCAATTTTAACTCTGGAAGGAACACTGCAGTGTTGAATTTTTCCCCCACCACATGATGATGATGGTGATAGTGATGGTGATGATGAAGATAATGACAACAGCCCTTAATTAATATGCTTAAGTTATTATATGAGGGGAAAAATGGTCTTTTCCAAGAAAATCAATGGTCCTTTCTTTGACATGTAAGAGACTGAATATTATACCCCTGTTTACTACAGAAGAGAAACAGAAGAGAAACCAGTTTCTAAAGTGCTTTAACCTCTCAAAATTAAAAATGCTGAACTCTGCAGATGCATTTTGTAAATGTATAAGTATGGCAGAAAGCCAGCAAGTTTCTGGAAGACAACAGGATGTCAGCCCAGCTTTATGAAGCATATGTATTGTCATAGTCATCACATTCTTTAACAGACCATGGGGAAGCAGAGATGTGGGCCATGTCTTTGACATAATGTACTTCTGTGCTCTAAGCACCAACAGAATTTGAGGGGGAAGAAAAAATCAGTGTATTAAATGTTCACACCAACCATAAGCTATGTATCCTGATTTCAAAACTTTAAAATGAGAACAATAAGGCTGTATCTGAGAAGTGAGGAGTACCATACTTTCTGTTTTGGTCTTCTCTAGCACATTTCTCTATAGTCTGAAGGAAAAGTTATTTCTATAATGTTGTTGCTAAATATGTGCACAACCATCTTTCAAATAGAAACCATAGAATCAGTATATTCATAACTAGGTATAAGGATAATTGAAGAGTCTTTTTCTGGACTGAAACTATGGAATATAAAGAACTTGGAGAGGAGAGGATATGAATAGTAGGGAATCACCTCTCTTAAGCCTCAGTTCTCTCATTTATAAAATAGGTAAAATAAAGTTCCACTGTCATTAAGATTGGTATAAAGATTAAATGAAATAATACATGTAAAATGCTTGGAATGCAATACTGTCAACTGTGCTGCAGAAATTGAGAAAGAACTGCAAAGAGAGGGCTGGGGGATTATTTACTCCTGGTATTACTCGGTCCAATCCAATGATTATTTCATGACCATCTACTTTACGCTAAGAATTGGGCTGGGAGGCACTACAGGAAGAAATAAAGAAGAGTACTGTGCTTATCTTGTCTTCAGAAGAGAGAGCAGATGAGAAATATTGGGTACATATAATTTTATTAACTGAACTTTGTGCTTAATATTAAGTATATGATACCTAAGTTATCAAATACATTAAACTTTAGGTGTTAATTTTATGTTGCTCTAAATATACATACTTAATGTATATTGTTTTACATACATGGCTTAGATATCATGTTGTATTTGTCAGTAATGCTAACGAAAGAATATTTTATTTTTAAGTGGTACTAATCCTTGTTTCCCCAAGAAAATTGAAATAAATGAGCCAATTGGAATAGAGCCCTCACCTCTAATTACTGGGTGTTAGGAGTAAGTGAATGAAAAACTATCCCTTAACTTCTGAAATAGCAAACTTGGAGATGTACTAGGACATGGCAAATCCTTATTCCTGATGACAAGGGTGAATGACCTTGTAGGACACTTTAAGATTAGACGTTATCCTAGGTATGTGTACTAAGCTGTTTCCAAGATGGCCCCCAGTGATCGTTGCCTCTGGTAACAGCAACCCCAGCCAAAATCTGACCGCATCCTCATGAAAGACCTCAAGCAAGGACTTGGCTGGCCAAGCCCTTTCCAAATTCCTGACCCATACGTGATTACTGTTGTTTTAAGCCACTACATTTTAGGATAATTTTTCTTGCCTGGTTTTTTAAAATTTTGGTGGGGGTGGAGGTAATTAGGTTTATTTATTTTTAATGGAGGTACTGGGGATTGAACCCAAGACCTCATGCATGCTATGCATGTGCTCTTCCACTGAGCTGTACCCTCCCCTCCATTTTAGGATAATTTGTCACTGATACAGAATGTATTGTGATGAGGTAAAGTCACTGAAAGGTTTTAAGCAGAGAAGTGAATGGTCAGACTTGCATCTTAAAAATAATTCTCCCTGCCAGGTGGAAGATGGATGAATGGCGTGGAAGTTGGGAAAATAAGGCAGGATACTAGTTAGGAAGCTATCACACCACCCAGGTATGATTGAGAGGGACTAAAGCGGAGTGACAATCAAGCTGGAGGTTAGAGAAATGGGCTGTTAACCAAAACTTCAGAAATGGAGAACTGATTGAAATAAGAAGGTGTTTACTTGGGTTTGTTAGGACTGTAGCTGAGGAGACACAGATTCAAGAAGCACTTGAATCATTGGACTACAAAATGGAGGGAGCTTATAAAGGCAAAAACTACAAGGTTACATTTAGTTACATGAGTTGTTTATCAAGAATAATAATTGGAGTTGGCAAGAAGTAAGGGCACTTGGTAAGTAAGGATTGGTTGAGTCCGAAATGGCTGCACAGTGACAAGGGGAGACCTTCAGACAATAAGGTTGCAGCTGGCAAGTGTTGTTCTCTATATGGCTCATGGTGTCTTTGGGTCTAGTACAGTTCAAAGAAAGTTCAAGTTCTCGGGCATGCAGGTACATGTATGAAACCAGATCCTCAATGGCCACCTGCCATTTTGTATGTCTGAACTGCAATTACTCCATTTTCATTTCTGTTTGTCGTCATAATTGAGAAGTGTTTATAAAAGATAGAGACAGCCTCTATGAGGTGACTGGCTGTGGCAGGAAAGGTAGAGACTAAATTGATTCTTGTGTTCTTTTCTTTCTTCTAGAATCTTACTGTATGTATAGACTCCCTAGCTTTGACTACTTGTTGAAAAAAGATTCAGTCCAAGTCCCATCCTCCTTCTCCATCACTGTTCAGATA
Organism: Camelus ferus; assembly: GCF_009834535.1. Classification (NCBI taxonomy): domain Eukaryota; kingdom Metazoa; phylum Chordata; class Mammalia; order Artiodactyla; family Camelidae; genus Camelus; species Camelus ferus. The sequence continues at coordinate 40,573,788 of NC_045701.1, forward strand.
TCTCCCTTTGAAGGTCTCACTCTTATCAAAGATAAATGCATTTACTTAGTTGGACTTTGGGGATTTATAATGAGTACTAGCTATAACTATCTTGCCATAAATTAGGGATATGTGGGTGCTTTCCTTAAACTAAGTCTTCTTTAAAATATTTTGTGCTTCAAGATTTTTCTCCCATCAGCCTTTTTCTATTAATTTATTTGAAGAAACACTAAAAATGTAGTTTGCATTTCAAGTGTTCTTTTAAACTACACAAACAATATTTTTAAGACATCAGTAATATAATCTGGTTTTTAAGAGTCAGTTGACTTACCTTATCATTTTTTTAAGTATTGAGTTAAAATTTATTTTAATAGGTAAAGGTTTATATATCCTTTTAAAAAATAAAAATTCAGAACTCTTAGAGTTAAGCAATGAGTCTTTCACATTATAACGCTATTTATAACAGTAATTAAAGTAGACGATAACCCTTTATTTTACCCTTATAAAAATGTCACAGAATTCAAAGCACAACTTGGATCCTCAATGATTCAAGTATCTTATCTTACACAATCAGGGTTTGGTCAGTTTTAAGATAAAATTCCTCCAGATATGCTGTCCCAATTGACTTACTTTAAATCAAAACTTAAACATATGCTCATTAAGAAATTAGCCAAAGAAAAACAGTAACATTAATCTCCTAAGGTTTTGTTCTTTTTAAAAAAGTTTCTCTTTTTAAATTTGGAGAAATTTCCTGGGAATGACTAGTTTTTTCTATGAAGAAACCTTTAGCAGAAGTTCGGCAATTCCTTCCATTTTACCTCAGGCTCTCCCCTGGGGACCAGTGCACGCCTGGACCCGGTTTTGGCTTCACTCTAAGCAAGGCTCTCCTCTTTGCTCAGACAGTACTTGGGGGGACTTCCCAGCCACCTGTGTGGACCTAAGAGACTACACCCTTCCATTTAAAAATCCCTTTGTGTGACTCATATCAAAGAAATATACAGCACAGGTCACGGTAAGAGTCACTCCAGGACAGGCTGTGTGGTATGACTTGAGGGCACTGGGAAAGCTCCCTTCCAGAGACTGCTTTCCCTTTGTTTTTCCACAGAACCTTTTTAGGAGCTCTGTGTTAGAAACAGGGCCTAAGACTAAGTATGTATTTCTTATTATAAATCACAATATCACAATGAGTCATCATCAGATGACTCCAAAAGCCCGTTACTAAATTCTATGTGAACTTTGTTGACAAAAAACTAATCAATAGTTGATCTGAGAAGGAAATACATAATTTTATTTGAGCCAACATGATATTTATCAGGAGGCAGTCTTTTGGGAAGCTCAAGATTAAGAAGGAAGGTTAGCTCCTAAGCAGTTGTGACCCTTTAAGAGACTGAGAAAGAATGTTATCTCCTAAAGAGGTCTGGGTAGAGCAGATGCGCAACACACACTAAAAGGGAGGGAGGAGGCTCAAACAGGCAAAGAAAATTGTTATGTTTAAATTTTTCTTATCTTCCCATAAAATATGAATTTTACTTCATCACCTTGTAGAAAAGGTATTTTCCATTGCCCTCTAGGTCCACTCTCTACCCTTCTTCACCCTGCTGACCTGTACAGACTAGTTCAATGTCACTGATTTCCAGTTGGGTTCACCCAATGGAGATTCCCAGGAGAGATCAGAGGAAGAGAGGACAGTGAGGGTGGTGTTACAACTGCGCAACTGAAAAGTCACCTTGGGCTGCTTGGGTCCCTTGACCAAAGGTCAAAGTTCCTCTTCTAACAAACTCCATGTCTCTCTAGAGTCTGCTTCCTCTCTTCATCCTTCTGAAACAGAGCAGGACCCTGTGGGGTCCTCCCTGGTACAAATCTTTTCTGTGTCCCCCATTTCTTGTTTGTAGGAAATAGACTTCGTTCAGCCTCCTTGACCTTCCCTGAGTTTCAAAGGGCAGATTCAAAGGGTTGCTAATCAGGAAAGGGAGAGAATGCAGAAAGAAAGGAGGAGCAGTCAAGAAACAATGTGCAGCCTTGAGACAGGGTCCTGGTTCCTCCTCAAGGAATATATATATAACCATATCTCTAAGTTCTTCTGCAGGAACTAAGGCCTCCACCCAGGTGAAGGTGGTAATTTCAGGCTGAGTGTAAGATTCCTGGAACACTGTCCTGTTAACTCATCACTAACCAATTAGAAGAAACACACACACCCTGCAGCTCTCACCCCAAATTTTGCCTTTAAAAGTTCTCCCTGAGAACTTTCAGGGGGTTTGGGTTTTGGGGGCACAAGCCACTCATTCTCTTTGCTTGGCCCTGCAATAAACCTTTCTCTGCTCCAAACTCCCAACATTTTGGGTAACACTTCCAGGACTAGGGGTAGGAATAGTCTTGTGGTCTCTCCCTACACACAACACACACTTGTATAAATAGTACCATTATTAAACCCACCTTGAATTATCCTAATTTGAGTGTGCCATCTGTTTCCTCCTGGGACTTTAACAGATACTCTTTGATAGAAGCAACTTATCAAGCTATTATTGGCCATAAACATCCAATTATGAATTTGTCTGTGAGACTGTTTTTCAAGGTATAACTACCTAAGGCTGGGCTCAAAGGGAATGGGACCTAGGGCAAATAAATCTTCCAAGTTACAAGAGAAACAACACAAAGCAACAGAAGAAGCAAAGGGTTTGAAACTAGGAGATCCTGGTTTCAGTTCCAGATAAGCAGTTTTCAACACCTCTGGGTCTCATTTTTCTTACCTATAAAGTAAGAGGTTTTAAATAGATCATTGACTTTCAGCTTGTATTTCCCCAAATCCCACAGTTCCACAGAGGCACCTTAATGTCCACCAACCTGGGAAGGGAGAGATGCAATGGAAAGACAGGAGGAAAGAGACAGAGCCCCATCCCTACTACGTGGAACGAGGTAACCAAGGATGTGACCTGGATGAGGAGTCCAGATGAAGAACAGGACTTTGTTCTGGAGATTTCTGAGGTCATGGATGCAAGACTGGGTATTCCTGCTGCCAGTCCTCTAGGGAAAGGTGGGCTTTGGTGAGTGTGTGTGTGTGTGTGTTTAAAGAGCAGTTTGGGATTTCTGGCCTCTATGTGCAGTAACACTGGGTGGGTAAGAACATCCTCCCACCCTCTTCTAGGACCCATTGCCAGTATCTGTGGTGGAGCACCATCCAGGCAATGCTGGGGGCAATGAAAACTAGTCCATATCTCTGAGTCCCCACACTCCCAGCAAAGACCAGTAGGCAAGCCAAGTGGAGGACTGGGTCCTAGCCTGAGTCAGCCTTCTCGAATTCACAGATTTATTACAGAGAAAAATTCTGGGGAGGAGAAAAAAAAGATTTTCCTGGGATTGGTGTGTGTGTGTGTGTGTGTGTTAGTTTTAATGTTAAAAGGAATGTGGTTAAATTTTAGACCCTTATGTGGTAGAAGCGACACATATTCATGACATATAGACAGCATGTAGCACAGAATAGGTGCTCAATAACCGTGGAATAAATGAACGCATGGGTGAATGAAAAGCAGATGAATTCTGGGTTAGAAGACAAGGATTCTTCTGCATTAGAAGATAAGGATTCTGCTTTTAAACACACATATGAAAGCAGCAAGCTAGTTCACAGTAAAAGTCTGGTTAGCTCTGATGGCCAACAAGCATGGGCTTACCTCTTCTTGCTAGATCCTTGCAGGTTCCTCAAGGGCTATCAGGAAGAGCTCTGGGCCACCAGCAAGAGGCGAGCAGGAAAAGAAAAAGAATAGAGAAATCCAATTTCAAATGATGCACTTATTTTTATCTTTGTCTTGGGTATTTTCTTTCCATTACAGTTCAATAAGCTCAAAGAAAGATTTAAGTGATTTAAAGCTGCCAAATAAAGTCACTAGATTTTTTCCCAATTTTTTATTTTGAAATAATGATAGATTTACAGGAAATTGAGAAACTAGTACAGAAAGAGTAGTGTATACTAGAAACTGTGTACCCTACAACAAAATGTATTTTTTAAATGTAAAATCCAGTTAAATATTTTAGGGCCACTTTATTCCATTTTATTATTCTTCTGAAATGCTGATTACCTTAAAATTTAGGATCCAAGAGATGTAACTGATCACATTTAAGATGGTATCTCAGACACACTTCTGATTAAGGAATCAAGTTTAAACCAAAAAAAAAGAGTCATTGCTCTCTTTCAGACGATTAGCCTTTAAAAAAGGGTCACTCTACAGTAAAGTTACAGAGATAAAGGGTTGTATTGTTTCAAAAAATTTGAGTCCTCTCTGGCTGCCTGGCTTTCTGGAAGGCAACCAGTAGAGGGCACTCTATGCTTCAAAGACTGCAGAAAACGCTTGAGGATCCCTTCAGAAGCCTTAAATTTTTTACCTTCTGCAAGATACTTTCATCTTATTACATTTGAGCTTGCCTGTTGGATTGCAGAGTAGGGTTTTTTCTTTTTCTTTTTGGTTGGTTTTTTGTTTGATTGTTTTTTTTGGTGATGAAAATCAAAATCACAGGTTATGAACTCCCAAATAGCCATGTTAACATTACACAAATACTTTTTTTAAGAATCCAATGTTCTTAAATCAGTGTTCTCCAATTACTCAACTTGGTCTTTGAATCAGTCACTTAATGATACAGGATTCCAGGAAATAACCTACCCACGATTATCAGGATTTCATAACCCTCAATATTCTTGCTTGAATTCACATCCACTGCCTGAACCTAAGTACAATGCAGATCTATTTATCTGCCAGCCTTTAATTAGCCTATAAAACACTGATGTGCTGCGAGCAGTTTGGCAGGAGAGCAAAGCACGCTCCCTTTTCACCTTTTATAAACAGTGTAGAAAACAGGATAGTAATTTCCCTGTGAGCACGCAGATAAAACTAGAACCTCACCAGCAATAAATCAATGTGTGCTTGAGAGGCATCAAAGTTCCTCCAGAAGTGGGAGGAAGACTAGTATTTGCCAAAGACCTAGCACATGGCAGGTACTTGCTTGGTGTTTTCCCTACACCATCCCACTTTAGGATTCTATAGTCGTGCCTACCTCACAGTTGGGGACACAAAGGTGCTCACAGGCGTCCAGCTAGCAAGTGGCAGGGGGAGGAGCAAACCAGACGTTTCTGGTTTCAGGAGAGCTGCCCTGCCCTGTGTTTAGTCACTCTGCCACGATTTTCCCTGGACTGTACTTTCAGTGATTCCTGATTGTCTATATTTTGGAATTCGTCTATTGCTTGAATACGTCATCTGTTAGTGTGAAACTGCCCCAAACCACAGTAATAGAGATTAAAAAAAGAAAGAACTTTTTTTGCAGGGGCTGAATGTTGGGAGGGGGGTTGGGCAAGGGCAGTGAAGGGAGGCTTTTGTTTTTCACTCTGTTATTTCCATCATGTTTGAATATTTTATGATTTGAACATATTCATGCAGTACTTTTTTTTTAAAGAGAAGGGAAAAAAGAAACTTCCCAGGAAAACATGAAAAAAAAATGTAGAAAGAGCCACAATGCAGTATATATTCTATTTTTATGACATATTTATAGTAATTTGAAGATAAAGACCTCTTTTGAGAGGGGGAAAAGAGGACCAAAGTTTCATTATATGGCTCTTCTCTTCTCTTCGTCCCTCACACCCTACACACAGAAACACAAACAAAAGCCTCTTATTGTTTCCCCTGAAGGAACAACGATGACTAAGTGAATAAATCATCCAGTCACCAAAACTTCACTCCCAGTCACTTGACACCATTTAGGGAATACTATGTGGGAAATGTTCAGCTGTTCACGTCCCCCCAGCACCATCCCCTCAGATGAGAGGATGTGAGGAATGGGAAAGAAGTTGTCAATACTACAGTTTCTAAAGGAACCCTGCATGTTTCATTCAAACAGTTCTACCCTTAATTTGAAGGTTGAAAGGGTGACCAATATGTTTCCCCCTTTCTTCTTGTTAACTCCAGCACAGACGATTTTCATTATAAATTGAAGGAAATAAGCTTACATATTTTAGGGTTAAGTTTACACATCAGAGCCCGTTAAATTCATTCAATGGTCCTGTAAACAACTCTAAATAAGGTCCTGAAAACAACTCTAAAACAACTCCAGGAAACTGAAGCACCATGGGGTTAATTCTGAAATATGAAAAGGGTTTAATAATCTCCCTCTGATGATTCAGTATCTGCTGAGAAGCGTTTACCGCACAGAAACTCAGCAGTGGGAACAGGGTCACGACACTTCCCCCTCCTGTTACTTTATCCTGCTTTGAAACCTTGTTAAAACTGATGCATTGTCAAAGTCATATTTATTCCAGTTATTCTGGTAAAAATTCCCTTGTTAGGTAGCAAGAGCACCTCAAACCTCTCTGCAACCCTCAGCAGTCAGTATCCTACTCTCCCTTGCTCTCACCACCTGAATAATCTGGAATGCTTACATATTCAGCAGTGCCTCCTGTGTGGGGCAAATTTTGTACATGTATGCATATATTGTGTTATATACACATGCATACATACATGTGTATGTGTATTGTGTGCACACACCTATGTGTATGTGCATCCACATTACACATACACGTATACACGTGTGTGCATATTCACGTCTTAAGGAACTGAGGGCCTATAGAGCAGATTTTCCTTTTGCCTGCCTTTCTGGTTTTCTCCCTGATACCTTTAAAATCACTGATTTACTGACTGATAAGCTTGTTCCTCACAAAATTTTCAAGGCAATTACATGTGTAAGATCTAGTTAACAAGCTGAGTGGATTTGCTGCAGTCATTGTGACTATGTTCACTTACTTGATATTTTCACTTCTTTCTCTTTGTTCTTAAGACTTCTGGGCAAATATGATTTTCAGAGGGTTTCTAAATTCATCCACTTAGGAGGCCTCTTGTTTTTCAGTAAGACAAAATTTTACTATTTTGGACAAGAGGCCAGAGGTGGGGCAGTTTTGGAGTTGGTTAACTCAGTGGCTCGATGTGGTCAAGGACACAAATTCTTTCCACTTGTTCCCTGGCCACCCCAACTGAATTGGCTTTTGTCCTCCAGCTTGTCCCTCCATGGTCTCCTCGGCAACTTCTCTTCCTGATGATTATTCTGGATTCTTTCCTCCTTTCCTCACCTAAAGGATTTTTGTCTCAGGAGAGCTGAGGTCTGGGGTTTTGCACCTCTAGCCTGCCCTCCACCCTGCGTCTCCAGAAGGTTACCTGATCTGACTCCAGCTGGCACACCTCTGAGGCCCAGGGCCCCTCTCCTGTTCCGGTCCTGAGAATTAATTCACACCTTGAATTAAAAACCATACACAGTTCAGGGTGGGATTCATTGTTTCTTCCTCATTACTTGGGCTCCCCACTCCCGTGACTCTTCTGTTGTCTTCAGGGCGGCCTGCTGCTTCTCTGGGCTGGATGCCTTCCAAGGTTCAGACTGGCCCTCCTCACAGAGCAGTCTCTCCCCTGGGAGAGTCACCCACTCTGTGGTCTCCCTTCTCACTCCTCTGGAAGTGACTTTCGGCACCTTACCTAGGGAGAGGATCAAGTTCTCATTGCCGACCATGGCCTGTTGGTCTTGTCACCTGGATGCGCTGTCATCACTTTGACTTGAACGTGCCCCAAGTTGAACGCACTGTTCCTTCCCCGCCCAGACCTGTCATTGTGCGGCTGCTGTTAGCATTTATTATTCTATTTAAATATGGTTTAAAGCTAAGTAGAAGCTACCTTTTTTTCCAAGTACATGAATCAACAATGAAGATGAAAAATTGTTGCCTTTAGTTATGAGGCCCATTGATGTAAGTAAAAATTAAAAGGAAAACAGTAGCTCCAGCTCCACAGGGGGAAGGCCTGAATTTCAGAATAACTGGATGAGACATGACAGTTAAATGTAATGTGTGATTTTTTTTTTATTCTTTTTTCTTTCTGAAGGGTAGATTAAAGGGGAAAAAAACCTATAAAGGAGATCGTTGGGACAACTGGGAATATTTGAATATGCACTGTATGTTAGATAATGCTAGCACATTAATGTTAAACTTCCTGAGTGAGATTCTTATTCTATGGTTATGTAGGAGGAATGTCCTTGTTCTTAGGAAATACATGCTGAAGTATTTTGGGATGAAGTGTCACTGCATCTATAATTAACTCTTAAATGGTTCAGCAGAAAATAAAGAATTAAAAAGCAGAAAGAGAGAAAGCAAATACCATGAAATTCAATTGATGAATGTAAATGAGCAGCTTACGGTGTTCACTGTGCTACTTGTAACTTTCCTATTTGCAATTTGTTTGAAATTTTTCAAAATAAAAAGTTGGGGAAAAATTGTGACTGGTGGTGAAAATCACTCTTCTGATTTAAGGACTCTGTGTATATGTGTGTAGGAGGTATTACAGTTTAAATTTATATTTAGAAATTTTGGAGGTATAATCATTCAAGAAAGTAGATGTGATCTTTGTCTACTTAAAACTAACAACAGTTTGAAGTGTTCTAATGGGTGGAAGGGCTGCTTAGGAATGCTGCTTCCTGAAGACAGGGGTTGTGTCAGTCTGCTCTCTGAAGGCCTCTACCACTTGGCAGACAGCCCTGTACACTGGACATATGTCCCATGAATCAGGAATTGGGCTGCATGTCTCACTGCCGTGCCCAGATATAAGCATGGCCGCCTGGTTCTGTCCCACAGACTGGGTCGCCATGGGAGGTGGGAAGTACGGCATTGATCCTGCCAGTTATCAGATTAGGTTCTAGACTTTCATATGCATCATCTCTATCTGCGCAGACTCCTGCTGTGTTAGGAATGATCCTTCCCAGCTACAAATAAGAAAACGAAGCTCACACGTGATTTAAGTTTTAGCCCAAAGTCATAAAACTGGGTAAGTGGTAGAGCTGAGATTAAAACCAGGGCTTTCCACTAGAGAAAACCTAACAACTGCTACTAAGTTGGTCTCCCTGACTACACACTGTCCCGACTAGAATACGTCGCACAAATTTTATACAGCTTACAAATGATCAGCCTGCTTGTGGAGCCAATTTTGTCAACTTGCTAGGGAGAAGTCCAGGTGGTGCACGTCTGCCCATCAGATACAGGGTTATCCAGATTACAAAGCTGGCCACTGCTGACACAAGTCAAGTCGGACAGTTCGGCTACATTAATCCCTGCTCTGGGGGGCGCTGCTGCAGCTGCTGCATTTCAGTAGAGGACGTCAGTCAAGGCTTGTTTTCTCGCCTCTTTAGGGGGGCAACGTTAGGGTTTTGTTTTTGCTTTTTAGAAAGTGACTCAAGAATTAATTTCCTGAATTTCAATGGTCTTTCTTCCTATAGCTGGTCCTCCAGGTCCAAGAGACCTTTACTTTTTCAAGGTTCCAAGTATGACTTTAAACTCATTTTTTTCTTTTTGAAAATATAACTAAAACTAGACACGGGTTTTTTTTTTTTCTTTCCCAAGGAAAGTGTTTGTTTTTTTTTTTAATTTTAAAGTAACATTTTTATCAGATAACAACTGATAACAAGAGCTGTTATTTATTGATATGGCATAAAGTATTCTAAGTGATTTACATGTATTATTTTATTTGCTTCTTGCAACAACCTTGTGGGTAGGTGTTCTTCTCAGGGGAGGTTAAGTAACTCGCTCAGGTACTTCAGCTACTAGGTGGCAGAGGTAGAGCTGGAATTGGAACTTAGATGTAGCTAACAGCAAAGTCCATGTTAAATTATTAATTATAGCAGCCTCCTAATAATAAAACCATACGTGTTTACTGTAAAAATATTTGGAAAATACAGAAAGTCTGACGAAGAAATAAATTTCCCTGAAGCCCCCATATAAATAACTAGTAACACTGTCTTCAACCTTTTTTTCTGCATATTTATCTTCTGCATATATATAATATTTATTTGCATAAATATTAAGTGTAACGCAAGAAAGAAAACTACACGAAAAATTCCACTTTTCAAAATATGTGGAAATGATAAATAAATAGGACTCTAACTCCACATTCATTTTTTTAGTCTAACATTATATAGTGACTACTTCCCAATATCATTAAATATTACCCAGAAATATGATTTTTTAATGGCTATATATTTCATTGTGTAAATTTCCTGTAATTTAGCCTTTATGTTGATTCTGTTTTTTTTTCTATCATAAAATTGTGGTAAACATCTATATTAAGTTTTTGTTTGAATATTATGCTCTGATTCTTTTGTTGTTGTTGTTAGTGGGGAAGTTATTGGGTTTATTTATTTTCTTAATGGAGGTACTGGGGATTGAACCCAGAACCTCATGCATGCTAGGCATGCAGTCTATCACTGAGCTACACCCTCCCCTGTTCTATTCTTATGAATGATCAAATATATGTGCTAGCTACCATGCTAGGCTCGAGACAATGGTGAGCAAAGAGGCACAGTTGCATCCCTCAGGTGGTTCGCCATCTAGTGGGGGAGATTTAATCCACTGATCACATACAAAACTAAATACAGACTGTGATAAAAAGGGAAGGCACATGTTGCTGAACAGCACTCATCACCAGAGAGACCTGCCCTAGTCTAGGGGATCATGAAAGGTCTCTCCAAGGAAATAATACTGGGCTTGAGATCTGAGTGAAAGGTAGGAGCTAGCTGAGGAAGAAAGCTGGACAAGAGCATTCCAGGCAGTGGGAACAGTGGATACAAAGTTCTTGTGACAGGCAGCAGCACAGGGCATTTGAGGAGCAGTTAGCTTAGCAAGTTTGGGGGAGAGGATACAATCATGAAGCTGGGTTAGGATCTTTTTCTTTTTTTTTGGTAAAGAACCAATTTTTTACAATCTTGCTTTAACTGAAAATTAAAAATTTAGGAGTTAACTTCCACATATTTGTGCATTTCCTAAATTTCTTTCCATTATTAATTTCCAATTCCACTCCACTGTGATCAGAGAACATAGTTTCAATCCAGTGATTCAAACTAGAAAAGCAAATTATTTGTTTCCCTTTAATCTTCCAGGACTTGGCATGGCACATGGTGGCAGTAAATAGAAGGACCAAACTATCAACCCACAGATTCTCTTACTGGTCATAGGGAAAAACACAGCTTTGCAATGAGAGGGATCAGACTGTGACTATCTGCCTGCACTGATCCATCTTGGCCTCAGTATTGGTGAGGCAGCCAGATACCATATGCACCTGACATGATGTAGTATGAAGGACACAGCATCACCTACGAAATGTTCTTATCAAAAATGCTTCACCTGAAGCTAACTACCAGCCTACAGGGACTAGAGGAACAAGTGAAATGACATGCCAAGGAAATCATCAGACAAAGTGAGAAGGCAGGACATACTGAGTTTCTTCAACAAGTCAATGGCATTAAAAATAAAAATAGTGCTGGACATTATTCTAGATTACAAGAGACTTATGAATAAAACCAAATGCAATATGTAGACTTTGTTGGACCGTGGTTTGAACACACCAGCTGTAAATGACATACTGGGGAAAACTGGGGAAGTTTTAATATAGGTCAGGTATTAGATTGTATTAAGAAACTGCTGATTTTGTTAGGCATGATAATGGTCTCTCTCTGATGCACAGCCAGGGCTCAGAATCTCAGGTCTGGGCTGAGTGAGACTCAGGCAGGAGACCTGGGTTTTCCACAAGACCAAGAGTAGTCAATCTCCCTGGGTTAATCTCGGCAGTGAGGGAAAATAACTGCTACAGGAATATCTCTGGGTAAAAAGCAGTGGCTACTGAGGGTCTGATGTCTGAAAAGTATGGATGGCAGGTCTGGAAAAGTGCCAGTAAGTCCAATAGCTTCTTGGAAACATGTGGGCTTCACTGGAGTGAAAATTGTTCTGGAGCCCCCAAGGATCCTAATGTTAGGACTGATTCTTCAAAATAAATCAGTAATAAATCAGGTTGTATGCTGCCTTCTTTTCACCTGTACTATGTCACTGACCCTGTTGGAGTCTTTGGTAAACCTTCAGCTTTGGTCAGTTCTCTCTCACAGCTCCTTCCTCATGTCCACACGTGAAATGTGGGGATGTGGAAAATGCCTGCATTAGTAAATAGGATTTCTTATTTTGCTTCAGAATAGGCTTGTTTGTGTACCATATGAGCTAAAGTTCCTGCTACCTTAGGGGAAAAAGTTGTAATGGTTTAAATTGTCTGTTTTGTTTTCTGCTAATTTAACTATTCATAGAATCTATAACCCTAATACAATCAACCACAAATTGGATAGCTGGATCATGACAGTCTGGATGGCCACCTACCTAGTTCCACTGCCTTTGGTCCAAGAATACTGCAGAAAGTAAGGTCCATGAATCTTTACTTAGATCCCACTTGTCTTATCTTGATGGGAAGCTTGCAGCCTCAGATACTACTTAACATTTCTAAGTATTGGGGAAAAGAAGAAAAGAGGAAATTTACATTTATTGAGTAGCTATTATTGGCCAGGCATTATACTAACTACTTCATCTATTTTCACCCATTTAATTGGGGATGAATATAAAGCAGTAGTTTTAGAGTAGTTAACTCTAAAAAAATGAAATCAGAGAGAGAGAAGGAGGGAGGGGAGAAGCAAGGATGTAAAACTGGCAAAATATTAACAATTACTGAATCCAAATGGAGGGTATACAGGTACTCATTTTATTCTTTCAACTTCAAAAATTTTTCATTATTAAAAAAAAAGAATGTCCTTAAATAGTTAAATGTAGTTATCATGTGACCTAGCATATGAATGCTAGATCTATAACTAAGAGAAATGAAAGCCTACATCAGCACCCCAAAAAAGCTTGTACACAAATGTTCATAGCCCCATTATTTACAATAGCCAAAAAGCGGAAACAACTCAAAGTTGATGAATGGATAAACAAAAGTGGTATATCCATACAATGGAATATTATTTGGCCATAAAAAGGAATGAAGTTCTAATCTATACAAAAACATGGATAAATTTTGAAAACATTATGCTAAGTAGAAGAAATCAGTCATAAAACCCACATATTTTATGATTCCATTTACATAAAACAGGCAATTTTTTAGAAACATGAAGCAGATTAGTAGATGTCTAGGGCTGGGGGTAGGGAATTAGAGATGGAGTGACTGTTAATGGGTATGAGGTTTCTTTTGAGGGGATGATGTTTTAAAATTAGATTGTGGTGATGGTTGCATAGTTGTGAATATACTAAAAACCACTGAATTCTACGCTTTAAGTGGATGAATTTTATGCTTTAAAGTATGACATGTGGACTACATCTCAAAAAGGCTGTTTAAAAAAAAGACAAGTCTGGAGTCAAGACTGCCTGGGTTTGGATCCTGTCTCTATCACTTTCTCTGTCATGTCAACTTGGGTCAGTTATTTAACCTCTAGGCTATAGTTTCTAATCTGTAAATAGAGGAGTAGTAGCACCACTACTAGCCTTGTTTGGGGGGATAACCTATGTGAAGTAGCCAAAGTAAGTGCTCAGTAAATACTAGCTATTATCAATATTATTGATTATTGAACAACCCTAGAAGTTGAGACTATTCTCACTTTTCAGAAGAGGACTCCGAGGCCCAAAAAAGTTACTACTTTGCCTATGGTCATGAACCTAGAAGAAAGTTAAGAGAGGGCATTCTGATGACACAATACTGCAAAAGCCAGGCTTTTTTTCACCATGTAACTTTGCCTACAAGAGTAGATTATCTTCTGTGGCATAATATGCATTTATAGAAGGTGCTTTAAGAATTATGAAAATCATGTGAGAAATCAATACGCTAAAAAAAACCCACTTCTAATTTTAACATAGGCTTTTATGCTAAAGTGGTATTATTTAACATTCCCCAAGCTTCTCAGTTTGATCATCTGACATAAAGAGGATCAATTTAGTGAAGACAGTCTATGTTTAAAATCCTTAACTGCCCCAAAGGCGCTTGGCTGAGAACAGAAGTATGTTTTTGAATGAATGAATGAATGAACACATGCAAGCCACACCCTTCAGTAGTCACTGGCTCTAATGTGGCAATAGATTTTCCTACTGATTGTGTACTTCAAATAAAGAATAAGATTTATAACTGAAGGGTCAAGGTCCTCCTCATCCCAGAAATGGGCAAAAAGCCAAAATAACTCCTACTGATTAAGTTATAAATTCAACTACCACTTATTTCCAAAAAGTACTCTAAGTTCCCATTTAATCATCTCTCTCTACCCCACTCCCAAAACCACACAAACACACACAGCTGGGATTTTCCTGCTCCTTCCTTAAACCTGTTAAACAATGTCTGATTAACAATCTAGTATGGGATGTACTTGAGTGGCGTAAGTGGTCTGCACTGTGGAAAGCCTTCCAGCTACCACAGGAAAGAAGTCTGGGTGAATACTTAAATACAGAAGTCTAGCCTGCTGCACCAATTAGACCTGAGCCTTGCACTCTCCAGAGGGAAATTACACACCTGGCACATGTGTGTCTGGCATAACTGAGCATTCAGTAAATGTCTGCTGCCTGAATGACAGAAATTGTCCGCATTTCTTTGGTTCCTATTCATATTGCCCACATTTTTTTTTTAATTAGAATTCTCATTTTTCCAGGTAAAATTTGAGTTCCACTGTATGGGCTAGGGGCAATGCTATAGATGAGAAAATAAGGGGAGATTTGAAAATCAGTCCCATTAGAGAAAGAGGAAAGTGAAGAGATTTAGGGCAAATCAGAGTCCTTTATGCTAAATTATTCTCTTGGGTTTGAGCCTTGTGCCAGTCAATTCAGTTCTCTTTATTCTGTGGTCATGGTATGGTCCCAAACCTGTCTAGTCTTTTGTTAACGCATGCCCTTGAAGAGGGGAGAGGAGGCAAAGAGAGAGGTGAAGCCACTCCCAATTTTTAAAAAACAAACAAGCAAGCAAACAAAAATCTTCAAAGCACAAGTCCTACTAATTAAAAGTCAGTGATGTCATCTTTGAAAACAGAGGGTAATGATTCAATGTACTTCAAAGACTATGAAGATTATGGGCCTTTCTGGTAATTCCCTGACTACAGATAAAATAAATACCCAGAGATTAAATGAAGCAGGACAGTCTACTGTAAAATCTGGAAGCACAGGGCCACTTAGACCTTCCACAGTCCACATGAAAGTTCATTCATTCATTCAACAACCTTTTAAGAGCTTGCTACATACCAGGGAACTATTTTAGGTGTTGGAGATCCAAATTAGGGGCTGAAAAGAAAGTGAAGCATGGAAGATCATTAGGAGATATTCAGAGGAGAGTTACAAAAAATAGTATTGGTAGAAACCTTCTCTCAAACCTCTAAGGCCCATAGAGTACTGACTATTCTCTCTTCCTTGACAGGTAAGCTTCTGGAAAGAATAGTTTGTACCTATACTACTGTACAGAATTAAGAAAAAGCATTTAGAAACTGGGATAGCAAGTGACATGGCCATGACCTCTAAGCCTGTCATCTGTGCACTAGCCCTATTGAATAGTCTAGACCAGTTTGGCTGTTATCCAACTCTTAGGGTACCTTGTACCTGGTGCAAGTATCACGCTGGTCACTTGTAGCAGGATGGCTGTTAGTCAATGACAGGTGGGAAATGACAGATACTGTGCTTGACCAGAGGTGTCTGAAAAGCATGGGTCTATATCACACTGAGATATAGATTTCAATCTGGCCTCTGCCCTCCTCACCCTGATGAAAATGCCATAGGAAAGGTCACTCACCTCCTTACGGCCGAGTTCGGTGGATTCTTTTATGTCATTGGATGTGACATCTCTGCAGCACTGACACCTTTTGCTTCTTTAACATTACAGAAGTTGTGTAATGTTACCTCCTACCTCTCTGACAACTCCTTCTGTCTTCTTTCCATTCTTCTCTTCTGCCTACTCCTTGGCCTGCTCCTCGTCTCGGGCTACCCTCACACAGATTATTGCTGAGCAATCTTATTGATGTTTCATGCCTTCCATCATATCCTGTTGACTTCTAAATCTCTATTTTCCAGGTTAGAAACTTGATGGTACACTAATGTGCTGAGAATGTTTACAAAAGAAATAAGTTTTAAGTTAAAAAAGCAAGATAAGGAATCCATTTTTTTCATTTACAATTGTTTTCAAAATTACACATTTAGCCCCAGAAGCCATTTTTATTCCAAGCGAAATCTTATATGAAATATATAAAACAATATAAAAGGAGTTTCTCTGAAGTGGAGATGAGCCCTATTCATTGACTCTTACTTCCTGGGGCTTCTCAGGAATTGCTAACCTACAGTGTTTTTTAATCAGGGGTCTTTGGACCCCCAAGGGATTCAAGGAAAGAATTCAGAGGACCCATAAAAAAAATTACGCTTTCATTTTAACTAACCACTACATGAAATCTACTAGTTCCTTCAACTATGAATATAGGCCATAACACAGTAGTATCAGCAGCAGTGATGGGTTCATCACCAATAGAAATCAGACACACACAAGTCATGTTATGTTGTTGCAAATATCTCAAAGTATCATTTACATTTATCACTACATATTATGGTAGTTATTATTGCCCTAGATATTGTTATATAATGTGTTAAAAAAGCATACACGTGAAGGTATCACAACCTTTGATTGATACATAATAGATATGTCATTAACTTTAAAACATTATTCTGAAAAGGGATTCACAGGCTTTACCAAACTGCCAAAGGGATTATTAACAGCACAATAAAAGGTTAAGAAGCCATGTGGAAACTCAGGACTCCATGAAAATTTACCCACATGGAACACAGAGCTCCCAAAGTAAGGTCTCTACTTTGTCCCTAGTCCTTCTCCAAAATGATTTAATGGAAGTGGTGATAAAAAGGCCCTTTTTGTTCTTGATGTTAAGGAGACATTCTCAGTGAAGAATCTGTTGGAACCTCACTTCAAATAACTGTATATTTGAAATAAAATACCTTGATTTTTAAAAGACATTTTCTGTAAGTGCTATTTAAAACTCACTTCTAGGAAATCTTTTCTCTTTTGATCCTTTCTTTTCCCTGCATTCCCTCAATGTTTATTCAATTGTTTACCACTAAATACCTATTAGTTCACAGGTCTATTTTGTCTCTCCAACTGGATTATAAACGTGCCCTTGAGAAGTTTATTTCCCAGGATGGCCAGAATAGTGTTCTACAAATAGACACTCAATAAATGCTTCCTGATGAGTATAAGGCTTTTCAGAAAAGTGAACTTGTTTACCATAAAAGCAACATTAAAAACCAATATGGTTGAGTTATTTTATTACAAGGTGGTGAAAAAAGAGGAATCTTTGATTCTGGAAAATACTTGTGAAAGGAATTAAGACACTATGTTTATAAATAACTTTTATTTACTAGTAAGGATTAAAAATCTTCTTTAATAGAAAGTGATCCCTCAGATGACCTGAAAATTCCATTTTCTATCACCAGCAGAGTGGGTTAGGCTTTCTCTAGTGAGCAGATTACATGATGAACACTGCTAAATTCTTTCTAAAATCTTTGATCCAGGAATTCAGCCATGGTTTATATGTTGACAGACAAGAGTTTTACAACAAAAGCTCAAGCATAGAATAATAGAAAATACAACTGTGATTTTTAAAACTATAGGATATTCCATGTCAAAGGTGCTATAGCTAGCGTTTTAACATTGTTATATGAAAATTACTGCAAATCAGGCCTGTAAATCTAAATTCAAATTGCAGACCTATGACATTTCAGTCAATGATTTCTTTCATGCTTTCAAAATGTTACCTTCATTAAAAATGTAATTAATATTTTTTTCTTGCCACATTCACAAATTTCCCGATGTCTTTTCTGAGCCAATCTGATGTTTAAATGAGCTTAAATGTCAACAATACTAAAAATATAGTTAACGCTTTTCTAAATAATGATTAAGGCCTTGTACCCTTTCATTTAATTATGAAATTAATCAAGTCCTGTCAATTCTCCTACATACCTCTCAAATATACCCACTCCAAATGCATTTGCCACTGCCTCAGTTCAGGCCTCCTAACTGCCTCCAGTTTCTCCACTCTCCCAAACATCCTCCACATGGTCACAAAATGATCAGACTTGGATTTCAGAAAGATCACACCACCCCTGCTTAAAACCCTGTCCTGGCTCCTCAACCTGCACAGGTTTCATGTTCGGTAGCATGGTACCCATGGCCCTGAGCAGTCTGGCCAATACCTACCTCTCCTGCACTTCTCTCGTCACAGTGCGTCACACTAGAGTCATTAGCTGTGGTGAACTATCTACAGGGCACAGCTTTCCCTTCTCTGGGACACCCTTTCATACTGAGTACTGAACTCAAATACTCTTCATAAACTAGTTCAAACATTACTTCTTCTATTAGGACTTCTTGAAGCCTGTCCAACTCTAAAGTTAATCACCTCCTCTTCTAAATCTTGTAACGTATCATTGTACTTATCACACTGCACTATAATTGTTCATATGCTTGCTTCTTCTACATCACTGTAAACTTTTTCAGACCATGAAAGGTGTTTCCTGTCTATTAAACCGAACTGAATTTGATCTAGTGATCTCAGTAATCAGGAAGCAGAGATGGGATGTTTCCAGAGTGACTCATAGCAGCCAGGATGATCACGTTTCTCCATGGCAAACGTAAATCTCATGGTTCCTTAATCACAGGGATTACCAAAACCTCTCAGAATAGCACACAAAACACAAACTCTTAAATGTAAATTGATTATTTCTGGCTTAATATGTAACGTTGTGTTTTCAATTGTGTTTTCAATCTTTTGGCAGGGGACAGAGTAGATTAGAGGACGGTGCTTACAGCGCGCACTAGGAACGAGCATCTGTTAAACTCTATCACACACGTACCAGGAGAAAAGTGAGTCCCAGGAGACTGGAAACTATCTTGTAAAACAATTCCTTTGGGGAACAGTAAAAATTAAGCAAGGGTGACTATTATCAAATATGGAACAAAAGTAGGTGGCATGAGAGATTCACAGAAATTTTGTGGCTTCAACTATTTACAGTGGACGACCCCAAGTCATACAGCAAGCATTCACATAGGTGCAGTGCCTAATATTCAAGATCTAAATCTGCTCCTCTGTGTCTAGAGCTACAACAAATTTATTTCTGGGATGAAAAAACACTAACAAATGTGCACAAGTAATACTTAAGGATAAAATCTCCCCTCTTAGAATATACTAATAACTTTGGTTTTAATACAGGAATCTCATTACTCATAATTTAACACAAGAAGTTTGACTGAAGTATTTAAAATTAGCTCACAATTTAACTTTGCTTGTTCTTTTCCATATTTTGCAGGGGTTCTACACTCAACACGTTAGTTTTGAAACAAAAATACAAAAAGAATACAAATGAACTTAAATATAAAACAGAAACAGACACAAGACATAGAATACAAACTTGTGGTTGCCGGGGGAGGGGGGTAGGTAGGGACAGACTGGGAATTCGAGATTTATAGATACTGACAGGTATATATAGAATAGATACACTAGTTTATACTGTATAGCACAGAGAAACATATTCAAGATCTTGTAGTAGCTCATGTTGAAAAAGAATAGGAAAACAAATATATGTATAGTCATGTATGACTAAAAAACTGTGCTGTACACCAGAAATTCACACATTATAAACTGATTATAACTCAATTAAAAAATACAATTAGTTTAAAGAGTTACCCATAAGAATCTCAAACATATTAGTTTAGACCAATTTCTAGGGTTTTCTTATGAGAATGTCATTAAATTTTCTGTTTCATCTAAGGCTCATCTTCAAGAATTCTTTTCATTTGTTTTACATATTGCCAAGAGAAAATCTGAGTGAAATAAAATAACCAGCTCAGAGAAGGGAACTTTTTGTTACAATGACAATGACACTTCAACTAATCCCCAAACTTTCTCCTATACCCAGGACACAAGATACCTAATTCAGTCACCTAGCATTTCTTAAGAACTGCTATGCTACGGTAACTATAAAGCATTTCTCTTTAGCAGGTAGTTAAAAACAAAACTATAGTAAGGAGGGAAGTCCTGCTAAATCAGCTTCATAACAAATATAATTCTAGTGCAGCAGTTATTCAAAGTGTACATATTACTCAATATGTAATAGTATCAAAAATTATAAATCAACAATTTTCTCTTTACTTTCAAAAAATCAGTCAAGCCTTAAGAAAAAAACCACCCAGATACATTCTAAAATCTGAAATATATTTCAAATTAGGAAAATAGCTAACATCAATTTCACTAGCTTTTCATCCCCCTTTTCCCTCATGTAAGATTTTTTGAAGTGGAAACTATATAAAATTTCTGTATATTCCTTCATAACACAGTTATCAATAAGCAGTAATGAGTAAAGGGATCATCACTCTTTTCCTATCTTTGACCCATGGCTATTTTACACTTAAAACGTTTAAACATTAATCTTTAAATAAAATTCTTTTCTACTTATTTCATAAAGTCTACACCTTTCATATCTTATTTCTTATGTGGTATAGCAGTTTTATGATTTCTAGAACAAAAGAGTCTGCTGTTATTTTTACATTTTATAAAACTGTCTAATTATGCCAATCTGAGAACTGCCTTTCTTTTTAGCTGGTGATTTAGTTGCAGCTAAAAAAAAAAAAAAAAAGGCCTCGTCAGCTCACAGGAACACATGGAAGGCTTTGGGCCATGTGCCCAGGAATTTTGTGATTCACTCAGTAACTATCATCTTCCCAAAGTAAATATTTGAAATTCCACTATTAAGAACACATAAAACAAGAAAAAAAGTGTTACTAGAAAATGGTATACCATTAGCGTAAATGCTTTTTCATTTCTGTGAGAAAATTATACACTTGAAAAAAAACCTGCTCCAAATATCTCCACCAAATAAACTAGTAAAATGTTGTATATGCATAATCCAATTAGCTGTCAGAAGTCAAGAGAAAATGAAAAGTATTTACACTTCCAGATGAAGAGTAATCAAAACTAATTCTAAGTGAACATGTCTAATGTACATGTAAGAAAAATTTAATAAACCAAAAAAAGTCAACTGGCATTTCATATTTTTAAAGATTTATGATGCTTGTTCTCAGATCCTATTATTGTTTCAACAACCTAAAAAGGCTGTATCAAGAATAAACCTTCTTTCTCTTAATAATGGGAACAAATTCCTTCATGTGCCTTTAATGACAGTCGTAATCAAAAGCAAATACGGTACATTAGAAATTGACACAACATTGTAAACTGACTATACTTCAATTAAAAAAAAGAAAAAAGAAAATATGACTTCTTAAAATATTAATGATATTTTAGACACCTCACTGGGATTCAGTAATATTTCCTTTACCCACAGCTCAGCTATCTTACAAACCTTACTTACAAAAAACAAACACGAAAAACCAACCCAGACGATACACCAAACTTCTTTGAACAAAGGAATGTTAGAAGGCTCATATGCTCAGGCATTTTGTTCTCAAGCCTTCACTCTGAGTCTATTTCACTTCCTTCTACACAATTCCAACAAAAAATTTGACTTTCCAAGTCTATATGAGATAAAAGCAACAATAAGAGAAGTTGCTATAGGCAAAGCATACTGACAACAGCAAAATGCAGTATCTGAGAGTCTACAAGTACGAAAATCAAGAGGAAATCAATAAAAAACAAAAACAAAAAAATGCATAAAAAGCCATAACTGACCCTTCTGAGGTTATTTAAGAGCAATCATATACTTCAGGAGCTTCTCAAGTCAGCCTGTTAGCACATTACATAATTGAAGTGAACAATGACCTTGAGTCTTCAATACAGTTCTTTCTATTTTAAGTATCACATGTTGCTATTAGCCTACATCTTGACAGGGTGACCGCATCTGGTTTGCTTGGGATTGTACCAGCCCAGGCCTGTTGTCCAGGCATAATTATTATTAGCTCTCCCTTTCACTCTCAGAAAGAATGGCTTGGAAATGTAAATTCTAGGGTTATCCTACTGAATGCTTACTATGTGCCAGGAACTATTCCAAGGGTTTTCATTTATCCTCACAGTCTTATGAAATGGGGTATAATTATTATCCCCTTTTTCAGATGAACTAAGGCTCTAAGAGGTTAAGTGATTTTCCTAAGATTGTCCAATTAATAAGTATTAATCACCTGTATGTGAACAAACCAGATAGTCTTATACCAAAATAGTATTCAACCACAATACACTGTACTACTTCTCCTTAGGAAGATCGGTAGAGGAACAGCAGAAGAGAGAGATCCAAGTTTTTAGAAAAGGGTTGAGAAGTATCAGCTTTCTGGAAAGTGTGTCTATACACTCCTTATGGCTTCCATGGTCCCATACACTTAACAATACTGAAACATCTAAGAAAATCTTTGAAGTGTAAAAATACTCCAGTTTTTATGAGCATGGGCTTTCTTAGAAAACAAAAATTCCAATAATATTTTTCAAATATTCTTGAGACGCAACTTTAGAAACATACTATAAAAAAAAAAAAGAAATTTAAAAGAAACAATTAAAAAAAAACCACACTAAATTAGTTATGTCCTGTTCAAAACATCCAATTATCCCATTAAAAAAAGAAAATTAGTAACTCACTGTATGTTACAATACAAAGGCAGAGTGAAAAGTATACTGGACTGGAATCTGCTTTGCTACTCAGTAGCTGGGATGTCCCTTAACTTCTCCAAACTTGTTTCTTCATGTGCAGCAGAGAAATATGGTTTAGCTCGTTAAGACGACCTAAGGAGATCAAACGGATTTCAAGTGTCTTGAGAACTATAAAGGACTACCTATATTTAGGGTATTAACTGATTAATTGTCACAGATTTTCAACAACCTCAATCATAAACTTATGCCAACTGTTCCAAAACAATCATATTTATTTCCTCTTATTTTTTACTTCAAAATTTAAGGGAAAAAACTATTCTGATTGGTCACATGTGAAAAAGAAAATTACACTAAAAAGATAAAAGAGCAATCATGAACAACTCAGGGCCTACACTTTATACTTCATTCTGAAAAACATGCTACTTATCAGCTAATTAGTCCTTAAACAACCTGTGAGATTAAGTAAAATAGTAACAATAAAGAGGTTCAAAGACTTACAATAAATCTTACTTTTTACATAGTTCTCTATCTACTTAAGTACAACTTACTTAGAGTGATGTTTAAACAAATTATTACATTTACATAGTGTTTTCCTGTTTTCCAAAAAGCATTTCCATATTTGATCCTTAGCAATCAGGTATGGTAGACATATATCATCATTCGTATATATTGAAGAAACTGAGGTTCAGAGAGACTAATTTGCACAGCTGCTTTTTGACAGGAAATTGAAGTGGAAGGATGACTCCTAATCCACATGGAAAGAAAGCAATTATTTGGATGTTTCAGAGCAAAAGAAAAGTCTCAGACTTCTTCACTGGCTGAGACGAGACACAGAACATCTATAAACTCATGCTGTCTGAAAAGCAATATTCACTGGAGCCTGACTGCACATCTCCAGTGGCTTTAATATTCACCCAAAAATAAATATTCATGTTTGGGATCTCAAACTACTAGTACATTTTCAAGCAAAAATAGGACTTATGAAGAACAGAACCAGACTATTTTTTCAGAGTGGCAACCTAATAAAAGGGGTTCCAACCCCTCTACAGTTTACCACTGCTGAGATTATTCCTTAATAAGAACACTTAATCTTCTCCCAAAGCTTATTTGCTAGATTCTATAAAGTAACTGTTACAAAGAATCTGCATCAGAGAAATTCAAACCTAATAGGAGGCTTTTCTTCCAACCTACTAAAAGGCACAATAAATACATAATGTTGGCCCCATTATTGTAGATAATGATGGAAAACAACAGCTGATAGCCAGTTTGGGACAAATGCCAACTGTTCCCATTTGTCACAAAATGTCAAAATTAACTGCTACAACACTCAGTTTTCAAAAAATATTGGTATCTCTAAACAAGAAAGTGTATCAGCTGAAATCCTAAAAAAACTGACTAAAGATAATGGTGTCTTACCTGCAATATTAGTTTAAAAGATTCTAGTGTTCCAGAGTATAAGTAAACACATCTCAACAGCTTTATATATTTTCATATATTTTATTTTTTAAACACTTATTATTTTGCAAGCTAGCAGTAAAATATTGTCCTCAATATTTTACTAAGTAGCACCGTATACCTTTTAAAGCTAACTGGAACAGTGTTTCATTGTAAATGATTGTAAAGTAAAATGATCATTTCAGATGCCAAATTAGTCTCAAGTAACATATGAACAATTAATTACCATTATTTTTGGCTTTATGCACAAAGATGAACTAATATTAGTATTACTCCTGTCAATCTAACAAATCAAAGTACCACAGTTTAAAGCAGTATTTAATCTCTGAAATTATATAAGAGGCATATAAGAAAGTTGAAAAATCAGCTATAAAACCAGAAGATACCTCATAACCTATTTAGAGTCCCTTACTTTTCAGAAGAATGAGGAAACTAATAAAATTTCATGGTACAAGTATCAGTTACACATATGCTTTAGTATATGTCAGTATTCTCATGCTTTCCTTATGAGTTTGGCCTGATCAAAAAGCCATCAAAATGTCTAGGATAATTCACAGGGACAGCTGGAAGCCTGAAATAAAATTGCTCAGTACAAAAGATCCTAAGACATTCATATAATTTTAAAGGGAAACCTAGACATTTAACTCCTATTTTTGATTTCATCTAAAAAATCTTTTGAATATTTGGAAAAATATTTAATTAAACTCAAATTACTTCCACACATTAAAAAAAGGGGGGATTTTTCATTTCCTGTTTTCTAATAAGAGCATTTGTCAGCACTATGGGGTTAAGTTCTAAGCTACAATCCACTGCTTACTAGCATGCCTGTTTTGCATACCAGTAGAATCAAGTCCAGTTTTGCCATTTGTGGATAACTATGACAAGATACAAAAGCATGTGTTTGCCATAAATAGCTCTGGCTAACAGCAAACTGCTCACACTGAACAGATCAAATTCTCTATAAGGAGAGCTGTCTGGATCACAGCCAAACCCCACTAATAATGTTTAAGACTGCTATATCAATTCTTTTTTTTTCAATTTGTAATATATATTAAGAAATAGTAGCTGAAATCAAAGTTCCTAAACATGGGAAGTGTAATTAAACTTTTGAAGGACAACATTTTACAAGTTATTTTCATTATGACCAAATACACAATAAGAGCTTCCTGCTTCTTCTACTACTGAACTATTTAGAAATGTAAACGTGAATTAAAAAAATAACTACCCTAATTTATCCAGAGAACAAATCAGATATTGGAGAGTATTTATGTCAAAGTGCAAAAAAATAATTCCTGATCATCATTTTAACACATAAGGAAATAAACTAAAGCTTGTAAAAGAACCCCTCTATAACAATAATATTTTATATTAGTTGGTTTTAGGATAGAATATTTTTTAAACCAAATAAACCCAACAAACTGGAAAATATCATGCATGAAATACTGTACAAAAAAGTTCTTAAATGACCAGTGCAGAGATTAATAATAGCTGTTTACCCGTGGAGTTGCTTCACGTGGTATTTTGCAAAATGTCCAAGGAAAACAAGGCAACGTTCTGTAATATGCCACAATTTTTATTGCAACGTGGCCATTTTTGTGAGGGTGGGGAGTTTGATCTCAAAAACAATGTTCCATTTAAGGCTCTTTTATACAGAAATTGCCATCATGACTGATACTCAAAATACCTTTAGTGTTGCAAGACTTACATGGTAAACAAAACTCCTACACTTATTCAGTAGTGTACACTCAATGGAAAACAAAAAGGCATTAATAATAACAGCTATTTCTTTTAAGAAGATACCCAGGTAACAGGAATGAACACTGAGGTACTAGGATAAGTTGATGACACAGTTAACACAACTTAATTGGCATTCCTTTTGGGATGGGGTTTTAAACTCATTACAAAAAAAGTGCTTTCAATGCATAGTGTTATATCCGTGCTGCCATGTCACAAAAAATAGTCTTGCCAAGGCAGGTGAGGTGTATGAATGCTTGAGCCTCACAGAACTGCAATCAAGTGCAACTATAAATAATACTGAATAAAGTTTACCATCTCACCAGTGGATAATACTTTCAAGGCATTCAATTAGCTTAACCCTTTGCAGTATTCTAAACTATTCACATTGACAATCACATTCATTGTAGTGCTTGCTCCAAGGGAGGCATATAACCAGTTGTTTTGGCTAAAATATGATGGGAAGGCATTCCTTGGGTTCTACATAAAAGTAACAGTATTAAAACAGTCTAATGGCAATGACTGATAGGCTGCTTACATGAATGATATTTCCTTCATTCATTGTGTTGGAAGGACCCAGTGGGAAGAGGAAGAGAAGAAAAAAAAAATCCTAATAACTATTACAATTGACTGAGCTGGAGAAATGGAAGCTCCTTAAGATCCAGATGGCACTTGACTGTCATTTTATAAGGGTTTTCCTTCAAGTGAAACTACTACATTGCCTCCCAATTTCTCTCCAAGTGTCGAACGGTCCTTTATATCATCCAAGCCATTTACTTGCCACTCATGTTTAATACCTTTAAAACAAAACAAAACAAAACATCATTTTATTACAGTTAAGAAAGAGTAATTCCTCTGAACAAAATATTCAATGTTTGTACCTGTAAATTTCTTTTTAATGGCATCTTTAGAGCTAGCATAAATCATCTTGCTTTTTAAAGGTGCACTTTCAGGAGCCCTATGGAAAAAAAGACAAACAATTGTTAAATCCCACTTAAGAGAAAAACAAAGGTAAAACTGACTATGTTAATAACAATCCTTGCATTTTAAAAGTACTTTTTTCTTTTGTTTTTACACACCAGAATATAAATACTAGGTCTTCTTTCTTAGACTCTTTTGTTTCGTATGTGGCATCGTACAAAGCATATCGGCAATCATTCAGAGGTAGCAACTTCACAAAAGATGTGTAGGGGTCCTCTACAGTATCACCAATGTCACCCACCAAGATCTGCTTTGCTTCCTCTACAATTATTTGTCTTTTGTCATCGCTTAAACAGAAGAGAACTGCTTTCTTTCTTTTTTTGATCTCCTCTTGTGTAGAAGATTTCCTTACTTTCATATCATTAAAAACTTTGATGACTTCATCATTCACTGTAACTCCAGAAGCCTGAAAAGTAAAGAAGGAACAGTAATTCAGAACAAGTATTTTGGTTTTAACCAAAATTACTGTTTGCCCAGAAAGGATTCACTTTAGTCTGGACATCAAAAATTGCATCATACCATGCAAGGAGTCCAATCAGCTTTGCCACATTTTCAGTAGCAGTATATGATGCATCTAACGATTCTAACTCATCCTGCCCCATTCATCCTTTTTAAAAATGGGATTTGGAGGCTGAAGTAAATGGAAGGTAGAGGGAAAGGGACAAACACAGGCTGTCCCATCCCTGAAATGTTTCCTATTTCACTGGGTGATGTCAGAGATTCAGGAGCAGCAGCAAAAATACCTTCTGTATTGTGTCAACCCGGCAGGCCTTAAAAAAACACTTTTGGATTTCAGTTAATGCTTCTACTATTTTTTTTTCTTTAAAGCCATCCTAGCCAGTGTCGTTTCCTCATAAGGAAAGAGAATCAAGTGTGAACACCAACCCGCCCACGGCTACAGCATAATTGCCTCACAGCTCAAATGCAGACACTTCAAAACTAACGGATCTCGTGTAAAACCTTTTTACGGCGAGAAAGCATTTTTTAACAGTTTTCCCACCTCCTTCATCTCCCTCTAAGGGTTCTACTACAGACCCTCAAGACCCTCACCGAAAGCCTTCAGCAAGGGCTGTACAGCACGTACTAATCTGAGAGCGCGCGTGCGGAGGAAAATTAGGTACCGGAGGGCAAAGGCGACGGACGAGGGGAGAGCTCGGGGACCCTCCGGCGCCCCCGGCCGCCTCCCGCCCCCCGCCCCGCTCAAGCCCCGACCCCCGGCCCGCGCCCGCCTCCCCGCACCCCGGCCCTCCCCGCCCCCAGGAATCCGAAGCGCGGTCGGGCGGGCCTGACGGCTGGAGGGCAGGCCGGCCAGCTGGAAGACAGCAGCGGGGCCGCAACGCAGGAGCGCCCACCTTGGAGGCCAAAATCAGGTTAAAATGGCGGCCTCAGGCGCAGAGCCCCGCGGGGCCGCGCTGGAGGCTGTGCTCACAGCGCCCCGGCCCCCTGGCCCCCGGCCGGCGCGCCCGCCTTACCATAGTGCCCGCGGCTGAGGCTGCGGCGGCGGCTCGGGCTCCGGCTGTGTGGCTGTGCGAGGAGAAGGAGGGGCGTGCGGGCGGCGGCGAGTGCGGGGCACGCCGGGAGTGCGGCCCGAGAGGCGGCGGCGGCGGCTCGGGGGGCTGCGGCGCGGGCGGGGCGGTCACGTGGGCACGCCCCGGGCCGGCCCTTCCGCCCGCCGCCCCGCCCGCGTCCTCCGCCTGACCCCGCGCACGTCCGGCAGGCCCCGCGGGCCGCGCGCTGGCGGGCCGCGCCCCGGGCCCTGGCGGGGCGGCGTCTAGCCTCCGGCCCTGACTCGTCCACCTGCCCGGGCAGGTGCTCGGCTCCCAAGGGCGCGTTTCCACACTGCTTTCCGATGGGCAAGGGCGCTGCTCCCGGGGTTGAGCGCGTGTGCGCGGAACGGCGCGCCAAGGTGTCCTTTTATTCGCATGTGGTTTCCGCCACGGAAAGGGGCTGGATTCCTACGTTGTTGGTCATTTTGGAAAGCCCCCGTAAGACGTAGCGTGAATTACTTAGATCTCCTTCTTCCAATTCAGTGAGAAAAAACACCATCACCAGTGAGGTTACCCCACCCTTGATTGAATTACTCAGCAAAAACAAGGTGGAAAATCACATCCCAAAAGTCTGTGGTTGGTCACGGACATAGAAAACAAACTGTGGTTACTAAAGGGGAAAGAGGGAGGGAGGGATAAATTAGGAGTGCGGGATTAACACATACACATTACTATATAGAAAACAGATAAACAAGGACCTACTGTGTATATACACACAGGGAATATTTAGTGTATATGCTGTGTGTATAGCACAGGGAACTACAGTCAACTTCGTGTAATAAGCTATAATGGAAAAAAATCTGAAAATATGTATATATAAGTAAATCGCTTTGCTGTACCCCTGAAACTAACATTGTGAATCAGCTACACTTAAATTAAAAAAAAAAAAGTCTGTGATTGAGATAAAAATAAAAAGAGGGAGGAAATTGGGTAGTAACATCCCTTGGTAATATCCTTTTATATATTAGACTTCGTAGGAAATGGATTGTACTCTCTACGAGTAGTCTTTTCTTCATAGCCCCAGCTATGACAGCTGGCATCAAGTAAGTGGACCCAAGCGTAGAGATTCCTCCTCTTCTTGGCAACCACAACTTCTTCTAGCAAAGCCCGTATAACTAAGTCAAGCCTCTTCTCTAACTAAACCTTTTTGATACTTTTTACAAGTATCCATCAAATTTATCGTAGAAAAATTTGTCACTATATGCTTTGAGGAAATTTTTCAGAAAGATTCAACACTTTATGAGTTTATAATGCAAATGTTTTAAATAAAATACTTTATGTGCTTATATATAATAAAAGGAAGATTTAATAAGTGTTGCATTACTTTGGGCTGATTTATGCTACCTTTTTTTCTTGAACATTTTTCATTTCTACCTTACTTTTTTCATTTGTAAAATTGGAAAAATGTATTTAAAATCTGATTAATAGTCGAATTTATTTTGTGAAAAAGACTTGCACTAAAAAGGTAGAATTGTTATTGCCTAAAACTTTTGGGAGCAAAATAGTAAGTCAGTCCAGATAAACCTTAAGGTGAACTAACCCAAAAGTGCAGAGTAAGGGCAAGAACTCTGGGCTGGAGTTGGGAGACTTGAGTATTAATCTTGGCACTGCCCCTGTCTCTGTAACTTCAAAGGGCTTTCAACCCTTGCAGACCTCAGATGCTTTATCTGTGTAACAAGCTCTAATTATCTTTAAAGTCTTCCACCTTTAAAATTCAGTTTCCTAGTATGCCAGTGTTTCTCAGGAAATGCTGTGTATATATTCTCAGGATTCAGTAAATTTAGGAATGGAAAATCATGAGAAGAGGTTACGCCTTAGTGTTGCCTGAGAATAGGTTCTTGCCTCGTGCAGGAAAGAATTCAAGAGCGAGGCACAGTAAAGTGAAAGCAAGTTTATTCAGAGAGATACACACTCCATAGACAGAGTGCAGGCTGTCTCAAAATGGGGAGAGGAAGAGAGACCAAGAGGTGTGGAGATGTTTAGTTTAAAGTAAAAGCAGATATACACTTCATAGAGAGAGAGCAGTCTGTCTCAAAAGGCAAGAGAGCGCGCGATCACTATGTCCTGGGTTGTTAGTTTTTATGGGCTTGGTAATTTCATATGCTAATAAGTAGGAGGATTATTCCAACTGTTTAGGGGAAGGGGCAGGGATTTCCAGGAATTGGGCCCCCCACCCACTTTTGTGCCTTTTATGGGTAGCCTAGGAACTGTCATGGCCCTGTGGATGTGCCATGAGGCTCAAGGTCTACTGGAAGTCAAATCTTCTGCCATCTTGGTAATCAGTTTGTCCTCTCCTCAAAGGCTGTCTCCTTCGATGGTTGTACCCTGCCTCCTTCCTGTCTCACTAGTTTGTATGATAAATTCTTATATCCAAAAGTTAATATATTTTAAGAGGAGCATGCTAAGTATTGCCCAGGAAACAGACCTAGTTTCTATGTCCATAGTTTGTGCTTATTATCCTGATGGGAAGATTGACTTAGTATAGAAATGAAAATTGAAACGAAATTTCCCAGTGTCTAAGCAAATGCCAAGCAAGTAGATAATAATACTTTACATTAGGTGGTATGTTAGAGTTTATGAAACCATTTACTTTCTTGATCTCTCTTGAGGTTCCTAGGGAATCATGGAGAATGAATCTCTAGGGCTCCAAACGTTTGCTCTGTGTGGGTACCTGCAAGTTTCCTTACTGAATTCTTCCTCTCAGGGCCCCCTTCCCTTCTCAGCCTTGACATTTGCAGCAAAGAGATTCCAGAAGGGTCATAGCACTGGCAGAGACCAAGTCTGGGGACATGGAGACCTAGATAAGGTGTTAGAACCTCTCCTACCAAAGCTGGGGATTCCGAAGATGTTAGTCTCTCCTCCCAGCAGACATCAACCCCTCTCCAAGCCTCCGTGTTCCTCTCCCCTTCCCCAGACAGAGTTCACACTTCCCATGTACTAGGATTCTTTTCCTGAAGAGATTTTTCATCTTTGCACATATTTTATTGCATTGTAATCACTTGTTCATGTGTTCTGCCACCCTGCCAGACTGGAAATTCGTTTAGGATCTGAGTCCTACTCATCTTTGAATTTCTGGAATCTGGTACACAGTAGGTGCTCAACAGCAAAAAGTAATAATTTTAAGTTGCTTTAGTGCTATAAAGAGAACAAAAAAGAAGCTCCTGAAGATTGTGAAGACTTTCCACATGCTCTTGTGAGGCTGGCTCTTACGACATCAGGGCCAGTAACAACTCTTCACACCTGTTATTTATAACCGGAACCTACCACCACTCGATAGAGAAAGGGACAGAATTACCAAGCATTGCTGCACGGTTTTGTAATCTGAGTGTCAGACATCATGTGTATCAGTTTCCTGTGGCTGCTGTAACAAACCACAATGAATTTAGTGGTTCAAAACAACACAAATTTATTGTCTGACAGTTCTGGACATGAAAGTCAGAAATGACTCTTGTGGGGCTAAAGTCAAGCTGTTGGCAGCCCTTCATTGCTTTCAGAAGCTGTAGGAGAAAAGTCTGTTTCCTTGCCTTTTCCAGCTTCCAGATGCCACCCACATTCCTTATTGTAACCCCCGGGTAGCAATTGCATCCCTCACACCTCTGCGTCAGCTGTCACATCTCTGCCCCTCTCTTCCCTCCCTCTTTCACTTCTAAGGACTGTTGTGACGACTTTGGACCCACTGGATAATTTAGGATAATCTCCCATCTCAAAATCATTTCCTTAATCACACCTGCAAAATTCCTTTTGCTATGTAAGGTCACATATTCCCAGGTTCTGGGGCTTGGACAGGGACATCTTTGGGGGCCATTATTCTGCCTACCGCGCCACATCTATTCCCTTTAGCAATTTCAAGTCCAAGGAAATGATTATCAGGTGGACCAGAAGGACCCTAAACAATCCAGTACTAGAACACACACACACATGTCTAAACTCTAATTTTCCATTGGATGCACCACACACACGAATAGCAGCAACAAACAACCATTAGGAACTAAGTGACAGTAATCTCAGTTCTGACACAGCAGCGGTGCAACCTCAGGCCATTTACTTAACTGCTCTACAGCTGTTTCCTCATGTGTAAAATGGGGATTATATTTCCTCCTCCCTCTTCGGTTACGGTGAGGATCAAGTGAGAGAATGGATTTAAAGCTCCTTCCAGCACAGGAAAAGGAACCCTGGGGCTGTTACCACCAGTGCAGAGTGAAGGGGAGAGCGTGATCTGACCCATTCACAGGCAACAGTCACGAAGCAATCCCAAGCCTCACTGGTATTGATTTGTGAGGCTCAGCTAAAGTCTGTGTGCTTAAGATTCCTTAGAAAACTGGAAAAGTGAACACCCCTAATGCACCTTCTCCCACGAAGCAAACTAGATGGAGTTTCTGTGGCGTGTAAAAGTTTAGAATCATTTTTCAAGTCCTAGCTAAAACAATGAATCTGGAAGATTATGTAGAAAAATTCTGTTTGCGCCCCACTCCCTGTCAAGACACATCATACTCAGCTCCCACAGCCACTTCCTGACAAAGACAAACGTAAGCGTAAAGCTGCTCACTGCTTCCAAATGCACCTTTCTACCCACGTGCCTGCTTCAGCTGACATCTCTTCCTAACCCACGCCTGAGCTGAAAGACAGGTAAGGAGGCAAGTCATGCATTTTTCTAAATCCAACTTTGAACTTAGAACTAGAAAATAAACATAGTGGGAGATGTGTATTGGAGTCTGATCTCTGTGACTCACTCTCTGATCCGCACAACTCACTTTGGGTCTTTAGTTCTTTCTAATTTAGAAACATGACCTCACAGTAAAGGAACTTAGCAATCTGTGTCAAGGAAGAGGTGATGGGGTAAAGGGTAGCGGTAGTGAAAGGCAGTAAGTAGAGAAATGTAGTTCAAGTTGGTCTCAAACTCTATTTATAAATGTTAGTTTCAACTCACTTACTCACAGATACATTGATCAGAACCCGCCTATCAGTTGTCTTGGTGTTAATTGAATCGATGATAAGTAGTAACCAGTTAATTATACAAACCATACAAAAACAGCATCTGAGAAAAGAAACTTGCTAGTAATTTATTTAAGGTGGAGAGCCTTTGTTTAGCTTACTTTATTACAAAAGCTATAGATATTTATATCCTAGAAAATCATACAGGCATGAAAAATGTAACATACTGAAACTGTATCTTAACAGACATGAATAAGAATAGGCAAGAGATGAAAAACCAAATCAAGAATGAGACGAGTTTATTGATTCCATTCATTCATTCATTCCTTTTTTCATTTATTGAGCACCTCTGCTGGGGGCTGGGAATGCAAAAATAAAAATAACACAGCCCCTGCCTTGAAGAAAGTCAGTTCTGTGAGAAAACATCAAGGAAGCCAGTGTCTATGGGACAACCCCATGCGTGTGTATAGGATGCCTTGGGAGCACAGAGAAGGGCCACCAGCTCGGGCTGGAGTGAGCTGGGTCTTAAGGGACAAATGGGAGTTAACAAGGCAGCTAGGGAAAGGGCATTCAAAGCAAAGGGATGCGATGTACAAAGCCAAAGCAGCACCAGTAAAGCACAGGAACCCCCAAGTGGTTAGCTATGACTGGAGCCTGTGCGCTTGGTAGGTGATGAAGATGGAGTGGTAGGAGGTACCAGTTCTTATGAGCCTGTATACAATCCTACAGTCAGAATTTTATTCTGCAGGGGATAAGGGAAACAAAAAATTTTTTCAAAGGTGTTTTTTTTTTTTAATAACAGCTATGTTGAGATATTATTGACATACCATGAAATTCACCCTTTTAAAGTGCACCATTTAGTGTTTTGGGGTATATTCACAGTTGTACATCCATCACCACTACCTAATTTTAGGAAGTTTTAATCACACCCCCCCTCCCCTCCAAAAGAAAACCCATATCCATCTGCTGTCACTCCACATTCCTTCCTCCCCTCAGCCCCCAGCAACCACTAACTTACTGTTCTTGTAGACTGTCCTGCTGTCGGCATTTCACATGAGTGGACTCATATAATACACAGCCTTTTGTGACTGGCTTTTTTTTTTTATTTTGCTTAGCGTAACGTTTTCAAGCTTCATCCATGCTGTAGTATGTTAGTAATTCATTCTTTTTTTATGGTCAAATATTATTCTGTTGCATAGGTATACCACATGTCCTTTATCCATTCATCAGTTGATGGGCATTTCAGTTGGTTTTGGCTATTGTAAATATTGCTACCATGAATATTTGTGTACAAATTTTTGTGTGAACATATATTTTCATTTCTTTGGGGTATATACCTAGGAGTGGAATTACTGGGTCATATGGTATCTTCATGTTTAACCATCTGTCAGACTTTTCCAAAATGGCAACACCACTTTACAATCTCACCCACAATGTACAAGGATCCCAATTTCTCTACATCCTTACCAACAGTTGTTATTGTTAATCTTTTTTATTTTAGCTATCCCTGTAAGCATGAAGCGGTATCTTACTGTCATTTTGATTTGCAGTACCCTAATGGCTAACGATGCTGAGCATTTTTCCATGTGCTTATTGGCCATTTGTATATCTTTTTTGGAGAAATGTCTATTAATATCCTTAGTCCACTTTTTTCATTGGTTATTGGTCTTTTTATTGAGTTGTAAGAGTTCTTCATGTATCCTGGATATAGGTCCCTTATTAGACATATGATTTGCAGAAAAATTCTCCCATTCTGTAGGTGTGGGCTGTCTTTTCATTTTCTTAATGGTGTCCTTTTAAAAAAATTGAAGTATAATTGATGTACAATATGGCATTTCTTAATGGTGTTCTTTGAAGCAGAAAATTCTGAAATTTTGATGAAGTCTAGTTTATCTAGTTTTTCTTCTGTTGCTTGTACTTTTGGTGTTGTAAGAAACTATTGCCTAACCTACATTTATAAAGTTTATGCCCTTGTTTGTTTGGTTTTTTCCTATGCATTTTATAGTTCCAGCTTCATGAATAGGTCTATAATCTATTTTGAGTTATGTTTTTTTTTTTTAGTATGTCGAGGTAAGGGTCCAACTTCAGTCTTTTGCACGTGGATATCCATTTGTCTCAGAACCATTTGTTGAAAAGATGATTCTTTCCCTCAAACTTGTTTTTTAAATGCTGTAATAGGTATGCTAGCAGTCACATTCTAAAATGCTATAAATTTTTAGATTTATAATTGCTTGCTAATCGACTGACAACAAGAAAGAAATTTCTCTTCTATTTCACAACTAGATTACTTGTGTCTGAAAATTAATTATTTTTTAATAAGCATGCCAACAGGACTGTCGTTTTGTTTTTTTAAGTAATGAGTTCCTCCTATGTGCCGGGAGCTGTGCTAGGCGCTGGGTGTAAGACGAACAAAAGAGACACGGTCCCTGCCTTCATGGAGTGTGTAGTCTAGTGAGAAAATAACAGGAGGCCCTGATATTAATTGTGGAAATTGAGGAAGTGTTCTCTGGTTGAAGAGTTCCCCAAAGAAAAGAAACAGCATGAAAAAAAGACTGAGCAGGGTAAGAGCTTCACCTTTTGGGGAAAATGAAAGTCCAGTGGAGGTACAGTGTAGGGGACAAGGAGAGAAGTACAAAATGAGGCTGAAGAAGTGGTCAGGGGCCAGTGAATGCAGGACCTATAAACCATGTCCCACATCGTGGGTTTAGGCTCCCTAGGTGCCCCAGCAAACTCTCAGAGGCGCCCGGATGCTTTAAAATTTAAGGGAAACATAGCGCCATCTGTCGGGAAGAAAGGGAACTACTAAGTGGAGCTGGTTTCCTCTTTCATTTTAGATCATCCCTCTAGGTTCCTTAGCGGGGGGTGGGGTGGGGGGGTGTCTCTGCTGTTCGTGTGATGAAAAACAAGTCCCCTGGGAAAATCAGTGTGGAGCTGGAAATGAGGACGATTGTGTCCAATCGGATTCCAGGGATTGAGAATTTATGCAGTGCCCAGCCGCGCTAAGGCTGTTAGGACATAAACATTAAGTCGTTTGGACCTAATTGCTTAATAAACAGACCTGTTAGGTATTTCTTCTGGCCTAAGAAAAAATTTTGCCTTGAAAAAATTACAGAGATATTAAGGGCCAAGAACGGATTAAAATTGGGAGCCTATACTGTTAAGGATTTGGGGGTATTATTCCAAGTGTTACAGGAAACTATTAAAAAATTTGAAACAGGGAGAGCGACATGAAGGCTTTAAAATTTTATAGTAAAATGGTATTTTAAAAGTCTAGACGTTTTACCAAAGTGGTTTTGCTTTTAATTACTTGTTCAATTATTACAATGTCTTAGGTTTAAATTCTAATTAAGGACGCCAGTATTTCCCTCCTTAACAGACAATTTTGCCCCAGGGTTAAAGACCAATCAAGAACCCAAGCAGAGGCTGGCTTCTTTCACTGGCTTTTAAAGTGTTTCTCCCTCTACAAACTGTCTATACACATATGGGGCGGGCCGGGACCCACTACTCTGATGGCTCTTGGCTCACTTAATGTTGGAAAGGATGAAACAGAAAGCTGCCACCTTTTAAAGTTGATTGAAATGTGTATCCTCTCAAGTGGGATTGACCATCATAGCAGAGATTGCTGGTGCTGGCAGGGTCCAGTCTCCCCTTCTACTTTAGTAAAAGAATATCCATTTTATTTGGAGTTATGCCCCCAGCTAACAGCCTGACTCTTCCAACCTCTTTGACCAGGAGATGTGACCAGTTCATCTGATATGTGGCCTTCCCAGAGGCTGCTTAAAAGGTGCTGAGCCGGCTGGAAGGTGTGTTCTCTTTGCCCTTCTGCTCTTCCTTCTTTTGGCTTGTGGCACAGACTTGATGGTTATGGTACCACCATATGGTACCTGCACCAGGAGATGACCTTGAGAATGAAAGCCAGATGCTGGGATGATGGAGCAGAGATTGGGGGAGCCAGGATCTCTGTGGACTGTGGAGCCACCACACTAGTCCTGGACAGCCTTCCTTTGGTATGTTTACTGAAATCAAATAGATATTTCTCCAGCAAAGATGGGGTTATTTATGATCAGCA
Organism: Camelus ferus; assembly: GCF_009834535.1. Taxonomy (NCBI): domain Eukaryota; kingdom Metazoa; phylum Chordata; class Mammalia; order Artiodactyla; family Camelidae; genus Camelus; species Camelus ferus. Next base: position 40,610,952 of record NC_045701.1, read on the forward strand.
AAGAATTGCAATTCAGGGTCTGCAACCATGGCAAGCCATGCGCAGTTCTTCACAAGGCAAAGGGAAGAGAATGGTTTCCACGTGGAGGAAAGGGAAGTTGGTTGGGCTATCACAGTGGAAGAGTCTATGGCTTTTCATTGGCTGAGACCTTGCCAGAAAAGACAAGGCTTTCTTCTTCCTGTTTGGCTCTGCTATCCTCCAAGGGCATGAGAGCTCTGCTTTCTGGTCTTCCAGCTTTATTTAATTGAGGTTTCTGTTTATTAACTTTTTACATATATGACAGAGAAATTTGTCTTATTCAAGCTGCTGTTACTTGCCTGGACCATTTTTTGTTTTATGCAACCAAATCTATCCCAATAGTCCTGATACATGATTACTAGAAGTAAGGTTCCAGCTACTGAACTCTTTTCCCAAGGTGGGATTGCCACTTTCACAGATGGTTTTATTTAGTATTACTGGGGATTTTTTCCTGGCTATTTCAACCTCAAATTTATTCTCAACATTTTTAGCCAGTGCCCTTCTTTGTCATTATTTAGGCAATTTACAGAGTAAACTGTTCTCTCTCTCTCCATATGTACACACACACACATACGCACACACACACGCGCGCACGTGTATTCCAACAATGCAAGTAATTTCTCAATTTATAGATTTTATAAACAAGCCATAATCAACAATAATTGTACAGCAATCCTGAACCAGAAATGTAATTATCATAAATTATGTGGATAGGTAGAATGTCTCTGATGGGCTGAGCAATTTCCCCAACATCCCTCCCAACCACACCTAAGGTGCCTGGCACAGTCACCAATTTAGGTTCATTTCCCAGCTCACAATGATTCTTTTTCTCTGAGAAAGGCCCTAATGCCAACTCTGTGGTACATGGCATGGGAATACAGCCCTAATGGCCTGGTCTGTGACACACTGAGGTGCCACCAACAACCAAACCACCCCGCCTTCCTTTCTTGAGTAATATCTAATTGATTCAGGAATGGTCATCTAACCAAAACTAGCAATACATAGGGAAAAATGATTAAGAAGTTGCACCATTCTAAAGGAATTTCTCAAGTAAGGCTGCCAGGTAAAATAAAAGATGCCTGGTTAAATTTGAATTCCAGATAAATAGCTAATAATTTTTTAGTATAAGTATATCCCATGGAATATTTGGGAAATACCTCTTTGCTAGAAATATATTGTTTATCTGAAATTCAAATTTAACTGGGTGGCCTGTATTTTCATCTGCTAAATCAGGCAATCCTAGATAAAAGCATCTCTACAAGGATTCTTCACATCATCTTGCCTTGAAGTGAGTCCTTATCCAAATCCCACAAGTATTTATCTAGAATCTACTCTTTGATAATCATAGTAACATTGTGAACCACAGGGAAAACTGAATATAATCTCAATAGGAATAGTTATATAAATTATGACATCAATTCCTTGGAACGTAATGAACCAATTAAAATAATTATGGAATAATTCTGGGAAAATATCTATAATGTAATTTTATATAAAGAGGTGCTCACTATGAAACTGTATCTTTGATTGATTACAAAAGTAAAAATATGCGTGTATATGGGACAAAGTCAGGATTAGAAGCAATTCATTAGGCTAATGGGACTAGAGAGAAGGAGAGGAAATCCTTTCCAATGTTGACATAAAAATGTCTTCCTAGGCAGGAGAGTATAGCTCAGTGCTAGTGCTTAGCATACACAAGGTCCTGGGTTCGATTCCCAGTACCTCTATTAAAAATAAATAAATAAACAAACGAATCACCCCCACCCCCCAAATTTTCCTATATATTCTTCAAATAATTTTAAAGTTTTGTTTTTTGCATTTAGGCCTCTAATCCCTTGGTGACTCTGAAGGAACACCACAGAAGAGAAAAGGTTTTTATTGGGCTGTCCAAGCATGGTCAAGAAGGAATGCTGGTGTGGTTGGCTGGGTCCTATGACAGACAACCTTTATCCTTGAAAGCCCTTTCCAAACCAATGAGGACAGTTTGCCACGGCTGTGTAGAAACATACTTTTTGATCCCAATTTTTAAATTCATATGAAATAGGAATAACCAAAGGATATATTTGAATTATTAAAAGATTTTTAAACTGTTGTCTCTTTTTGACCATTTATCCTTTTTTGGCCATAGGTCAGAATTTTTTTTTAAATGTAATGATTGCATTATTTATCTCAGTAAGATAATTTTGCTAGAGCCTTCATCTCAAAAAGTTAGTTCCTCAAGATTCTGCCCTTGGCATTCCTACCTTAAAAGTAACATGCACATTTAGAGAGACAAGGAGTTCCTTCTGCATTTGTGTAGGGAGAGTGGCAGACGTTTTTTGGATCTACTAGGAAAGAGTTCAAGTTCAGTCTTTGATCTGCTGGGATTTCTAACACATGTGAACTCTCCACACACTTTCTCTAATTCTACCAGATGTAGCCAAATTGTTCATGACGAGTCTATCATTCATAAGTTGCTTTAGTTACAGATCTCTTACTTTGTACTATGCAGGATGGATTTCCAGATGTTCTTTTGATTTGTAGTTTGCCCCTTTCCCTCCAAGAAATTGTCAAGAAATGGTCGGGACTGGTGAACCTTTCATCTTTGTTTGTCCTAAGAGATGACATTGTTAGGGCACGCGACAAGTTAAACAAATTATTACAATCTGAGTTGAACTGAGGAAGAGTATTAGGAAAGAAGCATATGGCTTGAAAAAAATTTTTTTCTTCCTCTGCAATAAGCCGAGACTGTCCAGCCTCACTGAGATCTGGGAGATCTCAGGATGAAGTTAAATATGCTGTTATAACACGACCCAGCACATCTCTCTTGGCTTTCTCCCCTGCAAGCTTAACAGCCCTGCTATTTTACTGAGTATCCACTATGTCCTGGAACTCTATTGGCCCAACACTTTCTACAGAAAGGCTTAACCAACCCACTACTAACTCTAATGGTAAACTAAGCAGAGAATTCAGTGATAGTTCTCGAAGCAGATATAAAAGAGTTCAAAGAAGTACACTGTGGTTGTCTCTGCTTATCTATCCTTTCAATTAAGAATAGATACTTGAGACTTGGGGGATATTCTCATCTCTACCATCCTCAACTTTTAATAATAAAAAATAAGCACCATTTGTGCAGCTCCTATGGAGAACAGTATGGAGGGTCCTTAAAAAACTAAAAATAGAGTTGCCATGTGACCCAGCAATCCCACTCCTGGGAATAAATATATCTAGAGAAAACTCTAATTTGAAAAGAGACATGCACCTCAATGTTCATAGCAACACTATTTACAATAACCAAGGCATGGAAACAACCTAAATGTCCATCAACAGATGATTGGATAAAGAAAATGTGGTATGTGGTGCATCAACAGATGATTGGATAAAGAAGATGTGGTATGTGTGTGTGTGTGAATATATATATATATACACACATATATATTCACACACACACAATGGATTATTACTCAGCCATAAAAAGGAATCAAATAATGTCATTTGCAGCAACATGAATGGACCTAAAGATTATCATACTAAGTAAACTAAATCAGACAGAGAAAGACAAATATCATATATCACTTATATGTGGAATCTAAAAAAATGACATAAATGAACTTATTTACAATACATAAAAAGGCTTGTAGCCATAGAAAAAAACTTACGGTTACCAGGGGGGAAAATGGGGAGGGAGGTATAAACTGGGAGTTTGGGATTGGCAGATAGAAACTACTATGCACAGAATAGGTAAACAACAAGGTCCTACTGTATATAGCACAGGGAACTATATTCAATGGCTTGTAGTAACCTGTAATGAAAAAGAAGATATATATATGTATATCTGAATCACTATCTTGTACACCAGATACTAATACAACATTGTAAATCAACTATACTTCGATTAAAAAAAAAAGCACCATTAGAAAATGGGATACAGAACATCAAATAATCAACTGTCTTTGCAATTTCCGTTTTGCCCTGAGGAAGGCAAAACTCATCATTGATGAGTTTAAGTCGCCTTTAGTACCACTGGCGTATTTCTCATCATTTGATCCATAGCCTAGCGTCAGCATCCAAGAACTTTGAAAGTGTTAGTCTTTTGCTACGATACTGTTGCAGACTGAATCATTCTGTGTCATATTGCTTTTTTTAACCCCTCAAATGGAAACTTGCAATCTTGGGATGAACATAGAAGAATAACAGACATGGGATAGCTGGATAAAGTTTAGGCAGGGTACAGTCTGAAGCAATGAGAAAATGACTCTAAGGGTAGTTCCATCCATTTGTTTGTTTACAGTGGAAACTACCCCCCAGCGATTAAAAAAAAAAAAGGGTTTAAAGTTGCTTAAAAGACACAGGGTTGAGATACTGCATTTTGCTATCAGTATATTATACCTCAATTTAAAAAAGGGCACAAGGATGATAAAACAATACAGTTTAGCTGTAAGTTTTCTGGTGGTCAAAGCAAAAGGGGAAGTCCTTGAGTTGCATAGCTCTAAGTAGCTACTAAAGAGAAGCAGAAAAGTGAAAAAAAGAAAAAAGAGAAGCAACAGCAGCAGCAGCAGCAGCATAAAGTCTACAAGGAGAAATAGTTTTCTTTCCTGGGACTAAAATTCTAAGAGAAATTCATTTAGATTAAAAAATGAAAAGTTGAATAATATATGCAAGGAGTTTTTGCATGTTTTTTCCTCATTTAATCCTCACAAAGGTACTCTGAAGCATATTGTGTCATCTTTGTCTTATGAGGAAACTGAGGATCAGAGCAATTATGTTGACTAGACACAGCCAGGTATGGAATCCTGATCCATCTGAACTGAAAGCCTACACTGTGGCCGGCACACCACACTGCCTCTCAGTGGACACTCGTGTATACTGATTGCGTAGTTTTGGACTCTGGGTTCATTTTCAATGGGGCTTCATCTGTGGCAGTATTCTGCAGCTTGGACTGAGACATAGTCCACTCAGAATAGTTTTGCATTTTTTTCCTTTTAGGCACTTCAGGTATGACTAGCCCCCAGGAGCTTCTTTTTCTAGGGTCTTGAGGTGGGAGCTTATTCATTTAAGACTTTTCCTCTTTTCCAAGAGATGCATTTTAGTGTTACAAATTTCTTAGTTCTGCATTAGCTGTGTGTCCCACAGACCTTGATGTGTCGCTGTTCTTTTTTTTTCATTTTCATTCTGTTCAATGTGAGGTGGTTTTTTTTTTTTCCCACTTCTCTTGATACTTCCTTTTTGACCTATGGATTATTCAGAAGTATGTTGTTTACTTTCCATGTGTCTGGAGGTTTTCTTGTTGTTTCCATTGTTGACTTCTAGTTTGATTCCATTGTGGTCACAGAATACACTTTATATGATTTCAGTTCTTTTAAATTCGTTGAGGTTTGTTTTATGGTCCAAGATATGGTCTATCTTGATGTATGTCCTGTGGGTACATGAAAAGAATGTGTATTCCACTGTTGTTGGGTGGAGTGCTATATGAGTGTTGATTAGATCCTGCTGGTTGATGATGCTGTTTCATTCTGTATCCTTACTGACTTTCTGCTTAGTTCTTCTCCTGTTGAGAGAGAGGTGTTGAAGTCTCTACCTATGACTGGATTTGTCTATTTCTCTTTTCAGTTCTATTAGTTTTTGTTCCTCATGTTTTGCAGCCCTAAATGCATACGCGTTTAGAATTACCATTCTTGGTGAACTGATCCTATTATCATATAATGTCTCTCTCTGCCTTTGGTAATCTTCATTGCTCTTAAGTCCACTTCAAGTGATATTAATATTAAAGCCAATCCTGGTTGTCTTTTATCAATGTTTGCATGCTATGTATTTTTCCATTCTTTTAACTTTCAAGCTATATAGTTAAATTTTAAGTGAGTTTCTTGTAGACAGCATATGGTTAGGTCATGTTTCTTAATCCATTTTGCCAATCTCTTTTTTTAAAAAAATATTAGGCTATTTGAGCACTTTTAGGTTTACAGAAAAATAGAGTGGAAAGTACTGAGTCCTCATATAGCTCCTAACCTTTCCCCACCCCACAGCTGCCCGCAGTTTCCCCTATTCCACCAGTGTGGTACATTTATTACAACTGATAAGTCAACGTTGACAGACTATTATTAACTAAAACTCAGATTTAAGTTTACATTAGGATTCACTCTTTGTGCTATACATTGTATGGGTTTTAACAAATCTATGATGAAATGTAGCCATCATTACAGTATCATACAGATCAATTTCATGGCCCTAAAAATCCCCTGTGCTCCATTTATTCAACCCTTGCTCCCTCTCTCTGAGTCCTTGGCCGATTTCTATTCTTTAGTTGATGAATTTAGACCATTTACATTGCATGTAACTACTGATGTTAGGGCTTATGTATGCCATTTTATTTCATTTTTTCTTTTTGTTCTGTTTTTCTTTCTTTTTCTTGCCTTCCTATGGGCTAAATATTTTTTTAGAATTCCATTTTGATGTATCTGTACTGTTTTTGAGTGTATCCATTTTTAAAAAAATAGACTTTATTTTTCAGAGCAGTTTTAGGTTCACAGCAAAATTGAGCAGGAGATACAGAGCCTCCCAAATTATCAACATATCCCACCAGAGTTGTGCATTTGTTACCACTGATGAACCTACATTGACAGATTATTATCACCCAAAGTCCACAGTTTATGCTAGGGTTCACTCTCATACATTCTGACTTTAGACAAATGTATAATGACATACCCACCATTACAGTATCATACAGAGTAGTTTCACTGTCCTCCACATCCCATGTTCCACCTACTCATCATACCCTCATCCCTAACCTCTAGAAACCACTGTTCTTTTTACTATCTCAATAGGTTTTTCTTTTCTAGAATGCCATTTGTTGGATTTATATAATACACAGACTTTCAGATTAGCTTCCTTCTCTTAGTAATATACATTTAATGTTCCTCCATGTCTTTCATGGCTTAATAGCTTATTTATTTTTAGTGCTGAATAATAGTCCATTGCCCACTGAAACTTTCTATTTTTTCATCTGTTACAAGTGTGTTTATAATTGCTCATAAATTTCGGAGTTTGAGATTTGCAAACGTTAGCCACTACATATAAAAATAGATTAAAAAACAAATTTCTTCTATATAGCACAATGAACTATATTCGATATCTTATAATAACCTTTAACGAAAAAGAATATGAAAATGAAAAAAAATTGCTCATAAAGCATGTTTGTTATGGCTGCTTTAAAATCTTTGTCAAATAATTATAAAATGTTTGGTATCTTTTTTTTTTTCCCCCAATTTCAGTTTGAGTTCTTCCTGACTCTTGGTATAAATAATTTTTGATTGAATTGTGGACACTTCTGTATTATGAGACTCTAGATCTTATTTAAACCTTCTGTTTTAGCTGGCCTTCTCTAACCCCACTGACAGAGAAACGGGCTGTACCTTGTGACTGCCAGATGCAGGCAGAAGTCCAAGTTTTCCAGTCAGGCTGTGCTGACACCAGAAGGGGGGTGCTCCTCATTACTGCGGGGCAGTGGTGAGTCCTAACCCCTCACTTGGTGTTTACTGACGCTGTGCAAGGAGAGGGGGATACATCAGGACCGGCTGGTGGGGATGAAAGTCCAGAATCTCTACTTGGTCTTCTGTGACACCACTCCAGTGGTAGTGTTAGGCACTTCGTCTTATGCTTATGAGGACAGAAATCCAGACTCCCCACTTTGTCTTTGCTGGTGTGGGTACGGGTAAGGCTAGTTTTGTCTGTGGTGTTTGGCTGAAATACAGTGGTTACAGTCTGAACGTTTTGTCTCGGTAGGCTGCTCTTTCCTGGTCCTTTGTACAGAGAAAGATTTTGTTGTGGCTGGCTTTTTTGTTTGTGTCATTTGAAATTTCCAGTTTCTTGCTTCTTCAGCACCATCTGGATTACATGTATGAGTCAAAAGGAAAACACAGGAAACGCATCACTGTGTTTTTCCTCAAATCCCAAGGTCTTTAGTCAGTCTGCCTACTCTCCACCTTTCCCTCTTAAGTTTACTTTATATATAATGCCCAGAGTTTTCAGTTATACTGAAGGGGAGGACTGGAGAAAAGGATGCCTACTTAATCATTCCAGAAGTGGAAGTCTGCCTAAAGATCACTTTTTAAAGTTGGCTTTTCTCATTGTAGGTTTTTGGACCACATATTGGCAGGCTTTTGCATCCTAGAAAGGAACAGCTACTTTTCCAAAACCAAGGCTTCTATATGTTTTCCACACCTAAGAAATAGCATTTCCCATTTTACTTAAAAAAAAAAAAAATTCACAGTCGTGCTTCTTAAGTAGGTGAGCATATTCCAGATTTTCTTTTCTTTTTTTAATGAGGATCCTTGCCACAGAATGTTACTGTTACTGATGGGAGGAATCTTTGTCCTCAAGGGTGTGGGGAGAAAAAGATGCAAATCACTGCTATAGAGTCTCAGGTACAATAAAACATTGTTTTTTATGGCCTGTATTTATCACATGTAGAAGTCCAATTCTGATTTGTTAAAATCCCAGAAATTCAGATACTTGAAAAAAAAGTATCATTTTATTTGTACACTTAAAAAGTTGCACATAGAAACTTGTAATACAATTCTGTAAAACTGAAAGAACTGCCAGGGAAAAAGGAGGCTGTTACCTTTTATTGATTTATCATTAAGGAAGTTAGAGAAATAAAACAAAAACACAATAAAATGTTTAAAAAATTAAAGAACATTTTCCAGGTACAAATTTTATAAATACAAAACAAATTCACAAATTACTTTGAATGCTAAATAAATATCTAGTTAATAAACTCGGACTTAATACCTCCAGCCAGCACTGGTACAGCACTTCAAGGATATAAAATTGGATTCATTCATGTGTAGTGTTGAAAGAATGCTCATGAAACATTTCTTAGACGTATACACTTTTTTCTAAACTGTGCTATAACGGAAGATTATCTGTGTAGATAAAATCCCCCTTAATACCACACTTCTAAAAAAAGTCAATGACAAAATAAATCATAGGTGAAAAAATATTTTCTGACATACTGGGACACATGAATGATCTCAAAATGTACAAAAACCTCTGTAAACCAGTACTGTATCCAATACATCTATCAAACTTATTAGATACTGAACAAAACTGTAGCAAAGGAAATCCTTCCTACATTCTCCTGAGTGCTTAATATTAAAGTTGAGAATATAGTGCAGGCCACATTTCAATGTGGTCAATCAGTTGTTATTGCTTCATACATATATATCTGCTTTAGAGCATGATTTAATGTTCCATTTTCATGAACAATTTGTTTTCCTCAAATATATCCTTTAGAAGGACAAAATTAGATTCGTGACTTTTTTGCAGCCGGTGGTGTGCTAACTTGATCCACATTCCCAGGTGTGACATGGAGTCCAAGTTTTTGAGCCTGAATATGAAAAAATGCTTGAAGCCTAGTTCCAGCTTTTGCTTCACTTGTGTTACGAGGGTTGTACTCAAAGCAGTTCGAAAACATTAACTCAATATCATCGATAAACTCAGCTAGAATGGAAAAACCAAATGAGATTAGAAGGAAAGTAAATTATAAATATAATTTTTGTTTGTCTCATATCTGGAAATGTCAATAAGAAAATGGAAGTCCACTTTTTTCTTTAAAAACTGAAGACTGAAACAAGGTGGCAGAAATGAAGTTTAAAATTGTTTAACTACAAATATTTTAAAAACTTTTATTGAAATTTGCAGTTATTTAATTAGATGCACTTTATATAATTATAAAGAATGACTATTAAGATCAGGTTCTATAAAATGTCTTTAACTCATTCAATCCTCATGCATCTTTTATCTCTATATATGCATATATAAGCATTTTAGGGATTTCTTGGGAATGCCATCTAGACAGTTACATTCCTATACATCATTTAAATAAAAACAGTCTCTATCTCCTTAAGCAAAAATAATTATTAGACAAAAAATATAAATTACTCACATGCTAATTTATATTCACATTTGTTCACTTTTTCACGAATTATATTTAAGGCAATGGGCTTTTTGATGATGTCATAATAGTCTGGGACCTGTAAAATAATTCAAATATATCTCTCCTATCGAAAATTTATTGGAGATAAGTAGTCAAATATATGCAAGTTTTGCACTTAAAAGCAACTGAATATTAACCTTTGAATACTATTATTCCATTAAAATTACATAATACATTTCAGTCATTATAATGTTGTGAAGTCTATTTGATAGTATAAAACCCTCTGCTCCATTCAAACTATGCATCATTCCCATATTCTCATTTGTAGGTTTTTAACTTATTGTTTCCTCTTCCTGAAATGTCCTTATTACATCTCTCACTATTGATATTCCATCTTTCTTCAATGACCAGACCAAATAGTCCTTCCACACAAAAAAAGTCCCTAATTCCTGCTATTCCCACCCTCTGAAATGCTCAGATCAATTGCCTGCTCTTCTCTACTTCTGAAAGACCATCGTAACTTCTAGTACAGTGCTGCAGCACTCCCACCTCTGCGGCAGCACGTCATATCCTGCCATACGTGTCTAAGTAACCCAGCACCGTCTCAAATCCCTTAGTCAGGCTATGCCATCTCTATTATTTAAGAGTGGCTATCCTTACATCAATGTTTCTCAAACTGTAGTCTCTGGACCAACACCATCAGCATCATTTGGGGACTTGTCAGTAATGCAATTGTTCCGGCATCATTCTAAACCTAGTGAATTAAGAACTCTAGAATGGGGCCCAGTCACCTGTGTTTTAACAAGCCCTCTGGTGATTCTGGTGTATGCTGAAGTTTAAGAAACACTGTTTAACATAATAGAAATACCAATAACGGTACTCGGTTGAATCAAGTCTATTCCTATTCATTACATAGAATAAAAACAGTCAGGCTATTTCAACGCACCGTCATCACTGATAAGAACCAGTCACAGGGCTAGAAGGGACTGAGGAGACTATGCTGTCTAACTCCATGTTTTTCAATATAGGAACCCACTTTCCAAGTTTTTTTCCCCCTAAGTAGACAGTGACTAAATAAGTATTTTGACTACCTCAAACTTGCCATGCAGACTGAATCAGATAATAGGTATGAACACATTTTATAAAGTCTAGTAATATTACCTGGATTTTAGAAACAAGTTTCAAAAAAGGCCAGCTGTCGTCATGCCGTACCAATTCCACAACAAGCTGTTCAAAGGCAGACAGTTCATGAACTCCTCCCTGTCGGCCTGAACTCCTTCGATTCAGTGTCATAGGGGATGATTCTGAATAAATCATTATATTAATTTTAGGTGATGACAAAGCGAAATATTTGATCACCACAAGCAAAGCAGGGCATATAAATACGAACTGAAAACAGGAAATCAACACTGTACACACTGAGATATTAAACTAACATACATTCTGAGATACACGAAAATCTGGACCAATTATCCATTATTTCCTTCTTGCTCTTAAAAAATGTCTAATTGAAATGAACATTCATTGGGAGCAGATTATAAAAAGGATATAATACAAAAGGAAATTCTAGAACACAAGGTTGTGGATTGTTTTTTACTCCATTTTATTAAAAATGTGTTTTCAACTATAGTAAAATGAAAGCAAGCAATTCTTTGGTATTTCTTGAAACACATCTTTAGATCTAGAAACTTAGACTCTTTTCAGATCTAGAAACTTAGACTCTTTATTACCTTGCATAATAGAAAATATCTCTCAATGATGAACTAACAGATTCTTATATAATTTTATATGGAGCATTTGCTTAAAGCAAAATGTTTTTTTCATAAAATGTCAGGTGTATAATGAAATCTAAGGTGTATAAATTAGTACAAAAAAGCAGTACAGTCTGTATGTGACTTCAGGAGTTTAAATTCCCTGCTTAAGTCAAAGCCCACACTCCCCTCTCACCTGTCCTTAGCACCAGGTGAGTTCACAGATCAATTAACAACACTTTTTTTCTCAGCAGAGGTTTTTGTTTTTGTTTTTATTTTTAATAAAAATGCTTCAGCTGTGCTATTTTTTAAATAGCTTGGAGTTTAGAATTGGGAAAGAGCGAAACAGACAAGGGGATAGGAAAAACTAAATTAGATCTTGGTCCAAAGTTACCTGATATTCTGTCCTCTGCCCCCCCAAACTGGACAACCTGGTAACTGCGTTATGTTCTTTTCTTTCACCAATGAATCACTTAATCCTGTCACGTGTTTGAATAATGCAATATAACTAAAATTCTTCAAGGAACAGTAGTAATATTTTTTATGCTTAACTTTTTTTTTTTTTGAAATATCAAAGGTTTGTTATACTGACAACAAAGAAAAAAGAGGATAGGACTGAAGAGATAAATAAGTAAAGAGATTATTATATGGATAAATATTACTGTAAACAATAATTATCAGAATTAAAGACAGAGCTGGTGATCACTTCCTAATAATATTACTGTTCTCAACTCTTCCTGTCCCTAAATTCAGTATGTCAGATGGGAACCTTACCAAGTATCTAATGTAGCTTGTCCAGGTGATGATGAGTGTGTTTTGAAGGAAGACAAGGTGGAAGAGAATGAAATGTGTTACAGTGTGATATACTGAGGCTGTTCATTGGCCAAACATCTCCATGAAAAACAGAACACTGTTTGCAAATTTCTTACAACTATCCTGCTGCCCTAGTAAAAATACTAGTAATGTGGTTTACCTTTATTCCCCAAATAGCTGCCCCTTCCTTGAATGTTGTGCTTCAGGTCAAGTTGTTCCCTAATAACTCTGCATAGAGACAGCTTTTCAGAAATGATCCAAAATGCCTCAACATTAGATCTTTCCAAATTACTCGATTTTCTTTGGTAAGAATAGTTTAAATAAGACTTCTTCATACCTGTAGATTGTCTTTTCCTTCCTCTTCTCTTGGATTCACTATCTTGGAGAGAAAGTTTGGAAGCAACGTTTAGAGATCTTGACTGCTCACTCGACTTTGTGGCAATGACTCTGAAGTTAGGGAAGCTGGGACTGTTTTCTGGTGTATTATTAGCACTTTTCCTCCCTCTGCGTTTTCTACGAGGACTAAGTAGTTCCACGAATACGTCTGCTTGCAGTGGGCCGTGACTCTGGCGAGTAGAACGACTGGCAATTCTTAAAGATTTAGTTTCTGTAGGAGGAGCAGATTTTATCTTTCGTAGGTTTCTACCAGTAGTTTTAGAGGACACAGTTGTTTTGGGTGTACTCTGCTGACTTCTTGAAGTGTATCTTCCAGGATCTTGTCGTTGGCCACGACTTGAGAAAGAAGAGCTAAGTCTCCCTCTTGTTTTAATTGGCAATCTCACTTGAGGTCTTCCTCGTTTTGGTGGGCTATAAATAGTGTTAGAAAACAATTATTGTACAGAGCAATGATGGACATATGGCTAGTTCTAGTCCCCTTGTTCTACTATTCAGCCAATGAGTTCTACACACATAACTTTTCTATGTTACTGAGACTTATCCCACACTCAATTCTTTAAACTTACGAGCCAACAACTTTTTTTTCCTTTTTTAAAAAATATATTTTTATTGAAAGACAGTCAGTTTACAATGTTGTGTTAGAGCCAGCAAATTTTTCTTGGAAATCTAAAATGTGCTTTCATATATTTCTTTGTAATACAAAGAGAATGTTAAGTAATTTCTGGGTAACTCCAGGACATCATCATAAAAATCAAATCCTAAATTATGATAAACTGTAATAAAATCCTCAGGAGAACCAAATAAATGGACCTAATCATGTTGTAAAACTTAAAATGCAAATCTTCTGTCTCCTTATGCTACAGGAGACTGTCACTTTTCATTACTATTGATACTGAGGTAACCTATAGTTTTGGCCAATGGATGCCACAAAAGTCAGCCTTAGACCTACTGTTCAATACCAGGCCAAGAATCTCTTTGCCATCTTCTGATTCTTACTGTAGGATACAAAACTAGATTTAACCTTTTAATTGCCTTTAAGTTGTAGACAAGGATGAAACAATCCAATTAGGCCCCCTTTTAGCCATCTCCCCACATACCTGAACTTCCAGTTTACCCAAAATATTTCCAAGAATTTTCCAAATTCTTTATCACTTTTATGTTTAAAACAATACTGCTATTATAAGCTACAGGGAAAATGGCTCCTGCTGATTGTGCTATTAAACAATAGAGGGTGGCTCTCTCTAATCATCCTTCTCAGACTGTGGCCTTTTTTTTTTTTTTTGCAGGGGGAGGTAATTAGGTTTACTTACTCGTTTAATTTAATGGAGGTACTAGGGATTGAACCCAGGACCTCATGCATGCTAGGCATGTGCTCTACCACTTGACCTATACCCTCAACTCTCAGACTGTGGCCTTTCTAAGGTGCTGTGTCAGTTCTAGGCTGCCCTTGCTTCACATTTACTTTCTTGATTCCACATGAACAGAGTTCAAATGTTAAAAAGAGGGGAAGGTCTTACGGACAAATAACGGGAGACTGCCCCAGTGCTGCCACAGCAGGAATAACCAAACCTATACAGTAAGCCTCGGCAAGTTGCAGCATACTTGGTTATACAGTAGTACAGAAGTTGGTTCTAGGTGCTGACGTGGTAGGAGTATAAAAATACAATGTTCTTCCTGGCATTTCTCTTTCTTTTTCCATAGATTGCCAAGATCACCAATATTTGGGTATAACCCCGTGAGCAAGCAAAAGAGCCTTTGGGATGCTGCATTCATCTTTATCTCATGAATATCCTATGGATTGTTTATTTGCTGCTTTCGGTAAAAAATTAAGTAGTATCTACCTGGATGTGGCTCTGAATTGACATTCCTGTCCAAACTTGCACTCATACTTGGTTTTATGATCTGCCTAAGTTCACAAAGGGACTAAACTCCCTTGGGAAAAATTTTACATGTTTACAATATATAAAAGGCAAGGGTAACTTTATGCTACCATATTGTATACTAGTTTTAAAAAAATTATGGACCCCAGCTATTCTATTTGTATTTGAAAAGTCAAGAGACTGTCTAGCTAAGACCCACGAATCCTTATTTTATTGCATGTTAGGACTTACCTGACTTCTTCCTCTTCTTGAGAATCATCTTCATCTTGTTCTACCTCATACTCTTCCTCCTCACTTTGACCCTCTTCATCATCATCAACGTCATCATCCTCACCTTCCATACTGTCTTCCATTTCATCATCACTTTCCAAGGATGGTCTCTGTCTAGAGGAGAGTCTTCTAGAACGTTGCTTTGGCCGACACTCTGGACAAAACCAATCTCCTTCAGGCACAGTCTGATAAATCACATAAATAATCATTAATCATCAGTCACTCAAAATCTCAATGTCTCAATTCTAATCTGAGAAGTAGAAGAAGAAAAAAATACCTTGAGCTTTGGTCGAACACAGTAGGTATGATGACCGCGATCACAACCATCACAAAGCACCATGTTTTCAGCATCGCCCTTCTTTCGGCATATCTTGCAACGGGCATTCATTATAGATTTAGACCATATCACACTACGATCCAAGGTGGAGAGGTGAAGAAAGACTTGGGATAGACTAGCAGAAGAAAGGAGAGACTCTCTCCAACGGTCCAGGACTGTTTTATAAGAACGCCCACTGTCACTGGCATCTTAAATGAAAAAGGAAAGCAATTAAAGTTCCTAGGCAAACCCTAGACATCTCCTAGAACTATTTTCTTGGTAGTTTAAATAGCTTAGATTTTTACAGTTCTTCTCCTTAATAAGTCACAAAAAGACTGTGTTGATATTAAAAACAAAAACCTCACATTAAAGAAGATATTTGCTGAGCCACATCTTGTTTATGATATAAGAAGTTACTTAAATCCATAAACCAAATGCTTGGGAATTTATAGTTAAAAGAGAAAAATAACTTAGGCAACATGTTCTTGATCTAGTTCTTCACATCTAAACTTGATCTAAAACTGCCTAAATATGATTACAGGCTAGCTACTATTCATTTGAATCAAAAACATTACTTTCTCATTTTCAGATAAAAGATGGACTGCTCCCTAAGTATCAATTGTATATGAGGTTTCTTTGGGGGCTGATGAAAATGTTCTGAAACTAGAAAGTGGTGGATGGCTGTACAACTGTGAATATACTAAAGCCCACTGAATCATATAATTTAAAAAGGTGAATTTTATATATGTGAATTATATCTCAATAATACTGTTATTAAAAATATTAATTATGTATAAAATACCAACATTATCTTCTATACCTAAGAAACTATTATTTTTAAAATAAGGTAAATTAAAAAAATGTTAATACCCCCTTAAAAAAACTTTCAGCATCAATATTTATACAGAAACATTTGAAATATTCTGTCATTAATCACATCATTTCTTTGTCTTCTGGACTAAAAAAAATCTATTAAGAGTCATTTAACTAGATGCCATCAATCTAGCCAGTCTATCGTTTTACAACGGCATGTAATTCTCATTTTTAATTGACCTTCAATATTGCAATGACTTTTGTTTTCCTAAGACATCATACTTAATTATGAAGGGCCTACACATCATGTCAAAATTCTGCAAGATATATAAGACTCCACACACAGTTTGGTCCTATCATGCCATATTTTCTACCATTCTCAAATAAAACCTCATAGGCAGTAACACAATGATTAAGAGAATGTGGGCTGTGGAGTCAGTCTGTCCTGAGGTGAGTACTAGCTTCCCAAGTGACCTTGGGCAAGTTACTTAACCCTGCTGTCCCTCAGGGGCCTCAGCAGTAATACGCAGTGAGTTTACACCTCTGTTGGGAAGATTAAATGAGATAATACACATAAGATATGTAAACTGCCTCATGGAGTAAATGCTATTGTTGTTATCATTGTTCCTGCATCATACTGTTCCTCCTATGTGCAGTAGTTCAGAAAATATGAAACAAGTCTATTCTATGGCCCCAGCCTTTAAGAAAATTTTAATATAGCTCGGAGGGTGAAGATACACACAATGAACTGAAGTCTTAAAGCAACAGACCTGCCACACTCTAGTGGATCTTGAGCTCCAGTTTGACTTGGGCAGGGAGGGAGAGAGAGGACATGAAACCTAGGGCAATGTTATAATTTATATAATGTGGTGAGTCTTCTCTGAAAAGCTAGGACCTCTAAAGGTTACACTTGTAACGGTGGAAATGGGTGCTGCAAAGGAAGAGGCAGCAAGGAAATCTGCTCATCTGGACCCTGGTGTTGGGTGGAAAGGGGAAACAAATCTACCCTGAGATTAGTTAACTACAAGCAAAGCCTGTTTAAAACCTGAAAAAACACAAGCTAAGATTTTAAAGTGGTCCAGGGTTGGTAGTGACCTCAGGTGAATGGCAGAAACAAGTGCAAATCTTTGCAAAATCTCTCTGAAGAAACCTCCATAGATTAAGTTATGAGGAATGAGAGTTAATAGTCAAAACCCACAAGGCACGTATGGAAACAAAACACTATAAGCAAAAGCTTGCAGAATCTGACCCATAAATACTTAAGACACAGAATTAGACAGAATATAAAATAATCATGTTTAACATGTTCAAAGAAATAAACATTTGAAAATATGAGTAAATAACCAAGCAGTCTGAAAAAGCATCAGAACCTCTGAAAATAATTGAGATCTGTACCGCAATGAGAGAGAGAAAAAATGGATGAGTCAAACGATTCTTTAGACAAAACTAAAGAGAAATATTAGCAAAGAGGGAAATAAAAGCAATAATACAGTCCATTTGACTTATTTCCATGCTTTCATTTTGTGCTTCCTCTTGATCTTGATTTTCTGATATAAGGCTTCCTGAAAAGTTCTGGCTTGAGTGGAACTTCCAAGGAAGAAAGCAACACGAATTGCTAGTTCAAAGATTCTGAAGAAATCTTTCTGGATAAATCAGAGGGTATTCTTACTGGTAAAGGCAAGAAATAAAGTTGCAGAGGCCAATGTGGAAGGGTGGAAGAAAAGTTATGAAGTATCTTTGGAACCTTGAAAGTCAGTTTGAATGGTTCTTAATTCATGGGTTGGTGAAACACTATGGGTTTTGATCAAAGAGGTGCTTTACGAAAATTAAACCAGTGATAGCTCAAGGTCCAATTTTTATCCCACTTACTCCTACCTATTCAAAATATTCTAAATATAAAATATAAATGTAAATGGATGCCCATATTTTTCTATTTTCATATAAGTACTTAAAGATTAAAAAACAGTATGTATAATTGATTCCATTTTTCTGCTAATTGTTTTCTTATCTTAAACCTTGTTTCTTCTCCAGATTTCACAACTCTCAAGGGCAGAAATCTTTTTTTCCCATTATGCCACCACTGATAAATTCCTCAAGAAATTACTAATTGAAAGTATTTTACTAATATAAAATAATGATAGATTCGTATGATCAAATATCACACTGGGAGATCTCATACTGTTAACTGCCACTACACAGTAATCCATGTCACCATGCCATGTAAGCCTCACTAGGAGATAAAACAGTAACATCGCCTACTTCATAATTCTCCTTATGCTAGTAAAGGAAAAAAAAATGCTGTGAATACTATCTGCAAAATAAGTACTATATATTCTGTAGCTGTTCATTCTTTTAACTAATAACTAAGTATACTAAGATTCAACAATGTAAACCTTTTATATACCAGTTTAAAAGAATTTGATTAGCTGAGGTATGAAATGTAGAAAAAAAGTTAGAAAGATAATATTGTTTTATAAGCTTGCCCCCAACCTCATTCTCTTCCAAAAAAATCAAATCTAAGGTTTTCCTTCAAAAGCTAAATATATAAACCAGTATTCAGCAATAAAGTAAAATCATTATTTGTCAAAAAGACAAAATTCTTTAAAAATTTACCATCTTCTCTCACACTAGATTGATCTTCCTCTCTCTTTTTCTTGTCCTTTTTTTTTCTACCTCCCTTTTGATCTTTATTAATTTCTGTGTTACCTGATTTCAAATTGATAAAGTTAGTTTGAGAATTTTTTCATAGCTCAAGGGTTTAACCATAAGCATGACTTTATAAATGATTAAATTATCAATGCAAGCAAACAAGTCTCACATATCTTACCTAAAATCATTAGCTAAAATATTATTATCTTCCCCATGTTAAAAAAGCCTAGATTTATCAATGTGATTGGTCACTAGACTAAAAGGGACATACTAGGGAAGGTGGAACATAAGCAGAAATTTTATTTCTTACTTGCTTCATCAAGAAACTGAAATAACCTCTGAAGCTAAACTGGGAAAATTCCTACTATAGTTATTTTCCTATGTTGAAAATTATCAAGAGAATGGAGAATTTTAATATATATTCTCTCTCAAATATTCATAAAGTGGAACTCTCTTTTCTCTCTTGGATTAAGGATATTCTTGATCACCTTGTTCCAAATCTTTAGACTATCTTAAAACCCTAGAGGCACCTCCATGTCCTGCTATCTCATTCAAAATAGATCATTCAAACAAAGGCTTAAACAGAAAGAGTTACAGACATCAGTTCTTCTATTAACTTTGAGTCAGCTATGGTAGATGGTAACATCCGTATTATAAATGATCAACATTTTACTTTAACCAACATTTACCACCAAAGCAAGTAAGGTAAGGTGAATTTATTTCATTTATATTTTTAAGATCCCAAATTAACAGTTTCTTTTGTATCTCTCAGGATGAAATGAATGTTCTAACACTGCTGTATATAAACAAGCATAAGAAACACCATAGTTCTCAGCTCTTATAAAACCTACTAGATAATAAGTCGAAACATCTCCCAGGGGTAGCTTTTTTCTTTGTCTAAATATTTAATAAAATGTACTGATGAAAATATAGATACACTAAATAATTAATTTGATTATCCCCCTGAATTTATAACTTTAATTGATGGCAATTTCAGAAATGGAAAAATCAGCAGAATTGCATTTTATCCCTTACTTCTTTTGGATCACAGAATTAATAATAAGATCTTACATTTTAAGAGCACTATGACTTACAAACTTTTAACTGAAATTTTAATAGGAGTAATTGTAGATTCACATGTGGTTATAAGAAATAATATAGAGATCTCCTGTATACATAATTTGATTTAGACACAGAAAATAGTAAGAAATACTGAAGATGAAATAAGAGTGATACAGCAAATACAAATCTTTGTGAGCTGTGATCATATGTATTTTTTTCTTACAAGTGCTACTTTCAATCTGAAAACTGAGTTATTAAGCTTATGGTGGAATTATCAATTTATAAAAAATATGGATAGGCTTATTAGAACAATGAGATACTGGCCACAAACTCAATTTAAAAATAGACATTTTACGAATACATTGACATTCCAAAATTGCTCTGATACCACCATATATTTATGAAAACTTTGTTCTTACTACTCAACAAGGTAACATTCAAATCATTTTTAAAGGATTTTAGTCTATTCAAATTGCTCTCTTAATATGAGACCAAAAAGATATGGTTTTAAAAAATTGTTTCTTCTAGTACCCCACTGTTGAGATATAAACTCTCAACATGATGAATTATAAATTAATTCAATATTTCAGAAAGACCACAGGGAAGTAAAGGCAGTTATGACATGAAAATTGATATGGAACTTGAAACACGTATTTTCCTAAAGACATAATGATTATGTTCCTAGATTAGTTCCTAAAAGCATATTAATTTCATAAATTGCTGAAACATGATCCAGATAGCATTATTTCTGTCATTGTAACCATAAATTACAGAGTATTTCCTCATCTGCTTCTCTTTAACATTTGGTATTTCTGATTTAGCACTTCTTATACAGAACTCAGGTTAGTGACCCACATTATGAAACCTTATCCCTAACTGTGGACATTTAAGTACCTTCTTTGAGGTTCTGTTTTAAATAACAACAACCTTATGTATAATCTTTGATTACTCAGGGTCTGGCTAGTCACAGGTTTTGGTAATCTTTCTTTTGATGAAATATTCACAAAAGAAAAGATTGACAGAAATAGTTGAAAGGAATGAATGCCTAGAATAAAATTTAAAAAACCCCAGTATTTAAGTATTATTACAAAAACTCACCTGAAAGAACACATTTTAAAACGGAAATGCAATCTCAAAAATCTTCACATTAGTCAATGAATTTTATTACGTCAGCCCATACAGTTGTTACTTAAAGAGCAATTCAAAAGCATTTAAAATATAACTAATATTTTGAGTTAAAAACAGATACTTACCAAGTGGAGCTTTGAGAAAACGCCGCTCAATGCCCTGCTCTATTTGAAAAAGTGCCATTGCAAGATAATGAACCACGTTGCTCACTGACTGCGGTGTACTTGCATTAGTTGAGACAGTACTTGGAGTTTCTGTTTTTATGCCCAGAAGTCTACAATTAAAACATTGAAGAGTTTATAGTACTTAAAAACACTACTGGGTGAAACTTGAGCCCACTTATTCATCCAAATGCTTTCTTATACCCGTGTAAGAAATAGTTTCCTCAATCTCAGAGAGTTCTCATAAACTAGTAGGAAAGGGAAATAAAAACATGGATCAAGAGCTAACCTAACTATTGAGTCATTTAAGGATGTCAGAAGGGCGAATATCTGGAGGAGGGAAGGTGGATGAGACAAGGCTTGGGGGGAAGGTTTCAGAGACGTGATACTGTGATGGGCCTTAAGGGGTAAGTATCTCAGGCAGCTAATCTCTATTTCTCATGCTCCAACTGTTACTTATACATAGCTGCCTCCTAACTAACTAGTTCGTTGGCCTCCAATGCTACTCCCTTTGCAATAAATCTCCATGCTGCAGCTAAAACAGTCATTTAAAAGTGCAAGTCGGTTCACTCAAAGCCTTTGGTACAATGCCTTCCCTCCCAGTTTCATATCTTCCCCAACTTTAGGTCTCAGGTTCACAGTCACTTCGTCTCGCGCTGGCTTTGCTGTCTTCCGTATTCTACCAAGATAAGAAGCCCTCCTATGTACTACATCTGCACTGGGTGTTTACTTCTACCAGAACTCTGACCCTGTTCTTATAATCTTTTTTTAATTTAAATTTTTTTTGGAGGGGAGGTAATTAGGTTTATATATTTAGTTATTTTAATGGAGGTACTGGGGATTGAACCCAGGACCTCCTGCATGCTGAGCATGTACTCTAACCACTGAGCTATACCCTCCCCCTTGACCCTGTTTTATAATTGCTAGCATCATGTCCCTCCACCATTTCCTTCTAGACAATAAACTTATCCTTAAGGGCAGACAGTATCTAAAATAACTCTGAAAAAGTAAAAGTATCTGTCTGTAGATATATAGCTTCTGATTAATAGCTCAAGTAATAGTTCAGTCTACTACAGTTTACTAAGTTTTCCTACAGAACAGAAAAATGGATAGTATAAAGTTACTTTCTGAAATTAATAAAACTTTAAGCTCAAAGACTTTTAAAAAAACTGAGTAATTGTTATTATCCTAACAAATTGTCTTTGGCTTCATTAGTACTAAGTGGAGTAACAGAGAACCTGAGGTTTAACAAAATCATTATTTCAGTGGTTACAAACATTAAGGTCCTCACAATAAGATTTTAAAACAATTTTCTGAAGAAAAAGAAACATTTATTTTAAAAAATGGAAATGGCAAGGAAAAGTGATGATTACTTTAGAAGAATCCCTTCTGTACCTGTCTTTTACTATGACCTTTGCTTGCTCATCAATTTCCATCTCTTCTACGTCTTCATTCACAGTTTTAATTATCCCATTTTCCTTGTTTTCCTCACTTAACAGCTCATATCGGCCACTTTCTAATGCTGATCTCCAGGTGTGTCGGTCTGTAACCTGTAACAAAACTCAAATTTACTAACTCTGAAAAATGGCATATGTTGTTCCTAAGTATGAGCCTCAATGTACATACGAAAAATTCATGAATATCCTAAAACAGATTGTGAATCAAAAAGGGATCTATTCAATCCCCAGTACCTCCGCTAAAAAACAAAAAACAAAACAAAAAGGGATCTAAAATAAGGTTACTAGGTGGCCAAAATGGAATTCACATCATTCATAAACGGAAGCTTTAATACCTTACTGTCTATGTAGGGAAATCTTAAACAATTCTAAGATTGGTAACCTGATAGTAGCAAAAAAGTGACAGATGATAGCAAAGGAATGAATAAAACACACATCAAGCACGAATTACTTACAGATTTTAAAAAGGTAACAAAGAAACCAATAAACAAACCAGACTCAGCAGAGCAGGCAGGAGCTAGTCAAGGAAGAAGAAAATATCCTTACACATTTCAACATCTCGGATGAAAATACCATAAAACAGATTTTTTTTAAGTACTAAAAATTAGTACTAAAAAAGTCAATTATGTTCAATTAAATTCTGTTTAAGAAAGCAGATAGTCATATAGTACATTTTAAAAGATTTCTAATTATAAATATTTTGATACAAGGGAATAAACTTAGTTTTCATTAAAAATATATATATCTCCCTGGTATTCATTCAGAACACACATGCCCTATATCAAATGTTAATAAACATGACCAAAATTCTGGTAATTAGGTAAATTAAAAATGGGAACAGATACAAACCTTGATGGCTCCTAATGTTCCTTGGTAGATTCTGTCTTCAATATCCAAAAGAAAATCTCTCAGCCTCAATTCAAGCTGCCTTTCTGCAGATATCTGAGATGGATCATATGTATTGGAAGATCTTCCCCGACTACATGTAGGTTTGCTATCAGTTTGAAGTTTGTCTGAAATAATTATCAAATATCTTTATTATGATTTTCTTATTAAAAATACAATTACCCATGTGACTATATGACTGTGAGATAATAAAAACACTTAGTAAATCCTCAATTGCATAAAAAAAGGAGAAAATGCATATCATTTATCTAATAAGGGACTTGTATCTAGAATATATAGCGAACACTTACAACTTAACAAAAAGACAAATACAGTTAAAAAACAAGCAAAGGATCTGAACACACTTTTCTTTAAGGAAGCTATCCAGATGGCCAATAAGACCATGAAAAGATGCTCAACATCACTAGTCATTTGGGAAATGCACATCAAAACCACAATGAGATACCATTTCATACCTCTAGAATGGCTAGAATCAAAAAGTCAGATAACAAATGTTGAGGACATGGAGAAATTTTAACCTTCAATATAGAATGGTGAGCCACTTCAGGAAACAGTCTGGCAGGTCCTCAAACAATTCCTCAAACAGAACTATCATATGACCCGGTAATTTTACTCTTTAGTATATATGAGAAATGAAAACATGTTGGCAAAAATTTGTACACAAATGTTCATAGCAGCATTATTCATAATAGCCAAAAAGTGGAAACAACAGAAATGTCCGTCAGTAACATATGGATAAGTAAAATGTGGTATATACATACAATAAACATTAATTGTTCATAAAAAGGAATGAAGTACTGATATATGCTACAACTTGGATGAGCCTTGAAAACATTATGCTAAGTGAAAGAAGCCAGTCACAAAAGACCATACATTATATGATATCAGTCATATAAAATGTTCAGACAGGGAAATTTACACCGACAGAAAATAGATTTGTGGTTGCTTATGTCTATGGGAGGTGGTAGCTAAAGGGTACAGGGTTTCTTTCTGAGATGATGAAAATGTTCTAAAATTGACTATGTGATGGTTGCAAATAAATATCTATGAAAATATGAAAAACCACTGAATTGTACACTTTAAATGGGTGAATTGTATGGCGTATGAATTAAACCTCAACAAAGCTGTTAAGAAAAGAATTGTGATTTATAGTTTTTAATCCTGAAGAGAACTAAAGCAGTCATGGTAATAATATGCCCCTGAATTTTAGAGTTCTCTATCTAGAGAGTCTCATTTCATAATACAAAACCTTACACCTAAAAATGCCTACTGCTTTCTCTTATCTGTCATCAATAGACCAGTCACCAAATAGGAAACGTTGCTACCTGACTGGCCCTTGCAGCCCATCTCCAAAGAAGTGATCAACTAACCAAACCTGTCCCTGGACCCTGAGCCTCACTCACTATTGGGTCTCAAAAACTGATGGTAACCTTAGTACCTTGGGTATTCAGTCTACTGATCAAGAAATGAGATCAGGAAGAATATATAGCTTCTCATATTGCTAGATATGTTTCTCATAATCCAACTGGAACCCAATGGAATCTAGAAAACCTTATTTCTCTAACTGGCAAACTTTCCCTAACTTAGGAACTAAGAACATAGTCCAAATGAAAGAGAAGGTGTTTTCAATATAGCTCTAATAGCTTGAAAACTGTTTAATCCTGAACCAGAGATTACTGGGAAAGAAAAATAAAGGAAAAAGGTTTCACTGAAAATTTACCTGAAAAATGAAATTTCTCTTCAGAAAAATGGGCTAGCTGTGCACATATTCTGCTTTTCTCTTGCAACAAAGTTTCTTTTAAGGCACTTTCTCTATGTCCTCTAGAATTAAGAGCTTCAATAAGCTGGTCCAGCTGTTCACAAGAACTGTAAAAGCACCACCGATTTGGCTTATGCACTGGTTTTGGCAGCTGCACAGAATCATCACATGGACCTTGGTCAGTGCCGGAGGTAGATTCAGACATCAAAGAATCTCCAGTTTTAGTGGATACCTGAGGACCTTGAGACTGTACATTATTCTGAAATGATGAAGGTCGAGGCAACAGCATGTCTTCAGTGAGACCAGAATAATCTTCTTCAATAAACAATCCAGGAATAGAAGGGAAAATCCAATACCGCCTATACATGCGGTCACGGCCCAAGGGAAAAATATTGGTACATGCTATGGCACTTTGGATTTTTTCCAAGAGCTCTTTCTCTTTTCGTTGGTGTTCTTGTTTTAAAGCTTCTTCCTCATCAGCAGTAAGAGGCTCTCTTGTTACACAGTTGACCTCTTCCTGCCTTGTAAATTCTTTAAATCCATTTTGCCCCCCTTTCCCTATAATTGAAACAACATTTGATCACCATTAGCATATTCTAAATTTTCCTTACAAAAAATACAAGGTACCCCAAGTTACTATATGTTATGGACTAAATTGTATGCGCCCTGCTTCTCCACTGACCCAACCCAGCCCCAAATTCATCGGCTGAAGTCCTAAACCCAATGTGACTGTATTTGGAGACAGGGCCATTAAGGAGGTAATAAAGGTTAACTGAATTCAGAAGGGTGGGGCCCTAATTCAGTAAGACTGGTGTCTTTAAAGAAGAGGAACAGAGACCAAAGTACTCTCTCTATCCACATGTGGGTACAGAGGTAAGGTCATGTGAGGACACAGTGAGAAGGCTCTATCACCAGCTAAGAGAGGCCCCACCAGAAATCAACCCTTTTGGCACCTTCATCTTGTACTTACAGCCTCCACAACTGTCATAAAATAAATTTGTTGTTTAAGCCACCCAGTCTGTGGTATTTTGTTATGGCAGCACGAATAGACTAATATACTATGTTAATAAGAAATTGGTATACTTAGGGGGCAGGGTATAGCTTAAGTGGTAGAGCACATGCTTAGCATGCACAAGGGCCTAGGTTCAATTCCCAGTACCTCGTCTAAAATAAACAAATAAATAAACCTGATCACCCCCCCCAGTAACAACAACAAACAAACAAACAATAAAATTTCATCTTTAAAAAAAAAAAGAAAAGAAATTGGTATACTTAAATATAAGGGGCCACACAAAAATCTTCCATCTCCATACTGGAGAGTGTGGCAGAGTCTGTTAGTTATTCTGCAACATAGATTCATTCCTTCCTCTAAGGCAGGAGTTAGCAAAACACTTCTATAAAGGGTTAGCTACTAAATATTTTAGGCTGTGTGGGTCATATGGTTTCTGTCACAGCTACCCAACGTTGCTACGGTAGCATGAAAGCAGCCATAGACAATGTTCAATAAAACTTTATTTATGGTCACTGAGTCTGAAATTCCTATAATTTTCACATGCCACAAAATATTATTCCATTTTTAATTTTTTCCAACTATTTAAAAATGTAAAAACCCTTCGTAGCGCATGGGTTACATAAAAACAGGGGGCAGGGCAGATTTGGCCAGTGGGCTGTAGTTTACTAACCTCTGCTTTAAGGTAACAGAGCACTTAACTGTTAGCAGGCACCTAGCAATCCAAAAGAAGGACAGCACTTCCCAGACCCTCTTTCCCCGGTAAGCATGGCTACATTAGAAACTTCTGGTCAAAGAGATGGGAGCAAAAGAATTATATGTGACCTCTGGGTTGTGCTTCTTTTTCTTCTTCCCCTCGTCCAACTAGCTAGAATGGAGACAAGGTGATAAATCATTTTGGAACTTGAGGATGGCAGCAAAACCCTAAGGATGAAAGCACCAACAAGACAGAAAGAGCCTGGATTCCTGGTGACCTGCCTGGCCTTCTGTGCTGTGTTGAAGAATTAGACTTCTCTCTTGTTTCAGTCATTGTCAAATTGCTTAAATAGTTGGGGAATGTTTCTCCTTTCTATTTTTTTTGCATGAAAGAGTTTGTACAAGATTGGAATTACTTGCTTCTTTAAAATTTGGTGGAATTCACCATAAAGTTGCCTGGAACTGATAATTTCTTTATAGGAAGGCTTTTAATACTAATTCAAGATCTTTAACATTTTAAGACCATCCACATTTTTTTTTCATTACTCTATTTTTATAATTTCCATTTTTCTAGGATTTTGTTCATTTTGGACTCTATTTTCTAATTTATTGCTATAAAATTGTCATGTTATCCCCTTGTCTTCAAATTTCTTCTCTGTCTGTAGTTATGTTACTCCCGTTTTCAGTCCTAATTTGGTTCATTGTGATCCCCCACCCTCCTAAAAATCAGTTGCAACCAAAGTTTGTCTAGTTTGTGCTTTTTTCAAAGAACAAACTTTTGGCTTTGTCGTTCTTCTCTACTGCGGTTTTATTTTCTATTAATTTCTACTCATATCTGTTGTTTCCTTATATTTGGGGAGATTATTCTAGTTTCTACCTCTAACTTCTTAAATGAATATCTAGCTCAATTTGCCTTCTTCTTTCCTAACATGTATTAAAGCTGTAAATTTTCCTCTAAGAAGAGGGACTGTATCTAACAAGTGTTAATATGCAATATTAATTAGTTTAAAATATTTTCTAATTTCCATTATGGTTTCTCCTTTGACCCATTACTTAGAGATATGTTTTAAAACTCTAATAACATGAAGTTTATTTGTTTTGGGTTTCTAAATCAACTGCATCATAATCAGAGAATATAGCTTCCATGAGGCAGGATGTTTTCTGTTTACTTCTAATAATCATTTAGAAAATAATGTTGGGAAAAAAAGATACTATCTAAATTACAGGAACAGAATAAACTTAAGGATCTCCTTTAATAGTTACCAAATGAAGATGGTAAGAGATCCTCAGAAGCTTCCAAAAAATGTATTTCCTTTGATCTAGCAAGTTATGAAATTATCTTAAGGAAGCAGAGATTTCCATTCTCAGCAATATGACACCAATTATAAGCATTACTGATCTTTGTATCTCTAGCGTCTAAGAGGTATACAATGCATGTTGAATGAGTTATGTTATAGAATAAAAATTTCTATTTGGTCTAACATAAAGTAGTAAATATAAAAACTCAACAAAACTCAGTGACCAACCAAAAGTTGGAAGTGATGAGAAACTGTCCCATTAAAGAGATAAGAATATTGTCTGTTTTCTCTAAAGTATAAATGACATGTGAATAAAGACCTAATCATAAATATACTACTGTAATTTCATAACACCACTTAAAAAACTTATCAAAGCTATGAGCTGGGCACTTAAAAAACAAACACACCTTGGAATCACAAATGGAAGTAATCTATTATTTCAGAATAGTGAGTTAATAAAGTGCCTGTTTAAAAATAAGCAAGCATGCCCTTAAGAAATTCTGTATTACCTCTTCTGCCTCTTTTATGTGATCCTGGGTCATCTTCATCTTCAGTGACTGTATCTTGATCTTGATCTTGTTCCTTTTGCTCTATTTCTTTGCTCTCAGTGCTAGTATCAAAATCTTCCCTTTCTTCCTCCCTTAAAGATAAAAATAAAAATTTTATTTATTAAAGAATATATAATTCCACTCATGAAGTATTTATTGCCTGCCTAAGTAAAGTGCCAGGCATTATGCTCAGAAGTAGTGAGCAAGATGACACACAGTTTACAGTCTTGTAGAGAAAACAGATAATTACATAAACCATTGTAAAATTGAAATATGTAATAAATACTAAAAAAGAAGTTCAAAGTGCTACCAAAGCATTTCCAGGAGAACCAAATCTAGTGTCAGGGATCAAGAAAGGCTTACTTGCAGAAGTGATATTTAAACTGCGAGACTAAGGAGACTAGGGAGGGGTGAGATGACAGACAGGTAAAAGAAAATCTCCATTTCTAGCAGAGGGGATAACATATGCAAAGGCACTGAGCTCAAGAGAAAAGGAAGGAGCTATAGAAGAACATAAAAAAAAAAAAAAAGAAGTAATCTAAGATATGAATGAGAAAAGGCAGGGCTAGATCATACTGAGCCACGTAGGACATTATGCAAAAAGCAATGGGAAAAAAGAGGATGAGTTTAGAAAAGGAAATGATATGAGGGAAATGATTAGAAGCCACTCTGGCTGCTATGTGGAAAATCATGTGGGAGAGAAAGTAGTTGAGGGGAGGCCAGTAAAGAGGCCGCTGTAATATTGTAGCTGGTTGGGAGGTGACTTTGGCTCAGAGCATAAAGGAGATAAATAGACAAGCAGTGAAGGAGAGAACTAGACAAATTCAGAAACAGTTATTAGGCAGCATGAACACAATGTGGATGTTTTACCTAATCCATTATGTTGTCCAAATTAAAAATAACATTGTATGAAACTTGAAATAAATTCCACCATTTATGTTCTACATTCAAAGCAAGTTTTGCAAACTCAAATGTATTTAGAAGCCAGAGAGATAATGTAAATGAGGGAGGCTAGATGAGTACAAAGATATAAAGTGGTGGGATCTATAACATGCCCTATTTTTCCTTTTTTAAAAGTTGAATTATCACAAGGAAAAAAATTGTAACTATGAGAAGTGATGGATATTAACAAAACTGTGGTAATCATTTCACAATATATACATACGTCAAATCATTGTTTTGTACACCTTAAACGAATACAATTATTTTATGTCAATTATACCTCAGTATAATTGGCAGAAGTTTATAAAATGTAAAAACATTTGATATATAATTCACATACCATAAAAAATCACCATTTTCAAGTGTACAATCAGTGGTTTTCAGTATGTTAACAAGGTTGTGCAATCATTGCTTCTATCTAATTTCAGAACACTTTCATCATCCCCAAAGAAAAACCATATAGCCATTTTCATTTCCTCTTCCCCACTGCCCCTGGTAACTGCTCATCTACTTTCTGCATTGATTTGCCTATTCTGGACCTTTCCTACAAATGGAAACACATAATACATGGCCTTTTGTGACTGGCTTCTTTCACTGAGCATATTGTTTGCAAAGTTCATCCACATTGTAGCATGTATCAGAATTCCATTCCTTTTTTACTGCTGAAAAACAACGTTACATGGATTTAACACAGAAGGAGTATATCATTTTGTTTGTCCGTTCATCAATTGACAGACACTTGGGTTTTTACCAGTTTTTGGCTATTGAGAATAATGCTGCTATGAACTTTTTCATGTGTACATTTCTGGGTAAACATAGATTCTTAATTCTCTTAGGTATACACCTAGGAGTGGAACTGCTGGTCATGTGGTAACACACAGTTTAAATTGTTTGATGAACTGCCAAACTTATCCAAAGCAGCCACACCATTTTATACATCCCTGCCAGCAACGTATGAGAATTGTAATTTCTCTGCACTCTCACCAACACATGTTTTATGACTAATGATGTTGAGCATCTTTTCGT
Organism: Camelus ferus; assembly: GCF_009834535.1. Classification (NCBI taxonomy): domain Eukaryota; kingdom Metazoa; phylum Chordata; class Mammalia; order Artiodactyla; family Camelidae; genus Camelus; species Camelus ferus. The sequence continues at coordinate 40,641,763 of NC_045701.1, forward strand.
GCACTTCCTGTGTATCTTCTTTGGAGAAATGCCCATTAAAATCCTTTATTCATTTTTTAATTGAGATGTCTTTTTATTATTCAGTTGTATGAGTTCTTTACATATTCTGGATATTAAACCATCAGATATGTGATTTGCAGTATTTTTTTCCCATTCTCGGGGTTGGTTTTTTTTTTTTACTTTCTTGATAGTGTTCTTTAATCTTCATGAAGTCTAACTATTTTTCCTTTGTGCTTTAGGTGTCATATCTATGAACTTCCTTTAAGGCATCCAGATTCAATTCCTTAAAGTGTTACTGATGGCCCTGGAAAATACAGCTGTTGCAAGTTTGTGACCTATGATCTTAAGACTTAGGTATTTTTACATGCAAGTATAATCAAAAGTGTATTGACTAAATTTTTATAAGTAAAGTTTTTATAAAATAAATAAAACTTTAGTCAATACATTAAATTTGGAATACTGAGATTTTTGTTTAGAACTTCCTTTGCAGATTTTATTTTAAAATGATTATTTCTGCTAAATTTGAATATAATTTGCAATCTGCAATATGGAGAAATTCCATTTGTCTTCCAAGCTAATCTATATCTCCAATATTTGGAAATGCAATAAAATACTTAGGCAGTCACTAAATTATTTAAGTAACTAAAAACTATTTAACTAAACAACAGAGGATGCTGACATCCTCTCCCTACACCGTCTACCAAAACCTCCTGTCTCATCTCTGTTCCTCAGTAGGCTCCAAGGAGCTCTGTGAAACAGTGTACAACTGTGATGATGTTGGTGGAGGGGGAGATACTACTGGTAATGCTAGAAACTAGTTAAAAATAGCCTATTGAAAGTTTTCTGGGAAATTATAATTTATAACATCAATTACATGAGAAAATGAGTTCTAGACTCCCTAGGAGTACTTTTTTTTTTTTTTTAACATAACACATGTGTATCTGAGGACTGTCTATATGTAAACTTCACAGGCTTTTTGACACTATTATATACGTACAGAAAACTACTTTTCTAAAAATTTTGAAAGCACTGCAGAGTTTAAGATGCTGATTTTTATTCTTTATATAAAGCCAGATGAGCACTGTAATTCAAACCATACCCAATAGATACATCTGCAACTGAACTTCTTTGCTCATCTTCCTTTAGTTTTTCTTGTTTCTCCTTCATTTTCTGTTCTTGCTCCTTAAGTTTTTCTTCCTTCCTTTTACGAATTCTGAAAGTTAAAATAAAGTATTATATAGTTCTGTCCCATACTTTTAAATTTTAGTATCTTGCTTTTAATCATCAAATTATAAAAAATGCTCCAAATGTTATCACAAAACCATAATGTAGTTGTAATCTATTCGTAATTTCTTAGTAAAGCCATCAAACAGCATGAGCCAATGCCACATTGTAGCCCAATATGAAATATGGTTTTACTTTTTTATTTTTAAAAATTTTTTACTAAAGTATAGTCAGTTACACTGTGCCAGTTTCTGGTGCACAGCACAATGTCCCAGTCATGCATATATATACATATATTCATTTTCATATTCTTTTTCATTAAAGGTTATAACAAGAGAAATATGGTTTTAGATGCAAAGAAATAAACAGCTTTTATCAGCACAACTGAGATAATTATCTCTCACCTAGCAGCTGCTTCTTCCCTCTCTTTTCGATGTTGTTCTGCTTTTAACTCCCGGAACTCCTGCTTTGCCTGTCGTAATATGTCAACATAATCTTCAATGAAATCCCTAGTAGAAACCAGGGTCAGCAGTTTCCCACAGAGAGCATGAAGTATCTTCATTTTTTCTCCTGTCAAAAATTGGTAAATAACTTATGGATTATCAAGGACAAGAAAATTTTAAATTTGTGGCTCAGTGTGAAAATGCTTAACAAAAAATAGGGAAAAGTCTCTCACGATTAAACATGTTGATGGTATGTCATTGGAAAAAAGTAACTTTGAATCCAATTTAACAGTAATGTGATATACAAGGCATTTCAAATACTAATGACTATTTTATATACTAGTTAAACAAACATGAAAAATTTTCTAATTGCAAAGAATTATTTTTCAACTTTTAATCTTTAGGATTACGTATAAAGTTCATATCAAAACTAAGTTATTAACCACATGAATTAAAAAAAGAATGGCAATAGGCAAATTGCTACTCTGAAAAGACTACACAAAAGCACTACCATAAATTACAAAAACTATACGAACGTTAGATCGACTATAACTCAATAAAATTTTTTTAAAACTATATGAATGTTAGGAATTAAGATACTCTACTTTCATTGTATGTTCTCTTAAATAAGCATATTAAATTAAATTCCATAGATTTGTACATTATAATTTTTATTTAAAAAAGGAAGTGAAAAACAACTTCATCTTAATTTTATATACTGTTTCTCATATCTCACTTATTCAAGCAAGTATGAGAATTCAGCAGCCTCAGCTATACTAATATGCTAAAGGTGAAAGCTCGCTAATTCTCATTTATGAAATTGAAAGCTCGCTAATAAAGGTGAAAGCTCGCTAATTCTCATTTATCTTACTTAACTTAGTAGATGTAGTAAACTAACCACAAACTTCTAAAATAATAAAAAATCCAAATGAAAAAGAAAGAAAACCATAAATAATTAAAGCTAATATGAGTAACAACAGTAGTTTCAATCTAGGTACTATCTGAATTCCAACAATTTTTTTAGAGACTGTTTTCTCTTTTAAAACTGAATATCATCTAAAACTTATCGTCAGCTACTTAGTTTTCTTGGCATAAGAGGATAAGAGGGTAGGAAGTAAGCAGGTTACACAAGTTTCAACTTGCAAAGTTTACCTGGTGTCAAATCATACACTGAAGTGCTTGACAGTTTCTTTACTAGACCAGGATTACTCAAACGAAGCTCCATACAGGCATCATCTGTAGCATCAAATCCTCCTCGTTTCTGATATCTGTACTTCGCATTTGCTGATGTTACGTCAGCACCTGAAGCTAAGATGTGTAGTCTGAGGATTTCAGAAAGAGTGCAGCTATCAAGATCCAAGCTTTTCAAACTGCAACCTACAGTTGTTAAAAAGGAAATAGTCATTTAGAATATAAACAATAAATCCTCAGCAGTGTAAAATATACCTTTATAAAATTAAAAATAAAAAGCCAATCAAAAAAATAAAACCCACACATACCCTGGTGCAACTGCGGCCATGCAGCTGCCAAAGATGCAACTGCAGACAGTGCAGATTTTGTGGGGTCTGCATCTTCATCCAAAGCCTCTGTTAAATCTTTAAGGAAATAAATACTTTATTCTAGTGCAAATCAAAGCTTGAATATTTGGGAATAATGCCCTTTTAAAATGATGAAAGAAACAGCAAACAGCTTAAAATTCAGGAACCTCAAAAGAACCAACACTAGGTACAACAAGCATCATTCACATTCTGCCCAGTCTCCACCTAAAACTATGAATCCCAAGACATGTACTACACACTAAATTTTCCCTTACTTAACATAGAGAAGACAACTTTCAAGTTACCAACAAGACACACATACATTCCAAAAAAATGGTAAAATGCACTTCAGAATGAAAAACAAATCTCCTTGCTAAATACAAATTTAGAAAATTCTACTTTGAAAATCAGAATCTATTTGAAGATACCCAATCTTTCAAAAATAGTTGGGATTGAATCATAACAAAATAAAAGTTGTAATCATCACAAAACCGGCACAGAAAAAGAGCTAAAAGAACTTAAAGACAGCACTACTGTCACTTAACCATAGATCTATCGTCTTCATTTAAATTGCCTGCTTTCATTTTGAAAACTCTCTGATCCAAGAACCAGTAGGAAGATCTTCCTGTATTTTCTAAGTAAATTGTTTTAGCTTTGAAAATAGTGCTTAGCTTACAAATAGGACTAAAGAGAAAATCTACTGGCACAAATGTATTTTAAGAATTAGTGTATAATTAATTAAAGATTTAATGTACAATTATTCCTGACAAAGATAACAAAAAAATTAAATTGTCACCTATGAAAAAACTTTAAGCTTACAAAAGCTCTTCTTTTGTATCACAGTACAGTGGACACCACTTCAGATTAAGAGTCAGATAATGTACATTCTATTTCTAGCTCTGCCTGTCCCTAGTTCCTAGTTATGTAGCTTTTAGACAAGTCACTTAATCGGCTTCATTATTCTTAAAGGGGTAGTCTGGATCAGCAGTTTTCAAATTCTTCAAATATTTCTTGGAAGACTAATATAAACGAGATAAAAGATGCCCTTATTAACGTAGGGTATGGAGATGATAGACCTGCCCATTCATCCTTCCAACTACCTTGCAGCAGAATGGAGGAATCCCTGTACAACCTGTACACTCCACAGATTAGAGCTGGAAAATCACTGGGCTAACCTGGTTCTGTGGTTCTTTAGCTTTCTACTGTATGATTCCCTCTCCAAAGTTCACAAGCTAAAAAAATGAACCTTAGAGAACAGAACCGCTGTCCTTTACACTAAAGGAAAAAGGCAGCCCTGGGATTATTACTGATTACAATCACTGACAATTTTATGGCATATAAAGCATAAGTAATACCACACAGGAGAAGTGACCTGAGTAAATGTTGCATGTATGCGGTAGTTATTCCTACCAGGCCATGAGTCTAGTCGAAATGACAGGCATTATATTCTTTCTCACCAGGGAAATATTACACCTAAAACTGTTTCAGTTTTCACTGTACATATAAAGCCTAACAAACTTAAAATTAATAGGCACTCTAAAATTAGTAACAGTCCTAGTTGCAGAGCTGTACAAGTGTCCTGGCTCTCTTCCTTTGCAGCAATCACCACATTCAACCCATTTTACACATAGTAAGTTATAGTTTCCTAGGACAAAGGCTATAAAGGCCTTAAGAAATGGACAACCAACAAAATGAGTTTACTTTTAGTTGTGTTAAACTTACATGTTAAAATACGTATTCTTAAACTCAATCATCTACCAAATGGCACACTCAAGAAACTGCAAATATAATTCGAGGATTTGCTGAGAGACAATCACTTTGGTACATCATATCAAGATGAACCATATATGTTATTACTACCTGAGACAGATACATTTATCATCATTGCTATCAAGAATTAGGTACACACAATTTCAATACTAAACAGCAACATCTCAGCAACTACATAAGATTATTCTACATAAGAAGGATGATCTTGTCCCCCTACTTCAAAGGGTGTTTAAGTTCATAATATAAGACTAAAGAGAGGAATTGATATTTTTAATGTAAGAGTTAAAAAATTACTGGTCAAAATTTCCAAGTTTTGATATAAAAACAGAGATTAAAGGTCAAAGAAATCAGATGTTCTTGAAGACAGATAATTACTTCTTTGCCATGTTATAAAGCAATATTAATGTAGTTTAATGAGGCTCTATCTAGACCAGGGTGCCCGAATTTGTATACCATCACTTTCTTATTAGCCATAAGTCTTTGGGCAAGTTAATTCAACTCCTTAAGTCTAAGTTTCTTTATATGTTAAAGGCAGAAAAGAATTACATCTACCTCACAGGGTGGTATGAGGATTAAATGAAACAACAAATATATAGTGTCTTACTAGCTATGTGATCACTTACCATCTATGTGATCATCAGTAAATAACCTTACTGAACCTCAGTTTTCTCATCACTATGATAAATTCATGCTTTTGTCTTCTGCCCAATTTCCCCATTTCTAAAAATAGCAAGAACCACCTTATATAATAAAAGACCAGATAATGAGGAAGTAAAAGAATATTCAAAATCCCATTTGACTATTCAGTTGCTTTTAGGAAGACTATGGAAAAGCTTTTTGTTACTGAGATGGGAAAACATGAAAAATACCCGGGGGAACAGTCCAGGGCTCTTAATCAAATAGAAATAACCATTTACAACATGGCCAATAATAATAGGGAAGTGAGAGAAAGGTGAAAAATTCTAAGTCTTTTTCCCTTCCCTAACATTTAAATAGTTTCAAAATGAGCATTAAAACCTTTATTTAATGGCCAGCTTATTCAGAGGTAGACTTTATAGACAATCCTGTACAGGAGTAGAGCTATAAAAATTACAGATCAAACAAATCATGAGTAGAAAATATAATGGCAATACAAACGTCAACAGTTACATGTATTTCTCCTTTACACTAGCTGATTTTCCAACACAATTTCCTTTTGACCCCAATTTTTGTCATCAGGACTTCCAAAACTACAAAATTCACCTGCTTCCAATTCTGAATTAAAGCTTTATGTCTTGTATTAAGGTCAGAATTTGGTCAATAACCCTGTGATGTTACTGGTCATTAAGACAACCTAATGGCTAAAAGAATGAATATATCTACATTGTCTACCTTAGATAATCTATCTTTAGTGCTGGTACTTTTCATCTTAGAAAATCTTTAGATATTTTATGAATGGATTTACTCTCCTGTCTTCCCTTTAGTAGAGTCACATTTAATTAACTAAATTGTCTGAGATGACAATGAGGATCACACTGCTAAAATGGCCTTGATAAGGGACTCGTGGTGATTAGCAGTCAAGCTAGAGAATATATTTTGCTTGAACTCAGGCTGTAAAATCAAAAAGCAACCAACACTGGATACATACTCATCATTATCCTATTGCTTCAGCAACCAGGCATAAAGGAAATTAGCTCAAATTATCTAAGGCCAACCATACTATCTGAATAGAGGAATGTCCCATTTTTTTGTACTAAGATCCTGCTATCAAGATGTCTCCAAATAGTTATTTCTTATTGTAAATTTTTATGCAATACACTAAAGTATTGTTTAATGGTCCTATCACATATGTAGCAAAATTCAGAGTATTATTCAGGAAGTCATATCCACCTCTTAATATAGATGCCTAACAATTTCTCTAACTGAGATAAATCCTAAATAAAACAGTGAACATACTCTGTATTAAAAATAAAAAAAGGTTTCCCCAAGCATTATTCCTACATTAATATGTACCACATTGACACTAGATACTTAACTGCATAGAATTTGAAGAGCAAAATTTCTAGTTCAAACTAATTAGTGAAAGTAAAAAATTAAATTAAACTTAACTCTGATCTAAAAACTATCAGATTTGAAATGAAAATAGTAGTAGTATTTTCAATTTAAAGTATTATTAACAACAATTAAAGTATTTCCTTAGATGCAGGCAAAAAAAAAAAATCAGTGTTATTTAGTAGTTTCTTGAAGCTACAGATACTAGTCAGTGAAATCTGTAATGCTCCTAAATCACAGATGAAATCTAAAGGAATAAAAAGCAAGATAGAATAGGTGGGGTGAGGGGAGGAATTTTTAAGGTCATCAGAAACAGGATACATTAAAATAAAGTTTTTATAAAGCAACTGATAATGTGTTGTTAGTACATGACTCAAGAATCAAGTAACTTGAACAATCATACTGTATAACTGTAAAAGTCAAGTTAATTTTTTAAAAAACTTGAAAAATTAGTTTCACTACAAAGCTACTACCAGCAAGCAGTAACACTGAACTCTGACCTTTGGTGTCAGCATCAGTTATTTGCTCTTTGGCTACTTCCTCTTCTTCTTCAGCTATCGCCTGGAAGATGGCAGTCAGGAAGAAAAAAAGCAATTCACATAGTGGGCCTTCACTGTCATTTCCTACAAGAGCTTCCTCTAACACTTCTGTGAATAAAATGTTTAAAATGAATTTAAAGTTCTGGTCATGTAGCGAAAAAACAACTCCACTGGAATAATAAACATTTTAATCAACAACAGCCTGTTAACTATTTTCTTAAGTGCCCATTTATCAAAGTAGAGCCAAGCATTATTCAAGGTAAAATTAAAAAAGTATTTTATAATTATTACAATAAAAGACAATAAAAGCATAAGCCAAAATCACTGCATTCAAAGAAAGTCAAATGAGTCTTAGTAGATTAACATTTCATCTAGGTTTCAATTTGAGATGCAAATTAAGGCATATATTAAAAATTATAATTTATTCTAATTTGAATAACAATGCCAAGGATTTGTTATTGTTGTCCCTCTATTCTTATAAGCTATGTAGGACATTACTATTTATCAAACAGTGCACAGAAGAGGTAACTGTCACCATTAGATGTAATCCTCATATTGTATTCAAGTCATAAATGTTTCTCATTTAATTCATCTTAACCTAAAACTTCTTATCTAAACTAGCACTATTTAGGCCTTCCTGATCTGTAAGGCACAATGAATCATGCCTCACTCAGCTCATAAAAGGAAACGGAGGGAATCTGAAACCCCTCTTGAAGAATAAATTCATTAAAATAAGAGTGACATTATAATTCTGTCTTTGAGAGTCTTTATTTGGATATTAAGAAAATTATTTTACTATTTGTCAGCTAAAAAACCAAAATGGTATCTAAAGCCCTTTTTGTTCTAATTTAGCTCTTATAAATGATGTTTATACAAAGTAAAATTATGTAAGTGCAGAGGCAAAACAGAATCACAAATTAAAGTTATGGTGGGGGTGGTTATTGCTCAAGAGGTAGAGTGCATACTTAGCACGCATGAGGTCCTGGGTTCAATCCTCAGTACCTCCATTAAAAAAAAAAATCTAATTACCTTCCCCCCAAACAAATCAATAAATAAAAATTAAAAAAAAATTAAGGTGTGAATACCTTGTCTCCAAATATAGCTGATGTCAATTCCTTCCCTGCCTGCACTTAAATACCATGCCGCCCTCAGGAAGTAAGAGTCTATTCCTTCACCTCTTTGAATCCCAGCAAGCCTAACTAATGGAATATGGCAGAAAAAAGGCTTGGCTAGTTCCAGGCCTGGCGTTTAAGAAGACTGGCAGTTTCTGCTTCCTGACTCTTGGAACTCTCAGCTGTGTATAAGGAGGGCAGGCCACTCTGATGGAGTGCGCTGCTGCTGCCGTGGGGAGGAGCACTGAGGCACCAGGCATATGTGTGTGAAGAAGCCACCTTGAATATCTGTCCAGGTACGCCTTCAGGTGACTCCAGTTCCAGTCGCTATCTGACTGTAACCACATGAAAGACCCCAAGAAAAGACTGGACAGCTAGGTCCTGTGACTCCACAGAACTTCGGGAGAAAATAATTTGTTCCTTTAAGCTGCTAATTTTAGAGTGAACTGTAACACAGCAACAGCACTTGCCTAGGGTTACTCCCTCAGGAAATTCATCCTGAAGATCAAAAAGCTCCCCAAATGCATTAAGGAACTCCAAAACCATCAGAGCATCACCAAAGATTTCAGGAGGTAGTCTAGTTTTCACTGGCGTTGGTTCTGGAAGTTCCTGCAAGATTAAACAATTCATATAAATATTTGAACTAAGTACAGAAAATTGTAAAAGACAGATATGATATACTCTTTACCTAGTAAGAATTATTTCATGTGGTTCTCAACTCTAGATGTTTATCACAATCACCTTTGGAACTTTTAAAATTATAGAGCCTGGCCTTATTCCCACTTCACTAAATCACAGTCTCTAGGATATTTTTCTTCACCAAACTAACAACATAGCTTTAGGCAGAAGTGTATTTCTGACTACATTTTCTAGTTAAGGGGAACTCCTAACCTAGATTCTAAGGTAAAGGCATTAGCTGCATCAATAAGGCCTTCAATGCAGTATTTTCCTTAGAATATGGAACAGAATTAATCCATCCTCTATTGATGTAGAAATGGTTCCTTTTAAACTGAGATGAATGAGTTTGGTTTGGATACTTTGGGAACTTCTGGAGATAGGCAGAATCTATCAACCAAAACTAAAACAAGCATGCCTGGCCCCAGAGGCTACTGGATTATCAAGGATAGCACAAACGACCAACTATTTCTACAGCATAAGAATCATTATCAAAGCTTGTTATAAAATACTAACAATGGAACTCTAAATACAAGCATTTGCTCAATTGGCTATTTCCTCTGGTTCCATAGGTGTGTGAAACATGCTTATACCTTAAGATCATCACATTCCATATCTTCTCTAGGTTTACTCCACTGTTTTAAGTATTCCATATATTTTTTCTTTTCTTCACGTAATTTCTCTCTTTCCTAAAACAAAAGGTTAATAAAAATTCTTATAAGAATTTGGAAGGCAGCATCAGCATCACCTCAGAACTAGGAAGAAATACAAATACTTGAGCTCTACCCTAGACCTACTGAACCAGGATCTCTGCGGTTAGGACCCAGCAACCGATGTTTTAATAAGCTCTTCTGGCGATTTTGATGCACATTAAAGTGTTAAAACCACTGATCAAAACATTGCTTATCTGATAGAACTGAGATAAAAAAGTCTGACACATAGTAGCTCCTGCATAAATATTAATTCAATCTGACCCTGCAGCTCTCCTTTAAATCAATCAGATCCTAACTTAAGAAGTAAGAAATTATTAGAAGACCCAAAATAAAACCTCCCCTTGTATTTGTAATACATTTATTTTCAAGATTCATTTAAATCTGACTAAATAGCCTAGGGACACAAAGAGGGGACAATAGGTAAAAGTAATACTAGAATATAATTGGTGGACTTTTCTTTCTTTTAATCTGTTATTTCTCTTGCTCACTTGGTCTTTTAAAACCCTTACTTCCTGATTCTCGTATTTGAAACTGCAAGATAAATACTAACCTTAAAAAGTCTCTAATAAAGCAGACTGTAAATAAAATATCTTATTGTAATTATTTTCCAATACATATGTTAACACATGTAATAACATATATATTTAATATATGTTAATATTCTCTTTAAAATTTAGCAACACTGAAAGGAAACAGATGTACACTTATCAAATTTAACATAAAACAACCACATAGCAACAGAACTTACTAGCTGTGTTTTGAGTGGTCTGCTGAAATAAGTTCCCCCTCCCCCCAAATAATTCTTGTGGGATGTAAAAAGATGGGTATTTTCACTCATTGTTGCTAAGAGTATATATAAATACAACATGTTTGGCAAACAAATACCCATGTATGTGTATAGAAAGTTTTTAAAATGTTCCTACCTTTTGACCTGTTATTTTACTTCTACAGATTTACACAGAGACATAATCCAAAACCAGGAAATATTTTTATTTATAAATCTGAACAAAGTATTATCATTTATGAGCAAAAATTTATAAACTGCTTACCCATCTCTTTAAGTATTATATGTAGTTACTAAAAATTTCACCTTACTTATTTAGTTTATTTAATAACATGAAGGAATGTTTATAATAATGTTAAATAAAAAAAAAATATATATATACAAAACTATAAATGCTGGATCTTTTTCTTTAAGGCCCGTAATAAAGATTAGAAATAAATTAATCCAAGTGTTAACGCTATCTCTAAATGTTACCATTTAGATTAAAAGTAGTGTTTTTTGTTTTGTAGGTTTTCTTGAGTAAACATGTATTATACACTCCCCATCCCTACCGTAAGGACTTATTTGAAATAATTCAAGAAATACATGTAATTTAAATGAGCACAATGTGTGACATGATCACCTAAGGCCACTTGTGAATATCCAAGAAAACCAATGACAATGACAGACCTTAGAAGAAACCAGCTATAGAATTATCTGAGGAGCATCTTCCACTGAAGATTATAACCCAAGATTTGCTGAAATATCCTATTATCACAGATGATTTATTCTACACAGAGAATAAGAACACTGTAGCAATTCTTAATCATAATTTTATTGTATTTTTCTAATGATGTATTTCACTTTTGAAAGTTTTATGTATATTGTCTTTCCTAAATATGTAAGTCTAAATAATGAAGAAAATCAACTTCAGAATTGTACTTTAGAGAGGCTTTGAGGGGTAAAGGCATGCATATATGTTGAACCTTAAATCATTCATCAAATTTTCCAAAGCATCAGAGAGATAAACCAACACTGTTTATCAGTGCTCTATGCACAACTATAAATGTGAAAGAAAGTGGTAAAAGTATTTGAAAATTAACCGTAAATTTAAGTATGTGAAGCACTATTTACTATTTGTGGAGAGCATAACTAATATACTTGAATAAATACCTTCTCTCTTTCTATTTTAAGCCTCTCTTTTTCTTCTTTCTTCTTCAATCTCTCTTCTTCAACAATTTTCTTCAATTCCTCCTTCTTTTTCTCTTTATCTTCCTTTTCTTTTTTCTTTGCCTCTAGGGCATCTGCTTTTTCTCTTTTTAATTTAGCCTTTTCAAAAGCTGTGGAGAAGGTCAAACTTAGAACTGTACACAGACAGAAAATAACATATTTTGTAATGTAACAAAAGAATCCTTGAAATACCTTAAGGTTAAATGATATCATGAGACTCACAGGGGTTGTAAATTCCTGGAGGGAGTCAGCAGGTGATTAAAATGGGGAGAGCGAGTTGACTGTGTTTAAGATAAACTACTGCAAACATACATCTGCCTTTGAAAGCCTTGCTACTCAAAGTGTGATCCTAAGACCAGCAACAAGGTATTACCTTGTTAGAAATGCAAAATCTCTTCTCCCACCCAGATCTACTAATTCAGAATCTTCATTTTAGTAAGATTCCCAAGTGATTTATATGTACAGTCACATCTGGGAAGCAGTGTTTTATAAGGCTGCATGAATCAAAACAAAATGGCCCAGAACAGTTTGTAAGCCCTAGAAACTCCCAACTGTGTTTTAATGTAGCATTAGGTCAGTTTAACAGGGGATATGCTGTATACCTTGAAATATTATTTTGGGAGATGAACAGAGGTCTTATTTACCATAAAAATCAATTGATATCTGAGGGGGAAAAACTATGCATAAAAAAACCCCCCAGAAACATGCCATTTTAGAAATAACCCCTACGTGGGCACAGAGAAACAATCTTTCCTATAACTAAATAGTTTTCAGAGAGAATGTTAAAACTCACCCAGCGACTTCATTTCTTCTTGTTTCAAAAGTTTATCTCTTTCTTTAGTAGTTTTGTTCCTATAACCTGTGATAGTCTGTTTATTAGCAACACTGTCCTCCTAAAAAAAAAAAAAAAAAAAAAAACCAAGAAACTAAAGTTACAGAACTACAACTTTTACAAAACAATGGTCTGCTTTGTTCTTACAGTAATAATAAAACACAAAAAATATAAGAGCCCTCATTAATTATACTTTCTTTATACTGAGGTTTTTATCCTAAAGTATAACTGAACTCTTAGTATCTCTAATCATAGTAACATACAGAATGTGAGTTAATTCTATTTTACTAATTTATAGAACTAGAATTAGTTCTATAAATTAGTAAAAAAAACTTCCCAGGAAAAAGAATCAGTAATATATAAAGAGAGCCTTAAAAATACGCATTATTAAAAAAATCTTCCAGGCAGAGAAAAAACATGTCAGAGACATTTTTGTGCCTAATGTTAAACAATATCTAAAGTTTATTTTTACTTCATTTCTTGGGAGATTAAGGTCCTTAACCTGTTTAATTGTGACATTATTAACTCATTTTTTAAAAAATGTTTATTTTTAATTGAAGTAGAGTCAATTTGCAATGTTGCGTTAGTTTTTGGTGTACAGCATAGTGATTTAGTTTTTTATATATATATAATATATTCATTTTTTTCATATTCTTTTTCATTATAGGCTATTAAAAGATATTGAATACAGTTCCCTATGCAATTCAGTAGGACCTTGTTGTTTATCTATTTTATATATATAATTAGTTATATAATAGTTGGTATTCTGCAAATCTCAAACTCCCCACACCCTTTCCCCTTTGTTTTCATGTCTGTGAGTAACTTTGTTTTCTATGTCTGTGAGTCTGTTTCGGTTTTGTAAATAAGCTCATTTGTGTCTTTTTTTTTTTTTTTAAAGATTCCACATATAAATGATATCATATAATTTTCCTCTCTTTTTCTGGCTTACTTGATTATCTCTAGGTCCATCCATGATGCTGCAAATGGCATTATTTCATTCTTTTTTTTTTATGGCTGATTAACTCTTATATTTTAAATGATCTTTACATTTCAATTACATAATTTATTTCCTGTGTTTCATACTGCTTTACATTTTACTAATTGCTTATATGCTTGCTTCCACTTTGATATAAAATCCCAGTGGCATGACAGCCATGTCTAATTCACAGCTGAAACTTTTACAAGCCTCACTGCTGAGCAGTCCTATACTATGTACCTTCTTTGTGTGTGAAGGAATGTGCTCCTTCCTACAGGCTACAGGGGTGAGGGGAGCCAAACACTACTCTTGATTTTGATTAACTGTATTAAGAGCCACAATGTAGTTTTTCTCTATTCTCTACTTACCTGATTAACAGATACTCGTTTGGGAGGTCTGCCTCTTCTTCTGTTAGCAGGACTGAAGATAAATGTGGGTGGATCATCAGGGAAGAAATATGAAAAATCTTGTTCTGCTATTTTGTATGTTGAAAGAGATGATGCCTTCATGAAGAAAAGACATATGGTGCAATAACAACACATGAGTAAACCGTATATAGATATGCTGCAACATGTCACACAACTACTGTTAAAGACCAGGTCAAAAACATTAGAATTTCATTTGTATTATGTAGTAATACATCTTTTATTACTTGATCCTTTTAAAAACAATCAGCTTTACCAGAAAGAAAACCATAATTCAAAGGATTACTTCACTATAAAATACTCAAGAATGTTTCAACAGTTTCTTGAATTCTAAAATTTCAAATTACATTTATACAATAATCTTTTTTGTTCACTTTTGACTAATTTTTTATGAGATTCTTCTATGTAAATAATCTACAGATTTAATATTAAAAATCCACTGTATTACCAAATAAATGTTTCTTAGCCATTTCCTAATTGCTGAACATTTAGATTTTCCCCCCAGTTTGAAGTGACAACTTAAAATACTTTTATGTATCAAACTTTAAAGCTAGTCTAGATAAAAGCAGATATATTGACAAATTCCTATAAAGTTTCAACTCAAAATTTAAATTCAGAGAAGTCACCCTCAATTTTACCAGAAGTGGTGTGGTTTTAGGATAATTGCTAAATTCAAGAGTTTCTCTTTTACTTTGTATTCAGAACTTGTTCACCTTTCCCCCATGTCCAACTCTAGACTTTTTATTTTTGATTAGCAATTCTGAAAATTATTTTTTTGTCTAACAGCCAAGATCATAGTTCTTTCTCTCGAAAAAAACAGGTGTAATTTACAGAAATACAGAAAATGTGTAAGAAAATAATGACATAAAATTTTAAACTATTAACAAAATAGGACTACATCCACAGGGAATTCAATTTGCTATGTAATATTTTTATTTTTGGTAGATAACAGCTTTTACCACCTAAAATTCAATCAGTTCCAGCCATCACAATAAATCAAGAATCCATTAAGATTTTACATTAAAGTAAATGCCATTAAGATGGCTGTCTACTATCCCACACACACAAAAAAACCCCTCAATATAGAGACCTGCCCTTTAAGTATGAATGGGTGGTTTCTTCTCAAATACATAGTCGAAAAAGGTAAAAATAGGCTTTAATATATTAATTGCCATGGTGTCTTTATTGACACACACGACACACACAATAAAAAAAATACTACATCTCTGTGTTCTTGCAGGTCCTCTTAACTACAGTCTACACTCACCACACCAGCTATCAGACTTTGTTGCTTTGAGGGTGTTTGTATATGCAAGTATATCAGAATATCCACTAACAACTTTTTGTTTTACTCTAAGAGAAAAGTGTTTACTGTCACCTTAACTTTCATTTATCCATTAAGTAAAGTTGAACTTCTTTTCATGTTTACTGACTGTTTATTTTCCTTGGTGAATAACTGCTGATGTCTTTCACCATTTTTTTCTTAATTGGGTTATTTCTGTTTGTTGATATGTAAGAGATCTTAGAAAATTAGGGGAACTGGCCAACTGGCTGTTTATAACACACACAGGCAACTCACTGCCTAGCACGTGTCAGACACTGTTGCAGCCACTTATCACAAGTGTCTAAATCACTTTTTACAAACATCATTTTACATGGCTACCTGATATTCAGTGCTATAGACAGAAGAATGCTTAAACTATGCTCTCTTATCAAGACAAATATACAGATATGCTCACATTAAAAAATTATTTCTTTCATGGGGGGAGGGTATAGTTCAAGCAGTAGAGCACATACTTAGTGTGCATGAGGTCCTGGGTTCAATCCCCAGTACCGCCTCTAAAAATTAACAAACAAACTGAATTACCTCCCCCCACCAAAAAAATAAAGAAACAAAATTAAAAAAGAAATTTCTTTCAGATGATTCTATCTTATGTTTTCAAGTTTTTATACTTCATTCACTGTGAATTTTGATCATGTCTATTTGTCCATTTTTCTAATAGGGTGATTATGTTTTATAATTGATTGTAGCTCCTCATTGTATTCACTGAAAGTATTGTTCCTCCAGCACTTGCCCTTGAAATCTATTCATCACATTTTAAAACCCACGTGAGTTTATACTGTCAAATCAATCTCATCTGCAGTATTTCTTTTCTACCGCTCCTCCTGATTACTTCAGCATGAAAAACATCATGTCCTTTTTTTTCTTTTTCAAGTCAGATATAACTTTATTTTTTCAAATAGTTAACCAAGTGTCCCAGTTTTATTTATTAAATAATCTATCATGGTCTCTAGAGATTTTCTACTTTTCATATAGAGTAAAATCACATATTCTTTTTTTTCGTATCTTTTCTTTGATGTAACATTTACACATAATAAAACACACCAATCTTAAGCATATAGTAGCTATTTCTGATACATGCATACATCTCTCTAACCCGTTTTATTGCTTTTTTACTTAAACTTTCTCTCCCAATATGAGTTAAATGTTTCTCATTAAAAAGAATTAGTTTTAGTTTGACCATTTAACTTTTTATTTAGTGTACAGTGTGAGGTATCTATACTTGGTACTTTTTCTCTCTGAATGTTTATGAATAAAATATAACCTATCTGCTTAGTACTGGTCTCTGATGTTCATATATATATAATATATGTTCATATAAACATATATATATTGTTTTCCTATCTAGTAGGATCTATTTTAGCATTGCTCTTTGAATCTGTTTTTGTGAGCCAGCACCACACTATATAGTTGTCCTACTCCCATAGCTTTTCTTTTTCCAAGTTTTCCATATATTCTCATCTGTCTTGGTTGATCTTTTTTATACAAGGAAAAACGTGGAAGTACTTGAGGCACCTAGCAATTCTAACAACTGAAAACACAGTATATAATCCAAACAAATACAAATAAAATTACTAAAAATTGGCTCCAGATGAAAAGAGAGCTGTTTTCAACCAACTTTGCAATAACATTTCTGCAGTGTTACAGCTTTATAACACTACTCATTCTTTTTTCTTCTTTCCAACAAATAATTCACTGTTCTGATTACCTTAATTTTAATGACTCCATCTTGTGGTTCACAGTGTTGCTTCAGAAAAAGCTTTAGTTTATCACGGGAAAACAGGTGTTTTCTCCGACTATAGGGGAAAAAGACGGAGAAAGAAAAAAGTGTTAATATCAAAGAATTCAATCTGAACTTCATAATTTCTATAAATCTACAAGCTCAATTTCAAGCCTAGGGAAAGAACAACATTTCATTTCCCAATAGTATTTATTTAGAGATTATGAGAAACTTTATATAGAAGTACCTACGTAGAATGTTATAAAATCTACTTGAGTATATCTATCATAAAAGTCCACTACAAAAATAGCATATGCATTTGTTGTTAGGAACCACTTAGAAATTAAATAAACCTCAAGAAAAGTATACTACAGAGAGTAAACCAAATTTTATAAAATCAGATGATTATTCCTACAAGTATCACCACTAAAATTCTTAAAATAATTAAAATTAGTAGACTACCAGATATCATATAGTACTATGTAAATCAACATTCAAATGAATATTGTGAATAGAGGTGAACATGGGGTTTTTATTAAATTCAAAAACATTTTGTGTTTAAATATCATATGGCAGCCAACAAATTCATAGAATTAAATGTAAAAAGAGTTAGAACCATTAAAATTCTAAAAATATATTATTTTTTATTCTCCCTTGTCCCTGAATTCAAAAACAATAATACAAGTATTTCTAGAAAGGTTCTGGAAAGAAAGCAAATGCTTCAATTGAACTTAATGTATTCCTTTCAAGAAAAAGCCAAGTTAAAAGCTTCTATGAGTAAATAAGCAATATAGGAGTTCTTAAGTAGTGGCCCTCCTAAAATGTATATTCTTTTCCTAGGCTATAGGAAGGACTATATGAAAGGATTCTGGTTCACTGCTGTATGCTAGCACCATACAGTAGCTGACAAGAAGGTAATCATCTTTTGACTATTGACTAACTATACTAGTCCTCAAGAAATGTACTGTCCTACATGGCATCTACTAGCCACGTGTTTTTTTCCTTCCAATAAATAAAATTAAAATTAAAAGTTCAGTTCCTAACTATTACTAGCCACATTTCAAGTGCTCAATAGCCACATGTGACTACCTGCGACCACACTGGATAGCACATATATAACGTTTCTATCACTGCAGAAAGTTCTACTTGTCAGTGCTACTCTATCATATTAAGTCTTCCTTACAGGATTGGTACCAGGTCTTTATTATAGGAATGGTACTATCTTTTGATCTAACAAGGAGCTGCAAGCCATTTAAGTCTTCTATTATCAAGTATAACTTTCCAACCCTGTAATTCTTTGGCTCACCAATTAAGAAAAAAATGAGTTAATAAGACAGTAACCAAGATCTAGCAGAATTGTATTTAAAGTATAAGTCAAAAAGTAAGTAGAAAAGTGAAAAATATTAAATAGGGAATTACACTATATAAAAAACATAACTTGAACTAAAAGAAAAAACTCAACAATGAGTAAGGAAAACACTGGTTGTGTCAACTTTACTTTTCATTAGCCCATAAACTGGACAAATTCAAAAGTTTTGAATAATCCATGAACATTATCTTGGGAAGGCTATTTTGCAATATACAATAAAGTGCAGAATGCTCTGGAGATCTTACATTAACGACGAGCCCCCTCTTAGACAAAAAAACAAAAAATACACACATCCATATAGTATAGAAAGTAGTATATCTGACTCAGGATTCACTCAATACTTGTATGATTATCACTTTTCTTTGGACTCATGAATATATAGGTGGACAACAGGGATGAGAGAGTAAGTAAAATTCTTTCACACCAAATGAAATGTAAGACTGATTCCTAGGTGGCAAACTGCTAGAGGCTGATAATGTAAACGATTTATTTTGAGATGACTAAGAGCCTAACAACCAAACATCAACATGGATTTTCCTAAAGCATATCAATGTAACCTAGAGCCAGGCCTGGTAAATATTACCATTCACCAGCTCTCTCTTTTGATTAGGTCTCAAATAAGAATTTTTTAAAGGTAATTCTGTTTTGTTAATTTTCTTAAGAAATGGGGAGAGACTGATCAGATATTTGTATCTGATGAATATGTATCTGCAAATGTGACATATTTGTAAGCACCAGACTTCTCAGCTTTGAAAACTGAGTTCTTTCAGGAGAAATACTTCATAAATAGGATCCTTCTTAGT
This sequence comes from Camelus ferus, assembly GCF_009834535.1. Classification (NCBI taxonomy): domain Eukaryota; kingdom Metazoa; phylum Chordata; class Mammalia; order Artiodactyla; family Camelidae; genus Camelus; species Camelus ferus. Next base: position 40,661,268 of record NC_045701.1, read on the forward strand.
TTTTCAGATGTGAAGACTATTTAGGGTTAGTTACTAAACCAAATAAAGAGCTCATGGAGTCCATTAGGATTCACATTATCAGTCTATGAGCATAAAAATATACATCTATTTTAAAAAGGGAAGCAATCACATGCAAGATTACCCATGTGTTCCACATCCAATCTTCTTAATCAACATAATTATCCTACTTTAAACCAACAAGAGAAGATACCGAGTTTTACCTGATCTGTGTTGCTTTAACAATAGCACACTCATACAATTCTTTTTTAGTGGGTTGTACCTTGTACTTGAATAATAAAGGATCAATTGTATCTTTTTTCTTCCTAAAAAGAGCAAAGACACAAGTCAGTTAATAATTTGTTTTGAAATGTGATATTTTAAATGAAATCTAGTTTCTAAGAACATACTATAACAGAATCTAATATATTTTTATTTTAGTTATGATTTTATAAATTACTGATATGCTTCACCATTCTATTAGCCAAAACAATACAAAGCACTTTTTTATGTTAGGTAGGTACTTTAATTACTCATTCAATAAATTTTCTTTGAATGAAGAAATTAACTCCAGATGAATAAGGAGAATACCCAGTTTAGGTCAGACAAATTTATAAACAAACAGCTGTCTGATCTGCTTTTAAATTTTCTTCTTCACAGCTATGTAATCCAAGGGCAAAAGTGTACAAAACAGAGTTTTGCCTGTTTTGAGAACTGGCAAAAAGGCTACACATTTTATTCCCTCCCCAACCAACTTCTTTTTTTTTCTTCCCTTTGAGGGTACATACACTCATTCACCCATCCATTCAGTAAAATAGCTAGAGCCTACAATGTGCCAAATATTAATACAGATTCAGTGGTGAACAAATAGATATACAGTGAGGAGATACAGGTAACCAAATAAACAAAAAAATACACAACAGGGTGGGTGGTGTTATGAAGGGAATACAGTGCAGAGTGGAAAAAGGTCTCTATTTTATATAGGATGATGGTCCCTGATAAACTGACCAGGTAGGTCTTCCAAGAAGTTAACATTTAAGCAGAGATCTGAAAAAAAAAAAAAATGAAGGAGCAATCCATGAGAAAACCTTGGGAAATGAGTTTTTAAAGGAAGAGAGAAAACTGTGTGTAAAGGCTCCGAGGGGGAAGCATGCATGGTTTGCACAAGAAGCAGAATAAATAGGGTGAATGAAAGGAAAGAAGGTTCAGTCAGAGAGGCAGCAGCAGGGCCAGATTACAGGCCATCACCAAGGGCTTTAAATTTTACTCTGAGTAAAGACACTAGAGGATTCTGAAAATGGGGTGAAAATGCTTTAATTTACATTTCAGAAGGATCATTCTAGCTGCCACGTGGGGCATAGACTATGCGGCAAGAGTGCAAACAGGGATACCAGTTAGAATGTTAATGTAATAAACTAAGTGAGAAAAATGATGGCACTACAGACTAAGAGGGTAGTGGTGGCAGTAGAGAGAAGTGGTTAGAGTCTGGGAAAACTGTCTCTGCATGCAAGTGTATATGTAAAGGGGATAGAAGGGGGGCTAGAGAAAAGGAAATGACAGGAAAGGATGATAAAGAGAAGTGCTGGGCAATGAAAGTAAGCTATAGTCAAAGTGATACAAATGCTGTACACACACCGCAGACAGTGCCATTTTATATAGATTTTTCGCCAAGAGCACTCAGCTGACCAATACTGTCAATTGACTAAATTTCAGAAGGTTACAGAGCTTCTTCACCATATGCACCACAAAGTAACTAATAAAGTACAGAATGAATTCTCCCAAGTAAACGAAAGTGGAATGTATAGTATAATTGAATGAAGTGAGCGTCAATTGCTCTTAAGCAGCTGACTAGAATTAACTATTTATATTAAAATAGTTCCAATTTTGCAAACTCTAACACGTGTTGTTGAACCACATTGCTCTGATGCATAGTATCCAGTGTATGACTAGAAAGGAAGAAGGGTGGGATTAAAGAAAAAATTATTTCAATGGGATATCAGTAGCCAATCTGATATATATTTAAAAAATTAATACAAATCACTTACCCATTTTGAAAAGAACTGTTTTGTGTTTCTGAATCATCACTATCACTGATGATAATAGTTTCTCCATCTATACTGCTGACATGTCCATTAGCAAAACCATTTTGGTGAGATGGAGGGAGGACTTCCAAAATCCTACATTGTAACCTGCAAGAAAATGATTCATTTACAAATGCAACTCATCTTTTATTGTGACTTCTGATCTCTGGAAAGCTTCCTATTTACTAACTCTGTTAACCTTATTTTGGCTTCCTTTACCTCTCCTCTCCTCTATTTTATGGGCTGCAATTTCAGACTCACTCACCACAACTGAAACATTTCTCAATCTCATTTTCACTGTGCCAATTTTCAACTGATAAATAATTTAAATTTGGCATATCCATAAATGGAAGATTATTCACCAAAAAAAAAAAAATAGGAATGAAATACTGATACATGATATAGTAGGGATGAACCTTGAAAACATGCTAAATTAAAGGAACCAGACATAAAAGGCCATATAATATATGATTCTGTTTATATGAAACATCCAGGATAGGGAAATCCATAAAGACAGAAAGTAGATGAGTGGTTGTGAGGAACTTGGGATATAGGAGGGGAGGGGAGAGGGTGAGGGTGAGAGGAGAATAATGGGCAGTGGCTGCTAATGGGTATGGGCTTTCTTTTGGGGGTGCTGAAAACGCTCTAAAATTAGTTTGCAGTGATGGCTGTAAAACTCTAAGAATATACTAAAAGCTACTGAACTATACATTTTAAATGGGTGAATTTTATGGTATGTGAAATATATCTTGTTAAAAAAAAGACAGTCACAAGTATAGCAGGGAGTAAAAAAAGAAGAGAGAGAGAGGGAGCATTGCTGGAATTAATCTATGGCATCTCTACAACTCTTAGGCAATTCAGGGGTTTTATTAACTAAGAATATATTAAGCACATATATACTTATCAATGGGTAAATTCCTATTCTCTTAGAAAAACTGGCTCAAGATTAGACAATCTACTCACGGTTATCATTCATTTGGTTATCTCACATCATAAACAAACTCTGATATATTGTGGGCCCTACTCTTCTAGAACTTCATTCTCCCCATACTCCACTTTTTTTCCACATAGTAGGAGTAGAGCTGGTATGTTCCCACAAGACCCTGGCCAGAGTCAGTTGATATCAGGTGGGTACCTTTTTGCTGAGCCAATGCACCTTTCCCAAGATTTTAATATTTGCAATCTAGAAAGTAAAAATCAGTCCTTTTCCTAGCATGAAATCAGTAAGATATAAAATTCTAGTGCTGCTGGCCACCATGTTTTCTGCCACGTGAAACAGGCCAGTGCGCAGTGAGAAAAGAGAGGAGAGATGGCAGGAGTACTAGAGGCAATTTGTTCTCTTATTCCTGTTTTTCAGATTTAACTGCACCTTGCCCTATCTCAGATTTAGCTGTTTAATCTTTCCCTTGATTCAATAAACCGATAATTTGCCCTTTTGCCTACATGTTTTCAAAACAGAATTTTGTCATTCACAATCAAAATAAACAGAATCATATAATTCCAGAAAAACAAATAGTATATTTAGAACTGATTCATTTTGGGAAGCTGGTGGTTTTTTACAAGATAATAGCACTTATTTTCACTAGAGTACATTTTAGCATATGCTTGCTTATATTCTCCTTTAGGAGAACATCTTTAGTATCCCCAACAATATCTAATTTTGCTGTTAGGCACAGAAAAAATCAGGAGTATGGATTTCCTGTTAGGAACTTTGTACTATATACAAATAGAAGAGAGCAACAGCATTATTCCACAGCATCTCAAGGTTCAACAATCAACAAAATGTAGAGTATGTGGGTGAATCCAAAGCCCTTAAAGCATCTTATCTTCTTCCCTCAACTAATTTCCTCATTCTGAAACTTATAAGCATTTGATTAAAAGTATTATATATGATTCCTTAATAATTTGCTCCTAAAATAAAGAATTGAGGTAAGAGAGAGAAGACTCAAATTACTAAAACCGGAAGTGAAAACTGGGAAAGATTATAAAAGAATATCATGTACAATTGTACGCTGACAAACTAGATAACCTAGATGAAATGGACAAATTCTTAGAAACACACAAACTGACTCAAGAAAAAATAAAAAATCTAAAAGGATCTGTAACTATTAAGAAGATTGAATACGTAATCAAAAAGCATTTCAACGAGGAAAAGCCCAAGACCAAATGGTTTCACTGGTGAGTTCTACCAAACTTTAAAAGAATTAATACCAATTCTCAAAATCTTCCAAAAGACTGAAAAGGAGAGAATGCGTCTTGACTCACTCTATAAGGCCAGCATTACCCTGATACACAAACCAGACAAAGACATGGCAAAACATATAAAGAACTCATAACCCAATTTAAAAAAATCCTATTCAAAAATCAGCAAAGGACCTGAATAGTCATTTCTCAAAAAGGATACAAATGGAAAAAATGCTCAGCATCACTGGTCATAAAGGAAATGCAAAATCAAAACTGCAATGAGATACAACTTCATACCTTCTTAAGATGGCTATTATTTTTTTTAAATGGAAAATAAAGAGTGTTGGGGAGGATATTAAGAAATTGGAATCATCATGCATTGCTGATGCAAATGTAAAATGGTGCAGCTGCTGCAGAAAATAATAATATTAAAAAATTTAAACATAGAATTATCATATAACCCAGCAATTCCCTTTCTAGGTATATATCCAAAAGAATTGAAAATAGAAACTCAATAAATATTTGTACACCAGTGTTCATAATGACATTATTCACGATAGCCAAAAGGTACAAACAACTCAGATATCTATCAACAAATGCACAGATGACAAAATGTGGTATGTACACATACAGTGGAATAGTATTCAGCCATTAAAAGGATGAAATTCTGATACATGCTACAACACAGATGAAGAACCTCAAAAATATTATGCTCAGTGAAATCAGCCAAGTACAAAAGGGCAAATAGTGTAAGAATCTACTTATATGAAGTATCTAGGCAAATTCATAGAGGCATAAAGTAGATTAAGGCTACCAGGGACAGGAAGGAGGGAGAAATGGGGAGTTATTGCTTAATGAGTACAGAATTTCTGTTTGGGATGATGAAAAGTTTTGGAAACAGTAGTGATAGTTACACAACACTGTGAATGTACTTAATATCACTAAATTATACACTGAAAAATTATTACAATGGTGAAGGTTATGTTTATTTACCACAGTTTAAAAAAAAATTTTTTTGGTCCTAACAGTTAAGCTGAAGAAGGCCTAATTACCAAGCCTACATTGGTAGCAAACGGAAACGGTGTCAAAAGAACAGCGGGCTAACTTTGGCTACTCACTGACAGAAATAAACCAATGTTTCTAAAGAGGAACAACTGCAGGAAATCATATCAGAACTGGTTAAGCAATTATGTAGTCTAATGGTAAAAAGATTCTGTAATTTAGTGACATATAAACTGCACAAAAATAAGCAAGGAATGAAATGGACCTACTTTTGAAGGGTCTAGGTTTAACATTCAAGAATCCTATGGCTCAGGGTTCAAGGAGGTGATGAAGAAAGCTTTTCAGAGAACCTGTGACAAGGTTCTTCAAGTTAGAAAAAGAGATGGTTTTCACTGGCAGAGCTCATGTGAGTACCTCTAAGTGGCAATGGTGGTGGTCATCAGAGAAAAACAAAGTAACTGGGTCTATGCTGCGCACAGGAATGGTTGGTGTGGTGCCTAAGATGATTTAATGGTCTACTGACAAGAACAGTCTATGATTCCAGGAAAGCCTACAGAGCTACAACAATTTAAGAATTACTTTACTTAAAACCAACAGAAAATTAACAGATAGAAATACAATTCCCTGACAGAGGAATAAGGGAAAGGGAAACTAGTACCAGTAGCATGGAGACATTGCCTCTAATGTAGGAAATATGTTTTATATATAAATTATATTAGTTATTATTGGGTGGAGGGTATAGCTTAAGTGGTAGAGCACATGCTTAACATGCATGAGGTCCTGGGTTCAATCCCTAGTACCTCCTCTAAAACTAAATAAGTAAATAAATAAGTAGACCTAATTACCTACCCCCTCTTAAAATTTATTTTTAATTAAAAGAATATATACTAGTTATTATCAATGCTGTTGCTAACTTTGCACCCAAACCACAGGTAATCTATTTCTTGCTAATCTAATTGATGCTTGGCCTCTCACTGATGCTTAGCTAAACTTCAGGTAACTACAAGATGTCAAATCAACACATTCTAATAACTTCCAAAGAGACATAGTCTATGTCTTTCAAATCCACTTGCTACAATTTCTTGGTTCTAGGGAGTCCAGAGAAGACTAGGGTATAAAAAATGGTTAAAGAATCATGAATTAAGACCCAGTTAGCAGGTCTTGGAGAATACAGAAACTCTAAATTGAAGTTATGCTCCATTATTTGAGGACAGAGTGGAAGTTGACAATCAAAAGATGGTCCTTATAATTATTAGAGTTCCTGTGTGCCAGGTAAGTATATAATATATACATATTTCTCTCCTCATATCAACCCTGCAAGTTATACATTTTTCAGCAGATGAAATTCAGGGTCAGAGAAGTTAAATCATTTGCTTATAGTCATACAACCAACAATGGTACAGCCAAAACTTGAACTGTTTGACTCTGAAGCCCACATACTTTCTAATCTTCCCCTCTATTTATTACTGGAGTTGAGGGGGAACACAACAATATACTGACCCAAGGGAATTTCAGAGCTTTAAGCCCAGGCAGTCAAGAGGCACTTTTGGAGCCTCTCTGAAACACATTTCAAACTTCAACACATTTCATAGTGAAAGGAAGTTTGTGGAACAGCGGCAAGCACTGAATGAGGATACAGCAGAAGTTAGCCATAAATCTCTGATAGTGACCAGCTAAACATGGAAATAGCCTTTTATAAGAATATTCCGGAATGGCATATATCACTTCTCCCAAAAAAGCTGTTTTTGTTTTATAGTCATTTAATAATAGCTATAGTTCAATTTACATCTCAAAATACAAATTCACTAAAACAAAAGCCAGTTCTGGAATTTAAATATATGCAGAATATTTATAAGGCATTTGGGGTAGAAGATAAATAATTAACAGCAAAAGGAAAGAAGACTGGAAACCTGGGGCGACCTAACTGACATAAAGGACTGCCCCTCTCTGGGTCTCTAAAAATGGAATATGCTGAATCTATGGCATGCTTCACACCTGCTCACCCGTGCTGCTGCATTAACCTTTTATTTTCTTGTAATACAGGTGCAACAACATTTAGTTTAAAAATACTATGCTTGGATAATTACTTCAACTTTATGGGTAGAAACAGAGCAACGCTCTTTAATTTGAAGATCAGAGTTTAAAAAAAAAAAACAACTCAAATTAAGGAGGTTAAGTGATACCTCGTTTTAAGTGGAGGAAACTAGACCACTCAACAAGTCTGCTACTTCAAACAGAAAGACTGTGAATTATGTTGATTACTTGTCAGTTGAGAAGAAGAGGTCAGAAAAGGCTGCTTTGTTTCTAACTCCTCACTTTTTAGACAAGTGGATCAGAGTAGCTCAAAGAATGTTTCATTTTGAATTGTTCTGAGACTCTATGGACAGAGAACCATGTCTTATTATTTCTCCAACTGGCATTTGATCTATCATAAGCCTAAATAACGTAAGACAACAAGACTCATTAGATTCTTATTAAAGACTAAATCTATTAAAAGATATATAATATAAATAAAAATCTTTGGAAAGAAAATTCTAGATATAAGATATATGGGTTAAAGCCTACATATCTCTAGTAAGTTTCAAGCACTTGGTTATTATCAGCATACTGTGTAAAATTAAACTCTTTAGTATTCAAAATTATCATCTTAAAGCCACATGAGTTAATTTGGCTAAAATGTCAACCAAATTAATGAAAGCTTTACCAAAATACTTTCAAATTCCTACTAGCACATTCAAATTAATAGGTATTCAAAATGTTTGCAGACTCAGCTTTATGTTGACATGGCCTACTGACGTCAACAGAGTTGATAACCTTGTGCGGAGGCAAGACCAACATATACAGATCAGAGAAAACAAAACATTAAATACAATGAAAAGCCACCACAGATTTAGCAGCGAGTAACTTTTGTTACAAAATGAAAATAGTATTTCAGAACACTCAACTTGGCCTCATGGTGGACGATGGATAGGAAAGGAAGAGAAGCAGGCTCCTTGCCTTTCCTCTATCTCACTGCCATCCTGAACAAGGGAAACAATGGTTACAACCTTGGGATGACTGAGCAGAAAACAGGAAAAAGCCTGGGTTCCTGACAACTTTGTGGACCTGCATACCCAGTCCTAACACTAGAACTTCTGTACTTAGTTCTATATGAGTGAGAAATTTCTATTTTGTTAATGCCACTAAAATTTTTTCTGCTATACGCACCTAACTCAAATCCCAGCTGATAAGGAAAAGCAATATAAGCAATCTATTAGGTATCCTAGGTGTTTTCATTAAATAGTAATCAGTTTATAAACTGATAGATGTTAAATTTATTGAGTCAGAGAACTGTATTCTTCACTTCAACCAATACAAGCTGAATAAGATTTTCAAACTTGAAAGTTTCCTTGTCATTGGCAATACAGATTTTTCAAGTCATATTTGTTTCAGAAAACTGATAGTGTAAAGTAGGAAAGTAAGTTCAACAACACATGATTTGTGGGTGTGGCATAAAGGAGCAGTATGAGGGATATCTGTAGCGATAGAAATATTCTGTACCATGACTATATTAATGGCAATATCCTGGTTTGACACTGTACAACTGGGGGAAATTCTGTATTATTTTACAACTGCATGTGATTCCATAGTTATCTCAAAATAGAAAGTTTAATTTAAAAATGCTAATGATAAGCATTAGGAAAACACTAACTCCAATTAAAAGGATTGATTTCACATATTATGGGAAAAAATCAATAAAAGATGAAAGTAATGTATATGTATCACTAAAAAGCTACAGTAAATAATGACACTATAGTATTGGCAGAAGGATAGCCATACAGCTCAATAGAAGGGAGACCAGAAATAGAAAATTCCATTTATGTTTATATTCTGGAAAGGGCAAAATTATAAGGACAGAAAACAGATCAGTGGTTGCCCGAGTTTAGGAGATATGGGCAAGGGCTGATTACAAGGAGGCAAAAAAGAAGGTAGTAAAAATGTTTACGTCTTATTGTGATGGGTTACATGACTGTGTCAAAAGTCAGAACTATACACTAAAAAGGGTAAATTTTATCATAAGAAAGTAATGTACTTTAATTAAGCTTTATTAGTTTAGACTACTTAGGATAAAGGCCTATCTGAATGTAAGTTATGTAATTTATTCTTTAATTTAAATATAACTAAAAAATTAAGATAATAAAATTATACTTATTACTCCTCGCATTCTCAAATTCAAGCTGGAAGCTCAAATTAACTTGAGTATTTTTTACTATCCTTATGGTTAATAAACATTCTTAATATGACAACAATGAAGTCAACATGCTGAGTGATTCACTGACTAGAAGCAGATAAAGAAAGATACAAACATATCTTTATCAAGATAATTCAAAGATAAACACCAACCCATTCGAATGGCCAATCATAGCACATTATTAATGAAGTACTAAATTAATTTGGCATTATAGTACCTTTTATTCATTCTATTTGAATATTAGTGATATACTCACTAGCAGAGTAAGACTTACCTGTGTCGTTTTCTTTCCAGTTTTATTGAGAAATAATTGACATACATCACTGTATAAGCTTAAGGCATACAGCATGGTCTGATTTACATACATTGTGAAATGACTACCACAGTAAGTTCACCTAACATCCAGCATCTCACATAACATCCATTATCTCATACAGTAAAAAGAAAAAAAAAATTTCTTATGATGAGAACTCTTAGGGTTTATTCTCAACAACTTTCCTGTATATCATACAGCAGTGTTAACTATAGTCATCATGTTGTACATTACATCCCTAGTATTTATTTATCTTAAAACTGGAAGTCTCTACCTTTCGACCACCCAATTCTTCCTCCAATTCCCCTCCCCTCCTTGTCTTCTTAATGCAGTTATCTTACTCAGTTCTTTATTAGTCATTCATATGTATTTCACTTATCTGTGCCCTGTACATTCTATCTCTGCTACCAATAGACTATATAATGCTTGAGAATAAGTACTAATGCTTTACTCATATTTGATTATCCACTTGCATCTAACAGTGGTTTTCAGAGAAAACACTGAATTAATTGGCTATAACAAAAAATGACTCAAACTATCCCATCAAGTTTTATTATCTTTATAGCACTGATCAGTATCTGAAATTGTCCTGATTTGTGTATTTCTCTCTTGCACTTGAATGTAAGTCCCAAGTCTTTGTCTTACTACCCTCTTCCCAATACCTATAACAGCACCGAGCACACAACTTATTGAATTAATCACAGAAAATTGGTTTTGTGTCTACTATAAAGTACTCAGTCAGAATATTCCCTACCACCTCTATGGAAAAAAGTAATAAATAATTGCATTTTTCATCCCTGGAAACTGTGCCAAAAGATAGAAAAAAATAAATTAATTAAAATTCTATTTTCTCCCATGCTTGCAGTCACCTTTTGTTGCCACTAGATAGCATTCTTTCATCTGCAAGCACAATATTTGAAAAGAAGAAAGCTTAAACAGCTTGGAATACTGAAGTAAAATAATTAAGGCATCTCTAATAAGTACAGCCAGGGAACCTGTTTAAATACAGGGTCTTTTTTCCCCTTGAATCAATGATCATAAGATGATGCTGATTTTCAGACACTCAACAATATGACCTGGATCACTCTTAGAGTGACTGAGCAAAAGCTTAAAACTAACCACATTATATACAATCCTATGTTTCTTCACACTTTCACATAAATTATAAAATACTCAAGTAAAGTGAAAAGTAAATACTGAGTGATACATCAACTTATAATCTTTAACTCCTTTTTAAGGGCTATCCTTTCATATTTTTTTTCATACTCATTACTCCTCCCAAACAGAACCACTACCTGTGCTTGAAAACTTTACTACTTGTTACCTTGAGCAAGTTTTAATTAACTAAGCTCTGTGTATGAACTCCTCAGCTGCGAAATGAGTGAATAAGCACCTATCACATATGGCTGTTGTGGGAATTAAATAAGATAGTATAAATAAAAAGCTTAGAGCAGTGTCTAGCATATAATAAGCTCTCAAAAGTTTACTGGTATTGTCATCATCTCCCTAAAATGACATATGGTGAACTCTCAAGAACAGTGACTATGAGGTAAAAAAATTAGGGACCGGCTACCAAAAAAAGATGAGTCATCACAGCTGGCAGGCTCTTCACTTATCTCTGACAAGAGCAGGAAGGATCCAACATTTACTGAGTGCTTTATGTACCAGGCCCTATGCTGGCCTCCTAACAAATATTAACCATTGTGACAGACTGTTGCAGTCATGGTCCCCACTGAGACACACCTCTGTGGTCCCCTCCCACATTAATTCTGAATTTGCTCATGTGACTTGCTTTGGTCAATGGAACACTAGCTAATATGGAGCGTGCTGAGGCTTGATATGCACTTACATGCTGGAGCGTGCCCTCTCTTGCTGCTAGGAACCCTGCTCCCACCCTCGGAACAGGTTCCAATTAGCCTCCTGAAGGATAAGAGACCACATGAAAACAGCCACCCAGTCTGAGGCCCCAGACATGTGAGTAAGGCTAGAGTAAACGACCTAGACAATCCAGCCCCAGACCATAAGAACATTCCTGTTTATTGATTTAGGCCACTAAATTTTGGAGGGTGGTTCATTATGCAGCAAAAGCTAATTAATACAACCACCATATGGATGTAGATATTACTTGTTTTACAGATTAGGAAAGAAGGTTCTCAGAACTAACAAGTCAGTTTGGCGCCAAAGGCTTTTTCTACCATACCAAGCCACCTCTACATGCCGTGCTCTGGGGTTCTAGATAAAAAGGGGATCTCTGGGGATTTTATTCTGTATCTCTTATTTAAGCAGTAACCTTTCCTCTCTACCAGCAGTCAGCACACTGTGGCTCATGGGTTAGATCCAACTCATTGCTTGTTTTATATGGTCTATGAGCTAAGAATGGCTTATACATTTTTAAATGGTTTAAAATAAAATAAGAGTACTTTGGGACATGTGAAAGTAATATGAAATTCAAATTTCAGTGTTCATAAATAAAGAATAGAGCCATGCTCATTCATATACTGTCTATGGCTGCTTTCGCACTGTAACAGCAGAGTTGGGTGGCTGTGATGGAGACCATATGGACTTCGAAGTCTATAATATCTATCTGGCCCTTAATTTTTTTAAAAAAAGTGTGCCAGCCTCTGCTCAGAATTCTCTTGGTATATGTCTTTAATTTAAACAAAGGATTTTGCCTGGTCTTTAGTGATGAATAGACTTTCTTTGTACTTTTATCACTCCTTTCCCTTTCATTGGAAATTATTTAAGTTTATGTCATTTCTCTTAGTTCTCTTTTTTTTCCTCATTTCAGTAGGGTTTATTTATTTTTTAAATTGAAGTATTGTTGATTTACAACATTGTATGGCTTCTGGTGTGCAGCACAGTGATTCAGTTACACATATAAAAATATATTCTTTTCCATTACAAGTTACTACAATCTCTTACTTCTCTTTTATCTTTCCTTGGTCTCTGAATTTGTCCAAGAAAGACAGATAGCCTCATTTTTAAAATAGTTATTCAGAACTATTGTGATCTTATATTGGCCAAGTGGAATAGACCACAAAGGAGGTAGAAACTGATGCAGGAGAGAGATTTTATTCAAAAGACCTTCTAACTTCCCAGACCTGAACTTGTGTAATAACCATATAGAAATAAACTTGCCTTTTATTCCTAAACGGGATTTCAGGACAGAAGTAGCTCTACACAGTCTCCTCTCTTTTGTGAGATGAGCCTCTAATGTTCTCCTGCCATAGGAAGCTAAGAACTTCAGAACTACTACTAGTCTACTTCACCACCCTGCTGCTAACCAGTTCACTGAGACACAAATTGAAGTAAACCCCTTATTTCCTTTTATATTAGAAGAAGTGAACCTCAATTTACTTGCCATTCCCCATTTTTATCATTTTCTTACTATGAATAAGACTCCTACAGTAATGACCATAAGTCTGGTAGAGACTCAGCTGACTCTACACTTAGTGCATTACTGCAAAGGATCAATAAAGAAGTTGCCATAGAAACCAACGCCTTTACCTCCAACATTTACCAAAGACTTTTGAGAAGCATTAGACAGATGCCCCTAATGACCAATGCCATCTGAACGCCCTTAGAGCACTGAACAAAATAAATACGTTTGTTTGGTCAGTCTAAACTTCACTGAACTATTTTGTTAAGCATCAAGCATTTATTTGAGTCCATTTAGAAATACTAAAAACAGAAGCATTATATGTTATTTGAATTAAACATGTTTAGAAAAATAAATTCATTTTCAGTTATGTTGTGACTACTTATTAGGGATTTTTAGGGTATAAAAATGTTTTCCTAGGATGGCCTCGCAATTTATACTATTACACAACTAAATAAGGATTCTAAATTTTAACTCTTAAACTTGCAACGACAAACCAGTCAGTCAGTCAGGTTGTAAGTCTGGGTCTCTGGTACATACAACAAATGTATCTAAAGAAGATGGTTTCAGTCTAACTTAGAATTCCAAAGGAAGGACAGCTGTCCCAAAGAGCCTTTTCTTCCCTATTAATAATTATATCGTCAACACACTAGGGTCATCAGGAACTAAAGATGGAAACTACAGTTTGAGGATGTTGCTTAGGATACTCCTTGGCTGAGAACCTGGAATTCTGACCTCAAAGGGGCAGTCGTGTAAGCTGACCAACAGAATGCCCTCTATCTGAAAGAGCTATAATAAATTTAACTAATAAATGTTGCCAAACTTATATACCATCTTTGCATCTAAGTAAGAAGACTTCCTCTTCAGTCCTTTCTACTAATTTATGCTTTTCTCTGTCTTAAAATTTCTAGTTAAATAACCTTTTCCCCAAAACTTCTTGATTAATTCCACCTAGATCCAGTCACTAATATCCAAGTATGCATATTTAAATCAAAATACCTGTATTCGTTCCTCACTTATCTCTTTTATGTTCATCTTATCTTCTCAATATATTTAGTATTTCCTTTTGTCCACAACATTAGTGAATTTTAATTAATTAGGATTCACTAGTATCATTTAGGTTAGCAATATAAAAAGAGCCCAAAGTTCATTTTCTCATTTCCAATTCTAATATATAATAAGTACCTACTCTCTATATTTTACCTTTTTATGCTAATTTTCTCTTACTTCTTTTAGACTAAAGTGCTTAAAGCATTCCACCAATGCAACATAGAAAGCCATAGGGAATATACTATCAATAGTTGGATAGTTAGCAGGGGAGGGATAGCTCTGTGGCACAGTGCATGCTTAGTATGCACGAGGTTCTGGGTTCAACCCCCAGTACCTCCATTATAAATAAATACAGCTGATTACTTTATCCCAAAAACACAAACACACAAAAAAGAAAAAAATAGTTGAATAGTTAAGAGCTGTAGTTGGTTGGTCACTATTTAATTCCAAAATTGATATGAAACTCTTTGGTGCAAATCCAATTTTTCTATTTTAGAGATTTAACCTACATTGGTGAAAAGGTCTGTCATTAAGTTAAAGGTCAGAGGTTATGTGGAAGAATGCAGTTCATTATTTTTAAAGAGAAAATTCACACAAGGCTGGCAAAAGAAGTAACTTTCTCCATCCTCAGAAAAAGGCAATATTCCAAGTAAGCTTTTTAGGAACACATAGTTTAGCTAGTTTATTCAAAACCAATTAAAAATGATGCACATGCTGTTCTGATATAAGAAAATATCCAAACTATTGCTAAGTGAAAAAGCTACTTGTTATTTTCATTTTTTAATTTAGTGTGGTATAGAAAAAAAGAGAACTATCCGCTAATTTTTTGACAGTGGTTACCTCTGGAGGGAACATTTGGGGAACACACTCCAGGCCTCACCCTTTACTTTTCTCTAATGTATATGAATCTTTATAGGTAAAAAAGAGCAGATTTTTTTAAATTGTAAACTTCAGTCTTAATAAGCAGAGCATATAATTTTATTTTTTAATTTAAAGACTTTGGTTTTTTAGACCAGTTTTAGTTTCACAGCCAAGTTGAGAGGAAGATACAGAGATTTCCTATATACTCCCTACCCCGACACATGCATAACCTCCCCCTCTATCAACATCTTACACCAGAGAAGTACACTTGTTACCATGAACCTACATCGGCACGTCATTATCACCCAAAGTCCATAGTTACATTAAGTTCACTCCTGGTGCTGTATATTCTATGGACTTGGACAAATGCATCCATCATTATAGTACCACCAAGAGTATTTTATACTGCCTTAAACATCCTCTGTGCTGCACTTATTAATCTCTCCTCTACCCTCCCCAACTCCTGGCAACCACTGATCTTTTAACTGTCCCCATAGTTTTGCCTTTTCTAAAAAGTCATACAGTTTGAATTATACTATATGTATCCTTTTCAGATTGGCTTCTTTCATTTAGAAATATGCACTTAAGGTTGCTCCATGTTTTTCATAGCTTGATAGCTCATTTCTTTTTAGCACTGAATAATATTCCACTGCCTGGATGTATCACCATATATTTATCCATTCACCTACTAAAGGATATCTTGGTTACTTTCAAATTTTGGCAATTATTAATAAAGCTGCTATAATCATTCATGTGTAGGTTTTGTGTGGACATAAGCGCTCAACACCTTTGGGTAAATAACCCGGGTTATTTTTTCAAAATTCCGGGTCACCCATCAGTATCATGAAAATTTAAATGAAAGCACCTAGCACACTGCCTAGCATACAAGAAAAGTTCAATAAATGCTAGCATACTTTCAATTCTTCAGTGTCTTCTAAGGTTACCAAATTATATATCTTATATGCAGAGCCAGGATAAAGTATACTATAGTTAATTTTTATTCCATCGCCTCCTTTGCTATAAGGTGCCGTTTCTTGCTGCTGTCAGTATTTCTACTTTTAGAAGTACCTTTCTCACACCTGTTGCTTCAAATCACCTATGAATCTTTCACAGCTCCCAGAACATCTTGACTGTGTTTGTAAAATGGCTGAAAACAAGTTGCCCAAAGCCTACTTTAACTGAAAAAAATTACCAAATATACAATTATATTCTGACTCAATTTTTCAAATTCTCTCAAACTTTAGTTCTTTTTTTACACTGAATAATGACTCAACAGTCCAAAATGTTTATTTGTTATGTGATGTTTACCTCCTTTTCTCCTTTTTCCTGATTTAATTCTCCAGTTCTAGGGTTAGGGAAAGAAGATGGGTTTATCACGCAAGCATTTGATTTCTAGTTCACCATCTTTCCAATCCTTCATTAAACAAACGACTATCAGGGTTGTTAAAAAGAAAATGAGAAAGCTGATTGAAACTTGGGTGCCTTGAAATCTACTCGTGTAGCACTTTTTAGATCACATACAAATGTGGAATGACTATCTTCAAAAAACAACTATGTCTGTCTAAGACACTGAAATTGTAAACTGTGGGATTTCCTTTCAGACCTGCAACTGACAAATTTGATTTCAAGTGACAGTGGCCCAGGCAGCTATTGTAGCCTCACATTACTATTGGCATGTTTCAAAAAACAAACAAACCAAACCAAACCAAACAAAACTCATGGCCACCAATAAACACATTCAAATACTAACAAGACACCTACATCAAAAGGGTAGTATTATACAATACAGCTTAAAACATTATATATGTCCTTT
Source organism: Camelus ferus (assembly GCF_009834535.1). Taxonomy (NCBI): domain Eukaryota; kingdom Metazoa; phylum Chordata; class Mammalia; order Artiodactyla; family Camelidae; genus Camelus; species Camelus ferus. Next base: position 40,678,179 of record NC_045701.1, read on the forward strand.
TATCCTGTGAGGCAACCCTGTAAGGCAGGGGTCCATTTAATACATGAAAAAGACTAAACCTTAAAGATTTGAAATTACTTGCTGAGAACTATACAGCTAATCATAAATGGCAGAATTAAAAACTAAGGACACAGATACGGAAAAGTGATTTTGTAAGTCAGCCCCGCCTGAATTTAGATCCTACCATCTACAACTTGAAAGACAGGAACAGACGCCCCATGACTTTTTGTTCACTGCTGTATGTCCAGTGTCTAGAACAGTGCAAGTAAACAGCAGGTATCAGTAAATATATGTTGAGTAATATTACCAAAAAAAGCACTTAACTTCTTTGGATCTCTGTTTTCTTATCTGGAAATGGAAACAGTTAAGTCCTTGCCTGATATCTGCTGATATAATGTATACACAAAGCATCTGGTAGCTATTTAAGAATTAATAGACTTGACTAGCAGTGTTTTTTCCACAAGACCACCCATCCTCTCACTTCTTCCATAGGCTCTAAGGAAGTAGCAGAGGACAAATGTCGGCATGATTGGCAGGCAAGCTGGTGGTAATCAGGATGGGGAGTGTAAAGAAATAAACTGATGTGGCTCAGTCAAGTAGTCAGCTGTTCTCTTTACTACTCTGTCATAGCAATGACAAAAGATCTTCTAGAAGAATCTGTTAGCTGACTGCTAATTTCAGAACAGAAAGTCTTGGTGGGGAGGGAAGCACCTAATCTATACTCATAAGATGCAAAAAAAAAAAAAAAAAAAAGAAAGAAAAAAAAAAAAGAAAAGGGAGGAGGGATATCTAAAGGTAAATGAGACAATAAGAATATTAAGGCAAGAAGACTCAGAGGACCTATACTAATTCAGCCTACAAATGGGCCCATCCATTTCTCTGTAATGTAGCATAATCTTTCCAGTTAATCTAATTCTAATGGATAAAAAACGTCTTTAGGACCAAGGATAAGTACTACCAACAGGGATTGAAACAAAAGGTAGATGCTACTGACAAGTAGAACAAAAGTTAAAAGCAAAGGGACATGGTGCTGCCAATGGTACCATCAAGAATATGAAAAGACAACTCACAGAATGGGAACAAATATTTGCAAATTGTGTATCTGCTATGGGACTTGTACCTAAAAACACAAAGAACACTTACAACTCGGTAATAAAAAGATAAAGAACCCACTTTTAAAATGAGCAAAGGGAAAAAAATAAAATAAAATAAAATGAGCAAAGGACAAGAGTAGACATTTCTCCAAAGAAGGTACACAAATCAATAAACATATGAAACGATGCTCGACATTATTAGTCATTAGGGAAATGCAAATCAATGACATATCACTTCACATCCACTAGGATAAATAAATTAAAAAAAAGATGGACAATCATAAATTGTCCATATGTGAGGATGTGGAGACATTGGAACTCATACACACTAGTGGAAATATAAAATGATGCAGCTGCTCTGGAACAGTCTGGAGGTTTCTCAAATGCTAAACACAGAGTTATAATACAACTTACCAATTCTACTTCTAGGTATATACCCAAGAGAACTGAAAACATATCTTCACACAAAAGCTTATGCACGAATGTTTGTCACAGCATTACTTACAATTGCCCCAAAGTGGAAACAACCCAAGTATCTATCAACTGATTAATGGATAAACAAAATGTGATAGATCCATACAGCAGAATGGATTTTATATTTTATATTTTTTTATTAAAAAATATAATAAAATAAAATATATAAATAAAAAAAATAAAATACTGATAAATGCTACAACTCGGATGAACCTTGAAAAAACTATAGTAAGTGAAAGACACCAAACACTAAAGGGTACATATTTTATGATTCCATATATATGAAATGTCCAGAATAGGCAAATCCACAGAGATAGAAAATAGATGAGTGGTTGCCAGGGGCTGAAGAGAGAGGGTAGTGGGGAGGGCCTGCTAATGGGGACAAGACTTACTGGGATGATGAAAATATTCTCGAATTAATAGAAATAGCCACACAACCTCGGTAATATACTAAAAACCACTGAACTGTACACTTCAAATGAGAAAATTTTACAGTGTGTAAATTATATCTCAATATAGCTCATTTAACCTAAACATCAGAGGAAGATGAAAATGTGGGCACTGTGTAAGCAAACTCTTCTAAATTCACATTCTAACTTTCAAAGAGTGGACAGTCAGAGCAGGAGCACAGATACTTCATGTTGTGGATCCATGGATCCCATGAAGATAGAAAACACCTGCTATTTCTCAGCCACTGGGAGAAATCCATTTAATTCTCTAAATAAGCCCCCTAAGGATAAACCTCATGCCATAGTCAGGTATAAGGAGCCTGCAGATAAAGGTCAATAGGGATACTGAGGAAACTCAACCTGGAGCTTCTCTCATCACTGAAGCTGGATTTGCTCTAGCCGACCCCATGAGGACACCAGAACTTTACCACTACCATCATCACCTCAAAACTGAACTCAATCTCAGAAGCTACACAAGTAGATGTGAAACCAGAAGGGATATATGTTCCTTGGGGACATATTCCAAACGAATAACATCAGGCCAAGTCATTTTTTCATATCGGTGTGATAGATAAGAGTTTATAAGCATGACAGAAAACTAAAAAATCAAAATGGAAAAAGATTTGACTTTTTTTACTTGTTGTTTATTGAACACTTGTGTACCTGGCACTTCATATACAGCATTTCAATCAATCTTCACAATAATTCTACTATATATGCAAAGAAGAGATAAGTGATGTTAAATAACTTGCTAAAAAGTTAAACAAGTTGTAAGCGGGGAGGAGGGGGAGAGGTACAATTCTAAACAAAGAAAATCTAGTCAAGTTTATATATTAAAGTTATTTTAACTAAAATTTAAGTGGAGAGGGGAGGGTATAGCTCAAGTGGTAGAGCGCATGCTTAGCATGCATGAGGTCCTGGGTTCAATCCCCAGTACCTCCTCTAAGAATAAACAAACAAACAAACAAACCTAATTACCTCCTCCTACCAAAAAAAAAAAAGGAAAATTTAAATGAAAAAGGTGAAAGGATAAGGGTGTATGGAGGAACTAGGATCTAATGTTGCAGAAATCTCAAGTCAGGCTTGAAGCTTAATTATAATATAAAATATAATTTTTAATAGAAAAACTAGTCAATAATAGGAGAAAAATACTAAGCCTCTTGGGCCACCAGCAGCATTATTTCCCCAGCAAAATGCCACTATATTGTATATAGGTAGCAATTTGAAATGTGTACAGCACACACACACACACACACACACACACTCTCTCTCTCTTTCTCTCTGTCTCTTTCTCTCTCTCATTTTAGTCTCACAATAACCTGAAAGGACATCATTGTCCAACATGGTCAGTCTGACTCAAAAGCCTAAATAAACCCTTTACTATCACACAATTCTGCCTCCCATAAAACTAGAAATTTATGGCTCTTCTCAAACCATAAACAAAAATCAAAGGTAAAAGTATTCTACTGAAACCAAGTGGTAAATGTGTGTATTATTTACTGTACTTTTTTATTGGTTCTGCCTTAATTCTATTATTATTCTTTATATGTATTTTAAAAATTCTTTTCACATTTACTGCACATTTAAGAAAAAAGCAAAAATTTAAGTGGAAAGATATTTGCAACAACATGAAAAAGAGTTTAACATGCATAGTATCTAATGAAGACCTTTCACAAATCTATGACAAACAAACCAAAAGAAAAATGGGCAAAGGACCTGAAAAGCAGATTAAACACTGAGAAATCATCAGATTTGGCAAAGATTAAAAGACTAAAATAACCAATGTTAGCATGAGTGTAGGGAGCCCAGGCCTAGCCTCTATGGCACTCTGGACCTAGATGTCCCTGAATTACCTCATTCATATGCTTATTTTCATACCTGGCAAATTGACATGTTTGTCTCTCCCTTACCTAAACTCTTTAAAGGCATCTTAATTCTTTTCATATCCCCAGCACCTAACCCAGTGTCTAGCCTCTAAGTGACACTCATGAATCACCTAAGCAACATGTCCACGAAACACCATATCAGAGCAATCAGAAATATCTGGTCCTGAGATAAGAGCAAAGATGGCTAGACTCTGATAGTGTTACTTCCTGAGGCTTCTGCGTCTTACCATCCACACAGGTGCTAAAGGCAAAAAAGTCAACGAGTCTTCCACAATTTCTCCTTTCCCACAAAATGATTAAGAATGGCCAATATGAATTATGAAAATTAAGCAAAATTGTGACTCTCAGATTTCCCATTTCTACAACCCTAATTTACTACTGTCATTAAAGCTACAACTATCTGAAGCCTATTTTTAAGGTACAACAAAAAAAAGCTGTGCGAAAAACACTGAACCACTACATTTCTAGATGGAAGCGATATTCCTAATGTTAAAGGTTAAGGTATCCCAATGATTTGTAAATTAGAAAATACTTTGGCATAAGTCAAATAAAACAATGACTGTAAGGAGAAAAACACTGTCCTGGTCCCCAGACATGGCCGTATTATTCTTGCTGGTGGTACACATTGGTATGTTCTTGGTGGGGTTACTGGTGACATACCAATCTTATCTCTTGAAAATAAAAATACAGTTTTTTCCAAAAGTCACTAGACATATAAAAAATCCTTCAGTTTTTACCCTAGTTGCTTTCACAATTTAAAAAAGGACTTAAAAATTTGATTCTTTACCAAAATGAAATCCAAACAAATTTAGATCTTAAAATAAACATCTCTTGGCTTTTTAAGATTCATGTAGAGTAGCAGTTAATAACTAAAATAGATTATATTAAGATATTATTCTGAAATTACACATAAGGGGGAGAGGGTAGAGTATGCACTTAGCATGCACAAGGTCCTGGGCTCAATCCTCAGTACTGCCATTAAAAAATTAATATATAAATAAACCTAATTACCTATCCTTCCAAAAAACAAACAAATGAAATTACATACAATTCATGATGATTCTCCAAAATAAGATAATAAAGAATATAATTACTTATGTTTGTTATTATTTACTTATGTTCTTTATTATTACACAATTACTTATGTTCTTTACTGTAACATAATATACAATAACTTTTGACTGCTGAAGTTTAAAACTCAAAAAGAAAAAAATTTGCACTCAGGTTAACAAAGAGGAGAAAAAAGCATCCCAAAATAGTCACTGTCTCAAAAGTGAAGAGGCTGTAAAAAGCTTTAATGCAAATAAAGATTACTGTAACAAATATCAGTGACTAGCCTATCATAAATGCTTAAGATTTCAGGAAAGCACTGATAATTTTTAACTTAGTGCCATAGATAATGTCATTTAAAATTTTCATATGTGAAAAATCTGCTTTTTTCTTGAATACCTGGATAAAAAAAGAACTTAGTGGAGTATATAAAACTCAGTCCTTATCTTATCAAAAGAACTACTAAAACCCAGCAAGAAATACAGGCATGTTTAAACTATTAGGTAACATAATGAGAACACAGTAGATATCTAAGATATATCTAAGATTTTTTTATTCTTAAACAGAGACAAAACTTTGATATAGGAGAAGTTATAAAGAAAAAAGAGAAGGAATGTGGTTTTTAAAGCAGTAGACTAATCTTCAAGATACTTTAAGTGAAAAAAGGTATAAATCATAATATGTTACCTTCCACATTAAAAGGGACAGGAGGATGTGTGACTCTGTGTGTGTACGTAACGTTTCTGTATATAAAAATCAGCTCTGGAAAAATACACAAGAAACTATTAACACAAGGATTACATGGGGGCAGGGGGGTAACAGGGTAGCTGGAAAATAGTAAAAGGGAAGCTCTCCTCAGTTCACTGTTTTGTGTATTTTGAATTTGAGCAATGTGACATCAAAAGAAAAAATTAAAAAGTACCTTACCTTGCACCATTGTTCCTAATGACTTCCACAGTTTCTTCAACAAAATATCGATCCTTGACATATGCAAAAATATCATCACAAATTTCATGTAAGCGTGAACGATGTGTAAGGTTGGTCAAGTATAAAACTGGAATAATTAGTGGTTCTGGAAAACTCTGAAGATTCTGTCTTGCTTTTTTTTCTGATTCAAGTGCTTCCTGATAGGTCAGTCCAGGTCTACCCGTCACAGCACAACTCCACACAAGACTGTTGCACAGAATGGTTCGTTCAAAAAAGTCACTGATTAAAAAACAAAAACAAAAATCCATTACCTATCATTTCACAAATTTTACTTTAAAAGCTTACTTTATTGCAAAATTTCACATAGAATTATAGAACTCAAATAAGAGTTTAGTGACTGGTCAACTTACACATTAATACAAACCTAAGAAAAAATACATTTAAACTGGAAAATTTACATTTTACAATTTAGAGGTACATTCAGCCAAAATTGGACTTTGATTTCCATAGTTTTGAAACTGGGAGTGAAACAAAATAAACTCAAACTTTCCCTTTCCTTCTAATTTTTAAGCTTTTTGTTCCAAAGCAATCAAAACACTGATTTAATTCAAGGACTCAACTATGAATTTTAAGAAGCTTTGACATAATACTAGTGAAAAACTGGGGAATCTAAGCAACTATCTCCAATAAGGGAAAGGTTAAGTAAATTACAGTACTTCATAATTAAAAATCAGTCACTAAACAGCATAAGGAGAGTTCTTAAATAACATGCAAATAAGAAAAACAACATTCCAGTCTGCTTCCCTCTTATATTCTTTCAAAGTAAAAGCTTACCAAAACAATACATATAATATGGTCCTACTTACTTTAAAATAAAAAAAGAAAGAAAGAAAAAGGGAAGAAAGGAAGGGAGGAAAGGAAGGAGGGAGAAAGGGAAGGAGGAAAGAAAGGAAGGAAGGGAGGGAAGGAGAGAAAGATAATCTGAGGAAGTATAAAAAACTTCTGGAATGTTATACAAAAATTAAGGTAACAGCTACAGAATGGGGATGGGACTAAGGGACCCAGTGCTTTTCTGCATTGTTGGAATTTCTTAGTATGAGTACTGATTTCTTTTTAAAAATTCTGTTCAGTCATTTTTAAAATGCAAGAGATCTATAATATGGAAAGACTTCTAAGGTATATTAAGTAGAACAAACTCAAATCACTGAATGACATAGTTCCATATGCATTAATTATAATAATAGCAAAAATGTGCGAATATTTGTATCTATACAAATATAACAAACAGATGTTCCCTATGGAGAAAGGGAGGGACTGGGAAGGAAGGAAATAGAAAATTTTGTTCTAAATATTTCTATATAGTTTGAATTTTTACAATGAGCATGTACTCATATTATTTTTATAATAAAAATATTTCTAAAGTAGAAAAGGTTAGATGTATGAAAAAAAAGTTAATAGAGTTGCCTCTAAGTGGTAAGATATGGGTAAATACTTCCCTCCTGAATAATGATATGTAACCAACATAATTCCTCCTTCCTGAAACCCCCCTTTCCTTCTCCTATCATTCTAAAAATTATTAAAACTGTTACATAGTTATTTCCTTGTTAGTATATCTGTATAGGTTATCCTTGTAGCAGTTTAATCTGCAAAGATTTGGGGTAATTCCATTAAGACAGTTTCATTTGTATCTTTGTCTATAGATTCTACAACAACAAAAAGATGAAGTCTATGGAAATAAAGAGAAACTAATCATACCTTAACATAAATGAAATCTAAAGAGATAACATACATATGCCAAGTTGCATGACTAATTCAGTACAAAGAAAATCCTTTTGAAGTATGTACCCTTTAGTAAAGGAGATAATGGATGTCTATCATTAAAATACAAAGTAAAAAGTGATTATTACAAGACAGAGGCAGTTATCCTTCGGGAATTCAGAGGAAGGGAAGGAGAGGCAGGCAAAAAAGACCAAGAAATACTAGAATATTTTTGGGAGGAAGTGGCATTAAGGTTCAGGACTTAAAGGAAAAGTAGAGTTGAGGGGAAAAATGCCAGAGAGAAAAAAGATGAGTATAATCTGTTTCTTATAAGCAAGAAAACCTATGTCAGATAAATAATTTATTAGCTAAGAGAGAGGCAACAGACATACCCAATAGGTGGTTATCAACAATGTGGAACAAAATGAATGAAATGGATGGATGGATTTTGAAAGAGTTCTTATTCAATTTTTACTGCCTAAAACAGCAGTACAGAGAAAGACAAATACTGTATGATATCACTTAAATGTAGAACATAAAAAATACAACAAACTAGTGAATACAACAAAAAAGAAGCAGACTCAAAGATAAAGAGAACAAACTAGTGATTACCAGCAGGGAGGGGATGAAGCGGCAATATGAGGGAAGAGTGAGAAGTACAAACTATTGGGTAAGACAGACTACAAGTATGTACTGTACAACATGGGGCATATAGTCAGTATTTTGTAATAACTGTAAATGGAGTGTAACCTTTAAAATTGTATAAAACTAAAAAAAAAGCTTGCTTAGAAAGCTTTATAAAAGTTTTAAACTTTTCCTATAGAAACAAACATATCTATAAGACTTAGATTCCCAAGCCACATATGGTTAGCACATAATGAACATGAGGTATATGTCTAATAATTTCAACTCTATCTAGTACTACAGGTAGCCTCTGATCAATGGCGAGGAGAGGGAGAGGGGTGCTAATCAAAAATCCATTATAACTTTACAATCAACCCCCTTAACCACACTCAACTGTAAGAAAAATATACTTCAAATCTAGATATCTTACACATTAACTAGTCTCTAAGCCAGTGCTAAAAGAACTAGAATGCAAGCCACACAGATAATTTAAAATTTTCTAGTAGTCACATTCAAAAATTTCTAAAGAAATAGTAATGAAATTAAATTAATACATTTTATTTAACTCAACATATTCCCAACTATTTCAGTATATAATCAATATTGAAATATTTTACTTATATTTGTACCAAGTCTTCAAAATCCAGTATGTATTTTACATTTACTTCACATCTTAATTCTGACTAACCACATTTCAAGTCCTTAGTAAACCCTGTGCCAAAGAATGGCTCCTGCATTGGACAGCACAACTCTAGCCATAGCAGGTCACTATTTGATAGCCTGGGGTATTTGGTGCCCCAGCAGGGGGACAGACTCTACACTGAGCTGCAAAACAGTTTAAATTTGTTACCATTGTTTAAAATACCAAGGGAAGCAATGATAAAAGTGTTACAAACCTCCAGGAAACATGTGGGATAGTCAGTAACTGGTGACGTACCTGCCCTTCACACAGGTTACCACCATCCTCTAGCAAAGTCTCTAGAAAAGTGTTCGTACTGTTTGTTTCCTTTGTGTCCATCTTCTCTACAAAGTTCTTATTACATTATAGCCCTGCTGTGCACCAAGATCTACCCTCGGGGGAGGGAGGCAGAGGACACTACCACAGCGGCCATATTTAAGCAAGGGAAAAAAATCCAAGGTTATTTCTCCCTATTCATTATCCCCTACCAGCATGGCACCATTTCTAACATTACATACCTTCACTTACTTCCATTTCTATAATTCTGCTCTTCATTCATTCATTACACACATTCAAATGTGTAGGATTTTGTTACTAATACTGAACTCTAGGGGATAAGTTACAGTGCCTCTTCAATATTTATATTATAATAATGTAAAATGATGAAACTTTTACAAGGAGCACATTTTATTATTGTGAGCAAAAATTTACAAAATACAAAGTACTATTTTATATCAGTTTAGATGAATATAGATTATTATGTCTCCCATTTATTACTACATTCCGTCAACAATCCTCTTTACCAGAGATGGGTATACCTACTGGCCCAGAAGTCAAATGCAGCCTTTCACTTGTTTTTCTAGTTTTATTGGAACACAACCACACCCATACCTTTATTTAGGTAATGCCCCTGACTGCTTTCTCACTACATTTGCAGAGCTGGGTAGGTATAACAGACACCTGTTTTACCTACCTACGTCCTATAAAGCCTAAAATATTGACTATCCAGCTCTCTAAGAGGAAGTTTGATGACCTCTGCTCTTTATCATTATTTCCTAAGGAAAAATTGCTTCTGAGTTACCAGGTAAAGTACTGGTAAGAACACACTTCTAAAATAAAGTCAACCAACCCTCTAATGAACAAATTAAGGAACAAAGGGCAACATACTGTTGACTTGCTAGGTATTTGGAAAACTTAAAACCTAGTAGAATAAAATGAAAAATGAAGTGACACAAAAACCAGAATCTAAATGCAATTCAGAAAAGGTCTATGCAAAGTGTACTCTGTTTACTTAATGGCCCAAACTATATTAACCAAACATAAAACAAGGTAAGAACGATCTAGCAGAATACTGCAGAAAAGATCTAAGGGACATAAGCAAACTCCCCTGTCCACAGAAAAATTAGCAACTGAGAAATGCAGCCATAGGTTAAAAACTAACATAATTTCTAACTTAAATAGCATATGGTATGCAAGAGATGCAAAGTATGTTTATAAACTCAGAAGAGTGGTAACTGCGAGAAGACAGCATAGGTTTTTCTAACAATTCCCTTCATTGAAGGGGTTATAAGAGCAGGAGATTAGGTGATCATGAGCATGGTGGGCTATACATACCTTACACTATATAGAGAAATAGTAGCTAGATGAAAATTACATTTATTACATTTATTCATAAATGGTCAGGGAAAGTTCAATTAATTAAAAATAAACTTTAGTTTAAAAAAACACTAATGAAATACTACTTTGCACTCTACTTAGTGCTGCCTCAAACAGACTTAGATCTAATAACGTACATGGCAGGCTCCTAAAACCTGCAGATACCAAGCTGGTATAGTAATGAAGTTTTTTTTAATCTAAAGACTAAAACCTTAAGTAGAAATCAACAAAGGTGAAACACTCTAGCTTCATCTTTCAGGACACAACTCATATGTTATCTCCTATTTGAAGGCTTCCTCAACTCCCCAGTAGTTATCAGCTCCATTTTCTATGTTCCCACTACACTGGCTCCATAGCACATATGTGATTTATGCCATTGTGTTATTGACATACATTCATCTCTTACTAGAGGGACAAATTATCTCAGCCTCTCCAAAGACTTTCCAAAGTACAGAGTCAAGAATAAACAAATACATTCTCACTGGCAGTCCACATTCACTTTTATGTATATCTGAAAAGAGAAAGCGTACATGTCAATGGGAAGAAGAGATTAAAGTGTTTGAATCTCAGCTTTACCACATGTACAATATGACTTTGGGTAAGTTACACAATGAATCTGGCTCCCCTTCTGTACAGTGGGAATGATGTCCATAAACAGTGACTATGAAAATTAAGTAAGATAATACAGTATGCCCAACATACTATATGTGCTAAGTTTAGTAAATAATATCAACTCTTACTGTTCAGGTACCATATCTGCAGAGGGCTCTTAGAAAAATACACAGAAGAATAACCTATATGGTAGAGGAATAATGTCAGAGGAACACATATAAGACTTGAGAATCTTCAAAGAGAAAGTTTGGCACTAGGAAGGAGAGTGAGAAAAGGGATTAACTGCAGAGGGATTATCAGCGAACACCTAAAATCCAATCACAATGACCCAAATATAAAATCTTTTATCTATTGCTTAGTGGTAGACTATTTGCAAAGAGGGTTAAAGGTGTGCAGGTTCCTTAGACATGACTCTAGTGCTCTTCTCACAAGACATGGAGTCTATTTCACCCCTCTCCCAATCTGGGCTGGCCTTGAGATTGGCTTTCACCAACATAATACAGAAATGACATTGAGAGATGTCCACACTTACCCTCCTGGAACCCTGAGACAAGCATGTGAAGAAGCCCAAGCTAGCCTTCCGAGGATGAAAAACCACATGGTGAGAAATGCCATCCCAGTATATTAAATCATCACATAGTACACTTTATATATGTTACAATTTTGTCAATTATACCTCAAAAAAGCTGCGCGCACACACACACACACACACACAGAAAGAAAACCCATCCCAGCTGAAGTCCCTGACATGACTGAAGCTGCCTCTTACCCATCTAGCTTCAGCCAAGCCTCCAGCTGACTACAGCTAAATGAGTGAGTACAGAGAGACCAGAAGAAACCACAATGGCAACCCACAGAATAGTGGGCAAATAAAATAAGTGGTTGTTTTGAGCCACTAAGTTGTAAGGTGGCCTCTTATACTACAATCACTGATATACATATTCTGTCTAAAGAACAGAAACATGGTAGCCTGCTAAGGAGATAAAAGGTTAAAACTCAAAAAGGAAAGTATTTAGGAATCTGTTATACCACCCACAGAAAAAGGATTCACAGACCCTAATATCTGGGTCATGTGGCAGACTTATTCCTAAGGAGGAGCTGGACACCTAATTTGAAGACACTAGTGATCAAGATCAACTTTCCTTGAAAACTCTATGCTTACCAAAGGGCTTTCTGATAATAAGATTTCATACATAGCTGATTATCAGTTTGGGAACTGGTCTATGTATTTACATTTTTCCCCACTGTAAATTGATGGCATGCTGGTTTGTATATATCTAGAACTTAATCACTTCAGAGTGTAGCAAAAAAGTCAAATGTCTGAGCAGACAGGAGACAGTTGTAGCTACATAAAGATCTAGGCAGGCAGCTTGAATCCCAAGTAATGCCCCCATGTTTTGAGTGCATACTTATTGCAAACTTTAATAATAGGAAGAATTCTCCATAGTAGGTATCATGAGATGGTAAATAAGAACACAAACTTAGAGTTTTAGGTATGTGAGTGAGAATTCTAGTGTCACCAATTGCTAGATAGATGGTTTTTGACACTGATCTTGGACTTACTCTCCCTACCTCAATCCCAGCTTCCTCATCTGTAAAAGAGGGTTGTTGAAAGGACTGAATTTAACAAGTGAGGGGCTGATGAACAAAACAGGATGCCTTATAAACTAGTCAAACACTTTTCACTGGAATGCCAGGTTGAAACAGAAGCTGGTTTGTCAGAGATGTTGTGGAAGAGATTCCCACACTTTATATGTATTTCCCATCACTCAAAGATGGGAAATACATGTCAATTCCAAGAGTCTAAAATGGCTAAAAGAAGTGATTTTATTTTGGAAATTAAATTCACTAGGTAATACAACAAATCATTTTTCTGTTCCACAAATCTAGAATTTCTGGTATTCAGACCTGACTATTCCATTTTTGAACAATCCAAAGACAAAAAAAGAAAAAAATTAAAACAAAATTGTTGTGAGCTAAGTAAATTACAGGATAAATTTTTATCTCATTTAAGAGATTAAGTTTTGCACTTTATTCTTTTTATCTATGAGCTTTGTTTTTCTTGTGTTTTTTCCCTAGGTTCCATGTATACGTGAGATCATACAGTATTTGCTTTTCCCTGTGTGACTTACTTCACTTAGTATAGTGCCCTCTAGGTTCATATGTATTATTGCAAATAGCAAGATTTCATTCTTTTTTAAGGCTGAATAATATTTCATTGTGTATATATACCACATCTTCTTCACCCATATATCCATCAATGGACACTTAGGAATACATACCTTGACTATTGTACATAATACTGCAATGAACATGGGATGCACATATCTTTTTGAATTAGTGGTTTCATTTTCTTTGGATAAATACCCAGAAGTGGAATTGCTGGATCATATGGTAGTTCTGTAATTTTTTGAGGAACCCCAATACTGTTTTCCATAATGGCTGTACCAATTTATAGTTCTACCAATAGTGCACAAGGGTTCCCTTTTCCCCACATCTTCCCCAAAACTTGTTATTTCTAGTCTTTTTAATAATAGCCATTCTAACATACGTGTGGTGATATCTCATTATGGTTTTGATTTGCCTTTCCTTGATTAATGATGTAGAGCTCCTGTTGGTTCTCTGTATACTGTCTGTGGAAAAATATCTACTCAGATCTTCTGTTCATTTTAAAATCAAATTGTTTTGTTTTTTGCTATTAAGTTGTTTGAGCTCTTTATGTATTTTGAATTTTAGCCCCCAATCAGATATAAGATTTACAAGGGGGAGGGCATAGCTCAAGCGGTAGAGCACATGCTTAGCATGCATGAGGTCCTGGGTTCAATCCCCTGTACCTCCTCTAAAAATAAATTAAAAAAAAAAAACCCTAATTACCCCCCCCCCAGTAAAATAAATAAATAATACAATATATGTGGCAGTCTCATTTAAAAAAAAAAAAGATTTACAAATATTTTTTCCCATTTAGTAGGTTGCCTTTTCATTTTGTTAATGGTTTCCTTCACTGTGCATAAGCGTTTTAGTTTGATGTAGTCCCACTAGTTTATTTTTGTTTTTATTGCTTTTGCTTTTAATGTCAGAGTCAAAAAAACCACTGCTAAGACCTATGTCAAGGAGCTTACCACCTGTGTTTTCTTCTAGGAGTTTTATGGTTTCAGGTCTTACGTTTAAGTCTTTAATCCATTTGGAGCTAATTTTTGTGCATGGTGTGAGAAAGTGGCCCAGTTTCATTCTTCTGCACTTTAGCTTATGCATTCGCCAACAGTTAATGTACTATTTTTAATGAGTCTTCTTTACTTATGGAAAACAGGTCAAACAAGAGTTAGCAATTAGTTAAAGAGAATACAGTTCAAACAAATAAAGGAGTTGGTACTATGTAATCAGTAAGAATCCATCTTTGTCATAGTCCCTGCCTCAAAGAATTCAGAGTCTAGAAAAAGACAAAATGTGATGCAACAAACACACTGCATTACAGTGCAATAACTGCAGATGTTAACACTAGCTAAAATGGAGGGGGTGACCACTGCTGCTAGAAGGACAAAGGAGGAAGTGTTAGGCTATAACATCAAGTAAGATAGACAAGATGGTATTTAACAATTAAAAGGTCACTGGCAACCTCTAATAACCAGAGTTAGGGGCAAAAGTTACTTTGCATTGTGCTGGTAAGTGAACAAGGTGGAGACGTGCAGTGAAACTCTTTGACACTGATTAGAGAAAGTTATATTCAAGAAATCAAAAACCTGAGCAAATAGGTGAGCATAGTGATCTTCAAACAAATACAAAAGAAAAATGTTCAAAATTATGCACTTAAAGGATAATCTTCAAATTCACATAGACCAATCTGTGATTTAATGAATTAGTGAAAACAGAAGTTTCCTTCATAGTTTCTCCAGACTTGTGGAAAAGGTCCGAATACCATAATCTGCAGATCACCATAAACCATCCATTATGAATGCATTTTTAGAAAGATCTCTTTGTAATTATCTAAGAGAAAGTAATCCAAATTTTAACACAATTAAATGGCAGTCTTCTTCCAATTTTGCCAATTCAGGGTTATAAACATTAATACCCAAGAACACCAGTAGTTCTGCTTTGCTCAGAAGAAATGATTAAATACCTTTGCTCTCAAACCAATCACTTCTCTTAAACTGCTCTTGATTTCCAAAAATATAAACACTTCAGCGCAGAGAAAACAGAAAATTTAAAAACTAGTTTTTTTTTTTTTTAAGATTTTAATGTCATTAAGACTACAGAGGACACAGTTCCTTAAAATTAATGGAAGGTTGGTATGGAATACCAAAAATCTCTCCCTTTATTTGGCATTTCAGATTTCTCCACGATTATAATAAATCATTAAGAACCTAAGTATCTAGGAAGTGTTTGATTCAAGAAGGATAATGGCTATATTCATGCTCCCTTCTAAAGTGAAAAGAGTACCTCAAAAAGGTAAGAGTGCTTATATAAAAGGAGATACGTTTGAAATTTAAGTCCACATCCTTATTTTGTTGGCACTTTTAAATTCATTTTTTGGAAAAAAATCAGAATTATCAAGGATTTTAACTTAAACTTTCTTTAAAAATAAGACAGCATCCTTATCAAGTTACCTAATCCAAGTTCACTTAAGTAGTTACAAGAGTGAACTCTATTTGAGTAACAAAACAAGTCTGTACAGGAGCAGAGTAAGATGTGCACTCCTATTTAAAAGTACTGTCTGCTGAAAAATCTCTCTAGATATAACATGTTTGCGTGTAACTCCCTCTGCGGAGCTGAAGAAAAAGAAGGCTTGCTTAAAATAAAAGCTCAAAGGAACTGTCTTTTCTAACTTCAATACTCATTTCTCAGACAGGTGCAGAGTTTGCCTAAAGCCCTCTCTTCATCAAACCCCCACTCAGAAAAGGTGCCTCCTACACACAATTTATTTGGTTCCTATAATACTTGGTTTCTAAGCCACAAAGGGATTCCTTCTGAGTGGAGAGGATAAAGCGTAAGAAAAAGGGAGGATCAGGCTGTTTCAGTGATTGATCAATTCAGGTTCTCACTTGGAGATCCTGTTTAAACACAGAGCTCTAAAACACCCCGTTGTTTGGTGTCACGGGACAAGGGGATCTCTTGGGATAAACCAGGCGAGGGACTAAAAATTTAGAGGGTGAAACTACACACGCAGCAGCTCCGGATTCTTATCAAAACAATAGCGAGTGGCACATGTCAGGCGGCCCACATGCGCAGGGGGATAAAGGAGAGGCTGGCTGGGGCTGCAGTTGAACTTGTCTTAACCCCCTCCCCCAACTCCCACCGCTGCCCTGCCGGCTACGCGAAAGTGAAAACGAGGGGGCGCCCGGGGCCCTGCTCTCTCCCCCGCCCAGCCCCGACTTCTTCCTCACCCGGTCTCCCGGGGGCGGAGACGCTGAGTTCCCCGGGGCCGAGAGTTAGTCACCAAGAAGAGGCGGTGACAGAACGAACGGCTGGCTCCGCACACTCCGAGGCCTAGCCGCACGGGACCGGAGGCGGCCGGCGGAGTCTCTGGTGTCCTGGGTCCCCCGGCCCCCGGCGAGCCCCCTTCTTCCCCGAATCCCAGCTCCGCTCCCCACCCCACCCCAGCCCCAACCCAAGGCAGCTCCAACGTCAGGCTCCACTCCCGACCGAGGAAACGACGCCCAGCCCGGCCGTTTCCTGCCCCCGGGGGCGGGGATTCCCTCCCCGGGCCGGGGGACTGCGGCTCCGTGCCGCTGACCCGAGCGGGGATCCCCTTGGCCGCCGGGCGGGGATCCCGGAACTGGCCCCGGAGCGCGCGTGTGGCCGCGGCAGGGAGGGGCAAGGCGGGGAGTTTCCGCCGCTCGGCGGCCGGGCGGCAGCCGCGACTACAAGCGATCCCCGCGGCCAGCGGGGGACCCCAGCCTCCTCCGCCCAGGCCGGCTCTCCCCACGCGCGCCGCCGCCGGTCGGACTGCCCGGGGGCCCCGCGCAGTCACCGGGTCGGGCTGGGGGACCAGAGAAACTCGGGCCCGCGGCCACCCGTCACTTTCTAGTCGCCCCGCCAGAAGCCCAGGGCGAGGAAAAGAAGAGAGACAAAAGGGCTCTGGGGAGGGAGTCCCCACACTCCCCCGCACCCCCCGCGCCCGGCCCGGCCCTTACTCGTAGTGGCGGAAGATCTCGTTGGTGACTTTACAGTAGAAAACTTCCTCGTCGGGCCGCAGGTCCGCGGGCGGCTTCTGTCTCACAAACGGCTTTCGGTGTAGCAGCGGCATCTCGTGTCTGCCGGCGGGCTCACCCGGACCCTCGGCCGCCCGCGCCGCCCCGCTTCCCTATCAAAATTGGAGGGAAAGGAAAGCCGGTAAGGTGGAGAGCGCTCGGCGGCGGCGTGGGCCGGTCCGCGCGCCGGGGGAAGCTCGACTGCCTTTTGTGTGACTGACGCGCCGCGGCTTCTACCGGAGCCGAGGTCGCTCCTGTCGCGGCCAGGGTTCTGAGAGAGCGGAGCCGCCCCACCTCCGCTCGCCCCGCTGCCGGCTCACAATGGGGCCGGACGCCCAGCCGCAGGCCGGCGGGCGCTGCGGGAGCGGCGGCGGCCCCCTCCCCCAGCGCCCGCTCCCTGTCCGCCGCCGCCGCCGCCGCCGCCGCCGCCGCGGGGCTCACAACGTGCTCGGCGCGCTGCCGGCCCGCCCGACGCCGCGAGGGAGCTCGCTGCGGGCGGACCCCGGCGCCGCTCCGCTTTGTTCCCCCACTCGCCTACACTTCCCTGCCGGCGCTGGCCGGCTCCCGAGCGACCACACCGAGCCCCTCACCTGCGAGCACGCCGGCTGCCACTTATCCACCTTCTCAACTATGAAGGCGGCGAGGGGAGGCTCTGTCCTCCCCGGGGGTCGCTTTTCGCCGGCCCCGCCGCGCCGTCGGCCGCCGCTTCTCCCGCTGCCACGGCCTGGCTCCGCGCGGGGGATCGCGTCCCACCGCCACTTCCCCGCCTCTCGGAGCTCCTGGGAAGTTTCTGATCTACTTTCGGCTCTGAAGGAGGAAGAGCTGTTGGGAGGAGCTTTACACTTCTCGCTTCTACCTTTTTATTGGCTGCTCGATGACTTTTACAGCCTGTCACTGATACAGGAAGAGACGGCGGAGAGCTTGGGAGAGCTACATTATTAATTAATGGAGCAACCCCTTGTGAAGAATCAGAAGCATCCTCCATGTTTGAGATTATCAGCCCAAAGATCTAGGAAGAGCGCTGGGGTTTCATAAACACATGGCTAACAAAGTAAAGCCTTCATCTTCCAGTCTGGCACCAGCGCTTGGTTCGACGATGGGAAAAGGATTCTAATTAAGACTTAACTTGTATTTTAAAGATGGGAAGAGAGATGAAGAATAAGAAATGAACAGTATTTTGATATTTTCTTCTTTTAAGTTAAAATTCTCATGTCTAAAAAAACTTCGCTTGTGTAAACAAACGTTCATCTTGAAAAGAAAATACCTTTCTTGACAGCAGTTCTCTTTAATAATTAGGACAATTCAGTCAAAGACTTAGCAGGGGAAAAGACAAAAAAAGCGTATGTCAGAAAATGTCATCATGCCTATAGGACCCCCCACATATTTAAAACTAGAAACACCTTTAAAAAGTAATATTCAGAATACGGGGCTGAAAATATTTTGCAGAGGATCAGCATTTAATTCAATCACACAGAATTTTAAAGATTATGGATTTACTAGTGACGTTTCTCCTAAGGCAACTTTCCCATATCTATGATTTCCATTTGTGAGAATAATTTTAATGCATATGATACATGTAATTTTTGAATTAAAAAGAATTTTGAAACTACAAATAACTCCAGATATTTGCCAGCTTTGTACTAATTTTTTTTTTGCTACTGCCCTTTTTTGCTTATTTGCAGATTAGCATCTAAGAATGGGTCTAAAAGTAAATTTGAAGACCCGTCATTCAATGAAGGATGTAACTAATTACTATGAAATGATCTTAGTTATAGAAAGTGTGGGATCATCTTTGTATCTTCAAATTAAACACATATGTACGTTGGAGCAGAAAATGTTAGTAATCTATTCAATCTCAAGAGTTATCATTTTTAAACTTCAGATACTTTTATGGTAGGTAGCAAAATAAAATTTTGTGATTCAAAAATTATTAATAAAATTAATACCTGTAGTGGACAGACACAGAAATCAAAGAGGCTTAGAAATACTCTCAGTAGCAAAAATATTTTTTAGCCTGGATAAACTCTTCAAAAAAATTATGCATTCAAAGATGTGGTGTTTCAAACTTACCTCCAACTAGTACACTGAGTGACAATATAGAATTTCCTACCTAGAAAATAATTTTCCAGGTGAAAAATTTAGAGCCCACAAAGATAGACTCAAAGAAGGGACAAGGAGGATGGATAATTTTTAACCCATCCTGAAGCATCACTCTCACAATTCAAAATCCTAACTTAATTGTTAAGATGAAAATAGATGAAATTTTATCTTATTATATAGTATTTACATTTCTTAGATCTCACTATTTGATAAGCTGCTAAAATAATCTTGTTAAAATTATGATCAAAAATAGTAATCTTAATTTTACTTTCACAAAATACAAATTTTTAAACAATTGGATTCTTTTTCTTTATACTAATCTAAGATTGAAATTTTATTCTACTTCAAAATACCATCATCTCAATTTCCCCACTATCTTACTCAGATTTCAGTACCATCATAACTTATTCTCTGAGTTACATACATAGTATTTATTTTAATTTGTTATATTTAATAAATGTTATTCTTTCAGAACATGTTTAGTAAATTACAATTAACATGTTTAGTTTTTTTTTTTAATTGAAGTATAGTCAGTTTACAATGTGTCAATTTCTGGTATACAGCACAATGTTTCATTTATATATATACATACATATATTCTTTTCATATTCTTTTTCATTATAGGTTACTATAAGATATTGAATATAGTTCCCTGTGCTATACAGTATAAACTTGCTTTTTATTTATTTTATATATAGGAGTTCGTATCAGGAAATCTGAAACTCCCAATTTATTCATTCCCACCCTCTTTTCCCCTGGTAACCGTAAGTTTGTTTTCTGTCTGTGAGTCTGTTTTGTAAATAAGTTCATTTGTGTCTTTTAAAAAGTTTAGTTTTTATGTTTATAATGTTTGATCAAATTGATAGCATTCTTAAGCTACCTGAAAATAACACTTCTCTTTAAGTTATCCTACACATTTACTACTAAAAGCTTACCTAATGTATTATTTATTTCATATTTTGGTATTATGAACACCTCCGTGCTTTATTAATTACTACTTCTTGGCTTTTGAGGAGTAAAAAGCTCACTGTTGTATTCCGAAAGTATACTGTCATGATACTGTCATGAAATATGACTTTGTGTAAAAAAAAATTGCAAATATTGCAAAAGAAGCTGTGAAAGTTAAGGTATCATAAAGAAAAAAGAGAAAACAATGACGTTAATTTAAATTTTTAACAATTTAATTCTGTTAAATATTTGTACTCCTTGTATGTGCCAAGACACTGTACCAGCTCATGTAAAGGATACAATATAAATGTATCTTGGTCTCAAAAAATGTGCAGTATTGTAGGGAAGGGATGATGGAAAGACAAACAATTGAAACGAACTGTGTGAGTCCTAATGATCATGAGTGATATAATGCAAAAAGAGAAGTAGAAAAGATGAAAAGAAAATGTGGACAGGGGACCTAGGGTCAGTCCTAAATGAAGTCATCCACAGGGCGTGATCTGAAGGGCAACAGAAAGCCCATGTTCCAGCACATCTTCCCCAGTCTCAAGATGCAATCCTCCACCCTCTGTCACCCCTCTGGTTGAAGACACCAGTAGCCCCCACTTGAATGCAAAATGTAAATATACTAGTTAGACATGACATATATTCATCTAACTTCATCAAGACCTAGTTTAATATTTGAGAAGGTATACTGCCTTAGGTAAAAGACAAAGCAAGACTATGAAAAAATATATATGTTTAGGGGGTAATTAGTTTTATATATTTGCTTATTTATTTTAATGGAGGTACTGGGGATTGAACCCAGGACCCTGGGCATGCTAAGCACACACTCTACCACTGAGCTGTACCCTCCCCCCTGAAATACATAGTTTAAAAGCTTGAGCCAGAATACTTTTCCTGATTAAGAAAGGCTTTACTTAGGTGGTTTTGTGATACAGTAATTACTTAGAACTGAAAGGAACATTTGAGAACTCTTAATTCTCTCATTTTGCAGCTGAGGAAACTGAAGCACAGGAACTGAAATCTAGGCCTCCTGACTCTAGTCTCCAGACCACACTACTCTTTCTGTGGATTCAACAATATCTAACTTTCTTGTATACCCTAGTCACATTGTATCTATAAATGAGCTAAAATGCCACTACAAATCCTTCTTAAACTGCTAAAATGTGTAGGGGACAAAATATTTCACTCGTGATCAGAAATAATACTTAATTTTTGAGAATCATCCAGGGAAGCAATAAGGGGTAATAAGAATCTTAAATCCATCTACTTGAAGAGCTGGTGAGTTCCATCTCCATGCTTCAGTTAACACATCTAACAAATACAAACACTTCATGCCTCTTACCTCTAAGTAGCAGTTATAAAAGTATTTAGAATATAGCTGAGAAAGATGTCTTACAACTATATGCAAGGAATACCTTCAACTTCATAACTCCTTCCCTCAGTATCTCTATCTGACACCTATCTCAACTTTTCTATGTTCTTTCTCTCTCTTTTTTTTTTTTTTTTATTGAAGTGTAGTTGATTTACAACATTGTGTTAGTTTCTGGTGTACAGCATAGTGATTCAATTATACATATATGTATATTCTTTTTCATAATAGGTTATTGTAAGATATTGAATATAGTTCCCTGTGTTATACAGTAGGTCCCTGTTGTTTATCTATTTTATATATAGTAGTGTGTATCTGCTAATCCCAAACACCTAATTCATCCATCACCCTTTACCCTTTGGCAACCTCAGGTTTGTTTTCTGTCTGTGAGTCTATTTCTGTTTTGTAAATAAGTTCATTTGGGTCTTTTTTTAGATTCCACATATTCTCTTTTTAATGTCTCTCTAATTCATAGCATCTTGCCTATTAAAATATTTTTATATATTGTTCTTTAGAAGCAATAAATATGTTTCCCTTCATATCTGAAACCATCGGCCTAGTATTAGGATAGTGGTTCTAGACATTAGCTGCCCATTGAAATCACCGGAGAGATGTCTGAAAGATATTAATGCCTGGGTCATACCCTAGACCCATTAAAACAATCTCTAGGTTAGGGACCCAGGCATTCCGGCTTTAAAAATCTACTCAGGTGATTCCAAGGTTGAGAACTACTATGCTTTGAGGAGATTGGATTGTTAATACTAAGAAATAATGTTAGCAAATTTGGAATTCATTTTTTATTCAACCCCTTGTGATTAAATACATGGATTATGGATGTAGTAAGGATTGAAAGAATAGTCTATGGCCATCATCATCATCACAGTAATAGTTAACATTTAATGAATGTGTCTAGCTTGTCAAGCATTGTGCTAAGGGCTTTAAATGAATCATCCATGCAGTTCTCACAACAAAGTTCTATTTATCATTTCCATTTTACAGATGAAGCTGTTGAGGCTCAGATAGGGTAATTAAGTAGCAAGCCCAAGGTCATACAGCCTAGAAGGAGAAAAGCCAAAACTATCAACTCTGGGGTCCAAGCTCCTTACTGCTACTCTGTTTCCATGGGACTGATTTGCTAATCTAGTTCAGATATAAATTAAAACAGGGAATTTGAGCCAATGCACTAGACAGTTTAGAACTTGCAATGATTAAGAATGCTCATTAAAGGAAACCATGGAGAACTTTAAAAATTATCTCAGAGTGTGGAAAGCCTAAGTACTATAACACAAAGCCCAGAATCCACAAAGATAACTTTGTAAAATAAAAATTTTAAATTTCTGCATGACAAGAGTGCCCACAAAGTTGGAAGACAACTATCAAACTGGGAAAATAACTATTTGCAACTCACTGACAAAGGGATAATTTCCCTAATCCCTAGTATATAAATAATTTCCTATTTCTCTATCATATTAGTAATAATAAATCATAATAACCCAAGAGAAACAAAAAATATATAAATTCCTTTTAAAAGATATGAAGATTCTCAGCCTCACTCATAATAAGAGAAATGCAAATTAAGACTATATTGATCACTGAAACATGCTGTATACCAGAAATTGACAACATTGTAAACTGAGTATACTTCAATTTTTGAAAATGATTTAAAAAAATTACACCGAGAGGACATTTTTCATCCTTCAGATTTGTAAAGATCACCTTAAATGTTGGCAAGTCTGGGGGAACAGGCACAACCTCTATAAAGGTCAAATTGGCAATATTTATCCAAAATTACAAATGTACATAAAAGTTCCATCTCTGGGAAGATATGCTACCAGTATCTTTGAACTAAGACTCTATTTTGGCTTTGTTAGGAATAGCATGATATTAAAATTAATGGAAATGTCCATTATTAAATAAATCATGATATGTCCATACAATGGAATAGTATGCAGACATAAGAAAGAATGAGAAAGCAAAAAAAAAAAAAAAAGTGCATTAAAATATGTGTGGAGGCTTAATGTATACCCACATTTGCATAAAATGTATCTGTAAAGATATATTGGAAAACAACACACTGGTTGCCTTTGGAAAAGGAGTTGCTAGGGGACAGGGATCAAGGGAGACTTTTCACTTGTAGAAAGATGAGTACAAGTTTTTAAAATACAGAGATTAGATGGCAAAGCAGCAGATAAGGACAGATAGATGATGTAATAAAGTCTTTCACTTAACAATTGGAAATAAGTTTAGAACTGCAAATAAAAAGTAAAAATGGCTGTGTTAAATATTATACAGGGGCTAGAATAGTGCTTTTCCCATTATAGGAGTTCAATACATATTTGTTGGGTAGATGAATGGTTAGATGGATATATAAAATAAAAATGTAATTTGATCATAGTGAAAGAAATAGAATCAGATAGATAGCTGCTTTCATCTTAACATGGAAACAGAATTTAGATTACATGTTTCCAAGAAAGTCTTTCTAGACTGTTTAATTATTAGTTATATATCAATTTACAGAACAAGGCATACTGTATTCAGCCAAATAGATTTATTATTTTTTTTTAAAATAAGACATACAAGGAAAAAGTAGAAGTTTTAAAATTTTGAATTACAGGGTTCTTTTTCTTATTCTTATCAGCTTCAAAACTAATTTTTAAGTTTTAGTTTATCTATATAGTAAAACAGCTACTAGATAAAAGTTGCACTAATATTTGCCATCTCACTAACTTCTGTTAATACTGTGTATAAAATACTGGAACAAACTACTTTGTCCTCTTTCTCTTTAGTGTTCAAGCTATAACCTATTATCAGATATCATTTTAGATATTACTGTATAATTTTTAAAAATTTTCTTAATAAGATTTACTACCATGCTTGGAACAGGGTAGGCTCTCAGAACCTATTATAGAAAAGTACTACGTTCTGTTATTTTTCTTTTCTTCTAATATTTAAATAATTACTATTTATATTTATGACTAGAACCATATCTTGTTTTTTTACCAGTCAGCTCATGCGGTTGAAACATGGTATTATCAATATAAATACTGCGAGTGTGACACCAATACTAGCCCCATATTGCAATGCATCCATGGACTATCCAGCAATTATGGAGGAAGAGATAGAATTAACAGCTAAAATTCAGAAACCAGTTTTGAACATATTACCACTAAATTCTAATCTAAGAGTTCCTGATGAAACATGCGCTAATGCTACAGGCACTATAAAATGAAGCCTTTAGGGTTTTCTCCCTTCTATTTCTGTTGCCATCATCATATCTAGAACCCAGGAGTCATGCTACTATCCTATTTTCTTTGGTCTAAGGGTTGGTCAAAACACCTATCTCTTATTTCCTTTGCAAAAATGAAATTTATCTTTTTTAGCTACCAGTAAACTGTTTCACAATA
This sequence comes from Camelus ferus, assembly GCF_009834535.1. NCBI lineage: Eukaryota > Metazoa > Chordata > Mammalia > Artiodactyla > Camelidae > Camelus > Camelus ferus. Next base: position 40,703,400 of record NC_045701.1, read on the forward strand.
ACTTCTTAGCACCTAAGCACCGCATGCCTGACATCAAGGGACCAGTTTACCTACCAGAACAAGCATCCTGCCGATTTCAAGTACAAAAATGAAATTCTCCAGCACTAAACACCTTTCCCCCAACCCTGACCATTTCAAACTTTCTTCTTAAAGACCTCACTCTCAGTTCCAGTGTGGTAGGCAAAATAATAACCCCCAAAGCTGTCCAGAACCTAACACCCAGGATCAGTGAATATGTTATCTTACATGGCAGAAGAAACTTGGCAATTATCATTCAGGTTAAGGACCTCGAGATAGGGAGAGCTGCCTGGATTATCCAGGTGGACCCAGTCTAATCACTTGTGTGCTTAAATGTAGAGAGGCTTTTCTGGGTGTGGTCAGAGATAGATGGGAAGACTGACTAAGGTTAGAGAGATACGATGTTGCTGTTCTGGAATGGAGAAAGGGAGCCACAAACCAAGGAATGCAGTGGTCTGTAGAAGCTGGGAGAGGCAAGGGAACAGATTCTCCCCCAGAGACCCCCAGAGAGGAACATGAACTGGCCTACACCATTATTTTTGCCCAGCGAGACCTCACTGGACTTCTGACCTACCACTAAGCTTCCGGTAATTTATTAGAGTAGCAATAGAAAACTAATACATCCAGTATGAAAATATTCTTAATTCCCAGCTGATTTTCATGGAAATAGTGAAGATACCTTTGAACTTGAAAGATTTAGCTCTTTCAAGCTAAGGCTATTAGCAACTCCTAGACTTTTCTGGAATGATTCAACCAACTGCTACCTCTTCAAGTTGCAAAAATTCATCTAGTCATTTCATAATGCATCATTACCTTAACCATACATAACCATAACATATATCCAGTCAGAATTAGTATGTACATGGTAAGAGGATGATTATAAATGGACAAAGACTTTCCCCCCTTCACTAGTTTCTATGTCTTCAGACGTTCCTTAGGGAACTTGCTCCATCAGTCCATCTTCCCTCTGATATCAAGCTTTCCTTCACCACTGAGATCTCTGCCCTTAGACTGTAATCTAGTGCAAGCCTCTCTCATTGGTGGTGGAGAGGATTAACTACATCTTTCTTTGTCTTCAGCACTATTTCTCTTCTTATCCAACATTTAGAAAAGGAAACCTATGTTCCTTGTTTCTACTTCTTTATTTCTCAGCCCTCTGTAGCCTCCTTATACTCCCTGAAAACTGCTTTTGATTCTGACTCCATAAATGCTAAATCCAACAGACTGTAAGCAAGGAAGAGTCCACCTTATTCACTCCGCTCCTTGACATTCTCTCCTACCTTGGCCTCTGTGACACACTCTCCCCTGGTTCTCCTCCTACCCCTCTGAACTGCCCCAAGTCTCTTTGGCATCACCTCTTCCTCCTCAGCCTATTCCCTAAATCCTGGTGTCTCCCAGATTTCTTCCATCCATTCTTTTCTCCTGTCGCTCCTCAGGGAAGCTGTCTCTAAACCAGCATGTCCTCCTGACTGCCCCCATTCTCATTGGAATATGAGATCCTCTAAAGTCTTCTTGTTTCCTTAGGGACTATACCACACCTCCTGGAAGATTTTTGTTTAATGGGTGATTTTAAACCTCTTTAAACAAATTTTTATTGAAGTATAGTTGATTTTCCTTGATTTTTGAGATGAAGAATGATTCATCAAACTGACATTTTATAAAGATTAATCCAGGTGTGGTATGTAAGACTGACTGCATTGGGTAGAGCCTGGAGGCAGGGGAACCAGTTGAGAAGGCCTAGGAGAAGTACAAGTATGGAATGACAACAGCCTGAATTATTGCTTTGGCCATGGAAAGGAAGAAAAACCAGGAGAAATATTTCAGTTATGTCATCAAGACCGAACTTGATGACACATTAAGGAAGAAAGAGGAAAAGTCAGAGATGACTCACAAATTTCAGACCTGGGAGACTGGAAAGGTCCTAATGTTAACAAAAATGGGATAATCGGGTATAGGAAAGAAAAGAAGAAGGAAAAAAAAGAAAAAAAATCAGGTATAGAAATGGTTTGGGGAGGAAGATGAAGCATTCGATTTTAGATATGGAACATCAAAGCAGAGATGCCCTACAGGCACTTGGAAGACTGGGCTCTGAAATCAGAAGAGAAATCAGGATTGAGGCTACAGATTAGGGAACTGTTTCCAGAAATCTGATTTTAAAAGCTACTAAAATTGATGGGTATGCAGTAAGTAATTAATATTTGGTAAATAAATAAACCTCCTGATACTCTTTCCTCTGTTCAAGTGCTCAGCGCAAGTACCAGGATGCTCTAGACACTCACCGGCACTCCAGAACTCCTCACTGGTATTGCCACCATGAGTAACCCCCAGCGTTTGTTTTCAGTTGCCTCTTGCTGACTGATCATTGCAAGGTATTACAAAAACGTGCTCTCTAATCCTAGGGCCGCATGGACACGCTAGCCTCCTTTTAAGTCATCTCATGTTGACATTCTATTGAACACCCTGCAACAGTTTTTCTAAGCCTCTTTTCACTTTTCTCAAGTCCTCAACCTGATCTTCCTTAGCCTACCTTGCTCTCAGCACACACCTTGCCTCCTAATTTATTTACAAAATCTGGGCCATTCAGTATGACTTCTGTTCTCAACCCAAATTTCCTTTTATTTTCACCCCACCTTTTTCCCCTTCCCTAATGTCTTCTTTCCAAGGCTATCGCTGTGCCTTTGATCATATTTCTTTCAACTTCTAGGATCTTACTCCACGATTGACTTCTCTAATGTCTCCCCACTGCAGTTGCTCCTTTCTTTTGGCCTCCTAACAAATTTAAGCCCACCTTATCCTTAAAAAACCTTTTTCCTTCAGTTTGATTCCCTCAGAGCTACCATCTTATCACTCTTTGTTGGTGTTATTGAGTAATATAAACTGCACCACCATGTGTAGTCTTGATAGTGGTTTGAATTCTTGCTCGAGCAGGTTTGCTTGTGTTAGTATGTATGTCCTATATGTTTGTGTCACAGTCTCCAAAATGTCAGTTCCTGTAGGGCAGAAATCATGTGATAAGTTAATGATAAAACATTTTCAGCTGTGACTAATCAAGAACTAGTTACGAGATTTGGGGTGCTGACTTCTGAGAAGCAATAAATAATATAATACTACTTTGCCTTTATCTGTTTTCAAGGAGTTAAAATTGTAAATGCACTTAAGAGTTGTCATGTGGTGGTTCTCTCTTAGTCATAAGTCAGGATTTTTCTGATGTCTGTAACAATAGCAATTATACTCATTTAAGGCTGTAAGCAAGAGTCTTGGGCAATCCCTGTGCCAGCAAATGTAGATGTTAGCATGAGAAGTGGGCAGTCAAGTTTTGAAGTTAGAAGGCACTGGGAGAACACTAGTTTTTTCCATTACTAATTTCGATACAATCAATCTTACTTCATAAAAATTATTTATGTCTTAGAACTTTCTAGGAGGAAGGTTGACAGTGCCTTTCCCTCTGTACTCTTCACACCTACATTTCTCCTTCTCTCATAAAAAGCTACCTTTTTGCCCTGGTTAGCTATAGCTGCCTTCCTAATTGTTGATGAAGTTAGAGAAGCTGCCAGAATGTATTGCTAAATATTTGGATTTAAGGGCTAAAGAACAAAATATTTAAAAATTGACATTTATAACCAACTTTTTAAAAAGTTATTTTTATAATTTCACAAAAATAAAATACGTATTTTATGTCATCCCAACAAAATTAAGGCCCCACCACCAGAAAACTTCTGAAAAATATTTTAAGATATCATGATCTATAGTAAAGCAAATTTATGCCTCATAATTGAATATAAAAATTAAATTAAAAGTCATTTAGAGAGCAACTACTAGGTATAAAGCACTTTACCAAGCACTGAGCTTAATATTTAAGTATAACATAAGAAAGTCATAATGGCTCAGATTACAGGTCTATGTTACAAACATGTATAGAAGAAATACATTCCATATTATTATTCTTGTCTTACAGATAGTAAGGCTGAGGTATAGCAGGGTAAAGAAATCCTCCAAGATCCACAGTATACAAGTGGAAAAGCTGGGATTCGAATTCAGACTGATTAGATGTCAAAGTCTATTCAGTCAACAGATATTTCCGAGTGCCTTTTGTATGTTAGACACTGTTCTGGAGACTTGGGCTACATCAGGGAAGAAAACAGAAGACGATCCCCGCACTCTTGGTGCCACATTCATTAGCTGACCACTCCTCTGTTTTCTCCCCTGCCTCCCATCTACACACAGAAAGAAAAATTTACTTACTCAAGATTAACCCTTCTACCTAGGTTGTTGATTTTATCACCTTTATCACAAGTTTCCTTTGAAACCTGGCTTAATCAATTATTGCCTCTTCCACTGGATCTATCCAACTACATAAATATCCGTGGCTCATCTTGAAAAATCACTCTGCTTGTCCCTATTTCCACTCCTTCTTCTCACTCTACAACATATCCCATATTCCACGGCACTTTTCTAACCCTCTGCTACCTCGTTTTCCTTTTGCAGTCCTCATGCCTTTCAATTTGTCTACAACATTTAACCATTCTGACCACCCCTGAAAACTTCCTTGACTGATGAGAAGTCACCTTATCCTGGCTTTAAAAGAATGGTGTTTTTACATCCATAAGATTATCTTTAAGAAAAATGAATAGGACCATCTCCTGTGAATACTGTCATCACAGTAAGAAGTTGAATAAGTCAGAAAATTGGCTAATTTTTTCTTGAAATCATCTAGAGGAATTTGTTTTCCTTTCCTGTTTTTAACATCTATCTAATGCAAACAAGATGATACATATTTATATTTATTCTATCATGTATTTCACTGGAAAGTAGAGATAACTACAAGCTAGTATAAAAGTCAGACATCATTTTTACCATTTAGAAGGTGACTCAGAACTGCTTCTGACTCAAGATACACACTCAGAACCAGGTATAAGAATTTTAAAAGCATGGATTTGAGTCATTTAATGTTAGGGCAAAAAGTTCCACATAAACCAAGTTATTCCAGTCCAGTAATAACAACAATTTAGTGCCTCTAAATCATTAAGAGAAAATTATGTTCAACATACTATTTAACAGTCTGAGCATGTGTATACTATATGTACAATATACTCACTATACAGACACACACACATATTTTTAACCCTTTCCAGTTACGAATTTCATGGAACAGTGCATAAAATAAATATGCAGATCAATGACTTACCACAAAAAAAAAACACTACCCAGATAAAGAAAGAGAACATAGGCTGCACCCCAATGTTTCTGAGACTCATCCACATTGTTACACATACCTGTAGTTTATTCATTTTCCTTACCATGTGGTATTCTAGCATATGCATTCACCAAAATCTACCCATTCTTCTGTTGATGAACATTGGTTGTTTGCAGTTTATGCTTATGAATATTCTTGTGCATGTCTCTTGGACAAGTGAATGTATAGATAGGAGTGGAATTGTTGGGTTATAGGATGTGCATATTTTTAGCTTTAATAGATAGTCAGACTCTTCCAAAGTGGCTATGCAAATTGGTACTCCCACCAACAGCATTATGTAAGTTCTATCCTCACTATATATCCTTACTAGCACTTGGTACTGTCTGTCTTTTTAGCCATTCTGGTGAGTATATAATAACTCACAATAGCTTAAATCTGCATTTTCCTGATTGCTAATGAGGTTAAATATCCTTTTATATGTTCATTGGCCATTTAGATTTTTCTTTGGTGATACCTTCTTGACATTTAAAAGATTTTGATATTAAGTGGTTGAAATAAACAGAGCAAATTTTTTAGGTGGAATGAGGACAGAGAACAGCCATTAAAATGCTTTAATATTGCTACAGGGCTCTCTGAGCAAGGCAAGAAAAGACCAAAAGTTGCTCTGTACAATAACAGAGAGTCATTGTTTCTATGGACTGAGCTTGAGGCCAGCAAATACAGAGAAAATATTTTCTCAATAGGCTTTAGGGAAATATATCTATGTTTCAAGGTTTAATGTGTAAGTTTTGTGAAGTCTAGAGCTAGGAGGATCCTGCTGTATCATATTCCCTCCTAGGCCTGAGGAGAGAGAAGGTATTATCCTAAAAAATGGACTTCAATCCGTTTCTAGTGGTTTTTGTTAGCAGAAGAGAGTCTCATGACCAGAAAGAATATTTTCAAGAGAGACAGTAATCCTAACCAGTCCTCACTCAGAGGCAAAAAGTGAAGCTGTGGTTGGGGACAGTATGGGAGGGACAGCTAACCACTGGGTGATCATATATGGGAAATTCACAAATACAGAAAGGTTTCATTTCCCCTCCACGTCAGATTATTGAAGCTTTTGGCAAAATCGTTACTATCAAATGAGAAGAATCCCTTATTTGCCAGATATCCGTATAACAGTTAAGGATAATTAATCACACTAGAGAAACAGTAGGGTGCTATAGAAAGCAAATGCCTTTGTAAGACTGGGGTTTTAAATTTTCATGTGGCACATAAAGCCTTGAGAAACGAAGTTTCTTCATCTATCAACAGTGAGGGTAGATTCCAGGTTCGTAAGTGTTTCTATTCAAATTCAATCAAAACTTTAAGGCATACATACAATATGATCAATAATATCTAACTTATTCCAGAAAATAGAATGCTATGGAAAATTTTATTATTATTAATTTTTAAAAGTTGGCATAACCTGAGAATGAAACCTGAGGCACACAGCACAGAAAAAAAGAAAACCACAGACTAACTACATTTATGAAAACTGATGCAAAGAAATTCCAAATAAAATATTAACAATCAAATTCAGCAGTATATTAACAGAATAGCATACCCTGACTAAGAAGGGCTTCTTCTGAGACTACCCAGATGGTTCAAAGCATTAAGAGATCAATAAATAAATTTTACCACATTAAATGGTCAAAAGAGTAAAAATCCAAGATTGCTTTGAGAAAGAACAAAAGAGAATTTGATCAAATTCAATGTCTATTCCTGGCTACATTTCCATCAAAATCAAGAACAATAAGAAATCCCCACTATTGTTGCTATTATTCAAGTCTGTGCAGGAAGCGAGCTAAGAAATAGAAAAAGAAACAAGAGGTATAAGTCTTTAAAAAATAAGAGAAATTTATCACTGTGTGGATATCTAGTTATCTAGAAAATCAAGAGTCAACTAAAAAAAATATTACTACCAATAAGAGAGGTTCAGAAGGATATTTGGTCACGAGATAACATTCCTATACAGTAGCAGTAATCATTCAGGAAATAGAAGAACGATCCCATTCATAAAGAGCCCAGACTGACGGTGAAGGATACATGGGATCTCTCTGTACATTTTAAAAACAGCTTCCTGTGACTCTAGTATCATTTGAAAATAAAAAGTTTAAAATGTTACATAGCCCACAAGTGGAAGCTAAGAAAATGAACTTTTAGAGTGCATAGTATGCCAGACCTTTATTGGATCCATCAAGTATGCTCTTTCTAGTGATAAACAGGTCTTGAGAAAAACACACACAGAGATACATGGATGCACTGTCTTACCGGGAATGCCAGTTTTCAGTTCTGAACTGAACCATCATACCATCACGAACTCCCTGTTTTTCTGCCACAAACAGACCACCCTTTCTACACAACAGCAAGATCAAGGTGGTCCATGTTTTTGTCCACCCTCGCACCAAGAGTGGGACCAAGCATCCCTTATCTCTGCAACCTGAGAGATCTCTTTTCCACTTTAAGGTGTTGGGCTTCATCTTAACTTGATATTACCTTTAAAAAAAATGCTGGGCAGGGACCCAAATTAACACGAACTGGGCCCAACCCCCTCTATAAATTGTCCTAATGTCCTCCCCTCAAGGTTACAGCCCCACCCACACATTTCACCTTCGTTCCTATGCTGTTTCTGTTCTTACCCAGCGTTCATGTAGGCCTCTTGATCTAACTAACTAAAACATCCGCTCTGACACCTCTACGCTAAAGCAACAGACACACTTTGCTTCTCTAGGAAGGTCCCTGGGTCATGTGGTGGCTCAATGCTGCTCACTTCAAAAGTAAGATTCTTTGGGACTTGCTGTGTCTGGAGTATTTAGTCTCTGTCTCTCATAGGACTTAGCTTCCCCCTAAAAAAACATATTCTCTGCTCTAACAAAGTAGCAGGTTTTGTTTTAGCCTGAAAATTGCTTCTCTGTCTTTTGAATGGCTTCAGTCTTACAAATCATCTATTAGTAACAGAACTCTCTATGCATGTCCTCAAGGATAGCCTAAAATTTAATATTCTGTTACTCTGTTCTTCCTAATAATGGGGTTTCGCAATTAGGTAAGCTCCTGTGTCTTCTGAAATCCACTCCTATTGCAGGCTTGGGCCTTGTAAAGTATATTCAAATGTTAAGATTCCCAAGAGGCAATCAGCACAGAAGGTTCTCTGTAACTTGCACTTATCTGTTTTTTGCATTATCTGTGTGTACAGTTTAAAGTTTGAAGCAAAGTAGCTGATCTAATAAAAAGCAAATTTTGGACTGTAGCGTTTTTGTTTGTCTTTTAATTTTACAAACACATTCCAAATCTGTTGCAACCAGTCTGTTGAAGAACAAAAGCTCATTAGTATGTCTCAACAATCAGAGAAAACATAAATTGCAATAAGTAGGGCTAAAATTTCCAAAATAAGAAGGACCCAGGAAAGTTCTTCCATAAATTTAATTGGCCTGAATAAAAACTACTATTGCCCCCCAATTTTGTAGAAGTCAGATATAATTACATAGACCAAGACATGGTTTTGCTTGCATAACAAATACATACTAGACTAAGCACATATCTTCTCAAGAAGCACTACCTGTACCCCCACCCCTAAACACCCATAATACTGAAAACCTCTTTCTTGTTGCCCTTACTCCCTTACATAGTTCCTATAACACATTGTATCCATTTGGTTATATGTCAGTAATCCTGGGATGGGCATGGGCAGGGACTGTACCTTCCTCCTCTAATATAATGCCTGACATACACTGTAGTTCCTTTCATACAAACTTGAATGAAGGAATATGAATGAATGAATGACTGAATGAATACTAGGAAGAATCTGGACTGTGTTTTTTTGCATCTCCATTGTATGAATATAAAGAGATTTGGAATAGTTTTTCTGTTCTTGAATCATGAACAATAAATACATGTTTAAAGGTGGGATGCAAAGAAGACCAACGGAAGCCAAGAGATTTAGTCTCTGCCATTAACTCTATTCACTAAACTTCTGGTGGGAGGGGGCACTCAATTTTCTTCGTGGTAGGTTAATATATCTGTAAAATCAGAGGTTTAAATTAGATGCGTGCCACAGCACCAGATTATTCATAGATTTTGTGAGCCCCCTCATTATTCCAAAGCACAGACATGTAGATTTGTGCTTTAGAAAAACTGGTATTAACAACACAGTCTTTGTAGGAGCGATTGTTATTAATTATAGTACGGTATTTTGCCTTTTTACATGACATTGTCCTTGTGCATTAGTGGAACAGCACTTTTGTAAACACCTCTGTTACAGCACTTGTCACTCTGTATTGTAATTATTTGCTTTCTTAATGGTTTCTCTCATTAGACAGCTAGCTAGCCTCTCAAGGACAGATACCAGAGCTGCTATGTTTAATGTATCACTGTATAGCTACCTCTAGCACATTGCTGATACACAGTGGGCCTCAAAAATATTTTTTGAAGAATGAATTAATTTTTAATATTTTAAGTCCGCCTTGAACTAGTTCAAACATAAGGTTTCACATATTTATAAAAGAGATCTATTTTTGAATTTAGGAGTATTCATGGGTATTTTAAACTCCTTTGTATTCCTCTGTGGCTTGTGCCATTATTGTTATTTAAATTTTTAAATTTCATTTTAAATATAAGACAGCATATTAACCAGGATCTGATTCATGTATCAAGTGGGTAGATCACAGAATTTAATTACCTATAAACTGTTTGTCAGAAGTGCTGTGAATTTTAATATCTGCCAAGGCTTTTACCATGCTGGGATGAAAGACATTCAAGAGTAATGCATCATTATCAACAGTGCAACCACGATCTGCACGCACGAATTTGAAAGTACATCTAAAGTACCATTTCAGATTTTGTAAGAAGGTGTGTAAATGTGCCATATCACAGCTTCCACCGAAATTAGAAATAACTTCGATTTTTACTAATGCTTTCTACAGTCAATTATTTCTAGAGGAAATACCTTAGCTTTGTTAATAGAACTTAATCTTCAGCTACATTTTAGGAGGGTTTTTGTTTTGATTTATTGCTGTGGTGGTTGTTAATACAATTAGCTCCCAAATTACTTTATCTCCGAAGCATGCCTATATTTCATGGTAAAACCACTCCATTCTCCCTTAGTTCCCATGATCCAATCCATAAAAGTCCCTTTTTTTCTTTTAAATATTACTCAAATTAGTCTAATTTTCCTTCTATTACCATCCAAATGCAAACCAGTCATCTCCTACCTAAAATAGCTCCATGGCCTCTTAATCTACCTGCATTTATTCTTCCTTCTCTCTAGGCTACAGATAGTTGTTGTTTTTTTTGGTTTTGGTTTTTGGGTTTTTTTGAGGGGGGGATAATTAGATTTATGCATTCATTTATTCATTTTGATGGAGGTACTGGGGATTGAACCCAGGACTTTGTGCATGCTAAGTACACACTCTACCACTGAGCTACACCCTCTCCCCAATATTTTTTTTTAAGTAAGACCTAATTCTGTCACTTTCAACACTAAAACCTTCAGCGTCTTCCCTTTGATCTTAAAGCCCGTACTCCTTAGCATAGCCTTCGAAATCCTGGACATTCTGGTCCCTCACCTACCCTTCCGGTTCCTATTCCAATCACTCTGCCAGCTTCCTTCTCCACCACCATCACCTGCTTTCAGGCTTCTGAGCTTTCCTAGGGCTACTTCCCAAGCTGGGAATATTCTTCCCACTGTTTCTTGCTAGTTACTTGTGCTCATCCTTCAGAGCTCATCTGTCTCTTGAAGCCTAGCATGACTTCCTTGACTAAGTTAAATCCCTGTTTGCTCTAATCTCTCATAGCACCATGGGTGTCCCTTCATAGTCCTCACCACAAGCTTTACACTTATTTGTGTGATCATGTTTGATTCTTCTGCTTCTCCCCTCGATTGTACACCCCATGAGGGCACCATCTGCTCATCATTAGAGCCCCACTCAGCTCCCAGAACAGTGCCTGGCACATAGACGCTCGATAAATTTTTGTTAATTCCTATTCTATTAAATGCTTCATCTAGATTTACCATAGGCACTAAAGTAATAAATAAACATCGTAAAAAAGGGAATTTAAAAAGCAGAACCATAGAAAATGAAATCATTTTTCAGGAATTATTTTATTAAATTATTAAATCTGGTAATAGAAAATCACATGAGCTCAGAAGATTTACGTTATAAAAATTTTCACCAGAAATAACATGTTTACTTTTCACCAGAAATAACATGTTTACTAACATATATCAATGTCACCCTCTCCTTTGAACTGTTACCGTGAAATAATCAAAAATAACAGATAGCATTTATTGAACTTTTACTGTGTGCAGGCACTGTGTTAAGTGTTATACATGTATTATTTCATCCAATTCTCATAACACCCTTGATGTAGGTATTGTTAAACCCATTTTACTCATGAGAAAATTAAGGCTCAGAGAAGTTGACTTTCTTAGTCAGACAACCACTAAGTGGCAGAGACTACATAGCCAATAGTCAGCCCAGACCTATCTGACTCCTGATTCCCCTCCCCATCCTCTGTTAACCATGAATATCAGTGTCCTAAGAGAGAACAGGACATCATAGGCTTTGATGTCAGACCAGCTCTGACTTTGAGACTCAGCTCTGGCACAGACCAGCCATTTGATCTTATACAAATTACATAACCACCTCTCTCTCACCAGCTTCTACAAGTATAAAATGGAAACAATAGCACCTACTTGGCAGGGTTGCTGTAAAAATTAGGTATACTACACTGTATATAAAGTGCCTGACATACAATAGATATTCAATACATCACTTTTTATTATTGCTTCATATGATGTCTTTATTTTTTTCACGGAACTTGGATTTAGCAGCATTGTGTTTTAGATTCTCTAGGATAGTCCCCATTTCTATGATTCAGAAACACTGTCACCACAGATTTATTTGTCAGAGCATGGGTCTTATTTTGGGGTTTACAAAATAAGATCATTATACTCAAATGTCATTTAGCTGAGTGCTATGCCAATAAAAAGATACCTAGTAAGTCCATGTTAAATAACTGAATGATTATTATACAGCAAATGTATGAAGAATTCACAGGTAAACAGAAAAATCTACCTAAAATGGATCAGAAAAAATAAGTAGCATTCACAAATTACCTCTGAGTTTTATCTCTGATTTATTAAGTTCTGAAAACACCAGTCCAATTTAATTTTTTACAATTTGACGCAATAATGAAAAATTACATCACTGTCTATACATTTAAGTCTATAGTTACTGATTAGTCAGAAAGTTATGATTCACTATTCTTACAAGCAAATATATTTGTTAAAGTGATACACAATATTTAATCACGCTCATGTGAAAATCCAAAAAAAAATTTAATTGAAAGAAATTCATATGTTTCAAATTGTCCACAAAAGCACTGAAAATTAATTAAACTATCTGGATGATGGTAAACATATACAAGAACCTTTCAACATAATGACTGAAAACAATTTTGCTTTCAAAGCTATGCCGATTTTTTTCCCAATTCTGAAACCTTAGAGAGAAACCCAAATTAGGTACTCTAGTTTAAAACCAGATTCATGAGGTTTGCAACTGAAATAGTACTTGGATTACATACTGTGTGTGAAATTTAAAATTATAACTCAGTTTATATCAAACAGCAGTATTGATTTAGAACCTATAATTAGCATTAATGTAAAGTGCCAACTGTCTTCCATTTTATTGACTTGCCTACTAGGAAAAAATTTCACACACACAAAAATTAAATTCTTTTTGAGTGTTTTAACACTTCCAAAGTTTTATCTATCCTGATGTAATATTTATACAAATTAAGACTGCACACACTTTTTAAATGATAATTTTATAATGATATATTTAATCCTGTGTATTTCATAAGTGGTAGTATTGTAGAAAACCTCAGCATTATGATTTTAAATCTCATAATTATTATTTATTTATTTTATATTTATAATATAATGAATAATCATTCATTTCCATGACATTTCTATGAAATATGACCATTTTTTATTCCTATTTTATAAAAGATTAATATAAGAATGCATATAGAATTCTAGTAGTAACAAAGCTAGGAAAAAGATGAGTTTCTGCTAGGTGATTTTGGAATTAGTTTCCTAGTTCTCACTTCAATTCTGGATGTTAAAAAAAAATTCCCACATGGAAGACACAATTGAATCTAAGCAGTAGCTCCTTAATAAAGAACTTTCATATTTAAACAGTACATTCTTTCCAAATGCACAGCACCTGTCAATTAATTGGGTTAGGAACAAGACCACTCTTGGAGAAAAGCTAATGAACCTGCTGCCCAGGTGGGATCTGAAAGCCACAGGGAGAAGCCTTTCCCAAGCCTCTTCCCCAGATTCCCAGGGCAGCTGTCAGCCATTAATATATTGGTTTGAATTAGTTTATCTGTCACCAACCTGAGTAAGACTTGCAGGAAACAGGAGCTCAACTGCCAAGCTAGTGAGTCTGCAGTGGAGACAGCAGGCAGTTTGGGGAACGGCAGCAGCAGAACACAAGTCCCTGGAAGAATGGAGAATGCAGAAAGATGCCACCAAAAAGGAGATAAAAGATTCATGGAGAACAATGTCACCTACTTCACAGTTTTTCAAATAAGCAGGAGTATTTCATTTACACACTTGATTCCAAGCAGTACTCAAAATAGTCAGATCTTAAATATTAAATGCAGTTACAGATGAAAGTTCTAAACAGCTAAGAAATACTTAAGTAATTACCTTTTTTTTTTTTTTTGGCATTGGAAAGCTATAGGCTGAATTTCATATTGCTGTGAATGGATTCTATTTATTCTACTGGTTTTTTCCTTCTAGCAGTTAAAAACCAGTAACCTACAGGGAAACAGTAGTATAATTTCAACATTCTATTAAACCTGACCATAATCAGTAACTGAGCTGATACTGAAGTGGTAAGGTCACTTACTCTCATTTATAGTGATGTAAAGATATACAAGTGTTTTTAATCTCTTTTATTAGAAAAGATGAGATTACTCAACATTTACGTTATTGGAGAAAAACTTCTATTCTTCTTTCTCAGTTATTCTCTACACACAATTCTATAATCAGATGTTGAGTCCAAATTTTGAAAATGCAACAGAGATAAAGTATTTGGAGGAGTGTATATATCCATATTTCTGTCTGTTTCAGATATGAGCAGGGAGGCCAAAGACAGAAAAGGAAGCATATATTCAAATAGGTCCCATGGGCACTACTGAGTCCATGAACCTCCCCTCAAAGAACAGAGCAGAGGGGCTAGAAAAGGACCATCCCCCTGCCCTTCTTTTTTTTCATATGTCCCTGAAGGAAAGCAGTGTTTTATCAAAAACAAAACAAAAGACAAAAAAACACCCCCACAGACACACAATAGGGATGGAATCAACAAGACAGGAAATTACTCAGTCAGCAGCCTTCAAGCATCATTTCAATTTCGAACCTGTACTATCCCACAGACAACTTGAAGGCAGGCTTTCCCCACCAATATAGCAAAGAACAGCAGCATAGAAGACAGCAGATTGTGCGGTGGCTCCTCACTTATGCCCTGAAGTCAGGCAGGCTTGGGTTTGAATTCTAACTCTGACACTTATTGGCTGCAACTAAACAATGACTGTCCATGTTTATTTCCTGATCCTGTGCCTATTTCCTGATCTGTAATGGGAGTTAGTACTTCCTCAGAGGGTCGTTCTGAGGATCAAATAAAAGAGGTGTCCGGCATGGAGCAAATATTAGCGGTTCACTCGTCATTAACTCTCACCCCTACCACTGTTCTGAAGTCGGAAAAGGCATATTTTGAGGCAGATCATAAAATATGTTATGAGCAACTCATTGGTAAATGTCTGTTGAGCCAATTCTGCCTTCAGCACTCTAACTGTATGCCCCAAATACCAAAGTATTAAATCTCTGCCTTGATCACACATTTTCTTTATCTTTCACTGGCAGATTCTCTTTAGGAGTTTGTGGGAAGAAATAACTTCAAAGAAGAAATAGGCCTACTGCATGAAATGGTCCGACTTTAGCAGCTGAACAAAAGAGTTGGGCTACTTGATAACTATATTGCTTCCATCTTCTAAGCAAAATAGAAATATTTTCCAGCTGGAAAAAATTTACCTTGGAGGGGTCTCCAAGATTATCCACACCCCTAGGGTAGACTTTAAAAATCTGCATCTATAATATCAGTATCAGAAATTCAGAATATTCAGACCAGCTGCTTTCACACCCAGAATTCCATCTACCCCCATTCAATCTACTTTATTCACACAAGAGCGTGTGTTGGTTGGGGACATACACATCGTCACCTCCAAATGGAGAGTAAACTCCCTGATTTTGTTCACTTCTGTCCAAGTTCAGCACATTATAGTGCTTCATTCATGTTTGTTAAGTGAACAAACCTAAAGGCAGACTAGAAGCCCACAATACCTGAAGAAATAATAAGAATTAGCCACTCCAACAGAGTTCAAGTCTCCAGGACTACTGAGAATCATACATTTAGATGCTGAAAATTCTTGCCTTTTGATTTCAGCATCAGTGTTAGTGATCTCTGAGAAATAATATTTTTTAATGGGGGGAGGTAATTAGGTTTGTTTGTTTGTTTGCTTAATGGAGGTACTGGGAATTGAATGCAGGACCTCATGCATGCTAGGCATGCACTCTACCACTGAGCTATACCCTCCCCGCTGAGAAATAATATTTTAAAAAGGGATAGGGATGAGCAGGTTTCTGGAAAATTGTAGACTGATTACTTTCCAAATTTTCAATAGTATATAGTCTAGTAATTACTCAGTGGAAAGCCTGATTCTGACTGCCTACAGCATTTTATAGCAATTTATTAAATCTTGGCTTACAAGCATGTATGAAAGTACACAGTGATCAGTAGAAGCCAAAATGTATTCTCTCAGAATGCCATTTAAATTGAATCCCCTTTCCTCTTTTGCTACGTTGCTGGGTTGGTACATCAGCAGAATTCCACAGCCTACCTCTGCTAATCACCACTCTGAATAGTAAGATGAGCTGACCACTGCAGCTATTTATGAGTATGGAATTTTAACTGTACAAGGAATTAAAATCGTTAAACCAAAGCTGGAACTATTAGGCAGGAGTCAAGTTGTATCAGGTTCACGAACAGGAATATTTAAAGCAGTAGGACAGAAACATAGGAAGGAGCCAATCTGTGGCTGCTTATTAGAACAGGCAGACAAGTCAGAAAGCTTTAGTGGGTGTCAACAGAAGGATGAAGAGGTAGTTATCAGGAAGCAACAGTCATTTATTAAGGAAACCAAAGAAATGATGAGGAGAAAAGCCAAGCCAGGCAGGCATGACAGCTAAGTTCTTGGGAATGCAAGTTGCATGGATAATGCTTTTGGATCACAGGGTTTTTTTCTAATGACACCCCATCAGATGATAAAGGCATCTTTCCTGGTTTTTAAGTAACCAAGACCCTAGCAATGACAAGCTATAATTCTAGAGCACTGTGTCTCAACCCTGGCTGCAGTTAGGGGTTTTGAAAAATACCGGTGCCAAGGATCCCAACCCCAGAGCAATTAAATCAGTCTCTAGAGGGTGCAGCCCAGTCTTCAGTATTTTTTAAAAGCCCTCCCAGGTGAATTTAATGTGTAGTGAAAGTTGCGAATTACTATCCAATGGGGAAATCTCTATTGTACACTGCTCTCAAACTTAACGTGTGTACAAATCATTTGGGGAATCTTGTTAAATGCAGATTTTGAGTTAGTAATTCTGGTTTAGGGTCTGAGATTCTGAATTTGTAACAAGTTTCCAAGCAATATTAGTGGGTTGGTCCACAGACCATACTTAGAGTATGTCCCAGTAAGGCTCTGGGACAATGCTATAGGACTCTATTTCTAGCCCTTTTCTGTTGAAAATTTTATATTAGATTAAGGTCTATAGGCATGGTTATCAAATATTATGATCATACAAAAAGAGAGGTAGCAAATAGTTTACCTCAGAATTAGATTCAGAAATATTTTCACAGGTTGAAATAAATAAGATGAAATTTATTCCTTAACAGGAATCATTTCAAGTGTATCATATCAGCTAAGACAATTCTGAAAAAAAAAAGGTATTAAAATATAAAGCAGTAATCATTTCACGTGGTGGTAATACCTTATGAGTAACTAATTAAACTGAACAGTAAGTAAAAAAAATCTATTTTAAAATGAGGGAATTTGGAATATGATAAAGTATCTATTTAAAATGGGAGGGAATTAGTCAATTAATCAAATTGAAACAAAAGAAAAATGTCTGGCTTATGTCACTTAGCATGATGTCTTCAAGGTTCATCCATGTTGTAAGCATGTATCAGAATTTCATTCCTTTTTAAGGCTGAATAATATTCCATTATATGTATATATAACATTTTGTTTATTCATCTGTTGATGGCATTTAGATTGTTTCTGACTTTTGGTTACTGTGAATAATACTGCTATAAAAATTGGTGTACTAGTATCTGTTTGAGTTCCTATTTTCATTCTTTCAGGTATTTACCCAGAATTGGAATGGCTGAGTCATATGATAATTCTGTTTAAATTTTTGAGGAAATGCCATGTTGTTTTCCAGAATGAACCATTTTACATTCCCAGCAGCCATGCATGATGGTTCTAATTTCTCCATATCCTCACCAACATTTATTTCCTTTTATTTTGTTAGTAATAGCCATCCCAACGGGTGTGTAATAGTATAATAGCATCTCATTGTAATTTTGGTTTGTGTTTCCCTAATGACTAACATCTTTTCATGTGATTATTGGTCATTATCTATCTTCTTTGAAGAAATGTTTACTCAAGTCCTTTGCCCATTTTTTAATTGGGTTGTTTTTTTTGTTATTGAGTTCTTTTTTTTTAATTGAAGTATAGTTGATTTACAATATTGTGTTAGTTTCAGGTGTACAGCAAAGTGATTCAGTTATTTTTTTTCACATAACTTTTCATCATAGGTTATATTCAATATACAAGATTTTGAATATAGTTCCCTGTGTTATACAGTAAATCCTTGTTGCTTACCTATTTTTATATATAGTAGTTTATATCTGTTAATCCCATACTCCCAATTTATCCTTCTCACCTCCTGCATCCCTTTCCCCTTTGGTAACCATAAGTTTGTTTTCTATATCTGTGAGTCTGTTTCTGTTTTGTAAATAAAGTCATGTGTATTATTTTTTAGATTCCACATATAAGTGATGTCATGTAATATTTGTCTTATTATTGAGTTCTTTATATATTCAGGATACTGATCCCTTATCAGATATATGATTTGCAAATATTTTCTTTCATTCTGTGGGTTATATTTTCACTTTCTTGATAGTGTCCTTTGATATGCAAAAGGTTTTAATTTTGCTAAAGTCCAATCTATTTTTTTCCTTTTGTTGCTAGTAATTTTGTTGTCCCATCCAAGACAACCTTGCCAAAGCCAATGCCATAAAGATCTCCCCCTATACCTTCTTCTAAAAGCTTCATAGTTTTAGCTCTTACATTTAAGACTCTTACCCATTTTGAATTAATTTTTGTATATGATGTAAGCTAAAAGCCCAACTTTATTCTTTTGCATGTGGGTATTACTATGCCTTTTAATAATATTTATTTTTCTCATTTATAAATAGGATTGTAATAGCTGCCTCTTATATTCTCTTTTAAACCTATTATATATAATATTGTATTGTTAATAAGGTGACTACACTGTGGGCAATTTAAAAAGTAGATTTTAATTCAATAAGACTTTTTTTGTTGATTGTAGTTCATAGGCTGAGTACACTCTATACAACAAAACCTTAGGAGCCTATAAAGATAGGTATCAGGCTTATGGAAAAAAGAACTGGACCAGAAGCTGACTTTAAACAAACAAATAAGAACAAAACCAGATTGTTAGGAAGAGGAGCCACTCTAGAAATGAGCGTTGTGCTTCAGCAATGGGTTTGGGGATAACTGGTGTCAAGACCCCAGCCCTGGGTTATAGCATTAAGGAATTTTATAATTAGAAACTGAGTCTGATATCACTTATATGTGGAATCTAAAAAATGATACAAATGAATTTATTTACAAAACAAAAACAGACTCATAGACGTAGAAAACAAATTTATGATGGAGGAGGGATAAATTAGGAGTTCAGGATTAGCAGATACAAATTATATAAAATAAATAAACAACAAGGTCCTACTGTATAGCACAGGGAACTACTTTATACCTTGTAATAAACTACTATGGAAAAGAATCTGAAAAAGAACATATGTATATAATACATATATGTTTGAGTCATTTTGCGCTACACCAGAAACTAACACATTGTAAATCATCTATACCTCAATTGAAAAAAAGAAGAGTCTAGGAGAGCCCTCTAATGCTCTTGTGGAATAAAGGCACTTTTTTTTTTTTTTTTTTTTTTTTTTGGTTTTTAACTTTAAAAAAAATTGAAGTACAGTTGATTTACAATGTTGTATTAGTTTCTGGTGTACAGCATAGTGATTCAGTTACACATATATATCATTTTCATATTCTTTTTCAATACAGGTTACTACAAGCCATTGAATATAGTATCCTGTGCTGTATCTATTGTTTATCTATTCTGTATACAGTAGTTTGTATCTGTAAAGGCATTTCTTGGTCGTTTACAGCAGATAAGTTTTGTTTTCTGCGCTGCGTTATCCGGAGGAACTTTTACTCACCAGGGTAGGCGGCGCGGCCGTTCTCCCGCCAGGCCCGCGCTCACCCCTCGCATCCGGGTCGCCCGGGCGGCGGTCCTCGCATCCCCCCCGGCGACCGCCTCACCTCTGCGGGCCTTGCCATCCTCCCTGCCCTCCCCGGAGCCGGCTGGGGGACTCGCGCACCTCGCCGCTGCCGGCAGCCACCGCCCTGCCGCGCAGGCCAGCGTTCGACCCCGAACAACCCCGGAGCGAGGATGCGCTGTTCCAGCTCCCGCAAGGCGAGCCCTTAGGCGGGGGCCCCGGCCCTGGAGGGTGGCTGGGACCCGAAGAGACCTTTAGCTCCCTTCACCGTCTAATTGTCAAGACAGGATTTCTGCAGATAACATTTGGAGTGACTCTCTCCAAAAGCAAAACAGAACACTTGAGACGCTGGAGGCTTAACTCTGCCTTTACCCCCAGCAGAGCTTCGGAAGCGGGGGCAGGTCGTGGGCAAGCAAGGGAGGCTGAGTCACTGCGGGGATGGGGGTGGGGGCAGGCAGACGGGACCTGGAAGCGTCTACAAATCCAGCCTCTTGTGAGGTTATGAATCGTGGCCTGGTCAGACGGTTATGACCTAGCGAGACAGTTACCTACCCGGTAATCTACGCAGTACTGCCTTTGAATGATACCTTCTAAGAGCGGATACTCTGGCTACCTCTCTGTTAATGTGTTCATGCAGGGTAGATACCGTAAGTCACAAACGAGTGAGAAGTAGGCGGATAGTAGTTGAAAAAGCGGAAAAGAACCTCAAGATGATTATGCCTAAGAAGTCTGCTTACAGACTGGATATAATGATATAAAACGTATTCTCTTCCTGAGGATTGCTAAGAATGGAGATTCTGAAAGATTATTTACAGGGTTAAGTTCTTCAACAGATTTAAATGTAGCCCATCTACCATTAAGGCAGCGTGATATAGTGGGAAAAGTCTGGGACTTGGAATCAGGACAAATATAACTGAGTCCTGGTTCTGCCTCTTTTTAAATTGTGAACCTGGGCAAATTACCTAACCTTTTCCCCATTTAATTACCTCATCTTTAAAATAGGGACAGTAATAGCATCAATATTACAATACTGTTACAAGAAATAAGTGGGGTAGAGTATATAAAAAGTATATTGTAAAGTGCTATGTAAGTATTAATTTTTCAACAAGTGTATGTTTTGTACACAACTTGTACAAAAGGTCATCCTTTCTATAGCCATTTATTCCCATAACCATTTATTTCTATTTTTTTTATCTTTATAATCGACACTTTTCCTTTTTTCTACATCCCTGTATTGGTCACTGGGGCACCACTTTAAAATGGCTTTTTGTCATCATGTTATAGATTTAACTTTGGTAAGGCCAGCCTTATGAAAATATATTATTTTCTGTGAGCCATTATATTTACAATTCAGGTGCCACCAAGTGGATGGTGTGCCTGTCTTATGGTTGTGTGAGCTTACTGTCCAGCCTATTCTCTGATTTGGATAAGAGAATATAGATTATTCCATAACCTAGCCAATTTTTCTATCATATCTGTTTATTAAAAATAATAGTCCTAAAGTGTGACCTATTTAATTACTAATGGCATATGTTGGACATCATATTCCGTAAACTCTGGAGAAGCACAAACATTTATATTCAAAGCTCCTCACTCACTCAATTTCAATCCATTTAAATAACAACTTGCAAAACCACCAAAGCTCTTTGGAACTGAAGTCAGAGCTGGAAGGTTGCACCTATTAGAATGGATGAAAAGTGAAGGCAGTGGAGGGCTACTGGAGTGTGCATTCCTGAAAGCCCTGAAGAACAGGTGAGTCGAGTTGCCCATGTAGAGCAGGTAGGGTAGGAACCAGAAAGGAGTTATAATATGTTCAGAATTAGTCACTGGGATGTCAAGGAGAATGCTGACATAAAATCAGAACCAAAATGAGCCTGCAGTTAGGACACCAAAAAAGATGCCTTACCGGGGCAGGATTTAGGGACCAAGATAAACTGGGCTGCCAGGGAAGAAGCCAGTGTATCCTAGGATTAAGTTTTGTATGCAAGCAAATGCCACCTGGAAACTAGAATCTCCCTTGGGGTTGATGTCAAGAGTTTTCCATAGTTGTGTTCCTTTAAAAACAATCTGTTTATTGGGCACTTGTATGTGCTATCAGTGTTCTAAGCACTTTGTGTTCTCTCTTTTAATTTTCACAACAACCCTATGAAGTAGATAATCTGTTTATCTGCATTTTATAGAAGAAACTTGGGCAAAGGAGGTTAACCAGCTAGTCCAAGGTTACTCACCCAATAAATATTAGAGCAGGGACTCTATTTCAGGCAGCCTGACCCCCAAGCCTGTGCTCTAAACCATGATGGTACATGGCTCCCTGCAGTTTTAACTCATGCTTATCATCTGTTGTTTCACTGAGCTCAGCCTAGGCTTGAGAGAGATGGCTGGAGACACGCATATCAGGTCCAGATAATATTTAGTCTAATTTTTCTTGTTAAGAATGTAGTATTTAAAAAATTTTTACAGACGTGTAACTTAAGGGAAAAAATCTTTAACTTTGTTCCCTTTGAAGTTAAAAAGCCTCTGTGTAGTTGGCTGCACAAAAGCACTTGAAATTTTGTCATCAGAATTCTTCATGGTTGATTTTGCTCAATTTTGTTCATTTATGAAAGACAAGTTGGCTTTATTTTTACCTCCTTCAAGGAAAGACCACATTTACCTCTCTGCATCCAAACTCTCAATACATGCATCTTTTCTTTTGGGAGGCATATTGAATTGAAAGGAATTTCAGGATGACCAGATAAAAATGTTAGCTAATGAGATATGTGGGATCAGAAGTAGTTAGGACTAGAGTTATGAATTTGGGTGTTATTCATAAAGAGGTTCTATTTGACATTATGGGGAAAATATTCAACAATTAAAAAGAGAGCTCAGTCCAGGTGAAAAAGACTTTATCGATCATTCTAGTTCAATCCTTCCCACAAATCTCCACTCCTCAGAACAGAAAAGCCCAGCTCTACTGCTGTGCCTGTGATGATAGAAACTCATTACTCCCTGCATAAGTTTCCTCTTGTCACTGTAACAAATCACCACAAATTTTGTGGTTTAAACAACACAAAAGTATAGTCCTACAGTTCTGGAGGGCAGAAATCCAAAATGAGTTTCCCTGGGCCCAAATCAAGGTGTTGCTAAGGCAGGATTCCCTCCAGGGATTCTATCTCTGGGTAGAACCTGCTTCCTTGCCTTTCCCAGTGTCTAGAGGCTGCCTGCGTTCTTTGGCTTATGACCCCTTCCTCCATCTTCAAAGCCAGTAACGTAGCATCTGCTTCCACCATCACATCTTCTTTGATTCCTCTGCCTCCCTCTTTCATCTTTTTTTAAAATTTTTTTTGGGGGGGAAGGTAGTTAGATTTATTTATTCATTCGTTAATATTTTTAATGGAGGTACTGGGGATTGAACCCAGGACCTCGTGCATGCTAAGCAGGTACTGAGCTATACCATCCCCACTCCCTCTTTTATCTTTTAAAGACCATTGTAATTACATTGGGCTCATCTGGATAATCCAGAATAATCTCCTTAAATTAAGATTCACAAATTAATCACATTTACAGAGTCTCTTCTCCTGTGTATGGCAACATACGCGAGGATTCCGAGGATTAATACAAGGACATCTTTGGGGCCCATTAGTCTACATACCCCCTAAAGTAGCCCACGTCCTTATGGCTAGAAAGTGCTTACATTGAGCTAAACTTTGTCTACATGTAGGTTCTATACCTTGACCCTGGCTTTGTCCTCTTAAGTCACAAAGGTTAAGTTTAGTATCTGCCACATAGATCTCCTTCAGATATTTGAAGATGTATTGACTCCCTCTCCCCTAGACAAAATCGTTTCTTCAGCAGTTTAATAGGACGTAGTTCCAAATTCCTATTATCCTGGTTGGCCTTCTGCGGAAAAGTTTGGTTTATCAGTGTTTCTTTGAAAACGTGGTGAGGTCTGATCAAGCAAGAATAGATGGGGCCAATATTCCTCTGGTTCTAGGCACTGGATTTTAATTAATGAAGCCCACACTGTAGTCTATTAAATTCTTACCTTTCCAAATACTGCTGAAGGACATGTTTACCTTAACTGGAATTGTGCAGTTGATTTTTAACTGAAGTATGGCTTTTACAATTAGGTTTATCAAATAGCTCTTTAATGTCAATGAACACATTAGTAATCCTTAACTACATGTGAGCTACAGATTTAATTACATGTGAGTTTTTATCCAAATCATTGATAAAAATGTTAAGTGTGACAGCCCTGCAGCATAGCTGAAGGACATTTGTCTGCTTTCTTGGGCCAAAGTCCTTCAAGTGAGATCTAACTGTGTTATCATTGATCCATAGTTTTTCATCTTTTCCACAAGGAGTTCAATGTTTTACACTCTTCATACAGCATCTCCTTGACTACCAGTCTACCAATATTATCTAAAAGGAGAAAAGGTTAGTGTGGCTTAACATATTTTTGGTAAACTCGGCTACAAGTGATCAACGTCTTCTCCTTAAGTGCTCTCAAATCAGCTACGAAAATCCATTTTAGACCTTTTCCTGGGACTAATATTAAGTTTGCCCGAATACAGTACTCAGACTGTACTTTCCTTCCCTTGTTGAAAATGATCTTGTTCTGACTTTAGTCTTTTTGCTCCTCTCTTCTTCCTTCTAGTTCCTCCCCTATGAAAACTGTAACGTGTTTATTGTCTTTGGAGAGCAAAATAGTCTAAAGCTGAAGGGACAGTTCTTCATGACCTAAGCAATGAAATGAAGAGAAATGAAAAACTAAATTCCAGTTTTACCCATTTGACTTGCTTTTAAACTTTAGTCAAAGCTCTTTATATCTTCTCCACAAAGCAGGCCCAGTCAGTTGTCAGGTTACCTAGATATTTTGAGGCTATCTGAAAGAATGAATATGAAAAAACATTCTTTATAATCGCTATATAAATATTGCACACAAAAAAATAGCAACAGACATAGTAAACAAACTTATGGCTACTGGGGCAAGGGGGTGGGAAGGGATAAATTTGGGAGTTTGAGATTTACAAATGTTAGCCACTATATATAAAAATAGATTTTTTAAAAGTTTCTTCTGTATAGCACAGGGAACTATATTCAATATCTTGTAATAACCTTTAATGAAAAAGAATATGAAAACAAATATATGTATGTATATGCATGACTGGGACATTGTGCTGTACACCAGAAACTGACACATTATAACTGACTGTACTTCAATAAAAAAAAAAAAAAAGAAAAAAAAAGAATAGCATTAAGTAAATTTTATATAAATACAAAATTAACAAGTCCTCTTTGGTCTGTATCATTCTACACAGTACTTTTATACTTACAGTTTGGGATTTAGACATTTCGGTTAATCCAGAAATTTGGTCCAGTTAGTCCTTTCATGTTTGTGAGTGCATGTTTGTGCGGAGATTTTGTTTTGCACTCCTGTCAGGGTTTCTCATTTGTCTCTGGCAGTCACAGATAACATTACTTCACAGAGCCACTTTAAGAGGCAGTTTAGAACAGTTATTTAGACTTATGGTCTTGTGCAATTAGATTTGCTTTTTGACAGGATATATGTAATATATATCTTTCTCATGAAAGTCCTCCTCACAATACAGAAAAGTAAATATTACTTATCCCAACATTCCACAAAAGGTCTGGAAGCCAATATAGCCCCAAGATGGTCATCTTTTTAAAGCCCCACTTTCAGCTTTAAAAATTCGTGGAATATTTTGCCACAATAGATAAGTTCACTCTCCTGATTGTGGTAATGCCACAGGTGTCTGTATATCTTAACACTCATCAAATCGTACCCTTTAAAAACGTACAGTTTATTGTATATCATATAGCCTCAATAAAACTGTTAAAAAATTTAACTTCATGGAAGAATGAGTGAACTATAAATACATAAAACAACATAGATGAATGCCATAATTGAGCAAAAAAAAAGCCAGGCACAGAGGGGCTGGGTGTAGTTCAATGGTAAGGCCCTTGCTTAGCATGCACAAGGTCCTGGGTTCAATCCCCAGTACCTCCACTGAAAAAAAAAAAGAAAGAAAGAAGAAAAAATGAGTGAAAAAAGAAGCTAGGTACAAAAAAGTACATGATATGTGTGATTTACTCCTCAGGGAGGGTAGTGACTCAAAAGGAGTATAAAGAGGCCTTCTGAAGTGATGGTGCTTTTGCGCCTTGAACTGAGTTACATGGGCGTATTTATTTCATGAAAATGCATTGAACTGTGCGTTTATGTTCAGGATTTTTGTGGTGAGGGAATAGCTCTGGATCTTGATTGTGGTGGTAGTTACATATATCTCTAAGGATGTGATAAAATCTTGTAGATTTTTTATACACCATACAAATGAGTGCATGTAGAAGTGGTGACATCTGAAAAAAAAAAAAGTGGTGACATCTGAGTCTGAGTGGTGAAGTCTGTGGATTGTACCAATGTCAGTTTCCTGGTTTTGATATTGTACTACCGTAACATAAGATGCTACCATGGGGAAACTGAGTGGAAATTTTCTGTACTAATTTTTCAACTTCCTGTGAATCTATAATTATTTTGACATAAAAATTACTATGGTGTAAAGTAGTATTTTTGTATGTGACTAGCTTTTGGATTTTCTACTTCTATCATCTTTCTAGAAATTTCTTTCCTCCTCTTTTGTGGGATTGTGGTGAAAACTGTTATGTTCAGTCTAAGTGGTCCCAAACCTGGATGACAGTTGGTGGTCATCTGTCCTAATGCAGGAATTGGCATCTTTTCTTGGAAATACTGCATTTGGACTGAGAACCATCTCTCTTCATATGCCTAGACGATTCCTTGTAAATTCAAGAACTTTCCAGGGTGTTCTGTCTTCCATCATGTAATCAGGGGAAGCAGAAGAAACTGGTCTATGGAGAGAAGGTGAGATAAAGCACCTTTCCTTTGGATTTGCCTTCCCGGCGCCTTATGTGCAGCCAAATTCCTGTCCTTTGATTTAAGAGACCCTTCTGTGCCTTTATAATAAATTCATCTTCCTATTTAAACAAGACCCATTTGGATTTCTATTACTTGCAACCATAGCAAATCCCAATCAAATATCTAAGAAGATGAAACCATACTTATCCTTAGAATTTTTTTTAAAATTTAAGAAGTATGGCTTTACCGTATCTGAGAGAAAGATTTCCACTTCCCCATAGTACGCCATACAGAACCTACTAAAGATTTAACCCATCCCTCACATTTTCAGGTGAGAAAACAGAAGCCAGAAAGGTTAAGGGACTTAACCATAGTCAACAGCCAGTTTCTAGAAGATCCAGAACTACTGACCTGTCACCTCCCTCACTTCGATATTACATTATATGTCCTGGAGGGAAGCCCCAGGATGCTCCATTGAAGGTTTTATTTGCTTGCTTTTAGTGTATACGCTGCATAACTAATGACTCAGAACGTGGTTAATAAGGACCTACTTGAGAGATCAAATAAATAAGGGGTAGGGAATAGGGCTATAAATAGAGTTACAATTATAGGCACTTACAACTAAGAAAAACTTTAACTTTCATCATTATTAGTCATAGAGATATTCCATTTGTCACTTAGAACAGATATACGTAGTCTTTTGAAAGTCAAAGGAAACATAATTTCAGGGCAGATTACTCAAACTTCTTCATTCAAATAGTGAGTATCTAGAATTGAGGGAAAAATTTAAGACTCTATTAAACAGGATGTCAATACTCAGTTTGACGTACACTTCCTGAGAGGTGGAGGTTTGCTCTGAAACTTCCTGCTTGGTCACAAAGGGGAACAAGGCAACTGGAACACATTAGTCTTTCTCTCTCAATCAGGTCCTCTGTGGTCGATTAAAAATGGTGATTTGGAATTATTCTTAAAAAACAAAAGTAGCCAAAACACAGCGTTATGTTGACTGTATTTCAGAAGACACCTGGTAGGTGGGAAAGAAGTATTGCTCAGTTTTTAAATAAAGGGAAGTCTGGTAAACACGTGACTTGCTGGAAAGCAGCACACTGAATAGAAAAAGAGTAATTTGCAGCTTTCAGTTCTATGTTTCCCTTAATGGAAGTAGCTGCTCTTGTCACTGCTAGTGCCTTGGACATCCAAAGCTGTAGCTGTCTGCTTCTTGATGAAAACTGTTGACTGTGCCCCAACTCTCTCTGCTGGGGCTGTGGACCATCCCATAGCACTGTGTTATGTGTACAATTAAATTCTCCCTACTCTTGTTCCCCCTAAACCACAAAGTTTATTATCTTTTTAGGAATTCCACTTGTAGAGGGGCGTTTTAATATTAGTTTCCCAAGGGTAGGGAACCCAGCTCCATCACTGCCTCCGGTGCTCATGTCGTTGTTTTTGGTCTGGGTTTCCTGGAGCTGCATTCTCCCGGAAAGTAGGCATCCGCTCACTCATATGCTTGAGACCTCAAAACCTTTTGGGGTAGAGGGAAAGAAAAAAATTGCTCTCACTATACAGCTGCCAAAAAATAAGTAAATACCTTAAAAAAGCTAAAAAAGGAAGGACCAAAAAAGAAATAAAGACTTCTCAGATTCTTGAGATTTCTTCTGGGGGAGCAGTGTAAACAGGGCAGGAAAGGCTTTTTTGGACCTTATCTCAAGTACACTTCTAGAGGACAGCCTCAGCACTTTCATGTCGGTTGGCTTCCCAGTGTCCACATTCCCTTCTGGAACATTTTCTATCTCTTCCTGATAGCATTGCATCTTCATAATATTGTTTTGCAAACAAATGTATCACGCCTGTGGCTTTGATATTACTATTTGGCATTGTATTAACAGATACCCACCCCCTCCCAAGTCCCCATTAGGCAGAGTTAGGTGCAGAAATTGTGTAACAGATTTTCCTCCTTGGCAGGTAATACCAGGAAAGAGACACAGAGCTCTATCCATTCTACTCTGCCATCTCGGTGTCTGGGCAGGGAAGGGTAAGTTTGTGTTTCAGGTGGAATCACACCCTCGTCACGTGGGATACAATACGGAGATCATAGAGGAGAAAAGTTTTGGGTGGTTCTTTTCATCTCCAGTTTGCTTTTGCTTAACGCCTCCCATACAATATTAAGCAGTCTACTCCAAGTGGACAGCCCAGGTCTTTCTTACCTGAATCGTCTCCCCTTCCAAGATAACTAATTTCATTATTTTCAGTAAATATTCATGAACTGAAAGATCGGGCTTACACAAAGTTACTTTTTTGGTATTTAGTTGTAAACTATTTAATTTTTATAAAAAGAAAGAAAAAGAAAAACAAGTGGCATTATCTTGATCTGAGTATATGCCTGATAAAGGTTAATCCCTTCCTATTTTAATGAGTATAATGTTAAGTGTGTGTATCTCAAGTTTCAGGGCAAATTTCAAAACTATTGTTTAAGATGTTGATCATATAATATATAGGTGTCATAGGTGTGTGTGGTTTAACCTAAGACAGACTTAGAAAAGGGGACAGGGCATGTTGTTACTTTATTACAAACCTGTTTTAAGAAGTACACAGTAACACATAGGTGCATATATAGTAATCCTTAAATGACAGTAGGTCATATGTTATTGAAAGATATGTCAAACAAAATTCCAGCTGGTAATTTATTTTGCTTGTCTAGCCCTGGCCACTCCCACCCCTCCCCCCAAGAAGAATACACACGCCATAAGGACTATGAGCTTGTCTATCTTGTTCGCTGCTGCATTCCTATCCTGAGTAGTTCCAGATATATAGTAAAAGGTCTATAAATATTTGCTGAATGAATGAAAAACAGAGACATAATTTTAAAAGAATAAAAAGTGGCATTGCGTTTATAAAAAAAAAAAACACTGTGAACAGAAGTTCTAAAGTTATCCAGTTCTAAAACAAACCAGATTTCTCTACAGAGTTGCAAGTTCAATCTAATTCCAAACTTTGAAGTCATAGGTGGCATGCATTACTGGTTCTCAACGAATGATATAATTGGATATTAGTAGTAAGAGTTAAAACGCAGATGACTATTAAAGGCATAGATGGTTCACATCTGTGTCAAAGGTAGTCCTTGGGGTTCTGACTGAACATCTGAGAAAGGGCAGAGCACCAGTTCACATGGGCAGGTGTTAAAGCCCATAGAGGATGAAAAAGGAGGTAACTGCAGGAATAATTTCTCTTTTTTATTTTGTGGGCTTCTCTTTAATGTTTGTTCTTTCACCCTTTATCATCCCAAACTAAAGGATTAGTTAACTCTAGAGGACCTGAGTAACTGATCTTTGGTAAACTGGTGACTCAGACAATTTTAGAATTAACGAAAATGTTAAATGTAGTGGAAGCTTAGGAACCACTATTTTTTTTTTTTAGATGACTACCATATGTACCCTTTAAAACTTGAACTTTTAGCCAGTCTTAAATGTCAGAATAAGGCAGTTTTTTAAAACCTCATTTTTATTATGAAATATACATACCAAAGAACATACAAAACATAGATGTAGATTTTTTAAAAATAACTAAAGAAACATCTGTGTACCCACAAGCTTGAGAAGAATTTCTTAAATTAACAACTTAAGAAAACTATCAAATTAATTGTCCATTCTCCAGTTGAGCTTTCACTAAATGGTTTAATTAAATCCATATGTCTATTAAAATCTACAGCTCTGATAATTTCTACTACAGAGCACTTATTTCCAGGATTGAAGATAGTTACTACAGAGTTAGGAGTTTATTATTTTTCAGAATAGTGGAGAGCTAATTAGATCCCTATGGCTTGTAAAAATAGAACCTCGTGGTTTTTTAATGGAAAAGTGTGACTGGAAACTCTAATTCTTTAACATTAATTTCTAAACTCAGAAGTGAGATCATGACACAATCTCTTGGCAAGTTTCTAAGATTTTTCTAGGGAGTAACTACCCTGACTGGGTAAAGAATGAATCTCAGATGAATATTAATTTCTTCTTTAATTGAGTAAGATTTGAGTTAAAGGTAAGTTAGTATTATCAAGTGGAATCTGTATTAGTTATCTGTTGCTGCACAACAAATTACCACTTAGTAGCTTGAGGCAGTAAACATTTATTATCTCAGAGTCTGTGGGTTAGGAAGCTGGGCATGGCTCAGCTGGGTCTTCTGACCCTGGGTGTCTCGCAAGGCTGCAGTCAAGGCGCTGGCTGTTTTTACAGCCTTAGTGCTTGACTGGACCTAGATCCACTTCTGCCTCACTCAGGACGATGTTGGGAAGAGTTAGTTCCTCTCAGGGTGTTGCGCTGATGGCCTCAGTTCCTCACTGGCTGTTGACTGGAGGCTGTTCTCTGTTCTTTGCCACCTCGACCTATCCATTGGGCAGCTCATAGCATGGCAGTCTGCTTCATCAGAATGAGTAAGTGAAAGATAGAGAGAGAAAGATGAAAGTCATAGATATTGTAATCCAGTCTCAGATAGGATATCACTTTTGCAATATTCTGTTCATTAGAAATAAGTTACTACGTTCAGTCCACCCACAACGGGAGGAAATTACACAAGGATGTGAAAGCCAAGAAGTAGGGATCGTTATGAGCCTCAAAAAGGAGCAGATGATGTTTTATTCTTGGGCAATTAGTGGAGGGTAATAACCACATCCCCAGTCCATTGGCACCCTTATATAGTATCATTTCTACTGTGCTTTTCATCTTATCAGTAGCCTGTGGGCTCATTTCATCCATTTAACAAGACTGTTGACCATATAGCTTTTAGGTGATTAGGGTCCAGGAAAGCCTGCTGGAGAGGTCATAGTATTACAATTCCCTTCCTTTGCACCACTCTGTATGAAAACTGTGTTTGAAACTTTCCATGCCTTTTGTTGGCACAGAGGTGATTATTTTTCTGTTTGGAAAATGTGAGATAACTCATCTGAGGTGATTTTATTTAAACAGACATGGGAAAAATATATATTTATTATTTCATTTTGAAAGTTAAAAAAAATAATTTCTTCTGAGTTGCCTTCTCCATTCTGTCATTCTGTAACTTGTGCTGGAAAATTATCCTACTTGTTTTTGGCTTCAGTATAGTAACAACTAACCACTTGAAAATTAAGTTTTATGTTCTGGGCCTTCCAGAATTTTAAGCAAATTTCTCAAATTTTACTTAGGAGCAAATTGCAGAAGGGTGGGTTTTTAAAAAGTTGCTAGTCCTAGAATGTGTTTAATGCTTGAAGCTGTAAAAATCACGATTTAATAAATGATTAAAAGAATTTTTGATGTTTTCTAAAAGCCTTTGAGTTGTTACTTAAGTTGCTTAATTATTAGCTGGTACTATAATATCATGGCAAAGTATCATGATTGTTTTTCTTCTCAATTGTTCATTTTAGGCTTTTTGTTCTTTGCCTATTTTTTTTCAGCTTCCTCCATCTTTTGAAATAAAAAAAAAAATCAGATAGAGTGGAAAGACCGCCTAACAAGTAGTGCATTGAGTAGAGTCTTCAGAAGTTTACTGCCTCAGCAGTTGGGCCAAATATGCCCTATATTAAAGGCTGTTCTGCACATGCCCAACAAAGCTTAAAAGTAAGCTTTGAAAGGACCAAACTGTTTTCAAGTAACATAGCTGCATCCCAGAACAAAACCCTCAAATGTGTAAAGGAATACAAAAACTCCAGCACAATGGCATCCAGTCAAAAATTAGAAGGTATTCAAAAAGCAGGAAAATACAATCTGTAATGAGGAAAAAATTAATCAATAGAATCAGTCCCAGAAATGACACAGATGATAGAATTAGTTAAATAGGTTAGGGATATTAAAACAGCTATTATAAATATACTCCATATCTTCAAAAAGGTACAGGAAAGTGCAAGCATGGAAAGAAGAGGTATGTAAAATACTAAAAAAAGACCCACAGCAAGAGAGAATGTGACAATGGATGTATGTATGTTCATGTATAACTGAAAAATTGTGCTCTACACTGGAATTTGACACAACATTGTAAAATGACTATAACTCACTAAAAAAAAAGTTAAAAAAAAATACCCAAATCAAACTTCTAGAGATAACAAACAAAAACAGTAACAATGTCTAAAATGAACAATGCTCTGGATAGGATTAACAGCACACTGGACGCTGCTGAAGAATAGATTAGTAAAGTTGAAGACATAGCAACAGAAATTATTCAAAACGGAGCACAGAAAGATAAAAGACTGGAGGAAAAAAGAGTAAAGGAAAAGCATCACTGAACTGAGGGACATCATGCAGCCTAACAGCCTAATGTAGTTAGAGTCTCAAAAGGGGAGGAGAAAAATGGAGGGATGGATTAAATATCTGATAAAATAATGACCAGAAGTTTCCCAAATTTGATGAAAACTATAAACTCACAGATCCAAGAAGCTCAATAAATCTCAAGTCAAAGAAACATGAAATAAAACACACCAATGCACATCAAAATTAAATTGTCAAGAACCAGTAACAAAAATAGAATATTAAAAGCAGCCAGAAGAGGGGGGAGGGTATAGCTCAAGTGGTAGAGCTCATGCCTAGCACACATGAGGTCCTGGGTTCAATCCTCAGTATCTACATTAAAATAAATAAATAAATAGACCTAATCACCACCTGCCCCCCCCCCCCCCGCCCAAAGCAGCCAGAGAAACAAGATACAAATACTGAACAACAAAGGTAAGAATGACAGAAGCAGTGCAAGCCAGAGTAGTACATGAGCAACATCCTCAAAGTACTGAAAGATGAAACTGTCAACCTAGGATTTTGAATCCAGCAAAAACCTTTCAGAAATAAAGTGAAAATAAAGACATTTTCAGACATATAAAAGCTGAAAGAATTACTCACCAGCAGACCAGTTGAAGAAATGGAAAAGGTATTTCTTTAGGCACAAGGAAAATGTGCAATTGTCACCAAAACCTAAATTTTTATCACCACAAAAGAAATTTTTTATCTATTAGTAGTCCCCTCCCATTCTCCCTCTGCCCCACTCCTACTCTGAGCAACCACTAACATACTTCCTGTTTCTATAGATTTGTCTATTCTGGACATTTCACATAAACAGAATCATAGAATGTGATATTTTGTGACTGGCTTCTTTCACTTAGTATGTTTTAAAGATTCATCCATGTTCTAGCGCAGATTAATACCTCATTTCTTTTTATTCTGAATAAATCAGTTCCATTCATCAGTTGATATTTGTGTCCCCTACCCGACTTTTTGGCTATCACAATAATGTTCTATGAGTATTTGTTCATAGTACAAGTTTCTATGCTAGATGTTTATTTCCCTTTCTCTTGGGTATGTATCTAGGAGTGGAAGTACAGGTCATACAACTCTATGTTCAACATTTTGAGGAACTACCAAATTGTTTTCCAAAGCAGCCATACCACTTTATGCTCCTACCAGCAATATAGGAAGGTTCTAATTTCTCAACATCAACCTAAAGTATTTTTCAAGCTTAATTTTATCCCATAAATTGTGGGTCCCAGGTTGGCAGAATACAGATACATTTTAAGGCAGTTGCCTTTTCCCACTATGCAAAGAAGCTCCAAATATAATTTTTCTTTTTCTAAGAAAATGGAGTTTGACTAGTTTATCCTAAGGTAAGTCCTAACTCTAAAACTCTGTACTTCTCTGAATCCTTCATCTTCCAACAGAAAGTGTGTCTTCTTATTTGCACCTTACAGTTTGACCTGAATAATGATGTCTGTTTTGGCAAGGAAAAATAAACAAAACTGGAATCCAAAAACTGAGTCATTGTTTTAAGTAAATCATATATAGTCTCTGCTAGTTGCCCCTTCTGCCTATAAGCCAAAATCTTCGCCTATTTTCCATCTCTTCTGCTTTTGAAAACTTCAGGTATTATTTTATAATGCATGCACAATTTAGTAAATGAGAGAAAAAAGGGAAGAGATTGAACTTAACATTCAGTATAAGTAACTTTCAATGTAAAAACAGAATCACATTAATAATTTCCATCTAGGATGTTTATATTCATCGTGTTAAGCAATACCAATACAAATATTAAAGCCATATTGTGCTTCTCTGTTACTCAAAAGCCACAAATTTTGAACTATGATCTAGTTGTCATTTTTCCTCTTGGATTAAACACCCAACAGATTTATAAGTCATAGCTTTAACTCATACATTTGACAAATGCTCAAGCAACTCTCATACTGATGAGGAATCCAAAGGCAAAATGAAGAGGCTTCTCTTCATGAGAATCTGTTGATTTTGTCCTTAATATTAGGCTATGAAATTGAAAACATAGAGCAGCATAACAAAAGAGCATAGGCTTTGGTGTTCAGATAGAAAACAGGGTTGAATCCTGGCTCTGCCATTTACTAGCTGAACAACATCTGGAAAGTTTCTTACCTTCACTAAAACTCAGTGTTAAATGAGATTAATAAATAACTCTTACTTCACTGATCCATTGACATGGTCAATAGGTAATGTACTGTGTACAAAATGTGTCAATAAATTTTAGGGATTTTTTTTTTGGCCTGAAAATCTTCCTTGAGGACTCAGTACTTAAATACATATCACCCTTCCTGGTCTAGGAATCTGTCTTTGATTTAGGTCAGTATGGAAGTGGTTTGTTTTTTTTTTATGTTTAGAGGGTGTACTGGGGATTGAACCCATGACCTTGAGCATGCTAAGCATGCGCTCCACCACTTGAGCTATACCCTCCTCCCTAGTATGGAAGTGTTTTAATAGAGTCTGCTTAAGAACTGATTCCTTAGCTTGTGATATTTCCTTCCGTTAGATTTAGGTGAGATTTTTCATATATATATTTTTCAGTCTACAAAAGTACATTTTCATTAATCCACATTGAACTTATTCCTAGGAGGTTATCTTGGGCATATTTCTCTTTCCTCATCTACCTCTAAGAAAGTAGAAATTTGAGAAAACCATTAAGTTTTAGATGGATCATTGTTGTTGACAAAAAGCAACCTGAAGTTCAACACTCTTAGAAATGAGCATTGATAAATCGCTTGATACAATTATGACTATTATATCTATTAATTTTCTTGGGATATTCTTTGGATAAAGAGACAAAAATCAGTTCCAACTTGTATTCTATGTATGTGCTTTTTCATGTGTATATCTCAAGGTGTTTATCATTCAGTAGTGTACATACTCATGAAACTCATGGTCTGAAAACATTAATTAATTTTACAAGTGGGTAAGCTACAGCCTGAAGTGGTTGAGTTGCTTTAGGCACAGGGACAAGTCTAGGGAAGTTAAGAGCAGCCCAAGTTCCAAGGCCCGTTTAATTAATATTGTATCCAGGAAATGAGTTCTTAAAAGCAGAAATCTTTTACTGTGCTACCACATCCCCAGTGAAACCCTTAAGGGTTAGTTTCCCCCTCACCCCTGCAGCTAGATTCTTACTTCATTACATGAAAGATGTTTGGAACTCTATGCCCTATCTAGATCCTTCTCTTCAATGCTAATAACGTTGTTTATCTTGTGTGTATTTTTTCACTCTTGGTAGGTTCCTTTTCAAGTTGTCTTAGTTTTTGCTTTTTAGCATTCCTTTTTGGGTCATATACTTAGAATTTAACATTTTTCTTATGCTGATATTGATTCCATTGAGGAGATTTCTTGCTATTATCTTTTGACTAAATAAATTTGCTATAATGCCTCATTTTCTTATGCATCTTTAGAAATGTAACTTTAAAAATTCTATTCACTTCTGGATTTATGTACTCCCCAACAAACTGCCAAGGCCTTCTAAACACCTCCTGACCCCTTTTGTTTCCCTCCATCCCCAGAGTCACTGCCTTAGTTCATTTCTACTGGGCTCACTGGACCACCACAGTGGCTTCCTGACAAGGCTATCCCCTTGCCTCTTATTTTTAATCATCATAGATCATGTCTCCAGAATTGTGTTTCTGTAATTTTATTCTGACTGTATCAGTATGCTGCTTAAAATCTTTGAATGGCTCACCCTGACTCAGAATAAGATGGGATCTCCTTTGCCTGGCATACCATGCCCTTCTGATCTGGCATCCACCTACTTCACCACCCTCATGTGGTGAAGTAATCCTACCCTGGACTCTACAAACTAAAATACTGTCCTCCGTGTTTCTGCACATACTGTTCCCTCTACCAGGAACAACTTCTCTTACCCTGTATCTATTGTATCCCTTGCTCTCCTTAACAGTGTGAGTTCCTTCAGGGTGAAGCCAAGTGTTCTATTTTTGTATCTGTGAGGCTGGCAGAGTGGGAGCTTATATACATGTTTGTATAATTAGCGCAATTAATAGCTGAATGGCTGTAGAATTCACCACCAATAGAAAATACCTCATAATGTCTACTGATGAGGTTTTCATGAAACTCTGGAATGTTTAAGCTGTGCTATCCCAAAACAGGACCTGGTTAGGATCTCAAGGGGTCTGCATTAGTAGAGGGGACTGGAGATTGGATAAAGGAATGAGGTGACAAAACCTGGATATGTTCTACGGAGTTTAGTAATTTTAAAGGAATACTGGCAGAAAAAAGTTCTCAAGTTCTAATAAGCAACTTAATTTTGTTTCCTATCAATTTAACTTTCATCAAATTGGTTATGTATTTTTATAAGGCAACAAGACAAATAATTTGGACATTTACCATAATCTTAATGTTTTCAGTTGCCTGAGCACCAGTAATGCTATATGAAAAAGTGTTTTTCTTTTTGTTTTGTGTATTTTTCATTTGGCTGCTGAAATATGAAAGTATCTTAACTCTTACTCCCTTCCCTATCCCCGCACCCCTACCCCATAACCGGAGCCTTTGGAGACAGACAGCATGACATCAGAGGGTAGAGAGGGAGGCTGAAGCTAAGGAGTGACAAACTGCAAGAAGTGTAAGAATTCTGACACCAAAAGTTCTCCAAAAGTGAAAAATTAGCTTTTTAAATGACAGTAATTGACTCTAGACCAATACATAGACATTTAAAAACTTAAGTTAAATAATGCCATATACAGAATATTAATAGTAGTATAGGAATGTCTCCTCAATATCCTATAATTCTAATATTTGCCTCAAGCATCTGTTTAAAAATGTGTTAAGCACATACATACCATACAGAATATTTTCCAATATTTTAGACTGTTTACACCTTTTTTTCTTTTTCTATCAGCTAAAGATCCAGTTTATTTTAACATCTAAAAACAATAGCAATGACAACAGTATTTAAAAAATCATCCATTCTTTTTCTGTAACTTTAATCATCTACCTATGGAAACCTCCTACAATCTGTACTCTTGACTATATTCTACCAATGGTAGCTGAATACTTTTATTTTACAGGGGAGGGTCTGAGTGATTTGAAACTAGGTGTACAAACAGACTTCCCCCTCATTATCTAGAGTGTTGCCCATGCTCTCCCTGTCCTGTCCAGGGCCTTCCGGAATAGGAGTTCTGGCACTCACCCAAGGGCCACAGCAGACTTTGCTTCGGAGGCTTATTTCTGAGGAGCAGTCAAGCACTAGGGCCACTGGGTTTCCAAGTTTAGCAATTATAGTTTCTTAAGAATAGGCACAGCGTGAAGTGAATTCAGTTAAGTGTTATGTTTATAATTATGTGTCGTATTACTAATAAACTCATTTTTTCATGGATGATTACTATTTATATCTTATATAACACTATTTGCTAGCTTTATTCTTTGTTGTATTTGAAGTTTAAGTGCCTAAATGTAAGTTATTATAGTAAACCAATAAATGTATTTAATTATATATAAAACAATCATATAAATAATGGCTACAAGCTACTTTAAAATACTTTAAATTTTCTCCTTTTCAATAAATCTTTCCAAAATCTCAGAAAATCTTCACAGCCTCCTGGGAAAATCCATCAGTCATTACTCAGAGATGTCAGAAGTTTATAGTGACTTCTTTTTGGGTGACTAGCATGGTAAGAATGTTTAATGGGTTAGCAGGAATAAGTAATGCCTGTGTGAATAAGAAATTATTGGAATTCATTGCAGCATTTATTCTGATATTCAATATTATACCAGGTCCTAAATATTAAACTTATTAATATCAAAATAAAGGTGAAGTTCCAAACTTGTTTTTATATTTTTAGCATTTTATTTGCCTACTGACCAATAATTTTATTTTAAAAGTTAAGAGTTAAGAGTTGACTGCCACTGCAAATTCTTTTTCAGAAGCAAGTGATGACAAAAAGTATATTAGATAAATCCCTTTTAAAAGATAGATCTGCAAAAGGTTCTGCAATTCCAAAATGTGATTTAGTTTGGTTTAAAAAAGTAATTTAAATATAATTCTAAACATTAGATTACTGGAACTAGTTAAGTGTTTAAATTTTGATGTTTCATTGTATTCTTTAAAAAAAAAGTTTTGCTTTTCCTGATTTCAAGAAATACAATCATTACAGAAAAAAATGGAAAATTCAGAAAAGCACAGGAAAGAAAAAAAATTAAATCATCAGTAACTGTTCCACCTAGATAGAATCTCTATTTATATTTTAAAGGCTATTTCTTTAGTTTTGCTTTTTCCTAGAAATTGCAATTATTTATTTTAGTCCTCGCACTAGGCTCCTCAGATTAAGCTGTGTACGAGGAATCTTACAGAACAGAGATATAATCAATGGGGTACAATGTAACCTACCTTCTCTTCTGCCCTTGTCCCAGGATAGATGCCACTTCTGATCTTCTTTTGTGTCATATCTGGACTTGGTATACAGAGTAAGTGACTAAAGAAAGACACGTATTTATATTTTTAACAGAATAAAAGAAACCAGGGGAAAACGAAAATTTTTTCAGATAAACTATTTTAATAAAATTATCATGCAAAGCAAACATAGACACACACACAACTATTTACAAATATGTAAGCATATGTATAAAGACCAGAAAGGAAACAGAAAAAAGAGGTCTTAGGATACTGGGGTTATGTTTCTTTTTCATTATTTTGTAATATATTCAACAAAGCATTACACTGAGGTAGGACTATTTTAGTGTTAGAGAATCTTATATAAATGTATTTGTTTAAGGGCTTCCCTGTCAATATCCTTTTCTGGGTAGACATCATAGTTCAGTGGTACTTCATCAACCCAGGAAGATAACTGTATATTAACCTGGAAAAAAAAAAAAAGGTTACAAACAAATATGAAAATTGCAGGATGAACCTATTGTCTTGAATTTCAAGAAATCACGACTAACTAAGTAACTGAACACAACAGATATTTATTACAATGAGTGGGACCAAGTTCTACACGATGATGCCACATGTACATGTATTCTTTGTCATACTAAATGGTAAGTCTGTGGATTCAGGGACTTAATACTTGGATTTTGGAACTTGAAAGAATAAAGAACATATAGAATAATTGTTTTCATGTAATTCATTTAATAATTACCATTAGGCTTAAACAGTAAAAGACTAAAATAACAATGGGAATACACAAAGAACACAGAAAAACTGTTCATATATACACAGTGATGGTACTAAGAAGTTTCATGAGAGGAGCTAATTTCCCTCCATAACCTTCGTCAGGCCCTTCCTTTCACATTGCAAACTTGGGTCTCCATGACACAGAAATTCTGGAGCCACCAATGGATGTAACTGCCTAAAGCAGTTTCATTAGATAAGAAAGCAATAAAGTTATTCAAGAATTTCTGTATAAGGACTCTTAAATGTTAATTTCTGTTGGTTATCTAGATGGGACTTACTTATTTTGTGTGAAAGGTATGATTTTGATAACTGAAAAATCACTGAATTACTTCAATACATATAAACATCATAAACTGGAGACTATATATTTTAAAAGCTATGTTTTTATATAGTGTGAAAAAGTATGGCAGAATCACACCACTCATGGGGTAGATATCTCATGGGAAAGGAATTAGTCAGAGGGAAACCAGGGAGATTAACATCTTTTCTTTATATATTTCTGTATTACTTCCCTCGTTATGGCAAACATGAATCACTTCAGTAATTCAGATGATTGACAAAAATTTTGGTACTACTGATGACTGTTTAGTTTTTTAAAGGAAGAAACAGGTACTTAAATTTGGCAGTGCTTATATGCAAGGAAAGCTCTATTAAAGAAAATGATAATACCACTGTACTAAGAAAACTACGGTATCTTTCATCTAGGGATCTCAAAGAGCTTTACAAATATTAATTAACCTTTATAAAGGGTCAGTCTTTTGGCTTGAATCTTATTATTAAATATCAGCCTTATTTTATACGGAGAACCTGAGAAACACAGAAGCAGTTTGTGCAAGATTCTCAATTGACCTAGAAGCTAAACTGAGCACAGGATGTAGGCCTCCAGGCCATTTACTGATTCCAGAAGGCTAAACAACTCTGTTCCTTTTGTTCTCAGGAAAAAAGTTATCATGTGAGTATTCTAAGTCTTACAAATACATCATAGCATTTGCTAACCTAAAACTGTACCTGCACAGTTGGAAAAATTGGGTGGAGAAGCAAAGTACTCTATATCAAAACCAGAATTACAATTTCAGAGCTCTTAAGGCCAGTGAACAAACCACAAATCGGTTCTTAAGCCATAAGGCCTTGCTAGTCTATCGTCTGTCACTATATTCAGACTGAACACTTCTAGAACACTGTTAACAGCTATCAGAAAAGGGGAGAAAAGTTTTGACAATGAAAATGCTGGGAAGGAGGCTTACCTACCTGAAGACCTGAGAGAGACTCTTCAAGACTTGGTACTGTCACTAGTAATGATCCCCGTCTCCTTACATTATGGCTGATGTAGTCCCAGGCTCTACAACACATTAAAAACTTACTACGTTAGGTTTTACCAGACATTGGATTTTTTATTTTTTTAAGTGAGGATGAACAAAATAAAATGCAGCACAGGTGATATTCCAGATGGGCAAAAATGTTTGTCAGCAGGAAATAGGATCACAGCAACATACTAGAAATTGGTAAATTTTCTAGTGTTGGCCAAATTGTTAAGTGACAGCATTGAAGAGATTTAACAAGATGGAGATTGGGGTTAATACAAGGGATTGTGAGTAACGCCAAAAGGAAATTTTCAGAACTGATGCAGAAGTCAAAGCTGGATAGGGTTAAAACCCCTTAAGTTCTTTATGAACTGTCAAAATTTCTGCAGAATGGAACAGGGATGAGGGGTGGAAGTGGGGAAGAGTCATGGAGAAGGGCCATAGAAGACAGAAAACGAGTAAAGCCTAATGATAAAAGTATGTAATACCTAGATTAGATCTTTTAAAATAACACCAAGAGTGAAATCATACTTCGTTTGACGTCAGAAATATTCAGTGCGAAGATTTATGGACAAAACGGCACCTGAGTTCAGTGGGATTAGCAAAGTTTAAAGCATGACTGCATGCCACGTGCATGTGTCAGAGGGCAGTGTCCGTGTGACCAGTTCTGACTAACCTGTAGTGCAGACGTGAACTGGATTTCTACACTGTGCATGAGTCTTGATAGTACACCCTACTACTGAGGAACAAAGGTCAAGCAAAACAGGGATGTGCAACCCTTGCAGTGGGGCAGGTGGGCAGCTGTATCACGTGCACTTCCTTTAATTATAGCAATGGTTATTGGGTATAGAGGTTATTAGGCAAAATGATAACAAATGTTCTTTTTCTTAGGCTAGATCTAAAACCTAGTAGCATAATAACTATCACTGTGCTTGGGCTAGAGCTGTTTGTTGTTTTGATGTAGTTCCTTAGAAATTACATACTTCACAAGTTTAGTAAGAATGAAGAAGCTGAGTATACTGGCATGGTTGTGCATGGCTCCCAAAAGAGCACTTGCTGTTTCTGATAAGCTGTCATTATACTAGTTGTGTATGTTTCACCTCCTGAAAAGAATACACAGAGGCACCCTTTAAAGAATTACTCTACCAACCTGGGGTGTTACTCTGTAATGAGATCTAGCTTTTCTGAAGCCTGAGCCTTTCCTCGGTATGTTTTCTAGTATTATGATATGTTTCTATTTTCTCTTATGTGCTAACTCCTATAGCAATATCATCTCCACTTGTCCTCAGGTTCTGATCAAGATTACAGATCTTTGGAGGCTATATGCTGTGCCATCTCTTTTACTTGCTACAACGTAGAATAATACAGGTACACGGTAAGTTTTGTCAGGACAGAATGCTCTATCTCCTAAACTTTCTCCTGTGTGCTGTCATTTATGACGAAGAGAAGATATTAACCATGAGAGGCTATAACATATCCGTATTCAGAACTCACTGCACTAGACTAATTTGAAGAAATGACTGAACTAACTACACACGTGGTCAATACCTATTCAGTGAGTCATGCAGAGTTTGTGAATGAACGTACCAGGATAGTTTTTAAAACGACCCAAACATGCAGTATTTCCGGTAGCAAGCTGACCAGTAGCATTTATCATTCTCCAGCATTCAAAATCTTCCTATATGAATCTCCAAAGAGTTGAAGGTGTTTTTCCCTTTTAACTCTTTATACACCATAAACCTGTGTAAGGTTTTGGCCACAGGTCATTAACTTAAAAAGGTAAAAAGCTAAACATACTTTGCCCGCTGGAAATTAAGCTCAAAGAGTGCACTATGATTAAAACTACTTTGTTCATGTTGTGTTTCTGGTCTTTAGCCTGTGACCAAAAATCATCACCCATTCTGGCTGAGCTTTGACTATATGATTAGCTTTCTGTTGAATCAGTTTCCTTTTAAACTATTTAAGTTGTTAATTTTTTACTGGCCTTAACCTAGAAGCAATGGGTGTGTGTGTGTGTGAAAGAGAGAGAGAGAGAGAGAGAGAAAGAGAGAGAGAGAGAGAGAGAGAGAGAGAGAGAGAGAGAGAGAGAGAGAATAGATGGTGAAGGGATGGCAGGATAAAGAGGTTTAGTCATTCAAGATTCTACTCCATATTAATTGCTCATTGCCTATAATTTTATGCATTTTTATTTCTCAGCAGTAGAAACATCATGGATGCACTAACCCTTTCATATATATGGAAAGGAGCTTTCTTGCATGTGAAGTATACATATGTCATTATGATAAATAAGTCAGCAAGCCTAACTGGCCAGAAAATCAGTGTCTCAGACTATAGACTACAGGAATTTTCTAATTAGAGGAACCTGTTAAGTCCTGATAAGAAGTCAGGAAAGTGATCACAGATTTGCTAATTTTTCTATTGCTTGAATAGTGGAATAAACTCCAAGAACCTACTATTACCAGCTTGAGGACATTTTAAATATTTGATAATTAATCACTGTCTTCCAGCTTAATATTCTTATACCTTATTTTATAGTCATTTATAGCCATTAGTTAATTCTCATCATTCGGTACAGGATAGCATATGACATGTTTTTTAAAAGAAAAGAAAGCTGAGGCAAAAAAGAGGAAGTATGAAGACCCACTGGGACTTAATACCTTCCTGCATCCCTGACTGTTAAGCAAATGCTTGGGTCATAATAATCATTTTTTTTCTACTCAAAATTAGATATAATATTTTACAAAGTTAAAATAGACAAAGTTTTATTTTTCTTTCACACATAACACATTTCCTTATTAATATAATCTCACAGGTGAGGTAATTTTTTAAAAAGTTTAATAAGAAAACGTTTCTACCAATCCCTTTTCATACTTTCTTGGATATATTTTAACAATAGATTTCTTGCTTGAACAAATAATGTACCTGGCCTGTTCT
Source organism: Camelus ferus (assembly GCF_009834535.1). Classification (NCBI taxonomy): domain Eukaryota; kingdom Metazoa; phylum Chordata; class Mammalia; order Artiodactyla; family Camelidae; genus Camelus; species Camelus ferus. The sequence continues at coordinate 40,747,866 of NC_045701.1, forward strand.
GCCTCATTAAGAAAATATTCAAAGACATTATTCATTATAATAATATCAGCATTTTGCAGAAGTGAGCCCTGCGTACAGATGTCTGCGTGAAGCACCTAAAGAAGAAATAAGAAAGAGTTCATGTAAGACAACAAAGACTCCGCATCATACCACCACTTAAGAAACAGCCACTGGTTCAATGATGCTGTGAGGCAACACAGGACGTTCACACTTCTTAAAATCGGAGAAAGAACAGTGTATTTAACACTACTGCTTATGGGAGACACTTAACATCTAATGAAAACCATAAACTTGGGCAAATTTAATTTGGTTTAGATGGAATTATTTATATAGCCGTAATTACACTCTTTTGACTCCCAGTTCAGAGCTTTCCCCACTATATCAGTAGTTATGAGTTCAAGGACCTAGGTTCAAATTCTGGCTCCATCATCAACTAGGTTTGTACACTTGGGTAGTCAGTGTCTTCATAAATAAAATGGGGTAATATTTGTCCTGATTCAAAGAATCAAATGGGACCATGTGAAATTATAAATGTAATTTATAAATTGTAAAATGTTAATACACTACGTTAACTGGCCTTGCACGACTCTTCATCTAAAATTCACTTGAACATATTAACTGTCCAAGATAGCAAACTAAACAATTTATTTAAAAACTATATACCTCAAAAAATTAACAAAGACTAGAATCAACAAGTCTTGTAGACCACAGGCAAGATAACAAGAGGAAACATTTATCTGCTCAAGAGCAAAGAAAATAACTTTCATTTTAAAATGAGAAGTATACCTTGTATCATATGATTTATTTCCAAAAAAGCACTTAGCCCTACAAATAAATAATATCCAGAATGTTTAAATCTCAATTTCTAAGTAAATTGATATTCCTTTTAGTTATGTGATTCTCACTATGTAAAAACAGTGTGTTCTTGTTCATTAAACATGGAATAGTGAGAAAAATCCATGAATTTATTATTGGACAATGAATTCTCTTTGCTCATTTGCCTCTCAATTTCTAAGATGAAAGAGAGAGAGAAAAGGAAGGATGGAAGGAGGGAGAGAACTAAAAAATCTCCTTTTATAAAAAAGGGGAAGGCTAGACCCTTCTCAGTCTTACTGAGATATGTCTTCCGATAGCAGATTGCACTTGACACAGACACCCTGAGATACTCAGTGTTTCTGTGCACTGCCACTAGTGGCATAGGATCGCTACTGAAATGGTAAGGATTCATTCCTGCATTAACCAAAAAGCTTCCTTTGTCCTTTTCTGTTATTTTCCCCTTACGTATAAGAAAAAGAGAAAATTTCTGTCATCGCCCAATCCAGGGCATCATTCTCCCATGAACTGCTATTCTCTGGCATCCGCAATTCCTCCTGAAAGCTTAGAAAAAGAAGATTAAGAACTGCAAGCATTACTTAACCCTTTTGCTTAATTTCAACATTCAGAATTTAATCAAATACACTTGACCAATATCTAGAGATCCAAAAATGTTGTTACCAAAACTTCAGTTGATGTGAAGAAAATAAAGAAAAAAAATTTCTATTTTCTAATTGGGGAAGAAGAGAAAAATGTGAGTGGAACATGATAATTAACCTTTATTATTAATGTTTTAAAATATTAAGTTAACTCAATCTGTTTCTACAGAACAGCAGCTAAGAATAGATTCAAAAAGATTTTCCAACTCCAATGTAGAAGAAATTTGGCTAAATTATGCTATACAATGGATAACAGACTAAATATTTAAAAGGGTACCTTTATTCTGTCAGTGAACTGGTATTTTTTAATGACCATTTCCTGCAATTGGCAAAAGTCTCCATTCAATTCTACTCCATATAGTTGCGATGCTGAACTATAAAGATAACCCTAAAATATGAAGACACATTATGATGCAAAAAAATTAACTTTCAGTTGTGTTTATTTCTACTTGAAATTTAAAAAGTTAAACTTTAAAAAATAGAATTCAACAAAGAAAAATAAAATGAACGATAAATAACATTTTATAATTTATGTAAAACAACTTCAAGAACTTAAAGGCTCTTACTTATCAAGACCTTGATTGTAGTTTATTCATTTTCATTATTTAAAAGTAATTGTTTTTAAAGGTTTCTTACTTTTCCTGATTAAATGGTACATTCAAAAAAGTTGGAAATGAGAAAAGTAATCACATACAGAGTCTTTAATACCCTATTTCTGTAATTTCTTGGTAAGTTACATCAGGCAAAAATGCAATCTGACACGAAAGGAGGGTAGCTGGAGGTGTGTCCTGTTTGGCTGAGGAAGTCAGCCAGTGTCTGGCAATCTGCCAAAGATAACTGATCATTAGTTAACAAGGAGGAGCACTGAGAACTAGCTACATACTATTATGTATCTATTTTTGGTTGTTATAACCAAAAATAATGTGGAAGAAAAGGTCAAAGCATATTCTGAAGATGATTTTTACATCAACTAATACCTATGTGTAAATCAAATTTATATTTATAGCTCATCACGGGTTTTTAGAATATGTTCAACAGAGCATATGGAAGTATTCAAAAATTTTTTGATGACTGAACCAGTGACCTAATATGGAAAAAAATGACAATATGTTTAAATTCATTAATGCTGCCAAATACCTGCAGAGCCACAATTATTTCAGCTATCTACTTTCCTAACAAATCAACAAATTAACAGCAGTGGACAAAATATGGTAGACAATCCTAATCTCTAATGTTCTCCAAATAAAACCATCTGACACACTGTACTTTTTATTATGGCTATCTTTCCTAATTATAGAATAAACGTCAACATTGAAAAATAAATTAAGCCTTAAAGAGTTAACTGTTTCTGTGTAGAGCAGGCAGTGGTGCTGGGAAATGATAGGGCCTGTTTCTGGCATGAACCTCTACTGCTGTTGGCCACATGTTTTAACAAGTCTGTTAATGACAACCAGAAACCACATTTAAGTTTTTTAATGAAATCATTTAAAAACATTAAAAATACTCATGATTTGAGTTTAAAAAAAAAAAAAGCCACATTGAGGTGGTTATTTCAGAAACAAAAGTCTACATCTAAACTTTGGAACACAGAAAACTGGAGCAAGCTGTGCCTTGGTTATCATTTAGTCTGCTTGCTTACAGGTGAGAAACTTGAGGCCCAGAGGTGTTAAATGACTTGCCTATGGCCAGATGTAATATCCTAGGTGAAGCAAATTTGTCAGTTTTGTAAGAGCTCTTATCAAAGCTCAGTATATTATTTTAGTACAGTACAAAGAAAACAGAGTTAGAAGGGTGGTAGTGAGTGACAAAATAGCAAAGTGTTTTGAGGGTCACCTGTCTCTGTTTTGTTGATATCCTTTCATTATGTCACAGAGACAACTAGTAAAGGAAATGAGAGAGGTGGTCTCTGAAATTCGAAATTTAATGCACTATTTTAACTGTATTATTCTGTTACTCTAAAAAATAAAGCCAAGCTGTCACCTTGGATGGTGGCAGGCAAAACTGTTGCTAGCAGGAGAAGAAAGTATTTCCAAATGCTGAGTATGTCCACAAGCTGGACTTTACCCCATAGAGGACCGTGCCAAGCCTGGAGCCAACATCAACCAAGATCTTTTCCGACAGATCAGGGAGTACATGATGATAAATGAACTTCAATTCCATGAGAGAGAAGGAATGAGAAATAAACCCTGGAGAATTAGAACAGAGTCAACATCAAATTTTGCTTGGGGATTAACAATTCCATTCTGGGTTTCTAATTCTTTCACCATAAAGTATATTTCATGTTTTTCTTAATCAATGAAAGCCATTCAGAGGTTATTTAGAAAAAATTAACGTGATAGTTTTGCACTCATTCACTCCGAGTTGTATTAGACAAGAACAAATATGAAGTCTAACAATGAAAAGGCCTCTATAGGGAGTGTCTACTCAGCTGCCTGACCCTATCCTGAGCCCCTCATTTCCGTTTTGCTGCTGCGTAGGGTGTCCTTGGTCTTTCCCTTCCTCCTCTCCCTCTGATCTGTTGTTCCCCGTGACTGCTCCCTAACTCCACACCATCTGGCTTTCTCACCCTACCCCAAGCCAACCGCACAGCTGCCCCCTCTTGCTGCACAGCCTATAAATCACCAAACGAATGACTATCTCTGGAGTGGAACCAAGTGGCAGCCCTGACCAACCTAAAGTGTGTTCTGGAGTGCAGGAGAGGGGTGAGATGGAAGGAGGCTAAGATACTCCTAATTCATCCTTATTGTCCTTAGTCCAATTACTGTAACTTCTAGCCTCCTAACCCATCTTCTCACTCCATTATTTCTGTAACAAACCATCTGGGAGAACCTGAGTCTATTTTGTCTGATATGGAAGTAACCCAAAGACTTTCTCTACCGTGTTCTGCATAATATAATGGTCAGAAAGGGCAGAAACTTTGATCATAACTAATGAATGGTGGCCAAGAAAATGGAAGCAGGCAGGCTAATCCCCCGGAAGATAATAAAGGGTGTGAGTCAGCCTCAGAAATAACACCTCGGGGTTGGGGGTAGGCTTTAACCACCATAGTCCCTACCTCCCCTCATCCACACTGCCCTCTGTGACATGCCCGTGCTTCTGCCCCGGGCTACGGAGTCATCCTTAGTGTTTGCTGGGAGACAAGTCCCTTTCGTATAGGGAAGAGGGGTCCCACGTGGTGATAGCCTTTTCAGGTTCATTACAGGTATGTGGGCTGGCCTGGGGACCCGGTCACTATTTACAACCTGATTTTTATGAAAAAATGCATCCTAATTTCCAAATTTTTAATTGTCGAGCACAGCTCTTCTATAAATTTCTATAAATTAGCTCTGATATGGTGTTATATTTATACTTCACTTTTCAGTTTTCCCTCCATTGTTCATGTCTAAGTCCTTTTCTCTTCTGTGAATTTCAACTACCTCAAACAGAAATCATTAAGTGTTATCTAAAAACAGAATCTTAAACCAGTAAACCAGGGTGGTTTAATCCCCAACTATAATACAGATACAGTATATCTTTATTAGCAACATATTACAAATTTGGTAGTAGTTGACTTTTGAGAGTACTATTATCTAAGATCAGTAATATGAGCACAATATTACTTACCTGGAAGGGTAGCCCACTTTAAGCACTATCTCTAAATCTAAGTGAGCAGGGAGACTGAAACAGCATGTTTAAAGTAACAGCCTAGACGTACATATCCAGTTTGGACAAAAAATATATTAACAGAAAAGTTAATACATTAGCAGCACGGAGTCAGTCTAGTTTCCCATTTGAAACAGGTGCTGCATCAGAGGGGCAGAGATGCAGGAGATTGTCACTATTCTGTGTCACAGACCAGAGATGCTCCACTAGGTCAAATCATGGTCTGAATAAACTCTTTCCCAAGATTATCTATCTCTGTCTTGAGTCCGTGGCCATCCAACAGTATCTGATTATTATCTGACCTCTCAAGTAAATGTTTCTATAAGGAGAATGTTTTCAGCCCCCTTGACGGTTACATTTCTCATTGTAAATAAATCAGCACTATGGTCAACTATGAATCTTTTGAGTATGGAAAGTATGAGTCAGTTTCCCTGTACTCAATCATTTATGATTAGTTTCTGGACCTGAAAAGTCACCTCTGATTAAATATTTTCTGTGAAAAGCAGAAATATCCTCCTGAGAGACATGAAGTGGCCTAGCCTCCCTGGGCAATGTTGCTATTTAATTTCCCCGACTGCAGAAATTGGTAATGGCTGTACATCCAAGCTGGCCTTTTGCTTTCAAAAAACAGTGAATGCTTGGTCAAGGATTTGCATACTCATGACATGTAAGGAAAAGAACACACGAAGTCATCAGGTTTGCAAGCTTGAGTGCCCACCTAAAGGTGCCGTCTGGTGCGAGCCGCATACTGTACAGTAATTTCTGCTCATTTTTCCTTCCTCACATAATGAATCAATAAAGTCTTCATCATAAAGGAATGCATCAACGTGAACTGTGGGTTCTGGCTGCTGCTGTATCTGGTGGAGAGAAGAAAAACATCAAAAGAAACAAAGTACAAAGAAGTCTCTTTTTATTGCTAAATAAGGCAAAACATCAGTGGTTCATATGCTGAAATTCTGAGAGCAAAAACAAGGCCCAGAAAGACGTTTCGCTTATGGAAGTCAGCAACTCTGCTCTCCTTCCGTTTTATTTCTGAAACACTAGCAACTTTTTGTTTGACTTGTCATGATGCAAAACATGGATATGAGAAATAGATAAAAATTCTAGTTGAAAGGAGTATTTTGGGAACATCTTGTCCATCCTAAGTAGTATATTTTACAAACAAAGAAACTGAAACCCAGAGAGGTTTCTCCAAAGAAATGACACTAGTCAGTTAAGAGGGGGAAGGACTGAAACTAATACCAGGACGTCTGAGTCCTACACGTCAGTGACCCATTAAAACACTTAGCAAGTAATCTTTGCCCAGAAGCAAAGTTTTCAAATAATAAAAAAATGTTAGTAAAACTTAGTACTTACAAATAATGGCTCACAAATAATGGCTCTTTAATAATACTGCTGGTACGTGATACAATAGCAAGCAGCTACAGAGAGAAAAACATGATTCCTTCTACTTTAACAGTAATAGAGCATCAACCTAGCGCCTTGGAAATCTAAAAAATTGTATCTACGTCTACACACACATCTATATTATAAGTATGTAAAATATATGAACAAATACAAGGACCAGAAGGAAACAAAGGAAGAAAAAAACCCAAAGTTTGTTGGGATAGGGGATTGTGGGTCTACCATTAACATGTAATGAATACCTTTATCTCATTTTATAGTAAATTACATCATGATACTGGTAAGATTGTTTTATTAATAACATCCAAAGGATTACAATTTTTTTTTTTTTTTTAATAGAGGTAATGGGCATTCTACCACTGGGCTATACCCTACCCTTCCCTTAGTTTTTATACCATCCGTTACTTTTCTCCTATGAATGACTGGATGTTTACTAAGATTTAGTGAGTGTTCACAATGTGCACAGCATGACTAAAAATGTACAGGATTTAGTGCCTCTGCTCAGGAATTTACGTGCTAAAAAAACCACATGGAGGGCCGCTATTTTCAAATTAGTGGGAGAAGAAATTATTAGTATTAGCTTTGCTTTAGGAAACAATATCCATAGCTTACATATTCCATAAGAGTTGGGACTTGAAGGGACTTGAATAAGGGGGTTATGTGGTGAAGAAAAATGAGAACTAATTCACGGAATAACAGAATAGAAGAATAAGCAAAAACTGTGCAATGCAAAAGTAGGAGAAGGAAACAAAGGGGTGAACTTCACCCTTGATAAAAGCCAGGGAAATGGAACAGGGGAGAGAAAACCAGGACAATGATGTAGGTAGGGACAGATTACTGTTGGGCCTTCCTTGATATTGGAGGGGGTTTGGAGTGCTTGGCAAACAGGACACCTTCAAAAAATATTTGTTGAATGAATGGTACTAGGGAACCAGAGGGTTACAGACTCAAGAACTGGGGACATGGTTGAGGCATCAAATGAAAAAGCAGAATTCAGGACTGATCAGACTAGAAAGGCTAGGGGGTTAGGGAAGAAGAGGAGAACCCTTAAGTAGCACTAGGAGTAAATTAACCAATGTATTTACTTTTTGGAGGGCTAGATGTTCTGAGGAAAGCATGGTTTCTAGGGGCAAGCAATTCCGAAGGTCTTCTGCTATGTTTTTCAACATAATGTCATTATTGTCTTGAGTGAATTCATCAAAATCTCCTGAAAAAAAAAAAAGGAAAGAAATAGCTTAAAAATTTTTATTATGATGATGATTTTCAACAGAGGTACTGGGGATTGCACCCAAGACCTCGTAGGTGCTAAGCACACGCTCTACCACTGAGCTACACCCTCCCCCAGAAACAGCTTTTACAGTGGTAGTTCTTCCTGGACTAAGCGATTACAATGGATGGGTATTTTCCATCAGATAGCACCAATTTATAATAAATAAACCTTTTAACCAATGAAATACTGAAATTTGAACAAATGTTCCATTTAAAACACTGTGTTTTTCTTTTTCCAAACTGCTTGAAAATATAAAACTTGACTATTTCAGCCTGTTATATAGAACAACAAAGGCACTTAAAAATATGTAGTACTTTGACTATTTTATTTTTACTTAAGAAGCACTGCCATAAGTTTTTAGGGTCTTAAACTTACCAGTAAGTGGTTAAATATTCCTTCTCTGACCATATAGATCTTACAAGCTTAGGGGGCACATGCAGGGATTATTAAGAAGGTAACTTTAATCTGAGTACCCCTGCCTCCAATAAAATGTACCCAAGACTTCAGATAATAAGTACTGACAGCTGGCACCAACTATATAATAATTATATTTTACAAGAATCATGTTGCTCTGCTGCATTTGAACAGCAGATAAAATGGTCATTAAAACAGCACATTTCTGATGGCTGTGGGTGATCTGACAAAAAGGGGAGTGTGTGCGTGCGTATGTCTATAGCAATAAAGATGGAGAAGGTAAGAAAGTGACAGTTGGTGAATCTAGGTGAGGGTAGAAAAGCTGTGTTCAGTGTTCTGTTGTTTCAACTTATCTGTGTGTTTAAAAATTTTTTTTAATTAGCTCTAAAGAAGCATGATTTCTAAGCAGCTCATATATAATTTTAAATACAATGTGACTTCTCTGGAAGTAAAATACTCTAAAAATTAGCTAATGGCCTGAATGCCTAATATAGACTGGAAAAGAGTACTAATGAAAATATTTTACCTTTTTCTTTAAAGATTTTCTTATATTGAATTCTTGCCAGAGTAAAAGGACCTCAAGGGGATTGTGTTTTTCCTACCGTTTTAAAATAGCTGTAAAAGGAAAACAAGGAGATCCTGAAGGAAATATCATCCATCTCCACATGCCCTGCCCTCCAGTCTTTGGTTGCTTTTAAGTAAGTTCATGATTTCCTTCTTAAACATAAAATAACTCTTGTGTTGGATCAGAACGCTATTTTCGTGTCACAAATAACAATTAAAATCCTGGTAATATTTTATAGTTTACAAAGCTCATTCATATAGAAACTAGGTCATTTAAGTATTATAACATCCATGTGAGGAAGACAAGGCAAGATTCTCCTCTGACTTACAGAGGAGGTAACTGAGTCTTTGAAGTTTAGATGAATTATGAAAAGCTGCAAAGCAGGACAACAGCAGCACGAGAAATAAACCTAGGTTTTCTGCTTCTAAATAAAGGTAGTCTTCCTTTTCACTTTTTCCACTGTGTCCCATACATAGATCCAGAGGTTTTTTCTCTGCATAACTCCCCTTTGAGAAATAGTAGTTAATACGAAGATATATTATTTGGCTCCCTGAACTAATGCAGAAAGGACTTTTAGCTCTTTTTTCTTTCCTCACCCATCTAGTATGATGTTCTAAGTTGTGGCTTCAAATTATTTCCAGTAGGAGGCAGAATATAAATTATAGAGAAACAAAAATACTATTAAGATTCATTCCAAATTGTTTTAGATGGAACTTAAACAGCATCTGTGACATATTAAAAAAAAAACAACTTTTTTTAAATTATATTTTAAAAATCCAGTTAAATTTTCTCAAGGTGTTAATTCCCTCCATAGACAGAAAATTGTCTGGAAGCCTCGGTGACTCACATTTAATTCCAATAATCTCACTCATACCAGTGGTTCTTAGCAAGTTCTCTCAATTTGTAAATGGCGTAATTGAAGAAGCCAATAAAAATCTCATATCAAACTAAGATATCAAACTAAAATCTCATAGCCCAACTTCTTTGGATTTAATTCTGTAACATAAACAACCATGTTAAGAATGCATAGTTTTCATGCCTGATCGGCCTTATAAAAACAGAATCCTACGGTGGGAAGGGAACTTAGACTACAACCTATTACCAAATGGCAGACTCCATCTAGGTATCCCTGACGTATGACAGTTGTCCAGTCTTCAACTGAACATATTCAGGGACAGCATTTCTTCCATACACTGAGCCAGAGTCTGCCTTTCTGTAACATCGACTTATTTTCTCATTTCAGCCTGAGAGGAATCACCATTTTTAATGCTATATGACATTTATTGAATGAGCAGTTAAGGCATGCTAAACTTTGTGCACTGCTTTTCAAACACTGTCATTTAGTCCTAAGAATCCTACATGTGGTACTATTATCATTTCTATTTCATAACAAAAAAAGAATCTGAAGTCAGAGGTTAAGTTACTTGTCTCAGGCCATAGTGGCCTGAAAGTGGTAGAGCTGGGAAGTGAATGTAAGTCTAGCTCTGAACTGTTACTCAAGCATATAGTCTCTCTAAGGTAGTGAAGAAGGAGCTGGCCTGTCGCTACCGTAGTCTTCCCTTCTCCCTAGCTCTGAGCATGGTTACTCATGTGATGTGGGACATCACATCCTCTGAGATCCGGTTGCTATCTTCTGCACTTGTTCAACAGCCCCCCTAAATGTGGCCCTGGAACTGAACCCAATTTGGCGATCTAATTCTCTAACCATGAATACCTTAGCTTATTCTCCTCTTCTATCATTTTGTAGTGTCTAGGGCTCTGATTGCTACTGCTACTGGGTTATTAATAGACTTGGAAAGGATGGTGGTGGTGGTGGTGAAACATCTTAAACTGTCATATGTGAAGATCTAGGGAGCTGGCAAAATGAAAGATGGGAAGGGTTGCAAATTCTGAACCATCACAATACATTTCCAGCTATCACCCTAGTTAAATATGTTTATGGGAGTCAAATCCCCAATTAATGTGAGCATCACCAGTCAAAATGAGAAATATTATGAAAATATGTGTTAAATTACTCAGTCATTTAAAAAAGGCAGTATTAACTGAAGACTGAATTTGTCTTACCTCAATCCCAAGGATATCAGGTGAAAGTGAGAACTGGCACCCCTTATTCTGGACAACAAACTCTGATCCAGCTACATTCAAGGTTCAAAAGAGACTTCTTCAGTTCTAACAGGGGTTCTCCACCATGGTCCTAGTTAAGAGGATCTGTACATGGGCTTTACGTAGTCCATAAAAGATTTAAAGGTGTATGCTTGGTTGTATACATAAATATGTATACTTTTCTACGAAGAAAATTCTTAAGAGAATTTTCCTAGTAATAGGTAATATTTGTTGAGCACCATATGTAAGGCACTGTGGAAATTTTTGGCTCAAAAAGGCTAAAATTAGTTTTATTGTGTAGTGGTTGGCAAATAACTAGAAGTGTAAGACATTTTTGCCCTAAAAATGGCTATAAAACAGGTCAAAAAGGCATGATATGATAGGATTTTACTGAAGTGTGTAAAACTGGAATTCATTTAACATATCATAAGTATTTACTTTATTAAAATTAAATTCCTTAAAACATTATTTTTAAAGGTGAATAGTGCACCATAGGCATATTAATTAGCCATTTACTCCTACTACCATACATTTAGATATAGTTATAAATGTGAAAAATTTGGAACACTGCAATGAACATTTTGGCATAAATCATCATTTTGCATTTATTTCCTTACTATAAATTCTTAGACGTAGAAATACTTAAACATTTTAAAGTCTTTTGCTATATACAGTCAAGTTTCTTTCCTGAAAGATTATACCAATTTACTCTATCAGAAAAGAATATGTGTTTTATTAAAGCCTTACAGCATTGAATATTACAATAAAAACAAACTTTGTTGTTTTAATCTGCATTTCTTTAATTACTAGTGAGGCTGAACATCTTTTAACATGTGTAATAGCTATTTCAGAATGTGTGGTAACAGTACGTTGCTTGGAAAAAGATTAAAGAAAGGTGTTAATCAGTTGCCTAAGGACAGTAAAGTTTTTCTCAAATTACATATGTAGGTGGGAAGAGAGTGGAGAAAGAACAGCTTCTCTAAAGAACAAAATTTATTCTTTAAAAATTTCCTACTTATATTTAATTAAATATATGGGGAAGAGAAGTCACCAAAGCTGACAATCTATGAATCAAATCCCACTTTTTAAATCTAGTCAGGTATCAAGACCCATCACTTTCTCTTTTGCATCCTACTCCCCTGTTTATCTTCAACTACCCCCCTCGTAGGCAGTCACCACCTCACACTTAGAATACCACTACAAAGTTATAATTAGCTCCTTGATTATCAGTTTCTCCCCACTATAATATATAGACAGCACACCTATTTTAAACTAATCTTGCTTAAACTTCACTTCTCTCCTTCTCCTTACAATTTTTCAATGTATCAAATCTCATTCTAGACTTTTAAGGCCCTCTATATCACCTGAGTCTAACCATCCCATTTTCTTTTTTTTTTTATTTTTAATTTATTTTTAATTTTTACTTTTTTTGACCAGGGGAGGAGAGGTGGTAATTAGGTCGGTTTGTTTGTTTGTCAGTTTATTTTAGAGGAGGTACTGGTTATTGAACCTGGGACCTTGTACATGCTAAGCATGCGCTCTACCACTTGAGCTATATCCTCCCCTCTATTTTCTGTTTTCATTACTCTCTAACATCATTTTTGTTCAAGGCAGGCAAATCTCCTCAGTTGTTTTCCATATTCCTTCCTGTTCATACTGTTCCTTTTAACTCTATGACCTTGCTTTTTGCAAGAAGAGACTGTGTAAGTTACTTCACCTCCCTGAATTCTTACCCTCAACCCCTGGCCTTCACTCACCCATATCCTTACCTCTAATGACTTACGATACATAATTAAACATTTGGTTACATGTTTTCTACTACCATTCACATCATATATTACTCTGAAGTCCCTTTTCAAATTTTTAAAATTTGTTGAGGGACTTCTGGTCCCAGACAAGATGGCAACTTCTCTCACTTCCTCCTGCTCCTCTCTTCTAAATATAATTAAATACCCTGGAAATAATTCAACAGGCAACCATAAAGGATTCTGAAAACTAGAACAAAGGTAAACTCTCTAGGGACCTCAGGACTTATGGAAGGAAGGTCACTACAGTGAATTCCCTCCTGGTTTTCTTTTTATCTTCTCTGTAGCCAAGACTGGGCCCTAGAGAGGCCTCCATCCCAGAACTACCAACAGTCAGAGGTGGAAAAAAACAAAGCAAAACACAAAATAAGAAAAGCCTGATCTCTCTCTCACCGAAGACCAGTAAAGGGGAAGAACAATAGAGATGTACTGGGGAGCCCTAATCCCTACTCCACACCTGGGGCAGTGGCAGGCTGTCAAGTAGCATCAGGGGAGGCTGCTGTCTCAGGGCCCTCTACCCAGTAGGATAAAGAGACCTAGGCCTAGGGTCTCCCAGCCTTCTGCCAGGTAGCCAAGAGCAAACCAAGTCCTGTATTGCTTGTCCCCTTATCCCCACCAGTGGAAGGCAGCTCAATGACATAGGAGGTCCAGGAAACTGTCTTTTCCCACTAAGGCAACACCAGGATAAATTGATCAGGAGCCCCAGCAGGGCCAAAAAATGAAGCAGCCTTGAATAGCACTGCAAGGGCACTGAAAACCAAACTGTTATCAGAGCTACAGCCCACAAAAGTAGTCCAGAACCAACAGTTTAAATCTAAGTAGCGCACCTGGCCACTAAGGTAGAAGATTTGAAAAGGATCAAGAGTCAACTTAATATCTAAAGTAATCAGGATACAATGGAAAGTCACTTAAATCAAGAACAGGAAAAACCATAATTTGAAAATCCAGATGCTAATATCCAAATTAATCAGAATTTGGATTATAAGACAAAGATTTTAAAGCAGCCATCATTAAAATGTTTCAATAAGTAGTTGCGAATGATCTTGTAACAAGTGAAAAAACAAAATGTCAGCAAAGCAACAGAAGTTATAAAAAAAAAAAAAGAAATTATAAAACTGAAAAAACAATCATCAAAAATTTAAAAAACTTGCTAGATGGGCTCAATAGTAGAGTAGAATTGAAGAGGGTAGAGTCAGTAAACTTGAAGACAGATCAATAAAATTTTCTCCATCTGAACAACAGAGAGAAAGCAGACTAAAAAAAATTATTGAACAGAGTCTCAATGATCTGTGGGACAATAACAGAAGCTCTAACATTAGTATCAGAGTTCCAGAAATAGGAGAAAGAACGTTGGGCTGAAAAAAGTTTGGAAAAAACATAGCTAAAAACTCCCTAAATTTGGTGAAAGACATAAACCTATACAGCTATAAGAAGCTAAGCAAACTCCATGTATGACAGACCCAAAGAAATCTACACAAGAGCATATCATAAACTTCTAAAAACAAAAGACAAAGAACAAAACTTAAAAGCAACCAGAGAGAAATCATTCACTACCTACAAGGAAACGCCAATTCAAATGATAGTGAATTTTTCATCTGAAACCATGGGAGTTGAGAACTTACAAAATTTTTAAATGCTGGGAAAAAAAGGGCCAAAAACTGTGAATTTTATATCTGATAAAATTATCCTTCAGGTATGGAGGAGAAAAGACATCCTCAGACGCAGAAAATCTAAGAATTTGTTTCCAGTAGACCTACCCTTAAAGAATGGGTATAGGAAACTCTCCAACAGAAAGGAAATCGCAGAAGAAGGCTTGGTACTTTTGAAAGTAAAGGCCAACAGAATGGTTAAAAACAGAGTAAATATTACCATAGCCATGACATGTAAACAACCTAAATGTCCACTGACAGATAAATGGATAAAGATGTGGTGTGGAATATTGCTCAGCCATAAAAAGGAATAAATAATGCCATTTGTAGCAACATAGATGGGCCTAGAGATTATCATATTAAGTGAAGTAAATTAGACAAAGAAAGACAAATATTGTATGATATCATTTATATGTAGAATCTAAAAAAAGATACAAATTTATAAACCAGAAATAGACTCACAAACACAGAAAACAAACTATCATTACCTGAGGGGAAAGGTGGGGGAGGGATAAACCAGGAGTTTGGGATTAACAGATACACACTACTACATTTAAAATAGATAAACAACGAGGACCTACTGTATGGCACAGGGAGCTATATTCAATTTCTTGTAATAAGCTATAATGGAAAAGAATCTGAAAATATGTGTGTATGTATATGTATAAATGAAATGCTTTGCTGTAGACTTGAAACTAACACTGTAAGTCAACTACATTTCAATAAAAAACAAAAAATAAAAAAACCACAACCCAACTATATGCTGTCAAGAGAAACTCACTTTGAACATGACAGGAAGACTGAATGTAAATGGATAGAAGAAATTCACTGTGCACACATTAGTTGAAAAAACAGGAGTGGCTATATTAATATGAAATAAAGTAGACTTTAAAACAAAAAATTATTAGGGACAAAGAAGAATATTACATAATGATAAAAGGATAAATTTATCTAGAAGACATAGCAATCTTAAATGTGCATACACCAAACAACAGAGCTTCAAAATACATCAAACAAGGAAGGGAGGGTATAGCTCAAGTGATAGAATGCAAGCTTAGCAACAAGGTCCTGGATTCAATCCCCAGTATTTCCATCTAAAAGATAAGTAAGTAAAGCTAATTACCTCCCCCCAACCCAAAATAAATAAAAGCACAATACATTAAAATAAATAAATAAAATACATGAAACAAAAACTGACAGAGGTGAAAGGAGAGAGAGACAAATCCACAATTATAGCTGGGCACTTCAACACCCACCCTCAGCAACTCATAGATCTACTAGGCAGAAAATCAGCAAAGATACCGAGGAACTGAAAAATATCATCAACCAACAAGATCTGATAGATATTTATAAAATGCTTCACTAAACTGAAGTAGAATACATAGTTTTTTTCTAATTACCCACAGAACATTCACCAAGATAAACCATATCCTGAGACATAAAACAAATGTCAGTAAGTTTTACAGAACTGAAATCATACAGAGTATCTTCTCTGACCATAATGGAGCCAAAGTAATAGTAAAACAAAAGGCAAATCTCCAAATACTTGGAAGTTAAACAACACATTTTTAAATAATAATAGCTAGTGTCATCAAGAGAGTATGGTACTGGAAGAGAACAGAGGATCCAGAAATAGATCCCAGCAAAAACACCCAGCTGATTTTCAATGATGCGAAAGCAATTCAATGGAGAAAGGACAGCCTTTTCAACAAATGGTGCTGAAGCAAAGACATCTATAGGGGGAAAAATGAACTTCAGCTTAAACTTTATACTTTATACAACAGTTAACTTGGATCAAAGAATTAAATGTAAAACACAAAACCACAATTCTTTTAGGGAAAAAAAAACCCCCAAAACCATAGGATCTGAAACTAATATACTGTTGTATAATTTTAAATAAAAAGAAAAAAAGCAGCTTAGGAAAATCTTCAGGCTCTAGAGCCAAACAAAGAGTTCTTAAATTTGGCATCAAAGAAAGAAAAGTGGATAAATTGGACTTCATCAAAATTAAAAACTTTTGCCTTGAAAAACTCTGTTAAGAGAATGAACAGACAAATTACAGACTGGGAGAAAATACTTGCAAACCACATAACTGACAAAGAGCTTATAGCTAGGATAAAGAACTCTCAAAACAACACTATAAAAATACAATAGAAAATGGGCAAAAGAGAAGAACAGACATTTCATCAAAGAGGATACACAAATGGCAGATAAACATATGAGAAGACATTCAACATCATTTAGGAAGTGGAAATTAAAACCCAGTGATATGTCACTACATGACTATCAGAATGGCTAAAATAAAAAATATTGAAAATACCAAATGCTGGTGAGGATGCAGAGAAACTGGATTACTCATGCATTGCTGGTGAAAATGTAAAATTGTACAACCACTCTGGAAAACAGTTAGGTACTTTCTATAAAACTAAAAATGTACTTACCATATGACTGAGCAATTGCCCTCTTGGACTTCATCAGAGAAATGAAAACTTACGTTAACACAAAAACCTGCACATGAATGTTCACAGCAACATTATTCGTAACAAAGGCTTAACTGGGCTGGATATCGCAGATGGCTTCTTTACTCACACGTCTCGTGCCTAGGCTAGGATGGCAGGAACATTACAGGCTGGTTGAGCATCTTGCTCTCCATAGGCTAGCTGGGGCTTCCTGACAGTATGACAATCTCAGGGTAGCAGACTACATAAATGATGGTGAGCTTTTCCCAGAGCAAGCATTCAAGAGGCAGAAAGTAGAAGTTGCCAGTTTCTTAAGTCCTGGGTCTGAAACTGGCATAGTGTCGTTTCTGCCATATTCTATTGGCCAAAGTTGTCCACAGGGCCCACCCAGATTGAAGCAGAGAAAATACAGACCTGACCACTCATGGAATGAGGGTCAAAGAACTTGTGTCCGTTAAAAAAGAAAAAAGAAAAAAGAAAAAGCTTTATAGAGGTAGGATTGACACACAATAAACTGTACATATTTAAAGTGTACAATTATGTAAGTTTTGACTTGTGTACAGCCATGAAACATTACTACAATCAAGATAGTGAACATATCCATTATCCCCCAATGTCTCCTCATGCCCCTCTGGAATCCCTCCTTCTCTGCAATCCCACCCCGCAACCCAGCTGTCAGAGATCTATTTTTCTGTCACTATAGATCAGTGTGCATTTTCCTAGTTTTACATAAGTGGAATCATACAGTATGCAGTCTTTTTCAGTATGGCTTATTTCACTTAGCAAAATTTATCCATGGTTGCTGCACATATGAACATGTCATTCCATTTATTTGCCAAGTAGTGTTCCATTATAAAAATAAAGCACAATTTGTTTATCCAGTCACCTGTTTCTAATTGAGATGCCTCCCTCCTCCCTCTTTTCTTGCTATATTGTACTGGCTAGAAGCTCTATTATGATACTGTCTAGAAGGGATGAGTACAAATCTTTATCTTACCCTTGTTCTTACAGGAAAGAATTTAGTCTTTCAGCATTAAGTGGATATTAGCTGCAGATTTTTCATAGATCCCCTTAATCTGGTTGAGAATGTTTCCTTCTATTCCTAGTGTGATGAGAGTTTTTATCAGGAAAAGATGTTGGATATTGTCAGATGCTTTTTCTACGTCTTTTGAGATAATCATAGTTTTTCTTTTTAGTTAAATAGTGAATTACATTTATTGATTTTCTAATGTTAAACCAACAGTGCACTCTGGGATAAAGCCATTTGTTCATGATATATTATTCTTTTTACATATCATGGTCATTTTTAATATACAACAAATGCAATAAAGAGAAAAGTACAATTATTTTTGCTTATTTGATAGAAAACAATCTATTTTATTTACCTCATATACTTGATAACTCTCAAATTCATATGGCTTTAATAAAGATTGGAAAAACTTTAAGTTAATGTGGAAACTTCCTTAGCAGTAATATCATATAGAATTGGAGTAGTATGCCGTTTCACAAATGTAACTAGATGCCAGGCTTTGTTTTTCAGATTTGTGGGAATTTCAAAGGAACTCTAACAGCTCTGTAGCTGCTGCTCAGTGAAGATGTATTTAAAATAGAGGACACAGAGAAGCTTCTAAAAGCTTCTAGGTACCTACCGTTATCTTCTTTAAGCATTTAAACATTTTCTTAATGATTTTATTAATTTTCTTACAGCAAACCTAATTTTCTATCCTTTGTAACTTGATTCTTAATAGAAACTTTCATGAGTTGTTGGTTTGCCTTCCTTATTTGTATGTGCTTATTCAGGGAAAACTTCAGAGGCTTCAGAATAGTGTTTGTTAACAGGTATATATTCCAATGTAATTTTTAATATGCTTATTGGGGACACCACTTACAATCCTGGCTCTCAGCTCCTTCACTTAATGAATTGCAGTCACTCTCCTACACTTTGAAAATTAGATCAGGAGCCCACTTTACACATACACAAGAAATAGAGAAGAACAGATGCTCTGCCACAAGATCAGAATCAATGAGCTGAGGTCCTGATGTTTTTGTTTTTGTTTTTTTTTTTGCTCCTTTTATTTATTTGTCGGTGAGGGCAGTTATCTTTGTTTGTGTGCTGTGCCCCTCAGACTTGGTTCGTCCTTTGGTGCTCATTTGTTTCCTAGATCTTTGGCCTACACTGTACCAAGGTAAATGTAGGCTCCTACGTTTTTTTTTCTACATTTTCAGTTTATATCATACACTGACATGTGCTTAGCTCTGTCTTGGTCCAAGCTTCTGGTTCTACCAGCCTGATCCTAAATGACCCCAGGTCTTGGTAGGATAATTCCCCTAGTCCTTCAGAGACCAAAAATATTATTCTTCCTTTTGTGTATTTAAAATTATTGTGATTTTACCTGTTAGCAATATATCGATATTTTTGTTTCAATAAACTCTACAAAGCTTCAAAGAGAGTTATAATTATTTAAGGGTCAATGCAAATGTCATACAAGTAAGACATCATGCAGTAATTTTTTTTCTTGGAAGAAGGAAATTAATTAGGAAAATGAAAAATGATTGGCAGAATCTTTTGTATTGTATTTCATTAAAAAGTACACTGTGAGTTTCAGTTTGGGAAGATGAGAATGTTCTGGAGATGGATGATGGCGATGGTTGCACAATGTAAATGTACTTAATGCCACTGACATGTATGCTTAAAAATGGTTAAAACAGTAAATTTTATATTATGTATATATTACCACCTAAAAAAGGTATACCAAAAAATTATACTATTTTTTAAGATCTATATTAAAACATACTCCTTCATTTTAAGCTAAGTGACACTCTCATTTCTTAAAATATTCATGTAATAAACATTCTTCAGAAACTCTGTTTTCTAAATTGTTTAACAAATTGCTTGAGTTTTTCTGACTACAAGGTCTGCTGGACAAAGGCACAAAACTTGCTGTTAGAAAAGTAAAAATGCATTCTTATAGCCAATGGTATCGGGTCTTCTTGCATACAAACTCATCATCCAAAACAGGCTTTCAAGCTTTCTAGATTTTGAAAAATGGAGTCTTAAGTGATGCCTCTAAAACTGGAGATTTAGATTACAAATGGCTCTACAATACTGAAATCTTGAGGGCAAGGATGTTTTAGTAATTGTGCAATTGCCAGAACTAGGCAGTAGATGGCATTTTTGTAGGCATGTGTGTATAAGTATGAAGGTACGGCTTCGGTTTTCTCCACTTTCTAGGCTAAATCTCACTATCAGATGTGGAAATTAATGTCAGTTTGGCATCTTACCTAAAATGATTCTCCAAAATGTGTAGTAGTAGTAGCAGTAATAATAAATAATACCCAAACGATTGATTGACTCTCACATCACGGAGAGCATTCTAGGATGAACCTTAGGGATGGAAGACTAAAATTGGGGGTCATCAGCAAATAGGAATATTTCAAGCCATGGGTCTGGATGAAAATAAACATGGGAATCCACGTTTAGGGTACAGAAGCAGAGTATGGTTTGGCATAGTTCTCAAACAAGGAATATCCTATCTTCTTGTGTTTTCACCAGGCTTCACTTTGTCAAAACAGATCTATCCCATTTTTCAGTAACTATATCTAATTACCACATTTCCAAGATTCTAACTTGTTCTTTCTATTATTACTATTATTCATTTTGTTAACAGTTTAAAATTAAAGACCCTTTCCTCCCCTTTTCTCTTCTCCCTCTCCCCACCTCGGAAAAATTGTTATTAATTGGCCCATTTTACTTACAATTGAGAAAATAAATGCACTAGCTGCATGTGATTTTGCCTACAGGGTAAAAACTTCCAGCTCTTACAGCCTAAAACTTCTCTTGCAAAGGGCTTCTTCGGGTAGTATCCTACTGGTGACCTCAAATTTGTGGGAGTAATAGGGGGCTAGCCCCCCCTTTTTTCTTTCCTTCAGAAAACAGATTAGATACAAGGCGGCTCTAGAGCTCGTCTGAAGTCTGTAGCGGGATCACACAGAACCCACAGCCAGGTCTTCCAGCACCCAATCTTAAACTGGACTTAACCTACCAAGCTCTGAGATGTGCCCGTCTCTATCTGCCCCGCAGCAGAGCAGAGACCAGCACAAGCTACCCCATGAAAGGCTTCTGGCCTCACCCTCAGTCCCCAAGGTCAGCGCCCACAGCATATCCTTGCCCTAACCGCCTGCCTCAGGTTCTGATCGCTTACGGGTAGTTCGCATCCACTGGATCAGCTCTGGGAGGTCTGCGGGAGCCACCGTACGTAGTAGCTGCAGTACAGCTTGCCTCGCGGAGCGGAAATCCATGTTGGAGCAGAAAGCTGAGCAGGAGAAAGGTTCGCACTGCGCAGGCGCAGGCAGAGGCGGGTCCAGACACCTGATTCGGCGCGGGGTGGAACCCGCCTCCCTCGGCTCCGAAAGGCCTAAGTCCCGCCCCTTCTATGGAGTTCTCACGTGCTTTCGGGAATCTCTACCTTCCATCGCGTCCCCATCTGTCATAATTCTCTTCTTTAACTGGTGGTGCTCCGCCAGGTCATTTTTTCTTAAGGTGGCGCCTGGAGGCCGGACTTCTTTCTTGAGATCGCATCCCTAGAGAGCCTCCGATCTTAATACTAACTTCAATGCCGCAGTTATTGAGCGGTAGAAAACTGCCAAAAGCCAGTCAAAGCAAAGAAACATCTCAATAAACCCTTTCAGTAAAAGCACTGAAGGAACGCGGCGGGTGCCCCGGAAGCGGAAGTGTGTTCTCTTCAAGAAAGGCTGGACTACGCCGAGTGGTGACGTTTCCTCATTGGGCGGAAGGTTCGGTGGCAGTCGTCGGTCTTCCAGCTGGTGGGAGTTGGCGTCGCAGTGCTGGGCGCTGGGACCCTAGTTGATATAGTTTGAGAAGTCGGGCCGTGGGGTCGCAGCTGTCTGATCTTCCTTTTCCGTGGTTTCCTCCCACGGCGTGGGGCTTCGCGAAGGACTCCCCGGCCCCTTTGGGCCACGGCGGTAGCGGTGCTTTTTGCGGTAAGTGTCTGCTTTTTCCCGCCGCAGACTGCGGACTAGCAGCTAGGAGCAGCCCCAACCCTGCTTAGGAAGCCAGACACTCCGGAGGGAGTCGGCTTCCTTGACCACTGGCTGTCGTCACCCAGACAGAGGTGCTCCGGCCCTTTTTCATGTGTTGTCCCCATCAGAAGTTTTGTTAAAGGATGCGCTGTGACCTTTTAATATTGTCTCCGAATTTACCTGAGCCAAATTAGACGTAAGCAGTTGCAGGCCTGACTCTGTTCTGCTGACTTGACCAAGAATTTAGATGTGGTTACTTACCCGAAAATCTCCTGCCGTGTACCAGATTTTATTTTTCCATGTTAACTTGTGCCTAATTAACGCAGTGTCCTACATATAGTAGGCGTTCAACAAAGGAATAAGAAATATCAGTCCATTGATGACTTAAAATATGCTGATGGCTCTCTCCGTAGCGTATGGCACTATTCTACTGACAATTTCTTGAAATTCTTTCCCCTCTTGGCGTTCTTGGTGCTGTTCTCACCTAGTTCTTTCATATGCTTCATTGAACAAAATATTTACTCATTCTTAACCATAGGGATACAGAAATGAATGACGAACCCTGGTATTGAGGAGCTAACAGTAGTACAGTGAGAGAGAGGCACATAAACATACATTATATCAAGATGAGTAATGAGAAACTGTAGTAGGGTATAAAGAGCAGTGAGAGCTATGGAAACACAGAGAAGAGTGTGCTCCTTAGATTTGTGACCCTGAGCAAGTTTCTATTCCAATCTCGCCTCAGTTTCCTCACCTACTTAATAAGCCTCGTATGAGGATGAAAGATTAGGTAACATGTTTGGTACAGTGCCTAGAATATAGCAGTGGTGGCACCAAAGAGGAGGGGACTATTTCCTTCAAACCTCTTTCCCTTGATATTTTGATGTGGTCAGTTAGTATTTTCCAACTGAAAATAAAGTACTGTGCAAAAACATCTTCAAGCTCTCTTTAAAACAGATAACTCCTGTAATTCTCCCTATCTGAAAATTCTGGACCTGCCACTGGAATATAGTAAGATAACCATAAGTGGTAGCTTTTTTTTTAAATTGATATTCTTCTGTATGTCTTTGAAGAGAGAAAGAGAATTAGTAAAAGCTTCTGTCCTTTTGATAATTTTCAGTTTTAGTTGACTCTCTTTTAATTGGCACTTCACCATCACTATAACCCAGATGCTCTCCTTGAGAGTTCTCTTATACTTCCATGGTATTATCCTTGGATGCCAAGCATTTCCACATCTTTGTCTTTAGCCTCTGTCTCATGAATAACATAGTTCCTTGGTTTCTGCAGATACAACAACTCTAACACCAAATTCACTCTCTCCAAATGAACGCCTATATACTCAATATCCAGCCTAGTATCAGAACATTGCAAATAACCTTTAAAGCCCCTTGTACCTTTTCTCTTTAACTTTCAAACCAGCTTCTCATTTTGCCTTCCATTCATTGTTTAATGGCATCACTAGCTGTCTGGTTATTCAAACTAAAGACCTTAGAGTCATTTTTGCCTTCTGTTTCTCTCCATTCTCCATAGCCATTTGGTCATTAGGTCCTATACATTCCGCTTTACAGTTAGCCCTTGGCCTGAGCCCCTTCCCTCCATTTTGTTCTGCTCCCTTACTTCAAGCCCCCATCTCTTGAATAGACTTGTGGAGTATGGTTAGCATACTTGCTTAGTATCCTTATGCATAGTATCCTTGGTCTCAAGTTTTTCTCTCTTTAATGTATTTGCTACATTGTCTCTAATTTTTTAAATTATAGAACAGATTTTTCATTCCCCTGTTTCCTTTGAGGAGTATTGCTTCATGCAGTGATTATTAACCCTGGCTGCACATCAGTATAGCCAGTGAAGCTTTTCAAAATATAGATGCCTTGTTTTGCTCTCCTAATCAAGAATTAAGATGAGGCTACTTCCCGGAGAATCTTCTGATGTTACCATCCTTGGAGATTCTGATTGAGTATTTACTTTTTCACTGACAGATGTTAGCTGCATATCATGGAAATTGCCCGTTGCTTGAGCATATGCCTCTTATCCCTCCTCATCCATATTTTCAGTCTATATTCTTTTCAACTTCAAGGCAAACTATTTCTAGGGAATTCTTTTGACTTAGTTTTAATTTTCCTCTTGGTAATAGTTTTCCATAAAGATTATTTTTATGATTGACCTGATAGGCAAAAAGTATCTTAAAGAAATGACGTCCGGTGTATTTGAGTATTACCATTGTTGCTAATTGAATTTTTCGTATACCTCTTCTGCTATTGAACCATGAAGTGTTGCAGTGGTTTTATTTTTAATAGTAATATGAGTTTTAAAAATTGAAAACAGAATTATTTTTAATGTAGAGAGAATTTCCTGATGCTTCTTTGGTGCAAACTTAAGGCAGAGAAGTCAGTGGTGGTATGAGGCATAATTTATCTTCTGCAGTTAACAGAGGAGTCTTGTCTTCATTAACTTGATGTAATTTATTGATTGAGAGAACTTTTCTCATGCTGGTAGAATTCCTGGAGCACATAGTAGATGTTTAATGAATGACTAAATGGTACAAGTGGCAACTCTGTCTTAACTTCTAGTATAATACTACTCTAATTTTCATAAAGAGCACTTTGAAAAATAATTTTCCCCTTGACTTAAAAAATAATACTCTTAGGGGTATGGGTATAGCTCAGTGGTAGAGTGCATGTTTAGCATGCACAAGGTCCTGGGTTCAGTCCCCAGTACCTCCCCTAAAACAACAACAACAAAAACCTCTTAGTACCAAAAATTTGGAAATTACAAAATGATATAAATAAGGAAATGAAAATTACTAGTTAGTCACCATCCAGAGGGGCAAATGTTATTATTTTCTAACAATTTTACTGAAATAAAATTTGCATACCATAAAGGTCACAGGAAGTGTACAATTCCATGGTTTTTAGTGTATTTACAGAGTTGTGCAACTATCATTGCAATCAATTTTAGAACATTTTCGTCACTCTGTGAAGAAACCCCATACCCATTAACAGTCTTTCTTCATTTTCCCCCGATTCCAAAACCCTAAGCAAATGTTAATCCACTTTCTTGATTTTTCTCTTGCGACATTTCATGTAAATGGAATCATATGTGGTCTTTTGTCACTGGTTTCTTTCATTTAACATGTTTTCAAGATTCTTACACGTTGTAGCGTGTATCAGTACTTCATCTCTTTTTATTATAAATAATATTCCATTGGTGAATATGCCACATTTTAGTTATCCATTCATGGGTTGGGGGATATTTGTTTTTTCTTCCCCTTTTGACTAGTATGAATAATGCTGCCAGTGACCATCAAGTACAATTCTTTTATTCGTGTGTCTTCCTTTTTCTTGGATATACCTGGGAGTGAAATTGCTGGACCATATAGTAACTCTGGTTTAAAATTTTGAGGAATTGCCAAACTACTTTCCGAACGGCTGTACCATTTTGCATTCCCACCAGCAGTGCATGAGGGTTCTGATTTCTCCACATTCTCACCAACACTTTTTATTGTGTCTTTTTGATTATAGCCTTCTCAATGTGGGTGAAGTGGTCTCTGATCGTTCCTTTGATTTACAGTGTCCTCCAGGCTAATGCCCCATTTTTTGGATGTTTGTTTATAGACAAAATATGGATTATACGATATATGCAGTTTTGTAATCTGCCTTTTGCATTTAAGCATATTTTTAACATTAGCAAGCATATTTACAAAAGATTTTCCCTCATTTCTACTGCTTTCCTCTTCACTCCCCCCAAAACCATAATTCTTGTGAAAACTTGCCTAAATTATATACATAAAAAATAAAATCTATAGGAATGTATACCAAATTATGATTGGTGGTTATCAGGAGACAAAAGTGGGTAGGGTTAGGGGCATTGTATCTTCTACCTTTAATATTTCTGTAATGTTTGAATTTTTACAATGAACGTGTATCCTTTTGTAATCATAAAACATAAAAGTGAATTTTTCCTTGAAATATACCTAAATTTAAAAGTCATAATTAACATTATGTTAGTTACTCAGATACAATCATTTTACCAAATAAAATACTAATAGGCCACTTTGTTAAGTAATTTAATTTTACGTGGTTCTACACTATGAATAAATATGCTATACAGAATTTCAAATATATATATATATATATATATATACATTTAGTGCTATAGTCAGGAAAGCAAGTATTGGTTTGGGCTATGACTATTTTATAGAAAAGTATATAATGTAGAAGTCATTTTTTCCAAAGATATTTACTAATATTAGTATATTTGTATGTTTAGTTCTTTAGTCTAATATTGAACCAATAAGTTAGTCACTGACTAGGGCTTAAAACTCTTTAATAGGGGTTTTCATTATAATAAGATTTGAAAACTCTAATCATTAGAATCTGTTTATATAATCTCAAATTAAATCAGACAAGGTTCTGGCAGTAGTATTTATAATTGTTTACGTAGAGAAAAGTGGCTGTTTGAACACTCCAACTTCTATTGAAGGTACATGTAATTGGCACTAAATGTTAAAAATTCCATGTGGGTGGTTCCTGACTGGTGGAGCAGGCACTATAGTGGTGTTCAGAAGATTTCTAGTTTACTCACACTTCAGATAATATTATAGGGAGAGCCAATTGATAGTCATTCAAGAAAAGAAGGAAGTTAATGCTGTGCTCTTGCAGACAGTTTTATACATATTGTCTCATTTAATCCTCACAACAGCCCTTCAGGGTAACTACCTTGATAATGGTATTATCTCCATTTTGCAGGTGAGGAAAGTGAGGCTCAGAGAGATTAAGTAACTTGCCCAAAGTAACACAGCCAGTATGTAACGGAGCTGGGATTTGAATCCAAATCTGTCAGACTCCAAAGCCCATGCTCTTTCCAGTAGTACTTCACACTGCAGCAGGTAAGTATGATACTTGCCTTACTTAGGGCACCCCAAACTTGGGCCTGTTTCCATCACCGCATTATCCAATTCTTAGTTAGCCTCCTGTTAGGAGAACATATGATAGGCCAAAATCAGTCCTTGTGCATCCTGATTGCAGTGGTACTTATCAGTTCTTTCTGGACATCTCAGGTATTACTCTTCTATGAAGAGGAATGTGCACCTGTGCTTTCAAAATATAATTTTCTCTCTTAAGGTATAGTAGCAAAATTTGTCCCTGGAGTTTGCCAGCAGGAATATTCAACCCTATTGCTGAAAGCATCATTCATATTTAGGACCTAAGGCTGTGCAGCAAAGAGACTGTGGGAAGTCATTTTGGTTTTTTTAGAAGGAATAGCCATTCCATTCCCTCACCTGCTTATATTGTAAAATTGTTGTGAGGGTGGAATGAGATAATAGATGTTAAATTGTATGAAGAACTAACTATACAGTAATCTCTTACCTTTCCAATAGCCCCATCTAGGTAGAGATTCTTCTTTTGTGAGACTCCAGTACAGTTATACACATATTTACTTCTGTAAATCTTTTTAGTTAGCCAAGAGAATTTTGAGTGAGTGTGTTTGAATTGTGTATTACTCCAATTTGAGATATCACTTAGCAATTAACATTAAAAAAGATACTTTGCATTTTACTGTGCATGTTAGAACAAGGTGAAGTTAATTTTTAAGAATCTTATTGGAAATTATTTTTAGGGAAATTCTGAAAATTCATAACAGATAATGGCAAATGAATATTGATTGTATAATATCAATTGTCTGGGTCATTGATTTTCTTTTGATTTGTCATGGTATCTTCATTGGTTTATTTTAGTGGTCTTTAAGAGATACTTGTAAGGCCTTTCATGACTTTGGTTCCCTAGTCTTGCTTTTCCCCTAAAGTCTTAAATATATCATTCATCTATAAAGCTTATTTTTACTAAAGGCTTACTACATGAGACTGGAGAAATAAAGCAGTAAGCTCACAGGAAAGAGCAAAAAAGGGAAAAAATCCCTGCCTCATGCAGCTTACATTTCAGTGGGGTATAAAGACCACAAATAATATACAGTTGACCCTTAAACAACCGTGTTTGACCTCTGTGGATTGACTTATATGTGGATTTTTTCAAGAAATATAGTATCAGTATTTTCATTTTGCAGATCTTTAAATTAACTAAGTATCGGGGAAAGTTGGTGTTCAACTAGAGATCAAATTATATGCAATCAAAAGAACTAGGGTTTGAGTTGATTCTATCCAAACTGTTTCAACTTCCTGCTCTTGAGTGATTTGTCAGTTTCTTTGTTTTTGAGGCAGAGATAGCAGTACCAGATTTTCAGGGATTTTCAACTAGGATAGTGGAGGGGTCAATGGCGCCACTAACTTCCTTGTTGTTCAAGGGTCAGCTATAAGTAAATTATGTTAGTTGGTAACAAAACAATGAGAAAAAATAAAGAGAAGGAGGTTTGCAATTTTAAATAAGTTTTGAGGAAAGTCCTCACTGAAAAGTTGCATCTGGACAATAGCAGTCTGAAGGAGATGAGGGAGGGAGCTATATTGTTAAGCAGAGGATGAACCTGCCAGCTAGTACTAAGGCCCTGAGATGGAAACGTGCAGCATCAACAGCAAGGTCATTGTGATTAAAATTGAGTTTGTGTTTGGGAGTACCTTATTGTCCATTCTAAGGACTTTCTTTACCTCTGCATGAAGTGGGAATTTGTCGAGGTTTTGAACAGAATTCTAATACCAAAGTTTTCAGAACCACAACCTTGGAAATGCAGGGAAAACACTGTATAAATAAAAGGTATTATTAGATATTGTTACTTCTCTATGGAAGTACAGGTTTTTGTAACCAGGCAAATATATTAAAAAAAAAAAAATGAAGTCAGAACATTCCCTCACACCATACATAAAAATAAACTCAAAATGGCTTAAAGACTCAAATATAAGGTATGACACCATTAAACTCCTAGAAGAGAATACAGGCAAAACATTCTCTGACATAAATCATAGCGTTATTTTCTTAGGTCAGTCTCCTAAGGCAAAAGAAATAAAAGCAAAAATAAACAAAGGAGACCTAATCATACTTTAAAACTTTTGCACAGCAAAGGAAACCGTAAACAAAATGAAAAGACAGCCTGCGGACTGGGAGAAAATATTTGCAAACGATGCAACCAACAGGGGCTTAATTGCCAAAACATACAAATAGCTCATACAGCTCAATGTCAACAAATAAAAAAACAAAGAACCCAATCAAAAAATGGGCAGAAAAAAAAAATGAGAAGACCTAAATAGACGTTTCTCAAAAAAAGACATATAGATGGCCAACAGGCACATAAAAGGATGCTCAACATCTCTAATTAATAGAGAAATGCAAATCAAAACTGCAGTGAGATATCACCTCACAGGAGTCAGAATGGCCATCATCAAAAAGTCTACAAATAATAAATGCTAGAGAGGGTGTGGAGGAAAGGGAACCCTCCTACACCGTTGGTGGGAATGTAAATTTCTGCAGCCACTATGGCAAACAGTATGAAGTTTCCTTAAAAAACTAAAAATAGACTTACCACATGATCCAGCAATCTCACTTGTGGGCATATATCTGGAGAAGACAAAAACTCTAATTTGAAAAGGTACGTGCACCCCAATGTTCACAGCAGCATTATTTGCAATAGCCAAGACATGGAAGCAACTGAAGTATTCAAGGACATATGACTCAATAAAGAAGTTGTGGTTTATATATACAATGGAATACTACTCAGCCATAAAAAAGAGGGAACTAATGTCATTTGCAGCAACATGGATAGACCTAGAGATTATCATACTAAATGAAGTAAATCAGACAGAGGATGACAGATACCATATGACATCACTTGTTTGTGGTATCTAAAAAATGATACAAATGAACTTACAAAACAGAAACAGACAGATACAGAAAACAATCTAACGGTTACCAAAGGGGAAAGGATGGGGAGGGATAAATTAGAGTTTAGGATTAATGGATACACACTACTACGTATAAAATAGCTAAACAACAGGGACCTATTGTTTAGCACAGGAAACTATAGGTATCTAGATATATCTAACTATATATCTTGTAATAACCTATAATGGAAAAGAATCTGAAAAAGAAAATGTATATATGTATAACTGAATCACTTTGCTGTACACCCAAAACTAACACAACCATTGTAAATCAACTGTATTTCAATACAATTAAAAATATATATACTGCCAATAAGTACTATGTAAGGAAAGATATATTGGAAAATCTTGCAGAATTTTATTTTTAATTTAAAAGAGCTAGTCAATTTGGGATCATAAGAGTTAACTAGAGTAGCTTTTTAAAATGGAGGATGATCTGTTTATGACATGATCCCTAAAAAAGCTAATTGTGGTGTCATAATAAGGATGGTATTCCTGGCAATGCAGTGGTAAGGGAGATGAACTGAAACATCTGAATCTTATTTCCTACCTGAAGAATATTTACTTAAGCAATAATAATTTAGTATAATGAGTATGGGATAGAAATAAAAAGTCCTGGATCTTTTCTATGAAGTGTATCTTACTCTTTCAGGTTAAATAACCATGTAATTGTAAAAAAAATTATGGTAAGTACTTTTTTTTCATTTCCATCAAGTGCTGGTAGTAATTGTTTAGGTTCTAAATTACCGCATTTTACCTGAATGGAAGTTTAAGTGTTTAATGTAAAGCTCAGCTTGGAATATCTCTTTGCCAGTGATAGGTCCTTGAGTGCATTTTCCCTTCCTGCTTTTCTTGACTTCCCTCATCTCTCCAGTTTCTCTGCGTTGAATGAGTCAGCTCTTTTGTCATCCTGTTTCTCTTATTTTTAATCTCCTGTATACTCTATAGGTAGGATCTAGTCTAGCTAATCTTGGTTGACTAAATTAGACCAGGATAGTTTGGAAGAGTTGCCAAAACAGCTATTTTGAACAGTGAACTTTTCTGCCAGCATTACTTATATTGGACAATTGGTATTTCTTAATGTGGTTTTTAGAGTCCTTTACAACCTGTGTTTCCTTCTAATTATATAGCCCTGTGTCCTGACCAGAGTGTTTTACTCACTGTCCTCCCCAAAAATTCTCAACAATCTATAAGTACAATACATATATAAGGTGTAAGTATGTGCCAGGCTTTTCCATGTCTCCATTTCTGTTTATGCCAGTTCACCTTCTTCAGTTTCCCTTTTGTCCTCTTCTCTACCTATCCAACTTCTCCCTGTATTTCAGTATTAAATTTGTGTTTAACCTCTCAGTAGAGCCTATTCTGTCTACTTGAGCCTATTTTTTTCTCCTTTGAATATTTACAGAAATAATCATTTGTAGTTGGCTATAAACTTTCATTGCTAGCTTTGAACTAGTACTTTACTGGTATTAGTCAAGGTTCTCCACAGCAACAGACCAATAGGATGTATGTATAAATATATGCACAGGTATAAAAAAAAGATTTATTATAAGAAATTTATTATAAGGAGTTGGCTTATGTGACAAGTCCCAAGATCCACAGGGTGAGTTGGCAAGCTGGAGACCCAGAGAACTAAGCCAATGGTACATTTCCAGTCTGCAGTCTGGCAGGCCTGAGACCCGGGAAGAGCTGATGTTTCTGACTGAGTCTGAAGGAAGGAAAAAACCCATGTTCCAACTTGAGGACAGGAACTAAAAGTCATACTTGCTTACTTACCATCCATGAGTCCTTGCATCCTGACTTAAGTGTGGTAGGTACATCTACATATTTTATAAAACCGTAACATTTTAGTGCAGGCAAGTGCCTTTGAAGTGGTTTTATTTTACAGTTGAGGAATCAAGAACAGCTTTAAAATAGGAAGATTTAAAAATATACCTCTTTCCTTGGTTGTTAGAAGTATAAAATAAATGAGATAATGTGATGTGTATGATTTATTTATTTTAAAACTTTTTCATTTTTTTGCTTAGAGCATAGATCAAAATAGTTTACAGAAAGAAAAATACCATATGATATCACTTATATGTGGAATCTAAAAAAAAAAAAAAAAAAGACAAACGAACTTATTTATAAAACAGAAATAGACTTGCAGACATAGAAAACAAACTTACAGTTACCAGAGGAGGAAGCAGGTGGGAAGGGATAAATTGAGAGTTTGAGATTTGCAGATACTAATATGTATAAAATAGATAAACAACAGGTTCATACTGTATAGCACAGAGAACTATATTGAATATCTTGTAGTAACTTATGGTGAAAAAGAATACGAAAATAAATATATGTATATGTATGACTGAAGCATTATGCTGTATACCAGAAATTGACACAATATTGTAAATTGACTATATGTCAATAAAATATATATATATATATATATATATATATATATATATATATATATATATATATATAAAAATAGTTTGCAAAGTCATTTAATTAGACAGTATTCCTGGGTAGAGATTTCACCTTTTTCTTTTTCTCTCTGACCCTCTTTTCATTTTAAACAGTACATGACACATTAGCACTTATTCATATTTACCAGTATGTCCAAAGTGAGGGCGGATTTAATTTGACATCATGTCATCATTTCTTCAAAGCCTATTATATGGAATTTGCTGATTCATATAGAGTATTCTAGTTATGTAATCAAAGATAAGGCATCATAACCAAGTGGTAGGTTTAGCTTTTGTATCTGGCTATATTGAAACTGTAGATTGAGGCTATAGAAGTTGAAGTTAACAGTGTCTAAAGAGTAGAGTACTTTAATTTGAACTTACTTTTCTTTAAAAGAACTCTTCAGTTATGGAAACGGATATTGGTTGTTTTCAAATGTTTTTATTTACTTTTTTCCCTTCCTAGATTTTCTTGTAATCACATCTTAAAGCCTTCAAGATGGTACTAGCAGACCTTGGAAGAAAAATAACATCAGCATTACGCTCACTGAGCAATGCCACCATTATTAATGAAGAGGTATGTAAAATATGTGAAATATATGTGATTGCACATCATCACTAGCATTGGAAGGATAGGTTATTAGTAATCTCTGTGTAAATACTTCTAGATAAAAATCTAAAAATGGATACACTAGTATATTTTTATTGGGTGATCGACTATCTTCATCTCAACTTTCTACAGAGAATTAGCAAAAAAACCCCACCTTAACTTGCATGTAAAAATAACATGCATTTGTACTTGAAAAATGGCTTAGATCTGAAAATATACTTTTACTTTCTCCCTTGACACAGGCCTAAAACTTTAGTTTCCTGCTTCTACCTGACTAGGCATGGGCATATCTGACCTTTTCTCCTTGACTTTTATTTAATATTCTTATAAAAGGGTAGTATTTCTGTCTTAGCTACTTCGATTCATTTTCTCTGAAATCCTCATTCAGCTTTTGGGAAATTTTGTAAGCTGACTCCTTGTATGGTATCTGAAATACTTTTTCTCCTGGTTTTATTATTTCAAATTTAAGACATTTTGCTCCCATTCCTCCCACCCCCAACATTGTATCTTAATGGTTTGTCAATTGAGAAAAGACAGGATGTACCAATGGAAAAGTACTGAATTTGGTTTTAGAAGACCTTGTTTAGAATCCCACCTGCTAGCTGTGTGATAGAAATTTGAGCAAGTGAACTTCATATTTCTTAATGTATAAAATGAGAAAATAGCATTTACCTTTCAAGATGGTTTTAAGGATCAAATGCAATAATAGATAAAAAGTACTTTCTAACTTAGGGGTTTGAAAAAAATTCTAATATAGTATTTGGTATCAACACTTTAATAAGCTAATGAAATTAAATAATTTGGGGACCATCTTTGAACTCCAGCCTCTCACTTAACAGCAACTGAAAGTCAGTTTCACATGTTTGTTTATTGGAAGAACCAGGATTATAATCTTTTTTCTAATTCCTCACCCAGGGCTTTTTCAAATAATTATTATTAAATAATAAATCATAATTTAAACCATTGTTTAGTCTTTGGAATTCAGAATAAATAAAACAGCAGCTTTCCAAATAGTTTTCCCTGTTGAGTAACCCTCATGCTGTTTGTGTTTATAGTAGAAAAAAAAAAAAAAAAAGAAACCAGGGAGAAGAGCTTGGTGAGAAGTAAAATAACAGCTGTTGCTTGAATTGGCAGCTTGTCTGTTCTTGGTACTTTGCTGCTAGGGAATTAACAAGGAGAAATCCTTCTAATGAAAGATCAGTTCCATTTTTACCAGACCCCTTTAACGAGGAATAGAGAAGTCTGATAAACCTCTGTATGACATGTAGAGGAAGTTGAAGGTGAGACTTCATTCAAAAAGTATTTGAGGGCCTACATTTTTGCAGACATTTTTCTAGCACCAGGGATATAGTGTGAACAAAATAGACTAAAATCTCTGCCCTCATGGAGCTTATGTTTTAATGATGTAAACACATTTCCTTGAATAGCTAAGGCCTCATTTTTTTTTTAGGACTTAGAGTTTGTGGCCTTTCAATCACAGAGCCTTGCCACTCAACAAATATGTGATGATAGTGAGTTGTTAATGGAGGATAGTTTCCTTTTCAACTTTGTTCCTCTGCTCTGAGTGAAAATAGTAAGGTTGCTAAGTCAGACTGGGTCATTTTCTTTGGTCACATTTTCCTCAGTGGTAGTTGGGTTAAGCAGATTTTGTGAATATATGGTGCTGTGTATCAGCAACGGGTCTTCCTGTTTCAATGACTCAGAAAACTTCAATGGCAATATGTATTTTGTAGTAATTTTCTTTGGCTTGTGAATTGTCTTTACTGTTACTTTAATATAGGAGTAAAGTTGTGTTGGTTAATATTTAGTTGAATAAAATGAAATGGAATGTCTTACTTTGACATAATGACTAGACATTTAATAAGATTATCTCTCAAAGGCTAACTGAAAACCTATTTTCCCCCCAATGATGTAGTATTGTTTTTATTAAGCTATGATAGTATATGATGACTGATCATTGTTTTTATATGGTTGAAATGATAAACTGGGCATTTAAAATTTTTGTTTATGTACGTATGTATGTATTTGCAGGTGTTAAATGCTATGCTAAAAGAAGTATGTACAGCATTGCTGGAAGCAGATGTTAATATTAAACTAGTGAAGCAACTAAGAGAAAATGTAAAGTAAGTTAAATTAAGCAGGTAAAAAAACAGGCAAAACTAAATTTAGCTTATTGGGATGAGGAGCTAACTAGAAAAGTCTGCTATATTATGATACATTTCTGTTATACAGTATAGGGAAAGAATGGAACTCATATGTTGGAAGACTGCGTGTATAGTATGTTTCCATAATGATGGTTCAAAGAATAAACTACATGTGGCTTTCATTTAATTATGTATTTCTTTCCATTTTACTATTCCTTTGTATGAATGGATTCAATCATACAGTGTGTAGTATTTTAATGTAAAAGCCTTCTAACAGTTCAGATTCATCATAGAAAAGTGGTGCCATTTTAATCCTCTTCAGACTAAAGAAGACATTAATCAGCTTCCTTCATTATTGGAAAATTGTATTCTTTTTTGTTCCCCTTTTGGTTTCTCTGCCCATGTTTGAATAAAGGAGTAATGTGTGTGGTCTCAGTTATTGTGTTAATTAGGAGAGGCACAGATTGAGGCAGGGCACATAGAATAATAGAATAATCAAGGGCATTTCAGTTAGCTGTTTGAATCCTGTAAGCCCTTGTCATGGTCAGGCCATCCTTTCTTTTCATATTGTCAGTCTGGGTATTAAATATTAGAACTACTAGTGTTCCTAAGCATTTAGAACTAGAGAATGCATCCTATTTTCTGCTAGGTGTAAAGATGTATGAATTATGTATGCTGCAAGAAAATAAATAAAATTAATACTTCACCATAATATGAGGACAAATTAATGTCTGGGTTAAAAAAAAAAAAAGCCTTGAAAAACTAACCAAAATCTTGCACCGAAAATTCATGGTAAATTCCTTATGATTTGGGCTTATGAATTTGTAGTAATTATATGCATGTTAATTAGAAGACTATTAATATGAATGATTGAATATTCTTACATTCTTTGGGGCAGAAGCTAGTTTTTTACAGTGTCTTAACTGACTTTTCTCCTTTCTACCCTCAAAAACCATAATCACGAAGGTCTGCTATTGATCTTGAAGAGATGGCATCTGGTCTTAACAAAAGAAAAATGATTCAGCATGCTGTATTTAAAGAACTTGTGAAGGTAATAATATATCAGGATCATGCTGTGATTCTCTGTACATTCACTATATTAGCGCTGCAAACGGGAATACTATTTCAGAATACTTTTTTATATTTTTATAGAATATTTATATCTATATTAAAAATAGTAATTGAAGGATTATTAAGTTTTTTTAAAGTGGTCTATTTTTATCAGACTTCTCTGAATACAGAATTCTGAGTGCAGATGTGAAGTACAATTTCAGCAAAAAAATGCCAAAAACAAGTTGCAAAAAATTAAACTTCACTATGTATTAATTGATGGAAGGGCCTCTTTGAGTTTATCCTCTTTATTTAATTTATTTTATTTAATTAATTTAATTTAATTTAATTTAATTTTTTTAACTGGAGGTGCTGGGAAATGAACCCAGGACCTCATGTTGTGCTCCACCACTGACCTATTTCCCTCCCCACTCATACCCTTTTTTAATATTAAGTTTTGCCGATTAAAGGGCCTAATTTGGTATCGAAAGTCACTCTTTGCAAGAGTTCTTTTCTACACTTTCATTGTGTCCAAAATTTCCTTTGAAAAGGTCAAATATCCCAACTCTTGCCTAGTTTGTGAGCAATTTTGAATTAGTCAAGTTCTATTTTGCAAATTGTAAATATAGCCTATTGACCTGTCCCGCCTTATAACTGCTATTGCTGCTGCTGTCATGAAAATTATGATGAAAAACTTAGAGCTTTAGAAAATATGTGTGGGTGGCAGGGGAATAAAGAAAGGAACTAAAAAAAATTTTTTTAACAGCAACAGATGTCTGCTAGTAGTCTCCTAGTGTTTTTCTGTATTGTGTGAGTAGTTTCATTTACTCCTTTGGTTCCAAGCAGAGGTAACTGGTACTTTGAAAAAGTCTAGCGTCTCAGATGGTTGTGTCATTTCAGTTTAGTCTTGTAAACTAATTAATTAGAAAAGAAATTTAGGAAGAGGTCAGAAAATGTATCCAGTCATACTTCTCAGTTTGCAGCTGAAGAAAGTAAGACAGTTAGTGGCAGACCCAGGTCTGATCTCCAAACTCCTTGTGTAGGACTCCTTGCAGTATTTCCAGATTGCTTTTCATCTAACATGTGAGGTCAGCACAGGGTGAGTGAACAATTTTTATTTTTAGGAGTTGGCATCTATAGGACATTCTGGAGTGTGAAGTGTTTTGTTAAGATGCCTTTATTGAATACATACTTTTACTCCAAATACTGCTGATAACAAATGAAAAAGAATGGGCCTTAGGCTCAGAAGCTCATAGTCTAGGGCAGTGGTGTACAAAGCAAGGTCAAAACTGTTTTCATTAAGACAATAAGATTTTTTGCCTTTTTTTACTGTGCAAAAGCAATGGTGGATAAAACCATTGGGTAAAACTCCCTAGCATGAATCAAGGCAGTATTTCCAAACTGTACTAGTAGTCATTGTACTCTTTATTCCCACAAACTTGAGGTTAAATTTTTCAAAGGTCAGTTTCACTTAAAAGTCTTTGATGGAGCAGTAGAAATTATTGGTTGTATTAAATCTTGATCCTCGAGTATACATGTCTTTATAAGATTTTGTGTGATGAGATGGGAAGTATGCCAAAAGCCCTCATGCTGCATACTGGAATTTGATGGTTGTCTTGAGGAAAGCACATGTGTAATTGATTGCAAGCT
This sequence comes from Camelus ferus, assembly GCF_009834535.1. Lineage (NCBI taxonomy): Eukaryota > Metazoa > Chordata > Mammalia > Artiodactyla > Camelidae > Camelus > Camelus ferus. The sequence goes on from NC_045701.1 coordinate 40,785,415, forward strand.
GAGCTAGCCACTTCTTTCATAGAGCACCATTTTTACACAAACAACAGACAGATAATCTGTGGTTATTCAGGCTTGGGCATTTGGTATATTCTCCAAAGTAAATAAAGTGAGCCTGTCGCTTAAGCCAAATAACTAACAGTATTGTGGCCAGTGATAAAATCTCAGCTTTCTAGTGAACACTTGAATCTTGTATCTCCACCGTGTATCTCCACCATGAGTTTGACAATGTCCTGATAATTACTTTTCTGTTGAGATCAGTATTGATATTAATAAATAAAAATTTTTGATGTTGTGTACTGAAATGTATCAAAAATGGGAGCTGTGCTTAACTCAGTGAACCAATATTTTCTAAGTGACTAATTAATGTATGTTGTTACAAAATCATTCACCATTATAGTATTGATTCAAAGTGCAAGTTAGAATAATAAATTTTAGTATAGCAGAGTGTGGAAATTTCAGTACTGCTGTTCTAGGATGCAGGAGGAAGAGAAGATAGGTTTATAACAAAATCATTATTCCATAAAACTTGTATGTTCCAAATAGTAGGTTCATAGACAGCTGAGTGATTCTGCCATGGGATATAGAGAACAGAGGTGAATATAGGGTAGATCTGAAAGGATCTAGGAGGAAGGGGAGTAGATTTAGTTTAAGATAGATTTTGCCTATTTCAGAAGTTTGCTTAAGGCCAGGTGCATGCCTGGGAAGGAGATAACAAAATGTGTTTTCTTTTTCTCCCTTTTCAACCACATGGCTTTCCTTGAAATTCAGGTATAATATGGATTATGTAACCTTTACAGTGTCATCTAGCATGGGGCTCAGCAAATTTCTCTTAAGGATAAATAGTTTAGGCTTTGTGGGCCACATGGTCTCTGTTGCAGCTAGTCAGCTCTGCTGTTGTAGCACAAAAGCAGTAAATGAATGGGCATGTCTATGTTCTATTAAAACTTTAGCTGGCCAGCCTCTGATCTAGGACATTAACTACTATTATGGCTTAATTATCATATGGAGATACAAGTTTCAAGCCCAAACAGTATCATATGGAGATACAAGTTTCAAGCCCAAACAGCTGACTTGCAAATGAATTATTTTTTAAAATGAACTTTAAAAATGCCTCATGCTTGTAGTTTGAGACTGTCCATAAATGAACCTTAATTTTCCCCTGATTGTCATTATAAAATTGGTGATTATTCTTCACTAGCCCTCTGTGATCACTTTGTAGAACAGTAGATCTTTGGCATTGGAGAATTTAATATTTGAGTGACCTGGAGTATCTTTCACATGTAGTTTGTAATTTTGCTCATATATAAACATTTGTCAAATTGAACATGAAGACTGGGGCATTGTGCTGTACACCAGAAATCGACACATTATAACTGATTATACTTCAATTAAAAAAAAAGATTTCACCAAAAAAAAAAAAATTTGAACATGAAGATGGGTTCTGTCCCAATATGGTAGCCATTAGCCACATGTGGTTACAGAGCACGTGTTACGTGGCTAGTCCAAATTGAGATGTACTGTATGAAATACATGCCAAGTTTGAAGACTTAGCATGGGAAAAGAGAATATAAAATATCTCATTAGTTTGTAAATATAGATTATATGTTTAAATGGTCATATTTTGGATACATTTGGTTAAATAAAACACTAAAATTAATACCACTTGTTTTTACTTTTTTAAATGTCATTGCTAGAAATTTAAGAATTTCTTAAGTGGCCTGCACAAATATTTTTATATATTTCTGCAGTGCTGATGTAGATTGCTCCTTTGGCTAAAAATTGGTCTCATATTTTAGTCACACTGTAGCTTGTTCTAAAAACCATTTTGAGATCCTCCTAACTTGGTTTGGGAGTCTAGGCTTCCTTATGACTTCGCAATGCATTATTTTCAATTCTTAAATTTCATTGTGTGTGTACAAAGGAAAATAACAGTCGTAATAGAATGAATGGTAAGATTATGGTTGCCTTTTATATTGAAATGTCTTTAAATTATTTTTACAATTTAAAAGTTGTAGAGGGGATAGGGTATACCTCAGTGGTAGAGTGCATTCTTAGCATGCACAAGGTCCTGGAGTCAATCTCCAGTACCTCCATTAAATAAATAAGTAAATAAACCTAACTGCCCCCAAGGAAGAAACAAAACTAAACGAAAAACAAACAAAGAGAAAACAATAAAAGTTGTAGGGAGAGGGGTTTTGAATGTAAGCAGATGTTAACCTGATTTTATTTTTATTTTTGGTATGTAGCTTGTAGACCCTGGAGTTAAAGCATGGACACCCACTAAAGGAAAACAGAACGTGATCATGTTTGTTGGATTGCAAGGGAGTGGTAAAACAACAACCTGTTCAAAGGTAAATTATACTTAATTTAAAAAACAGTCATAGAGAAGATAAATTTGTATAAATCAACTTTTATATTAAAGCCATGCTTTATACTATTGTTGCTTTACAATTTTGTGTTGCTTGATGTATCTATTATGTTTTTGTAATAGTTTTTTGTAGGATGAGAGGAAAGAATCCCATACCCTCTCTCGTGATTACTTTTTGTAAGAATGATAGACTTCTATGTAACTGTGCTATTTCTTTTTACCAAAGAGAAACTGTTTCTATCCTTTAAGAAGATGAGGATATGAGTTTTAGAGAAGTGAACATGGAAAGTTTATCTTACCTTCTTTTCACAGTGTCCCACACAGAGTAATACGTATAGATCTTTATTTTGCATATCCTTTTACTAATTTTAAATTCATTATACCACCCCTTCCTCCAGAATTGGGTGCCTCAACTTTGTTGCCAGATTTTGCTTCACAAGCCTCAACTATGTATAGTTTAGAAAGAAAAAGAAAAAAAGAAAGGATTATTTCCTAGAGGGTTATGTTGTTTTTACTTAATTAACATTAACAGTTAACATTTTTTACTCTGGCCATTTGTTCTTGATCATTTTGAATGTGACTGTATGGCACTTAGAATTTAAACTGTTTATGAAATTTACTGTATTCAAAAGTGTAATAATACTACTTTTAGGAGAATATGAGTTTTATTTTACTCCTTAAGTAAATAACAAGGGTAAACAGAAACAATTACATGTATAATAATTTGTATTTATTGATTTTTTTAAAAAAAAATCTTCCTTTCCCAGTTAGCGTATTATTACCAGAGGAAGGGTTGGAAGACCTGTTTGATATGTGCAGACACATTCAGAGCAGGTAATATGTTGAAATTTGGAAATTGTTTTCTGAAATTTTTATTTTCAAGTTTGAGGACTCATTAACTCTTTGTTTCATAGGGGCTTTTGACCAACTGAAACAGAATGCTACCAAAGCAAGAATTCCATTCTATGGAAGGTGGGTTCCAGTTTTTTGTTTTTATACTCATGTGCCTCATCTTATGTGTCTGACATTTTATTTTATGCTATCTGGTCACATTTTAATATATACTTATAAGCTTAAATCCTTTCTGGAACAACGTAGGGGTAGGATTAATACATTGTTATCTTTCATTCCTGTAACATGACTCCTCTGATCTAGCCTGATAGAGCAGATGATGTTTAGTTTCTAATTCTGCCTGTACTTATCCTACCTTGCATGCTTTTCAGCCTCCTTCTGCTTCTATTCCAATTGTTTCTTTTAAGACCTATCTGAAGCATTCCTCGATTCAGCACACACTGATGAATTCTGTACTGTCTGTTTCTTTAGTACATCATTTAAAAGTTTGTGTTTGATCATCCTAAAATGGCTTATAATCTGTAGTTATCTCAGGGTTCTGATCATTACTATCTTTCATTTGATAACACTGCTGTTCAGTTAGGTGGTTTGTATATGTTAGAATGACTAAGTAAAAGAACTGAGTTGAGATTGAATTTAGAAGGACTTATTTCAGAAAATAGCATTTTTCTTAATGTTATTAATACAAATGGTTTATTATACTCTCTGGAAGAAAGCATGAAGAAGCTAACATTTGAGGTAATTAAGTGAGTTATATCATTTTGTTAGTCATTATTTTCTACTTTTTGGCTGGCCAAAAGAGCTTGTGAACTTTGACCACGATATATTCTTTATTTAAGTGTTTTTTCTTTTAGTTATTTTCTAACAAGCAGATTAAAGAATGATGTTAAGAATTTTTTTTTAGAATAAGAACTGATTCTAATATAGATTTAAAAATCAAAGGATAATAAACAGTAATACTTTTAGGGTTCACAATTTGCAAATGATGTAATTTAGCTGATAATTACTTGAACTATCAGACAAAGCTAGAGCATTAATTTTTAACCAGTGTTCTTAATACTATTTATTAATCTCTCCTTCGCTCATGTAAACTTAAAAACCATACTATGTATATGGAGTAAAGTATTAATAATCATTGTTTCCTCTGGGAGGGATGAAAGGAATGGGCTGGGGAAGAACTTGAACTGTGCCTCCAATGTTAAATTTACATTTAGCATTTATTGTGGGGGTAGATACAGGACTGTTTGTTATATTATCATTTGTTCTTCTTTTAAAAAAGATAACACTATTTCAATTAAAAATTTAAATTAAAGAAGTGAAAGCCCTAACAGTTTCGGTTCCTGGTTACCAGCTTTTAGCATGTCCATCTGTGCTTTTTTCAGTGTCTATAGAAATGAATACACTGAGATAGGTAGATAATTTTAAATTGAAATGGAAGCTTACAGTGCTTTGTACCTTGATTACTGTGATAGTGGTTATAAGGTTTGTGTGAATTTGTCAAAGCTCATTAAAATGAACACTTAAAGTAGTGTATTTTATTGTATGTAAACATACCACTATAGAGTTGATTAAAAATGGGATCTTATGAGAAGATAGTGATTACTCTTGGGAGGGAGTGAGATGCTGGTTATGTTGTTTCTTGATCTGGGTGTGTTTGCTTTGTGAAGATTCACTGAGTTTATAATTTGTGTAACTTTCATATATATGTTATACTTATTTAAAATGTTTACTGAAAAATGGAATCTTAATAATTCTGGAATACATGTTTAAGGTAATTCTTTTTTATGACATTGTATTCCATTGTATGCATGTATATAATTAATCATTCCCACTCTTATCAGTATCTTTGATCATATTTCTTTGTACATTTATGAGTTTTAATTGTATCTTTATCATACTTAAAAATAGCTAGTAATACTAATCTCTGTCTTCTTTTTTTTTTTTTTTTTTAACGTTTTCTTACCTATTTCACTTACTTATTTTCCTGGATAAATTTTAGATTTTTTGATTAAGCTCCAGAAAAAAAAATCTCCCTAAGATTTTGATTAGACCTGCATTGAAACCAGATAGTTTAGGGAAGAACTGACATCTTTACTGTATTTGTATAATTCCATTTGGGAACTTGGTATTTTTTTGTTGTTGTTCTTAAAAAGGCTTATGTTCTTAAGTATAATAATTTTTTTTATTTAAATCTCACATATATTCTTATTAAGTGTATTCCTACCTAATTTTTGTTGTTGTTAATTTAGGGGAAAAAGATTTTTTTAACTATGTATGTCTTTTCCTTTGACAGTAATGATCTGCATAAAAGTTACCACTAATCAAAAGAATGCAAATTAAAATGAGATCTATTTCTTGATTTTCAAGTTGAAAAGATTTTTGAGGATTGTGAAAATATAGTAAAATAGGAATGAAATTAAACTTTTATGGAGGACTTTTTCCTTTTAAATACCAAAAACCTAAATGATCAGGCCATTTGATCCAAATTCACCTTGTAAAAGTGTGTCATAACAATTTCAGAAAAACGACGTTATGTACTATTCATATTGGCTATATTTTTCACACCAAGAAATTGGAAAACTTTAAATGGCCAACAGAAGGGCATTTATTTATTAATAAATGATAGCATAGCCATCTGATGGAATTCTGTAAAACCTAAAAATCATGTTTTACAAGAATACTTAATAGTTTTATCAAATGCTTACAAAAGGGTGTTACATGGAAAATCATGTGTGAAACACTATGTCATACAAGTTCAATTATTTTTAAAAATGTAAAAAAAAATGAGGGAAACAACTCTTTCAGAAAAGACATGCCGCAGAATAATAAGGATTTCATCATTGGAAAACTGGGTGCTGCTGCATGCTGCTCTGGAAGTAGGATGCTATGTTTAGTATTTATTAGATTTTATTATTCTAAATTGAGATTGTGATCACTATGATGTTTTCAGAATAAAGGTACACCAACAATTTCCAACTTATTAGCATTTGAAGTTCTTCTGTTGTCATTGTTGTTAACTCATTTGTCCATGTTAAATAGCTATACAGAAATGGATCCTGTTATCATTGCCTCCGAAGGAGTGGAGAAATTCAAAAATGAAAATTTTGAAATTATTATTGTTGATACAAGTGGCCGCCATAAACAAGAAGACTCTTTGTTTGAAGAAATGCTTCAAGTTGCTAATGCTATAGTAAGTAGCTTCAATTTAACCACATTATAAGGAGTTTGGTTAATTTAATTACAAACTTGGTTAATTTATTGTAAACCCTGATTGAGTTCATGGACCATATCAATTGTGTTTTTGCCTGCAAGGCAGATTCTGAGTAGTTTATTTCTAGGTTGGGCACCTTTATCTAGTTTGATAAGGATTTAATCTTCTCTGTGTTAATATGAAATTTTCATGAGTATCAAAAAATAATTTCCTTTCTCACTTAATCATCTTACTAGTATGTATAAGAAAAAGTAACATGAAAAAATTGAGAATTAACCTTTAATATCTGTTGAATTTCCTTTCTGTAAATTACTTAAATTAGAAACATTTGCTTTAGGTGAATTTTGAAAGATTTTTCAAAATGAAGCATTTTAAAAATATTAATCATCATTTAGTGCCTCTTTAAAACTGTGATAGAAATAACTTGACGAGAAGAAGCAGTTCATAGGTAACGTGGGGGGAGGGTATAGCTCAAGTGGTAGAGCACATGCCTAGCATTCATAAGGTCCCGGGTTCAATCCCCAGTACCTCCTCTAAAAATAAGTAAATAAACCTGACTACCTCCTCCCCTCACACACACACACACACACACACACACACACAAAGCCATTATAGGTAATCTGTAGCACATATTATGAACCCATGTTTTGCTGTTAGGGTGTTGGCGGTAATTCTTTGGTTAATGGTTAATGCTAATAGGTTTTTTTCCTAGTGATGCCATTATTTTTGTCTAGTTGAGCAGAGCTAAGGCAAGTAGCCTCACCTCTCTTTTGTTCACTGTGGTTTCAGTGTACACTTTTCTACTTTTTATTTTTATCTGATTTACTTTTGCATTCTTTTTGTCTAGAATTCGATTACTCCTCCTCCAGATTGTTCCTTGACTTTTTCTTCTTTATTCAGGCCTCAATTCAAATGTTACCTACAAAAAGGTCTTCCCTGACTACCCTACCGAAAGAAGCCTCCCACACCTCAAACTGATTTTCTCTATCCTATTTTAATTGTACATCCAAAATGTTTATTTGCCTATTTATTATGTCTCCAGTGACTAGAAGGTAGGTCCCACGAGGACAAGGATTTTCTTACTCATCTCTTTGTCTGAGGACCTAAATAGTGCCTAGCACATAATACTCCCTCAGTAAATATTTGTTGATTGAATAATTATTTATAATAAATATTTTTTCTATAGCTTCTAATTATGAAATTTGCTTAAGGTCAGTAAAAATATGTATCTTTTCTATTTACATTTTCTAGCAACCTGATAACATTGTTTATGTGATGGATGCGTCCATTGGGCAGGCTTGTGAAGCCCAGGCTAAGGCTTTTAAAGATAAAGTAGATGTAGCCTCAGTAATAGTGACAAAACTTGATGGTCATGCAAAAGGAGGTGGTGCGCTCAGTGCGTAAGTATCATTGATGCTGTTGTCCTGCGTCTTGGGCTTATATGGTGTGAATGCATGTGTATTTATGGTTTTCTTATTGATCATTTAAAATATATTCCAGTAGGGGACCTAATAATGGTCTATAAAGGAAGTTTAAACAGAATTTTGGAGTCCCTCTCATACAGTTCAATTTTAAATAGTGAAGAGAAACTTAAGCTATATACCTTTTTCTAATTAGCTTTGAAATCTGCTAGAAATTTGTTTTCCTTTTTGAGGTTACTTTATATTTTCTTTTTCTTTGCAGAGTTGCTGCCACAAAAAGTCCAATTATTTTCATTGGTACAGGGGAACATATAGATGACTTTGAACCTTTCAAAACACAGCCTTTCATCAGCAAACTTCTTGGTGCGTACAGTGGTGGGGATATAAAAAATCTCCAAGAAATAGCATGAATTCTTAGGATTTTAATCCTGCCATCTCACTAACTAGTTCAGGACAGTCATTTCCTTCTGTGATTTATCTTCTTCACCTGCAAAATAGGGATGATGATTATCTGCTTCCTGTGATTAGAGCAGTAAAATGAGCTATTAACTGGAGAGTTCCATGGGAGAGTTTTAGAGCACAGTAGAGAACTATGTGGTTGTAGTAATACCAGTGGTAACGGCAGCAGAACTTTCATAATGTCTCCCCAAGTGTTAGCGTGGAATTTGGAATTAAACCATGGGCTGAGGTCCCTGCTTTGTCACTTACCCTCTCTAGCTTCAGTTTTTCACCTGCAAAGTATAATGGAAATACTTGAGCTGCCTGTCCTACAGGCTTATTATGTACATGCATGTATTTTGTATAATGTAAAGCAGGGTGTGCTATTAGTTGTTAATTTTACTTTTTTGGGTCTTATAGGTATGGGTGACATTGAAGGACTGATAGATAAAGTCAACGAGTTGAAGCTGGATGACAATGAAGCACTTATAGAGAAGTTGAAACATGGTATATGAGTAGCAAAAAGCATTTGATCTCAGATGACTTCCCTTGATTTCTTTTGCTAAAGCTACTCTAATTTGTTTGAAACGATAAGTTCATTAAAGTCAGTTCTTCAAATGTTTATTTTTTTAGATGATTTATATACAAATCATTCTAAATCTCAGACATCTAAGCCGTTGTAGAATTGAGTGTTTTTATTTTCTTTTTTGTAATCACATTGCCTTAAGATTAAAATTGAAGTTTTCATAGGGTTCCTTGGAGTAAAACAGGTTAAAAGTAAGTTAGAATACTCTCTTCTAATTTGTTTCTTTACCTATAAATTTTACATTTATATATAATAAAATATATAAAAAGAAATATAAAAGAATGAGATTAAACACACACACATATATTTTCTTCACTCCATAATGAAGACTGCTCCAGTGGAGTGTGATTATGAGCTCAGATTTTTAAATCTAACATATAACTTTTTCAAATTACTTGCCCTCAATTTCCTTACTTGTAAACAGTAGATAGTATTAATATTTTCTTCATAGAGTTGTGAAGCTTAAATTAGCTGATACATGTAAAATGACCAGCACTTCAGAAGCATTCAGCATATATTATTATTGACCATTTCTGTTTTCCTCAAAATGATATTACTGTTAGTTTCCATGGTCACATACTAGCCTGCCTCTTTGCTCCTTCTCACTCATCTTGTCAGGTATCTGGGCCTTTACTTCTCAAACGGTGTTTTTCAGGGATCATCTTGTTACTTTGGAGCTTCAGACTTGTGTCTGTATGTTTACTAGACCATGCTTGGATGTTCCTTAGACACTTAGTTCAGCTTATCCTTATCTTCCCATCCCAACCTCCCACCCCTTTGTAAATCATCAGTGAAGGTTAACATCGTTTGTCTCATTGCCGAATCAGAAACTTGAGTGTTGATATTAACTCATATCTCTTCCTTACTCTGCCCAGTTTTTTTTCCCATCAGTCAGTCAGTCCTAGTGATTCTACCTCCTAATTATCCCCATTTCATCCCCTACTTTCCAGCAACTATGCAAGTTCATCTCTCGTCTAGATTGTTTGTTCTAAATCTTTTAACAGGTATTCCAGTTTCTTGGACTCTTCCGCTTGGATCTATTTTTTTAATACTGCAGCCAAATGAGCTTTCAGAAATGCAAATTTGATCCCGTTACTACCTTTCTTAAAATCAGTGGCTTCCCATTGTTCTTAGAATGTTTTTAAATGACTCCATCATCTAACCTACATCTTCCAAGTCATGTTTTGACACTTGTTCTTAGCATTCCGTGTGCCAGTCATGCTGAATTTCTCTCCACTTCTCAAATGTATGCTGCTGTCTCTCACCTCTGGGCCTTTGCCCCTGCTGGTCCCTCAGCCTGTTAGATAGTTATCCTCTCTTCCTACTTCTGTTCTCCTTTCCCCAGCCAAACTGGCTACTCCTCTCATACTTCAAGTCTCTTCTTAAATGTCCTTCAGGGACTTTATATTCCAGACTAAGTAGGAAACCCCTGCTAGACGTTTCCGTTGGACCCTGTAATTATTGTTGTATTCATCACAGTTATTGGATGTCTGTCTTCCCTGCTTGAAGGTGAAGGTAGGTTTCATAGCTATGTTCTTCCTCTTTTATGTACACAGTACCTAGTGCAATTTCTGAAGCTTAGTAGGTCTTTAGTAAATATTTGTTGAGTGAATGAACCTATCCTTTGTTGCCTGATACTTTCCCCTGCCTCTTTCTGTTGTAAATAGCCCAACCGCTGCTGCTCCTTCCACACTAAGCTAGATAATATATTCCTAGTCAGTGTACTTTCTGAGTCCTAGGTCCCTCTTTATGTCTCTGCATTTTGCTGGTGGTTCTAACATTCTACTCATTTCTGATGTTACCAAGGGCCCCCTAATTCCAAATGTAGTGACCTTTCTCTTTTCTCTTGGCTCCCAATATTTAACAGTCTTACCTGCCTTTTATATTTTCAAACTCTTCACTTGGGTTCCATGACAGTGGATTTCCTGTATTATCATAGCTTCTATTGTCATTTCTGTATAGTGGCCAAATATGTATCTCAGCCTTAACCTTCTCTACCACTGTTTAATTCTGCATTTCTAGCTGCCTGTTCTAACATTTCTTTTAAGATACTGTCCTTCCACTTCACATTCTGAATGCCTAAAACCTGAACACCTTTTTCATTTATATCTTAGGACGTAAATAGAAAGTAATCTTTCTCCTTTCTCTTGTTCTTTCTCTGTTTTTTTTTTAAATTGAAGTTAATTTACATAATAATGAAATGCTTGGATACTAAGGATATTGTGTTCCTTCAGTTTTGCCAAACACACAATAATCTACAGTCCATCAGGAAACAGAACATTTCTAATACTCTAGAAAGTTTGCTTATTCCCCTTCCCAGTAAATATTTCATATTATAGGAATCCTAGAGTATATATATTTTCCACCTACTTTTTTTTGACTCAGCGTATTTTTGATATTCATCCATGTTGTAGTACTTACCTATCGCCTCTTCTTTTATTGCTGAGTAGTATCTCATCCAGAGTCTATTCTTTTTCCAGTTCATGGGCAGCTGAGCTGTTTAAGAAACTCCAAATAATCTTCTAAAGTGTTTTTTTACCAGTTTACATTCTCATCAGCAGTATATGAGAGTTCTGCTTGTTCTATATCTCTTTAAATTTTGATATTGTCAGACTTCTTAATTTAATTTTTGATGTTGTCAGACTTCTTAATTTTAGTTGTCCTAGCAGTTATAGTTTGTCTCCTTTGTTTTCACATTTTCTGTGTATTTGTTTATGTCCATTTTCTCTGATAGAATGTGAGCTTCTCTAGGTTGGGATCTATCTGTCTCCACTGCATTCATCCTGTGATCCTGCACATAGTAACTGCTCAGTGAATATTTATTGATTGGATATTTTATAAGTGTTCTTCAAGATGAACCCATGATTAAGGAAAATATTAGTATTTATTGAATGGAAATGTTCGTTCTCTAATATATCTTAATCATTTATATTGTATTTCAGGTCAGTTTACGTTGCGAGACATGTATGAACAATTTCAAAATATCATGAAAATGGGCCCCTTCAGTCAGATCTTGGTTAGTTATTCTAAAAAGTTTTTTTCTGACCTCTTTTTTTTTTGTTAAAATTTCTAAGAGCAGATATACTTGCTTTAATTATTTTTATTATTTGGGTAAACATAGATACTTTAAAAGCTTAGTGTCAATATTAAAGCCATTAGTTAAATGTGAACATTTTGAACCATTAATTTCAAGCTATTATTGGTTTTATGTTTAAATATTTTTGTTTTAGGGGATGATCCCTGGTTTTGGAACAGATTTCATGAGCAAGGGAAACGAACAAGAGTCAATGGCAAGGCTAAAGAAATTAATGACGATAATGGATAGTATGAATGATCAAGGTAAGATGGCAGATTACTTGACTTGAAGGACAGTGTTCTAAATATCAGCAAGTGCAAGTTGAGAGTTTCACTGTATTCTTATGGGCAAGATGAGGAAACATTTAGACTGAAGGATTATTGTTAGGTAGATTGATAGCTGCTTGCAAGCTCTTGCTTAAAGGGTTATAATTATTGGATTGACTTCATCATTGAGAGAAATGTCTGGTACAGTGCTTCTGCAAATGAGTTCTGTGGAGAGAACACTAGTTCTTCATGATGTTGATAGAGGTAATTTAAAAGAGGAGTTCTGTAGTCAAATGAATTTGGGAGAATGCTGAGTTTATAAAAAAAAACTAGTAAGTTCATGATGTCTCCTCAGAGCTCTAGTATGCTAACATGAATTGGGAATCTGTATAGTTTCAGCAATGCTTACAAACTTATTTTGCCCTGAAACTCTCAAGGTTTCAGTCTTCTCAAGTACACTGCTCTATTTCTGTAATCCTAGATTGTCACTCTCTCCTGTATTTCCAAGTCCTCAGCCCATGAGCATTTCTAGTCCCATGATCCCTTTATCGTTTTCTCAGTTTTTTGGCACCCTTTCTGATTCAACCCAGTGGGTAGGCCAAACATTTATCACCATTTTGTAGGCCTTCTACTTTACCACTTGACCTCTGGCCTTATTTACAAAGAAATACAGGCTTTTGGCATTGAATTCTTTCAGCCTTCGGCTAACATACCTATGAGATTGTGAGAGCCACAAACCATTCTTCAAGTTTTTTTGAGGAGCTCTCTTCATTAATAAAGTCCTTTCCTATATCTCCAGTCTCTCCTTACCAGTATACTGACTTTTTCCGTATCAGCATACAATTGTAAGTTCACTTTTTCTGGGCTTTACTTCTCCCTCATGCTTTTACTCTGCCTCTCTTTTCAGGCAAACTTCTTAAAAGAATGGTTTGTGTTCTCAAACTCCTGAAATCTGACTTCTGTCTCCACCATTACTCTGAAATAGATCATACAGAGATTTCCAATAACCTTTTTTCCCCCAACATTATCAAGTCTGTTGATTTTATTCACTGCATAAAAGGTTAAGAATGAAGAAAAACAACTTCATCTCACTAGATGTGCCACAATAGCATTTAGTTGAATGTATCATCTATTACCATCAAAAATCTTGATAGTTTAGAAATGGAAGGAATCTATAAGACACACTAAACATGTTTCTTATGGGAAAATATTGTCTGAGTGAGCTAATGGGGACTAGATGATCCAATAACCTTCTACTGGTCTACTCCAGTGGATGCTTTATAACAGTGTACATTAACTGCCTTTTTTCTTTGGTTTCCATTACCATCTCCCTCTTTACCCTTAACTTTCTTGTTAACTCAGTCTCTTTCACTGGTCTTATCTTCAGCCAACCTCTTAAATAAATATATGCTACAGGGTTCTGTTACCAGCCAGTTTTTCTTATCCTTCTGCTCATGTTTGTTGAATAATTCATCCACATCTATGCTTTGTCTACTACCTGATTAATTTTTGTAGTCTCTACCTCTTTCCTGATCTCTAGGTCTTCATAGTAACCCAGATAAGGTTGTGTTTCTCATCTCTGTATCTTCAACACTGCAAAAAGTTTTGAATGTAGAATTAATAATAACTGCAGCCTTATCTAGTGTTTATTCTGCCTGAGGCACTGTCCTGAGCACTTTACATATATTAATCCACAACAGCTCATTAAGGGACAATTCTGGGGGTCAGAATCCATTATGATGTAACTTTTAAATATCAGGATACAGCGAAGTTGGGTAATCCACCAAAGGTCACTAGCTGAGGAATGGAGAGAGGCTGGGTTTCTGGCTTGAGAATCTGTACTCTGGATCACTTCCCTTCTCGATGCTCACTAAATGGGGACAGACATCTCTATTACATGTTTGAAAGTTTTCTGAGGTACATATACATTTAGGATTGATATGTCTTTTTAGTGAATTGACCTGACACTTTTATCAATATGTACATAATGTCCTCCTTTGTCCCTGGCCTACTTTATCACCACCCCAGCTTTCTTTTAACTAGTTGTTTGCATTGTATGTCTTTTTCTATCCTTTTATCTTTAACCTACCTATATTATTATATTTGAAGTGGGTTTCATATCAATAGCATGTAATTGGATTATTTTTTTAATAATTCTGATAATTTCTTTTAACTGATAGTATGTTACATAAAATATATATATATATACATATATATATATATATATAATTAGCCTTTAATTCTGCCATTTTATCTTTTGCTCCCTCTGATTTTTGTTCTGTTTTCTCTTGTCTACTTTCCTATGGATTGCTTGAACATTATTTAGTATTCTATTTTAATGTATCTGTAGTGTTTCTGAGTATACTTCTTGAATAGTTTTCTTAGTAGTTGCTCTAGGTATTACAATATACATTCATATTTAACTTATCACAGTCTATTTGTATCTATTTTTCTACTTCAAATGGAATATAGGAAACTTAACATCATCTTAGACTTAGTGAGCTATACTTCCTAAATATTTCCCATATCTTCTCTCTTCTCTGTGTCTGTATCGCCTGCATCAGTTCATACACTTATCATTTCTGACCTAGATTGCTGCAGGAGCCTCTTAACATTTCCTTTTCTGTTTTTCACTCCTCTTTTTAATCTGTCTTCCTCACTGCCACAGGAATGGGCTCTCTAACCGTAACAATTCTGAAGTCAGAATCTTTTAGTGGCTCTTTATTGTCCTCATGATGAACTCTCCGTTCCTAAGCCTGGCATACACGTTCTGCTAAAATCTTGTCCTTACTACTTTTGTAACCTCTTAAATTTCTCAGCTCTCATCCATGGTTGGTTCCTTCTACACAAAACTATTTTCATTTATTCTAGGAATCTATGTTCTACTTCCTAGAATGTCCCTTGCTCCTTTCTCTTCTGTACTTAACTCATACTTGTCCCTCAGGACTACACAGTTAAAGGGAAACCACCAGCATGGAGCCTTTCCTCACTTCCTTTCTGCTGTTGGCTTCACTCTTATCTTATTGCTTACCAGGGTGTGCCATTGTTAGCTTGTCTTCTTTCTCTCACTCCATTTGAGCTCTTGGGAGGGATATGATACACATTTCCTAAATATTTTATTGTGAAGATGTGACTTAAAAGCTGCATTTATGAAATGGATTTAGAGGTCTTAACAGACTATAAGTTTATTATGAGGTAATTTGATCTTTATTTGTGTTGTGTCGGTAATACCTTGATTTCAGTTTACTTCTGGACCATAAGCTTAGAGGGCATAGACAAATTAGAAGATGTATTTAGGAAATCAGCATTATAAATGGGGTGCTCAACCTTGTTATAAGAGTTGGATATTTGTCACCTAGAGAAGATTCACAGGAGACCTGGTGGCTCTAAGCATTTGAAAAACTCATTCTTTGTGCCTGGCAAGGAGACATCTATGCAAAATAGGAAGAAGTGCCAGGCAAATATACTTCATCTTAATATGTGAAAAGATTTTCCATAATTATGGGTATAATAGAATGGCATAGATTGCCTTATTTTAGATAGCAGGTCATCTCCTGGGGTTATTAAAATCGAGGCTAGGTGACCACTTATTGGGGAATATTGTAGAGAGAATGCAGACATGAAAGAAAGATATTTTTTTTAATGTGGGGGAGGTAATTAGGTTTATTCATTGATTTCCTCTCGGAGAAGGTAATGGGGATTGAACCCCTGACCTCTTGGGTGCTGAGCATGCGCTCTGCCATTTGAGCTATACCCTTCCCCCATGATAGAAATTTTAACTAAAGGCCATTTTGTTCCTGAGATTATGCAACTAATTTCATAAGAAGTATACCTCATATTCTAAGAGTTATTGAAACACTGGAGGGAATTAACTCTTTATGTTACAGATTAAAATACCGGTAGTAATTGATTATATAGGAAATAAAACTATTGTTCAGTTGATTATAGGGAGAACCTACCTACTTCTACTTGCTTATATGCCTAAATTTATGGTTTAAAGGTTAATAGTTATTTAGAGCTAAGGTGAGCACTTTTGTTCCTTTTTGAAATATACCTTATACCTCTGGTATGTACTCTGAGGTGCAGTTAGATATGAGATATGGAAAGGGTAGACATGCTTTCAAAGAAAATTTTTCAGAATGCTTCATTTTACTTAAATTGTAGGGTAAGGACATGTGTATTTGTTTATTATTTTTTAGCTTATTAATATTATATTATTTTGACTATATTCCATGTTTAATTTTTTAAAATCAGATGCAAACTTGGCAGACGATAACATTTGTTAAATCTCGTGGTGGTTTGACCATTATATTTGTTTTTCTGTGTATAAGATATTTGGACATAATTGCTTTGATAATTAATGTTAATTGTATGTAAGTCAAAGTAACTGGCCCTTGCCTGCAGAACTTGACAGTACTGATGGTGCCAAGGTTTTTAGTAAGCAACCAGGAAGAATCCAAAGAGTAGCAAGAGGATCAGGTGTGTCAACGAGAGATGTTCAAGAACTTTTGACACAATATACCAAATTTGCACAGATGGTAAAAAAGATGGGAGGTATCAAAGGACTTTTCAAAGGTAAGAAAAATAAGAAGCTCATCATTAGTTAACACACTGAAAGGAAAGAAAGAAATTGAGAAACTAAAAATTAAAGCTAGGGAATATGATCAATATTAGAAAATATACTGCTGAATTTCACAAGTACTTCCAGGATTTATAATGTGATCTGTGATTTATATGTTTTCAAATTTAAGATCATAAACACTAATTAAAAAAAACAAACTTAATGACTTTATTTTTATGAGGATGTACTATATATTAAAGAAAATTTAGAGAATATGAGAAAGTATAAGAAAAAAATTTAAAACACCCATTACCTTTATTCCCCAGAGAATAACATTTGATATAATTAGTGTTTTCTTCTGATAAATCATGACTTTTTTTCCATATTGTCAAGTATTCTCCAAAATGTAACTTTTAACCACTGAGTACCATTCTAGTTATGCATGTGTCTTTGTTCATTAGCACAATGCCTTTTTGTTGGATGTTTAAGCTGATTCATCTGCTTCTGTATCAGTATCAGTTCTTACATCAGTTTCTGTGCAGTCTTCTGTGAGGCCAGGGATTTTGTCTGTTTTGATCAGAAACATGGTAGATGCTGAATAAGTTTTGTAATAATTCAATATTTCCAATTTAATGGTCAAATTTTTTTCAGTATGTGTTTTTTAGATTACTGACGTTTAACATTTATTTGTACATTTACTGGTTTGAATTCCCTTTGTGAATCCCCTCTTAGTTTAGGTTTTTTGTCCATTTGCTTAATTTTTTCCTTTATTGCCTTGCAATAACTTTTTAAAATCCTTGGATCATGTTTATAAATATTTTCCCCAGTTTTTATTTGCCTTTTATAATTATTTATATTTTTAATGAACAGAAGTTTTCATTTTTAATGCAGTCTAGCCTTTTGATTTGATTTGTTTTATACTCATAAAAACCTTCCCTGTGTAATCACCTATTTTTTTTTTTAACTCATTTTGGTTTTTTTATTTTTTAGGTTTTACTTTTTATGCCACATAGAATTTATTTTGCTATGTATTGTGTAAGGTTAAACAGATGAGTTTGCTTCTTCTGGAGAGTTAATCAGCTATCCTGGCCCTCTCTGAAAATTTTTTTCCTGTATTTTAAACACTATTATAAAGTGAATTTATTATTTAAGAAATACTGATTAGGCAACATCCAAAGATATCACTAAATAGCTTTCTTAAAAAAGATGAATATTTCCATAAGTTTTTTAATCACCTTTTGTCTTTGACAGTTTCCTTATTTTCCTTGCTTGCTATATCCTGTTTTCTTTTTTTGTGACAAGGGAGAAACATTAGATAAACATGTTTAAAATTGGTTATAATTCCTAACATCACATGCTATTTCAGATAGTGATTTGTAAACACACTAAGTCAGTTTTAACATCTTTCCTAAACAACCCTAACTGTCCTTGACTGAACTACTGCAGATCCATCAGTCCAGCAGTCCATTGACTGCTCAGTAAAGGCACAACCAAGATGAAGTGAGCAGTGGACACGGTGCACGTCCTTAATAATTTTTTGAAGTTTTAAGTCCTCAGAGACAAACTCTTAAAACAGTTCACCAGTGCTCATAAAATTCACATCTTACAGAAATTAATTATGAAAAAACTTTCACAGATTATATCATGTTTTATAAAAATGTATCTTCTTTCATTTATAGTTCTTAATTGATTTAATTTATTGAGATTAGCCAGCTTTGATCAGAGAATCAGGGTCGGCTTTGATTTGCATTTTCACAAGTGTTCCTGAGAAGGACCAGAGTTAATGTTCCTTTGAAATGAACTGTTTTGCTGAAGCAGCTCTACTTATTCATTGCTGTTGCATCAATGATCTCTTTGGCTTCCTGTCTCTTAGAAGCACAGCAGTTACTCTCTATAGGATGCTCTTATCTCTTCTGCCCTAGAGTGCATCTCTTTCTGTGGCTGCCTTTTTACTGTGGAGTTTTGACTAAGTGTGTAGAAATTGATAAATGGAATTGCATTATTTTTCTTTCTATTCTCTGAAGCTTTTTGTTATTTTTAATAGCTTCTTAGATATATACAAATCCTCAATTTCTCTATGATATCCATTTATCAGCAATCCAGTCTCTTTCTCAGTTAACCCATATCCATGAAGTTTTTTGATTAGCATTCTACCATACCACTATTAAACAATTGTTGTTATAGCTTACTATTAATAACCTCTGGATACAGTTTTGCTTATAGTGACTTATTCACAGGTACAAGTATTAACAAAAATTGTAGCCCTTAAGAAAGTCCCTTAAATGTGCCTTAATATCGAATTTCATTTGTTCTTTCTCAAAAATATGTATGTAATTGAGATAAAGATTAAAAGGGAAAGACAAGAAAAAAAGGGAATATGTACAAATAGAAATAATTGTGTTAGAGTGATAAGATTATATGGTGGGTTTTTTTTCATATTTATTCAATTCATTAAACTTTCTATGATACCCTGATTATATTAGGTTTTATATTGACTCGAAACTTTTTTTTTTCCAGGTGGTGACATGTCTAAGAATGTGAGCCAGTCACAGATGGCAAAATTGAATCAACAAATGGCCAAAATGATGGATCCAAGAGTTCTTCATCACATGGGTAAATACAAAGTTGTTGCCAGCTGCTAATACATGGTTTAGTTTATATAAATGTAATATATAATACAGGGTTGAGTTTTAATAAGCCTTCTGTTGTGATATGAAAATCTGTTCAAACAATATATGATTTGAGAAAAAGGGCCATCTAACTTGTAAGATGAATGACTGTAATAGTGCTATATAAGCTGAGGTTTTATTTACTCCTCTGCTGCCGTCTATGATTTTTTTTAGTAAGATACTTCATTGTCATTTGTTAATGCTTGTTCTGGTGACCTTTTGCCCTAGTTTAGAATCTAGATATTTTCAATGGTGAGACTTTGGAATTATCTAAAGATTTTGAAAACCCAGTTCCACTTTTACTTGTGTAACCAATGAAAAGTTCCTTAAACTTTCTGAACCTCACTTTTCCTGTCTGTAAAGTCACAGGTAATATCTCATCAGGAAATTGTGGTGATTAAATGAGCTAATAGATATGAAAGCATTTAGTACAGTTCTGGACATATTGTGGATGTTTAATTATGCTGAATTCTTTTCTTCCTTTAAGTCCTATGAAATTACTACCCTCCACCCCTGCCCCAATTGATTACTGTTTACAAGACTCTTAGACCTCCTGGGGAAAAAAATTTTGTTTAGGTTTATTGACTTCCTACTGTGTGACAGGTATGGTTGCTACGATCTCTTCATGTAGTATGTATTCCTCATAACTTGACCAGGTAAGTTATTTATTCTGTTTTATAGGTGAGGATACCAGTGATAATGGAAATTTTTATGTTTTTTAAGGCTGATCATCAGATTGCAGGCAGAACCTAGTATATTTTTTAGAAGTGCAAGTGTTTATTAGGCCAAAGTAACATGTTCCCAGTTCTCTTTATTAATTATCTGACTTTATTCTTTCATTCTAGGTGGTATGGCGGGACTTCAGTCAATGATGAGGCAGTTTCAACAGGGTGCTGCTGGCAATATGAAAGGCATGATGGGATTCAATAACATGTAAAGAAGATGCCTTAATATAAACTGACTCGGTTAATTACATTATTTGCTGAGACCTCAAGAGTTTCCCTCCTTTTTGCAAACGGAAAAAAAGTATTTTTCTTGCCTATCTTGCCCTCTTTCTTTCTCTTCTCGTCTTTTCCCCCATCCTCTTTTTTTCCTTTTCTCCTTTTTCCTTCCCTTCCTTTGGCATAAGGGAGGAATATATGGTTTTTGTGGAAATCATTATATTTTTTTGCTTTAGATTTTCTTCTGTTAGTTTTCAACCATCATAACACTTAAGTTAAACAAATCATGATGTAAAATTTAAGTACTTAAAAGTTTTTAATTGTTTCAGAGGACAAGCATTACATTTGTAAACAGTCCTGGTCAGTAGTTACATGATGTCTCAATAAAAGTGCTGTAAAATAAACTTCAAAGTCGTTATAAGTTAAGGGGTTGTTAAATTTCTTTATGGTTTAAAATTATCAGTGTATAAATATTAAAAGGCAGAAAGAAAAATCAATATTTAAAACTATTTCCAGAAGTATATCTTTACTGAGAAATATGGTAGAGTAACGTAACCATTAGTATTAGGAATTTTTGCTTATTTTGGAATAACAAAGATAATTTTGCCATAGAAAATCTTACAGCTCTGCCATTTAAATTGAAATTGTGAATTTGGTTACATTTCACAGTTTAATGTTTTGTATATAACTTGCATTTTTTACCTCATATTTTTGAGGCCTTAATGGCAATATGTGATTTTCTTGAAAAGCCAATTTTGTGTTACCAAAAATCTGCTTGAAGAAATTGATTTTCTTTGATGATAATAGCTAATATATAGACCTCCTAATGGGAAAATAATTGTAGATATAAGGCTGTCACTAATATGTTAAAAATAATGAGACCATGACAAGATTGATTTGGTTGTTGGTTACTTTGGATTGCTGCACATTTCATTTAGAACAACAGCTTTTAAATAAGTTGTGGAATTATTTTAAAATACTAGAATAATTATTATACCTACTTATTACTGACATCACGAAAATAATAGATATGGTGTAACAGTGTATTTTGAACTATTATGAACTGATCTTCAGCAGAGAGTTGATCTGTAGTAGAAAGAGAGTGAAAGAAATAGCTAGTTTTTATAGTATTAACTTTTTTATGATTCAAGTGTTTTAAAAAGACCTTAATAGCCAAAGTATCTTTAAAAAATAATTACATAAAGAATGCAACTGATCTTTTTGTTTATTTAGGCAAAGATTTTATATCTCACTATATCATTTTCACCAGGTAAAAACTTTAACATCCCTATAGAATATTTGTATACCCTGTAAAAATTGTGTATCTTGTGTTCTGCAAAAATGTCATTGCAAGGTCCAGCTATAGAAATTTGACAATGAGAGAAAATATTGTTCTTCAAATTAGTTTCTTATTAAACTGATGCATACCATCTTTTCTGGGCATGCATTTTTGTGATTTCTATCCTGGGCATACCACTTTTACATTTTGACCAAAAAAGGAAATGAGACAGTTGTCCAGACTTTATGGTTTGGGGCATTGTTTTTAGTATTTTTGTGTTTGATACAAATTATATTTTTCAGAAGCAAAAATAACACTGGCCAAGGACACAACTAAAGGTCCAGAACACCTAGTTCAGCTTCCATTTCTCTTTCCTTTTCTATAAAATAAGGGGAATTGGAGATGCTCTCTAAAATTGTGATTCCATTAATTCCTCAGCCTGGCATCTTTTTAGTTAAAAAAGCTATCCTTCAGTTTTCATAAGTTTTTATCAAAGTACTGGTATTTTGACAGCACAAGTACAGTATCAAATCAAATTCCTTAATAATTTGAACAAATTTCCTTTTATTTTTCACTATTGTTAAAATTGGTTCCTTAGCTTTTTGATATCTGTCCTATTCCCAACTTAGAGCTAGCACTCGATCTAATACTATACAACATTGCATTCTTCCTGGATTTTATTATAATGTTACTTAAATATGTACAAACATAAAACTAGTATAATTTCTTGTGCTTACAGTGCTTATGTAATGTTAAAGCAAAAACAAACTAATTAATTATCAATGTGGGGGGGGTAATAGCTCTCAGTGTTAGCATGCCTGCTTAGTATGCACAAGGTCCTGGGTTCAATTCCCAATACCTCCATTAAAAAATTTTTTTTTAAATTATCAACAAACTACAATAACTAGAAAAGGCAAATTAAAAATTTAACCTGATGTCAGTGTTCTGGAAGTGTCATATTTGCTGGCATATAGGATATAAGGTGTGTATATATATATATATATGTATATATATATATATATATATACACACACACATATGCATTGCATTGCAATTTAAGGAGGAATTTTTTGGAAAAAATAAAGTACTTTTCATAGGTAGTAATAGTGATTTTAAAGTGTGTTACATAAACCATTATATTGTTCAAATAATACTGTAATTATAATGTGAGAAGTCCTAAGTTCTGATATTCAGTAATATTGTACTAACCTTGCATAGAAGTATAATGCATATAGCTAAAAAGAAGTGTATTATTATCAATAAATACTGATACACCAAAGGTAATAAAACCAGGAAATTTACTGGGATTAAAGTCTCATCATGCATATAATGTTGGTAAAATTAATATAATATTAATACTTTATGTCAGTGAATGTAAGGGTTCTAAAAAGTAAACCATAATATAAAATAAAATTAGAATTAATTTGTTTTACAGATAGCTCTAGTACATATAAACAAATGTTTGAGTAAAAAAATGAGATAAAATGTTTGAAATAAATGTGAGGACTTTCAGATTGATGATTGTGTATACAGTAAAAGCAAGTATTTTATTATAATAAAAAAATAGTAACCACGGAATTTGAATAAGCTCTAATAAAAACTATGTCAGGGAGAACCATGGCTAAATAACAACTAAATATAAGTAAGTTTTGGTCTTCCTTAAAACCTGGCAATAATTATTAATAAAGCCAAGTAAGTTATCATATTCAAAACTAGAAAACCATCATCACAGCTAAAATCTAGATGATTCTGTTCATTGCTGGCATTCACTGGATTAGAAAGGGTCATCTTCAAAATTCTGCTCTAAGCTCCAATTACCAAGTTCTGAACATTAAGCTACTACATTAAAGTTGAACCTAATACCTTCTTTGCTCCTGAGCCATGAGTTACAGGCATGATGAATTTATAGCCCAGATACTGGGGAACTAATTTAAATTTTACTTCTAGATCACCTGTATAGTCTGTGGCTTGTTATTTTTGTAAAGTAGTTATTGATGTCTTGTGAAATTTTGCTGTGGCTTTTCCTCCCCACACTTGGCCATTAGGGGTAGGTAGCAGTTTATTTGTGCTCAGTGTTGAGTAATTGCTAACCCAGGACTCTAGGCCCTATCCCTCTCTACTGACCTCTTGTCTGTTATATGAGCATGTTGAGTACAACGTAATTTTCGGATACCTTTAAAATGAAAATACAACTTGTAAGCTAGTAATATGGCATATTTTCTTTGGTGATATTAATGTGGTGCCACACAAGCTCTTCTGTTTGGCATGCCTGTGCTACTGTTTGCAACTTTCATGGCTTTTGTTTCTCTTCGTTCAGATCATCATTTGAAAAGCTTCAGCTTCATTTGGCTTTAAAGGGTTCTCTCATTAGTCTAAAACCATGATTCCTTGGTACCAGTTGGTTCATAAATGGAAAAATAGTCAAGAATTACGTGTTTGTAGGAGGGATAATTTAGATGAGTCTAACACTAAGAAAATCCCCTGCATGAGGCCTGAGACTACTCTGACACAAAGACTTCTAATGGGAAGCAGAAGGGAGTAATATCCTCTGACTGTGGTCTGTATTTTTGTGTGTGTGTGGTCTGTTTTTCTTAAGCAACATATGCCAAAGTTTTGTGACCTTCCAGAGAAAAGTCCCATATCTACATCGAGGAGATCATGTAATGTCTGCCTGTCTGCATTATTTAGGAATCATGGTTGTTTGCTTTTTGTGATTTGATAATAGAATGAGGGAGATTTGTTCCTCAGTGACCCAAAAGAGGTAAGACTTGTTACTGGATATATTCATGGGCCCATAATTTCTGACTTTGGGAATCAATTAAGGGGTTCAGAGTTTTGTTTCTGGCAGAAGTGGTGCAAGAAATACCTGCTTGTTTCTTGACATTCCATTTGATAGGAAATACGGGGAGTGTGAAACCCTTCAGTTGACATGTCCTTTCATTTTCTACAGTTTCCTTCTTATTGTATTTGTCTACTGTAAGAAGCACTAACTGTAAAGCCAAAGGCAGGATACCCCTGTGAGGAGCCCACACCTGGTTCTACTCCCCTAGTAATAGATGTGGCAACCATGCCTAAAGAGGCCTTGGCTCTGCGGGCTGGTCACAGTATAGGAAGGGACAGGACCCAGAGCCTGTGTTCCAATTGCCCTGAGATTCTAGGAGCTTCTGAGGAGGGAAAAGGGAGATGCATGGAGTGGGAGTTGCTCCACATGGGGGTCTGTGTAGTTCTGAGCTTGAAGTGGCTGGGCCTTGCTGGATTGGTATGTGATGTGATGAGTTTGGGGAAGAACAGTTACCATTAGAAGCAGTGTCAGGGATGGAGATCAATGCCTTCCTTAAGTTCCAGGCCTCTAGGAGCCCAGATTCCTTGGAGTTGCTGCCCCGCTGCCTTGGACTGGAAGCTGACTGGGAGAACTATGAGTCAGAATAACCTGGACATCTTCCTGTGGCCACAGATGCTAGTTCCAATGGTGTGGAGGGCCCTGTGCCACTCCTCGAGCCCTCACCTTATCCTGGTATGCAGTAAATTGCTGACCCAAGGCCATGATGGGGGAAAAAAAAAAAAAGAAGCCAAAGGCATTTTATTTGAGGTCTTAGAATTGTAATTCAGGAATCACAGATACCAGAGGTACCTAGAATAGTGTTCCACTGGAGGAAAATGGGTAGAGGTTTTTATGAGGAAAAGGAGGAAGTTCATGCAGAACTTGCTTACACATTTTGTACCAAAAATTTGGGTTGGAGGTAAAATTGTTCTATATACACAGTTGGGTTATCAAGTATATTTCATCCACTACTAGAGAAAGGTATGGTTTCTTTAGTCCAGGGAAAGTACAGTTCTCAGGATTGTTCTTTCCTTACGGCAAAGTAGCCAATATCAACATTTTATTTTAGAGAGTTCAGCAGAAGTTTAGCATGGCCAGTGAACCTGGAGGTCCTCAGGGCACGTCTGTCACTTACGCCATTGTACCTTTCACATTACCCTCTTGCTTATGATTTTTCCTAAAGAAAACATCACTGGAGCAACTCTTAGTCCACATCGCTGGAGTGGCTTGGCTACCTGTTCTGGATTCATCATGCCCCTCAGAAGGTGGGTTGTGTGTAAGAATCAATGGATAGATCAGGAAAATCATTCGCAGCGCTGTGACATTGTGCTGCCTCAAGCATAGTGATCTGCGTGAACTTTAACTGAGCAGTAGTATGGTTAAGTATAGAAGTAATCAATTTAAGCAAGCTCTTTATCAGTGTAAAAAGGCTAACAACAATTATTAAGAACTATAACCCAGTTCACAGAACAGTTCGGAACTAAGGTCCATTGTTTGAGGGTAACAAGCTGAACACATCAAACATTAGGGGAGTGTTGAGGGTATTAGAATGAAACCAAGTGGCTTTCTTCTGTAGGACCTCAATTTGTTTCTACTATATTAGAAATATTTATCCAAGTACAGGAGGTGATATTTTAAGGTGGTACAGATACCTCCATATTCTGCCAGAAGGTAGTGCAAGGAAGATCAGTTATCTGTTATAACATGAGCAAGTGAGTTTAGGGAGTTTTCTTGGGCACTTAATCCTATGTCTGTGGCATTAGCTATGTCTGCTATGGTGGCAGCAATTTCAAACGATTTTGCCAAGTGTTTCTGTCCCCCACATGGGGAATATAATTCTTAGGTATTTCTGAAATCTCTCAGAGGAGGTCTCGTTGGAGGCAAGAAGTAGAGCATATGTGCCATTTGGTAATTTCTGAAGAATTTAACACAGTCAAAGGAGCTATTAAAAGTCCTAGGGCACATTGAGAACCTGGGGTTAAGGGGATTGAGGCAGGACATCCCCCAGGCAGAACTCTTCCAATCACAAATAAAGACATAGCCAGATGGGGCACAAAGAAAGGAGCTGCAAGGTGAAATTAAACCAAGGGTTGGTTATATTTGAGCTGTCTAGACGCCTTCCTTGTTGAAATCCATGGGGGTCATCATGAGGATATGTTTTGTTGTTGCACCTTTACCTTGTTACAGCAAGGTAAAGGTGAGAGCAAATGTTTCTGGGTAACCACAGGGTGCTGTTGGAACAACTTTTCCTAAGAACTGTTGGAGGTTTTGTCTGGTTCTATTGACCAAACAAGGAAAAGGAGCTGTGGATTTGAGTAGGCAAATGTGGTACCCTGCAAGAATAGATGAATTCTGAACAAGACAGGGTGGAGTGGTATCAGTAAGACTGGAGTTAGCTGAGGCAAGGGAATGATCTGGGGTGCCAATGGCATATCCAACAATCAGATTTCCTCCTAGACTTTGGGAAATGCAGATTAGGGAATTATTCTTCCAGGCATAAGGGTTCTGGATGGATTTTAAGAGTGAATAGTAAGTCTAGTGAGAGAACTATCCAAGTAAAGTCAGCCATTTTAATATACAGAGGGAAAAGGGTGGCTTGTGGTCTTGGTTAATGAAAGAATCCCAAGCTGAATAGATGAATGGCCAAGAAGTGGAGCCCCAGAGGCTTCTCAGGAGAGTTCTGGCAAGATACATGGTTTTCACAGAATTACCACCAGTGTAAGATGCCCACTGTATGTAGTAGGGCAAAGAGCATTAATAAACCTGTAGCCACATGGAGGAGTCCCAAAAGTTCAATTCTCCAATCAAAATTAAGGGACCAAAGGACCTGCATCACTTCCTTTAAACTTTCATTCCAAACATAAAACCATTCATGAAAATTTTTCTTTAGAGCCTTAATGAGACTTTGGCAATAATGTAAAAGATCTTCCTTTGCTAGAAGGGGCTCGATTAGTCCTGAGTCAACAATCATGGGTCTTCCAGTAATTATTTCAAATGGCAACAGCTTGTGTCTTCCAAAGGGTGTCGATCTAAAGTTTAAAAAAAAAAAAAAACCATGAGTAGTAATTTAGGCTGAGGAAGACTGAAAGGGTCAGAGAGTTTTGCCAGTTGCGTTTTGATTATGCCATTGGTTCTTTCTATGATCAGAGGAATAAGGATGATGGGCACAGTGGATGTTGTACTATAGGTCAGATTTCACAGTGTTTAGAATTTGTCCAGTGAAATGGGTACTTTTATAACTCTGGGATTCCAAAGGAATTTCTCAAGTAGGAAAAATCCTTTCTAACAACATTTTGGCCACTGCAAGGGTTGGTGCTCATCTGCAAGAAAAGGCTTCCACCCAATGGGAATACATACAAACCATTGCCAGAACATATCTGTATCCTTGAGAGGGAGGCAGCCGGATAAAATCCAGTTGCCAGATAGTAAAAGGACCAGGAGGTAAAAGAAAGTGGCCTTGAGAATATGAATAGGTTTTCCTGGGTTATACTTCGGACAGATCTGACACCTCTGACATACTTCAGTCGCTACTATGGGAGGTTTCCAAAAGTATTGTTTTCCCCAGGCTATCATTTTAGCAGTTTCTTAATGAGTCATTTCATGTATTAATTTTAATATGGTTTCTTGAATGACTGCAGAAAGAGCAAGGCGGCTCTTTGGCCCATACCAAAGCCCAGAATGTTGGTTGAATGTGCATCCTTCAGAAACCCACCTCTGCTGTTCCTTAGCTGTAGCACGCAATTGCCCATCACTGATAATATCCTTTAAATCCTGGGTGTCCTTCTAAGTAGTACGTAGTTAACTTCGTGTGAATAGCATGACCAACAGGAGGTGGTTTCTTTATGGAGCCTGAATCTTGTCATGCTGCAGCCTTAGCAGCTCTGTCGCCGGTCAGTTTCCCTTTCCTTCCTCAGTATTATCTTTGGAATGCCCTGTTACTTTTATTACTGCCAGCTGTTGTGCAGCAAGATTGCAGCCAGCAAAGCCTTAACAAAGGGGCCATTTTCCATTTCATTTCCCCCTGAGTTCAAGAAACCTCTTTCCAAAGCGTTCCAAAGTCATGAGCTACTCCAAAAGCATACCTGCTATCACTGTGTTAACGCATTTGCCAGCGGCCAAAGTGCAGGTGCAAGTGGGTGCGTATAGTTGAGCTTGTTGGGCTGAAGGAACCGACAGGCAGAGAGAGCGCTGGATTCTATTACAGTGAAGGGAGTAGTGACAGTATGTCCAGCTTTCAGTTGTCCAGCATCATTTCATAGATAAACCAAGAAATGTCAAATTTGTCTAGAGGTGTTTCTTGCAAATCTGGATGCAGCCTAGTGAGAAGATCAGTTGTGGTTGTGCAATCATGTGGGGTCTTATCTGCTGCTGATGGTAAGAGGGTAGCAGGACTTAGGGAGTTATAATGAGGCAAAGTGACATTTGGAGAGAAAAGCGGTAACATTTCATAGGATGTCAGTCAGCTAGTGTTGTACCTGGTGTGAGTTCAAAAGTGCTTCAACAGAGTGAGGGACAAAAACCTATAGGGGAGACCCTGAAGAGACTGTCTCTTCTGTGGCCTGCAGAGGGAAGCAGTGGCTGCTATGCTTGGAGGCAAGCTGAAGCTGTAGGGTCCAACTGTTGGCTCTAAAGGCCAATAAGTCTGTGTTTGCCCCTTGGGGCTGAACGAACACTCCAAGGGTGTTTCCTGCTAATTTGATGTACAAGCAGTAGAAAGGGAAAAGAATAATTAAGATGCCCTAAAACAGGGGCTGTGGCCAACTGAGTTTTTAAAGTTTGAAAAGCTGACTCAGCCTCATTATCCCAAACAAGAGGATTGGGTCTGTTGTCCTTCAGAAGGGAATAAGGGGTTGTGTGTATAAGGAGAAATCAGGAACCCAACTCTGCAACAGCCTGTTAGCCCAAGCAAGCATCTCAATTGGCACTTGGTGGCGGGAAAGGGGAAACTGAGATGCATGTAGGATCTGCTGTTAACCCTTGACAGGTAAGCAGATGATCCAAATATCTTACCTGGGTTTGAACAAATTGGAGCCTATCCCTTGAGACCTTATGTCCTTTGTGTGCTGAGTGAGGCTTTGTAGGCTGTCCTTGAGACTTGCTTTCTCAGTGGGGGAGTGTAACAAAAGGTCATCAACGTATTGAAGTAAAACAGAGCCATGGGCAAAATTCACATTGGCCAAGTCTTGTCTCATTATCTGTAAAAATAAGTAGGGCTTTCTGTGTAGTCCTGAGGCATAATGGTCCTATCCTTGACATCCTTTCCAAATAATGGCAAACAGGTACTGAGTATCTAGATGGGCAGGAATGTCAAAGAAAGCACTACATAAATCGATGACTTTAAAGAACCAGAGGGAGTAAATTGAGGATGGTGTGAGGGTTGGGGACCACAGGGTGATGTGGTATGACTATGTTGTTTCTGGCTTAGAGATCTTGAACAAAACACCAGTCTCGACCATGAGGCTTGTCTATGGGAAGGACTGGCATGCTTCAGGGACTGGGGCATGGGATTATGAGGTCCTTCTAGAGGTCTGCTTTGAGAGTGGGACGAATTCCTTCTAGTGCCTCAGGCCTGAGGGCACTGTCTGAGGCGAGACAAAGGTTTATTAGGATCATCTCAGATCTTAATTGATGAATGTGTTCTATGAATGAATGAGTTCTATGTCATTTGAAGAGGTAGACCATAAAGTAAAAGGAACAGAATCTAACAAATTCTTGTGATTGACAAGACAGAAGCAAGGCGGGGACTCTCAATATCAGGACTATAGTTAGAAGTAGACCTCAAGGAGTCAAGGAATTGTAAGTGTATTTCCCCTTTTAGAGAAAAGGAAATAGTAGCTTGTAATTTTTCTGGGAAGTCTTGGCCAAGAAAGTGTACAGGGACAAGGAACAAGAAGGACTGGTGAGTTCCACAAAAGGAACCTATCTTGAAAGGCAAGGGGGCTGATTTGCTTACCTTCATAACTGTGTTGGAAACTCACACCATTTGGACCTTTCTGTACTCCAAGGAAGGGGGCCTTGAGGCCGGTGGGGTTCAAGATAGACAAAGTTGTTCCTGTATCCACAAAAGCATCAATAGCCTCAACTCCTATACAAAGGTCCAATTCTCCCAGTGATATTAAGTGGGAATACTGGGAAGACCCCAAATTTTCCTTAGAGCATCCCCTTGCCTTTCAAGATAGGTTCTTTTTGGGGAACTTACCAGTTCATGCACAGCAAAGCTGAAGGAACTGATTCTTAGATTAATATTTTCCACTTAAAAGGGGACCCTGCACTGGGCTGGTCTATAGAGAGGACTGCTGACCTCAAACTCATCTTAAAATCATGCTTAAACAGAGGAGAAGTGACATCTGCCCCAGGACAAGAAGACAACATCTGAAGCAGCAGCTATCCCAAGATACTCGACCTGATCCATATGATTATTTGAAGTGTAGTTCTTGATTTCTTGGACTTTTGAACATAAATGTTCTTCTATCATGGGCACAAATCCTGTGCAGAGTTTAAAAATTAATCCAATTGTTGGTTTTATGGTCAGTTACCTATGTCCAGTACTTCTGGTTTACCTCAGTGGATTTCTCTTCTCCAAGGCTCTGATTGGACGGTCCTGAGAAAATTTTTCTAGAATAAAGAAGTTACAGTTCTGTTTGGGCCACTATTGATATTACTAGATGGGACCCCCTCACTTGGCCAATCAATCATACTCACTCTGACCATGGATATGAATTTTCTTTAAAAGTTACTCAAGCACAGTCAGAGAAACAAGCTAAGTTTCAGTCAAAAACCATAACCACCTCCTCCTCCCTCAATTATGGGATGGATTTACATGGGTAACACCAGGCTATAGTCATTTAAGTTTAAAGGTCCTTTGTGTTGGGAACAGTTAAATCATACCAATTTAGTCAGCTTAATGACACTAGGAAATTGGTCTGGCTGCCTTGTGAACAATGCCAACATATCATTACCCTTAATGACTGTGAATGGTGCAGGACACACTGAACCAGATGACCAGGGATATACATGGCTGCACGTAATGGAAGTTCTTGGCTTAAATATTTGTTATTGACCTTATTAATTCTACTAGTTACATTACTTATACTCTGCCTAATTTATACTGTTGTTTCTTGTTATTACCTGAAATGTGACTGCGCTACTGATAAAAATAGTAATGATTAAATGACTTAAAATGACTGACGAAATACATAGTTTTATATAAGGTTAAAATGATGGTAATAGTATAACTCTAGAAATGGGAAGAAGCAAGGAGAGGGAATCATTTCCTGGACCATATGAAACTCACTGAGCCCAGAGACAGGGCCAGAGACTTCCGTGGCTAACATTAACAGGGCCTAGTCCAGTAACAGCACTTTGAGTGGCCTCTCAATGAAATCTTGCCTGACCTATGAATAAGCCTTGCTAGCACCATAGGACAAATTGGTCATGAAATGCCTCCCAAGCCATGGTTGAATTTACAAAAAGGGGAAACTGTAAAACTGTTTTCTACAAGGATTAAGTCATTACTGCAGTTGCTGACCTGAAGTACACCCTAAAAAAATTCGGCATGAAGAACAGGATGAGACACTGTGCTTCTGGAAAACAGGCAAAACAGGACCTTAGATAGTTTGAAATATTCCAGGAATAATTTTTTTTATGAACCGAGGTTCTGGCATTTTTCCATACTTAGAAAAATCACTAAAATCATTATCTGAAATATCTGTTCCTCATGTTTTTTTTTCAAATGGAGGTACTGGGAATTGAACCAAGTATCTCGTGCATGCTTAGCATGCACCCCATCCACTGATACCTATTCCTTGTGACTAGACGTGACCTTATACTGAGATGTATTTTTGATTACACTTATTTCTTAGCCAAAATCACGTATATATATTGGCCTCTCCCCATTGCTCTTTGGAAAGGTTTTCTCAGAGCTCTTTGAGAGGCTGCCTCCTGGGCTATAGTACTCAGTGAGACACTGAATAAAACTCACAGCTCTTATGTTCTGTGTGTTTTCTCAGTTGACACACACTTCAGTAATTACTATCCAGACCTTTCCAAATATTACACTCACCTTTGGTTTAGGAATTTTCTGCCCTTCTAATAGCCTATTTTCTGACATTTTCATTCTCAGAGGGTCACAGTGGCTGCAAGTGTAGGCTCTAGAACTAGACTGCCTGGGTTTGAATCCCTGCTCTTCTGCTTACCAGCTGTGCCCCTGACCAAGTTACTTAACCTCTCTAAGCCTTTGTTTCCTCATCTGTAGAAAATGTTGGTAATTACAATAGTACCTCAGAGTTGTGAGGAAGAGTTAATACATGGAAAGCCCTAAGCACAGTACCTGGCCAATTGAGCTCAATGAGTGAAGCCACTGCTGTTATTTAACAGATTCTGTATCTTTAAGCTTTAAATCAATCTAAAGTGCATTGAAAAGATTTTTTTTTTTAATTTTTACTTTTGGTGGGGGGAGGTAATTAGTTTTATTTATTTATATATGTTTAGAGGGAATACTGGGGATTGAACCCAGGACCTTATGCATGCTAAGCCTGTGCTCTACCACTTGAGCTGTATCCTCCCCCACTAAAGTAGATTTTAATTTTTAACACCTTATTTTTTCTTGTGCATGATTGATGATGAAAATATTTCCCCCTATTTAAGGAATGGGATAACCTTAAAAATATTCTCTACTAAAATATCTATGTAGCTATGTTAAAACCATATGAAAGTCTTGTTTTTTATTTGATGGACATTCCAGGTTATTGAATTTTATTCAGCTTTGTTTTCAGAGATAGGATCTCCGTGAAAGGCTGGGAAATGCTAAATTTAGATAACAGTTGTGTTTTCAACTAAATTATGGTAATACCTGACTTTATTTTTTGTCACGGTGATATAACTTATTCTACAAAGTGAAAGGAAGATTTTGCATGTTGTTTGTTGCCCACTTTTAGTTGATCTACGACAGTCTGCAAATGACACAAATGTAAATGCCCAAAATAAAACCATTAGGATTTCTATGCTTTTCTATTGCTATGAGTTGTTCATTTGCAACAGACTGCTCTTCAGTTGCGTATTTGTGTTAAAAAAATAACTCAGGAAATAATTCTAGTTCATGTTGGAATGTGATTTGCAATTTGAACTTTCAGTAAACTAAGAAATGTACTTGTAAACCATGAGAGTAAGTTTGGCTTCAGCAGTGAAGAATGTAATTTGATGCTTAATTGCCAATTTGCAAAAGAAAATCATACATTTGTAAACATTCCACTAATTTTTAATGATAAAGGCTTTTGATTACCCTTCTTGCCAATAAGAGGAAAGGGAATTTGAATACATGTAATGTAGAACTGTCTTGTTTATCAAAGCCAATTCATGAAGCCTTTAACAATTGCTTCTTTATTTTTCGTCTCAATGTATTGCAGTTTGTTTTTGCTGTTTTGGATTGTCTCAACCCCTTGTAATGTCACTTGATCATGTTACTAAAACTTGTGTACCACAGCAACAAACTAATTTGATTTTATTACCAGAATATAAATTATGAATTTCTGGCCAATTTTTAAAATGTAGATGGCTTTTGGTGGTAGGTATAGCTTAGTGGTAGAGCGCAAGCTTAGCATGGACCAGGTCCTGGGTTCAATCCCCAGTACCGCCATTAAAAATAAATAAAATAAAAACTAAAAAGTTAATCTTAAAAAAAAAATGTAATTAAAAATGCAGATGGCTTTCAAATAATCAGTTTAAAAAATCAGAATTCTTAGTTTGGGGGTTTATTTAAATTGTAGTAAAAAAAAAACCCCACATGACATAAAATTTGCCATCTTAACTATTTTAGTGCCCAGCTCAGCTGTGTTAACTACAATCACAGTATTGTGCAACAGATCTCTAGAACTTTTTTCTCTTGCAAAACTGAAACTTTATGCCCACGGAATAACAATTCCACTTTTTCCTCTGCCTCAACTCTTGGAAGCCACCATTCTAATTTTTATTTCTAAGAGTTTGTTATTTAAGGTAACTCCTATAAGTGGAATTATGCAGTATTTGTCTTTTTGTGATTGACTTATTTCACTTAGCACAATGTCCTCAAAGCATCATCCAAGTTATAGCATATGAGAGTATTTCCTTCTTGTTTAAGGCTGAATAATATGCCATTGTGTGTATAAACCACATTTTCTTTATCCACTCATCCACCAATAGATATCAAAAAATTAACTTTTAAGGTTTTTGGTTTGGTTTTTAGGTTATCATAGTTATATGCAGAATAGAAAGTGTAGAAGAATATTAAGCAGAGAGTAAGGAAAAAGAACTTTTGCGCAGGAGAGAAAGAACATTTAAGGTTATAAAGGTGTTGCGCGTGCTGGTGCCACTATGAATATAAGATATATTAGGCCATAACTTTGGGGAGCATTTATTAATTTTGACTGGCATGAAAATGGAATTTAAAGTATCAAATGAAGCCCCTCCTCCATAGCCAAAATAATGTATTTTATTTTCGACCTCTACAACTGGGGAAAATTGTGTGAAACTGTCATACTAAAATTATAATAAAATACCATTTACCTGGAAATGCTCCAACTAGTTTATTAAAGTAATGCAATAATCACTGCAATCATGACTTTTTAATTTGGTTGAACATTGGGAAAAATGGGAAAAGTCTGAAATGCTCCCTCTTACACACACCTCCCCCCCCCACTAAAAATTATTCTTCACACTTGTCAACATGGAAGCTTGCTGCTCTCCTTCAGGTCTCACTTAACTTTTTCTACAGGTACATACACTTAAGTATTTCTGACAAGTGTAAGCAAAATTCACCTTTGAGGCTCTTATTTCAAGGGCATTTTGCCTATAGACTCATCCATGTAAGAAATGGAATACGTAGCAGGAGCCGTTTATTTAAAAGTATTTTTTCGGGATTTGTACATACTAACTACTATATATAAAAAAGGTTAGACAACAAGGTCCTACAGTGTAGCACAGGAAACGATATTCAACACTTTGTAATAGCCTATAATGAAAAAGAATATGAAAAGGAATGTATATATGTACAACTGAATCACTATGCTGTACACTAGAAATTAACACATAATAAATCGACTATTTCTCAATAAAAACAAAACAAAAAACAGCACATCATTCACTTAAAAATAATTTTAAACATACCTGAATAAAATTTAGAATTTCTGCAATTACATACATATATATTCAGCAACCACATCTCATCACAAGCCTTTAAAGCACACTACGCAGCTGTTCTATTTCACAAGTGCAGAAATCAAGGTCTGGGGGTGACTGCCCTCCAGGACGCAGCTGGCGAGTGTTGGCGCCCAGATCCCGAAGCGAGGCTCCAGGTTCAGGTACGAGGCATGACGTCACTGCTGGTGCCGGGCGGCGAGCTTCAGACGTGAGCCGGGCCGGAAGCGGTACTGCAGGAGGCCCCGCCCCGCCTTGCCTCGCCCCGCCCCGCGTGAGCCGGTTGATGGGCCTTTCAGGTCCCGGTCCACCGCGCCCGACTTATCTAGCCAAGCCCCGGGTGCCCGGCCTGGCGGGCGAGGCGCCTGCTGGCCCCGCCCCTCGGGCCGGTCCCACCCCACCCCCAGGGCTGCCCCGCCCCTCCTGCCGTGGCGCGGCGGGGCGCGGCGCTAGGCGGGCGCTACCGGTGAGTCCCACTTCCTGACTGCGGGCTGGGTCCGCGCCTAGACCGGGAGGCGGAGGATGGAAGTGGGCTTATCGGCCATTACCTTGTATCTCGCCAGCGCCAGCAGTCCTGTGGCGGCGACAACGATGGACCGGGAGCCAGGGAGCGGTGAGGAGGGAGGAGACGCTGTCGCAGCCTCGGGAGCTGCGGAAGCTGCGGCCGCCGCGGCGTTCGGGAAATCGGCGCGGCAGGTAGGTAGGACCGCCGAAGGTTGCGGCGGCGCGGAGGCTGAGGCCGGGAGAGCCCAGCCTCCGGTCTGCCTCGTTCGCCGGCTGTCCTTTTGGTCTGCTGGGCCTTTCCCTAGCAGGCCGCCCGCCGGAGGTGCGTTTCGGGGCTCCTCTTCACGGTATCCCCGATCTCTGCCCTGAGACACCGGATTGCAGGAAGGGGCGGACGCCCCCGCAACTGCGTGGCGCCCTCTCGGTGACCACTCCGCTGGCAGCGCTGCAGACTGGGGCGGCCCTTCGGGTTTCGAGGGATGATGGTGCAGCTTCGGGTCTGCGAGCGAGCGAAGGAAGGCGTGTCCCGGAAAGGCTGTCCTGGGAGTAGCTGGAAGCCAAGTGACGCCGGCGACAGTCACTTCTCAGTCTCTCCTAGTGGGAGCGCCTGACTTGGCATCGGCCCTTCGGCTAGCTCATAGCAACTACGTGCTAGGCGTTTACAGGCTGTTTTCCGCCACCTAATCCTTAGAGCTGCGCTGTCCAGAAGACATATAATGCAAAACGCATTGTAAATTATGCATTTTCTACTAGTCGCATGAAACCGGTGAAATCAGTTTCAATATTCTATTTTATTTAATCCAATTTATCAAAAAATTCAACCTGTAGTTAATATGAATTGAAGTTAATTTTAGTATTATATTTTATTTAACCTAGTTTGTCAAAAAACGTTTCAACAGGTAATAAATGTGAGAGTTATCAAGGAGATATTTCACCTTCTCTCTGTGGTACTAGTCTTTGAACTTCTTTGTGTGAAAGGCTTGAACTAGCCACATTTCGAGTGAGCATTAGCCAGATGTGGCTAATGGTTACTGTATCGGGCAACACAATTTTAGAGCGTTAGGTTAAGGTTTGGAGGTTTGTTTTGTTTTGGATTTGGAAGTCTAAAGTAGTAGTTTAGGATCTTTGGCCAAGTAAAATTAATGAAGAAATGGTTCTATCTGAAACTAGCTCGGGAGTATACAGTTTTGTCCTTACAAACCTCGAGTTGCTCCTGCTTGGAAATCTTCTCACCCTAGGTGAGAATGGATCTTTTTCAGTAGCTTCATTTTTCAGTAGCTTCACTGACTACCTGAGTGTTATTAAGACATTTCCCCTAAGCTAGAATCCTAAAAAATGGTGCCTGAATGTGAGTGTAGTTCTAATATTATAAAATGTAGTTTGCATTAATAAAAACTTTTTCAGATGCTAGTCTTTATATGGTATTGTTTTTTTCACCTACTTAAGAAGGGGGAAAATTGTAAATTTTAAAGGAATTTGAGTGGACCTCAGAGCCATACCTTTCCTGACGTCTCACCTGTGTTTCTGTTTCTAGAGGCTGTTTTCAGTCTCACGGTGGCGGGCATGCTGCGGGCACGCTGCGGGTTTGTGCGCCGGAGGCTGTAGGAGAGCAGTGTTAGCTCATCTCTGGAAGATTGAGAAACACAAAACTTACACACGCATCTTTTGTCATAAAGAAATTTGAATTACAAATTTCAACCAGCAAACAAAACATGTTTTTTTTTGCTTTTGCTCAGTTTTTATATATTGCCTTACACATTTTTTTTCAAAAACATGATTAAAAGCAACATCTGAGTAGAAATTGTTAGATTTTAAATAACAATTTATTTTAAAAAGTTTTAAATTTTACCAGCCTAAAGAAAGTATAAACCAAGTAAGTGTACTTTAAAGCTGGGGGTGGGTTTCTTTGATTTGAATAATCAGGAACTTTTTGTTTGTTGAACTTTACCATCTGAGCAGTTCTTTCTATTTCTCAGGACAAGTGCACTAGCTCCAAACTGCTGTATTTGTCAGGTGATAAATTTAAGCATTTGTCATTGAAGTGGAACAATAGTTGTATAAAGCCTGAAATGGAAAATAGTGATAATAGCTCAAGAACTACAAACTAGAAAGCTTTTCACTGTGAAATACAGTACACTGCTTCTCATCATGTATTTTCCAGGTACTTCTGACATGTGAAATAAAGAAAACCTTGCTAATTTATTTGACTGAACAAATACACTTTGATAATTTTTTATATTTACATAAACTTACTTTTGCAAATGTAAAATTAGAGCATTTCATTTGTTCTGTGGAGTCTGTTCCATTGTACATCACTACAGATGTTTCACTTTCTAGTACAAGCGTTATAAGTTATGAACACATGGAGAACTTTGCCACTTGGGATGATTGGTTATAGACCAGTGTTAGTAGGTTAAATTGCTTTAAAGTGGTGCCAAGTCCCAACGTCTGATGTGATGGGTTGTTTTATACATAAGACAAATTTTTCTAATTTAAATACCAGAAATATAAAACTCAAGTGTGTTTCTTTAGGTTTACTTGATTTCTGTAAATTGTGCATTACATTGCAGAATATTATATCACTGTATATTAAAACATGAACTTCATAGCTTTGTTACTTGAAGTAGAATAAACATCTACCAAATGTTAAAAAAAAAAAAAAGGAAGGGAGGAGGTAACCTGCTGCAAGAAGGAATTCAGGGGCAATACTAATTGATTAGGAAGCCACTTTTCATGTTCAGTTGAATCTAGGCCTGTTGACGTATATTCTTGAAGTGAACCTTTTAGTCCACAGCACTTGATGTGTTTTCCATTTGATTTTTCCTTCTGTTACTATAATTGTTTTCGTCACTTCTTCAGCTTAGAATCTCTCTAATAGCAAAATAAACATACCTATACTGATTTACCAGATAAATGTTGTTTGAAGAGAGGCTCTTTGTTGTGGCTTATAGTGCTATTATTTATTTTCACATTCTTGTTAAAAAATAAGTATTCAAACATAAAGAAGGCTGTAGAGCAAAAAGTAAAAAGTCACATTCACATTCCCCGAAAGTAACTGGTAAATTTCTGGTGTATTCTTTCTGGGTTGTCATATGCATATATAATCCTTCTTATTAAACACAAGTAAGTTCATCCTGTAGTTTTCTCACTTTCCCTTTTTACTCTCTCATTCACATTCCTGAAACAGAAGCATTTCTGGGAACCCCAGGTGTATGCCTAGGGGTTTGACCACAGCCAGTGATGGGGAGACCTGGGTGAAAAGGGAGGCTGCCGTCTAGTACTCCTTCATCGGTTTGTCAGAACTGAGAAATCTGAAGTGCCATGTAGGGAAGGGAGTAAGAGATGGGAGCCTGGCTCAGTGTTTAGAATCAGGCCTCAAACCAGACCATTCAGCAGCTTTTCTGACCAGACGTTTAACCAGAATCTCAGCTTCAGTATTATTACAGGAGTTAAAATTTCATTACTGCTTGCTCATTTATTTATTTAGCATTTCTGCTAACAAGAAGCTGTAGGCTAAAGGTTATAGCAGTGAAAGATACACACTGCCTACTCCCATGTTGCTACACCTTTTTGAGGAAGGTGAGAGACTAAATTCCAACTGTAATATATGCTTTGAAAAAGTTCTGGGTGCTACGGGAGTATGTAAAAAGAAAATTGCCACTAAAAACAGGCCCCAAGGAACAAGGTAAGCAGATTTATAGTTTGGTTAACACAGAGAATGTAATAAAATGTTAATTGACGTTTCCTCTCATAATTTCCTGGTGTTAGGAAACTGTCTTTTCAGATCTTTGAGTTTGTTAAATGGAATTTGTATAATAGACAGTGAACATTTTCTAACTTGCAGATTTACTGTTATCTGTAAAAATGAAAAGTTTGCAAAGTTCAGAGAATAACTCACTTGAAATTGTTGGAAATTTTGAATCAAATTATTTTTCTGGTTGATTTTACCCATCAATACCTCCCTTAACCATTACCCACACCACCATTTCCCCACCTCGCCAAATAGAGGTTAGAATTACATGTCATAAATTCTTTCACAGATTTTTTACTTGCTAATTTTTTACTTGCTAATCCCCTTAAGATGAGGAGTTGACAAACTATAGCCTGTGAGCCAAATCCCACCAGCCACTGATTTATCTAAAGTTTTATGGGAACGTAGCCCAAGCTTCATTATGTATTGTTCATGGCTGTTCACTCTTGAAGAGTTCAGTAGTTGTGACAAATTACTTGCCTGGCACAGCCTCAAATATTTACTATCTGTCCATTACAGAAAAGTTTGCTCATTCCTGCTTAAGATAATCCATCTAAAACTTGAGTTTTACTATATCAAAAATTAATATTAAATTTTTAAAGGAAAGTCCTTAAATAAAAGTCTCTTTAATAAAAATATATGAAATGTGACGATTAGAAGAAACAAAATGCCATTTTAAATTACATATAACATATAGAGAATATTACTCAGAGTTCTGTTTATACTTAACTAACTTTGGTATTAGAATGAAAAATATGAATCATGTTTCAACCTTCCCCTTTGTAGATTTCTTTTTTTATTTAGCCTTTTGGAAAAATATAGCCAAGAGTCAGTTAATAGAGATAGTAGATAAGTTTATACCAGCTATAATGTCCCAGCTAGAATGTTTTTATTTATTAAAGTTGTCTAAGGAAGACAGAGTAGTTAAACCAGTGAGAGACACACCTTCTCCTTTGCCTGTATCTTAGAAGACAAAAGTTAAGTGAATAAGAGATTGTTATAGGGAAAATGAGAAGCTGCTTTGGCTCTGATGGGGGTGGGTTGGGGGTGGAAAGGGGCATGGTGATGTACTGTGAAAGGTCTCAGCTCTGTTCATTGACTGCGACTGTTGCTTGGGCATCATCCAGTTAGTATGAGGATTGGTAATCTAACCCAGATCCTCTGACTTTCTCTTGCCTGTAAAGAGATCCAAAATGTCATGGTCCAAAAGGAGACATTGATGTCAGGACAACCATAAACCAAATCTTACATCAAGATGAGATTGGGTAGGAATGGCTCACCATGCCTGGAAACTGGAGGTAGAAGAAAGGTGGCCTGGGTGAATTATTTGTTGTCCATCTTATTTGTGGACACAGTAAATGGGCTGGTCATCCTTTAGTAAGGGCTGGGATTTCCTTAAAACCTCAGGACAGGCTAGAGAGAATTGTGTTTTTTTTTTTTTTCAAGATAGATATCCCATGCTATCAAGGTTTTCAAGGTTTCACTTTGCTGTACAGCAGTTATAGGTGTTGTCAGTGATGTCCACGTGCATCATGGAACAACCCATGTGTTCTTTGGGTTGAATATACCTGGGTTCAGATCCTGCCTAATGACATCTTACCTTTGGGAAGTGAAAGACAGAGAAGAACCATGTCTGTTTTCTAAGGACCTTATTTATAAAGGATTAAGAGGAAACAATGCATAAAAATAAAGTTACTTATACTTGTGTAGCTGGACAATTCTAGTCCACTAGTTTTCTCAGTATAATTTCATCTCTGCAAATGCGGTTCAAGGAACTTTTCTAGTGAGTGAACAGTCATGGGTTTGGAATTATGTTTGGTCATATTTATAAGGGTAAGAATTCTTATAAAGGACAAAGTGCTTGAAATCTGGACAATGGTAGGGAATCCCACTGTCATGGATTCTAATCATGGCAGTCCTGTATCATTTTGCTTTGGTTTAGTTTAAAAATTTTACCAATAATATGTGAACGTATTCTCATCAAAAAACACAAACCAAACAACAAAATACGAAAAGAATAGAAAGGTCCCTCTTACCACCCCCTTACCTGTACCTCCTCCCCCTTCTATGTACTTAACCCCAAGGGTAACCACCATTGCCAGATTTTTCTTTATAATTACTTGTATTGTGCCTTTTTGAAGTCTTCTAGTACAGAGATGCAACAAAGGCTTTCTTAGGAATTTAAGTTTGAGGCAAGATGATAGGGAAAAGTTCTTCATCCTCTCCCACAATATGCATTTACTCTGAGTTTGCAGCATCAGCTGTATGTATGAGGTAAAATTAGTATTTCTCTAGGAGTGATATTTGGATGTAATTAGAATTCCATAGACTATTATAGTTTTAAAATTCATGAAATCTTTTTACTGTCAGGAAACTCTGTTGTCACCTATGTATTAGTGACTGAGAAATCTGGAAGTTTAGCAAAAGAACGCTGATGGCCTGCTCTCCAGATTTGGTTTACAGATGAGTTTTATTTGGCCTGCACAGTGCTCTAAAAATTTTTTTCAATTTAAATGTCTTTAGTTGCGGCATGCTTTCTCCAAAGGTCTATCTACCCTTCCATGTATATATATCTTTACTCTTTTTTGGTACCTGCTTGGCTCTAAAGGCATTTGAACTTTGGACTCCTGTTTTGGTAAAAGGAGAGGTTCCAAGTTAAGTTGAACTGTTTTATTTTTGCTCACACATAGCTAACTAAGCTCAATCCAGAGACTTAGCAGAGTTCCCTAATAGAAAATGTTATTTTATTTTACATATCTAATATATGTATATGTGCATCTGTATGATTTTCCTTTAATATTACAGATTAACCCTTAAAGAATAATTATCATTATTCTTTAAAATTATTGCTGTCCAGCATGTCTTCACATATTATACAGCATTGGAATTGCTGTGACTTGAAGTGTGGTGCTTGATTTCTTAGCTGTTAACTTAAACAAAAAATTGAGTTGGTTATGTTCTATTTTTTTAACCTTGGTAGTGAGTATGCAGAGTTTCACTTTATTCGTTAAACTTTTCATGTATGCTGTCAATATTCTTTTGTGTGTATGATCTGTTTTATTTTTTAAAAATTAAAGATTGCCTTATATTTCTTTATTCCCTAAAATAAAGCAGTCAAATTTTGTTGTTGTTTTAATAAGAAAGTAAATTAATCTCACTTGAAACTTTTATTTTCTTATTATTGACATTAGATGAGTAATGAAAGAGGCTTTGAAAATGTAGAACTGGGAGTCATAGGAAAAAAGAAGAAAGTCCCAAGGAGAGTCATCCACTTTGTTAGTGGAGAAACAATGGAAGAATACAGCACCGATGAAGATGAGGTCGATAGCCTGGAGAAGAAAGACGTGTTGCCTACTGTTGATCCGGTAGGTTTGTTGATTCATGATGATCCTTTTGTCAGTGGGTTTTGTTTTGACTGATTTGTTCCCCTTAAACACTGAATGGAAGGGACATTTTGAGGTTTAAATCAACTATATTTTGATTATAAAATTGTGCGTTATGATTCTGGTAGAAAACAGTATTTTTATACAATGTGGATGGGAATATTTTCTGCATTTCAATAGCCTGAATAGTT
This sequence comes from Camelus ferus, assembly GCF_009834535.1. Classification (NCBI taxonomy): domain Eukaryota; kingdom Metazoa; phylum Chordata; class Mammalia; order Artiodactyla; family Camelidae; genus Camelus; species Camelus ferus. The sequence goes on from NC_045701.1 coordinate 40,828,902, forward strand.
TATGTTTGAGTGTCAGAGTTCTTTGTCAGTATAGCACATCTTAAATGCCATTAGAAAGTTGCTACCTGAATATTTAACTAAAAAAAATCTTGAACAGGCAGAATTTAATTTCACATTGGATTTCAAGAAATCTACCTATAAAATCTCTTTTCCTCTTTTACATTTCTTTCACAACATCCATCCTTAAAAAAAAAATTGTGTTAAGAACACTTAACATGTGAACTACTCCACAAAATTGTAAACATATATGGTATTAACTTCAGGCACAGCGTGGTACAGGAGATCTCTAGAATTTAATCATCTTGCATAACTGAAACTTATATCCCTTGAATAATAATTATCCATTTCCCCACCTCTTCTGAGCACCTGGCAGCCACCATTCTACTCTCTGCCTCTATGTGTTGCATTATTTTAGATACCTGATGTGAGTGGAATCATGCAGTATTTGTCCTTCTGTGACTGGTTAATTTCACTTAACATAATGTCCTCAAGATTCATCCACGTTGTTGCAAATGGCAAGATTTCGTTCCTTTTTATGGCTGAATATATATATACAAAAAATATGTATGTACAGGGGTTCCAGTTTCTCTACATCCTCACCAACAGTTATCTATTTTTTTAAAATAATCATCATCCTGACAGATGTTAATAACTGAAGACAAACCCAGTTTCACTTAATGTGAGGAGACTTTCCATTTTCTATTTGCTTCTAATGCATTATAAATCTGATAGGACAAAGAAATTTGGAAAAGATATTGTCCTATATTTACATAGTAGATTTGTAGAACAGACCCGATTTAAAAAAAAAACAACTGATACTTAAAGATTTAAGACTAATACTCCTGACATATGATACTTGTCAAAAATGGAGACCTATATCTTTTTATAATCTTATGATAATTATTTTCCTTAGATTTTACTTTAGATATGCCTTAGGAATAATCATATTTCTGGTAATTCCTTTAACCATTGATTTAGTTTCACTTAGGTTTCCTCAAATATGTGTATATGTATGTATCTAATTATGCATATTAGAAACTTTGATTATGTACATAATTTTCTCCTCTATAAATGGATTGATGCCTTTTGTAATATAGTCAACTTAAAATTATCTGGATCATTTTTGCTTATCAAATTTTAAAAAAGGAAAAGGACAGTATATTGTAGTGAAGGTACAAGGGCATGGACAACCTCATATATTACTGCTGAATATTTGTTGGTAAATTTTCTGGTGTGAAGTTTTTCATTGTAAAGGAAGAGCTTTTCAAATGATTATATTTTTTACCTAGTTATTCCACCTTTAGGAACTCAAGCATTTGGGAAATATGCTTAGTATTTCAATATAGTAAATGGGAAAAACAGCAGGATAGAAAAAGCATAACTGTTGTAAATCACATATATGCCTAGGAAAAGACTGGGAAAATATATAAGATGTTAATTATGAATGATAGAAAAATGGGTGACTTAAATTTTTGTTATACTTTTTCCATTTTCTAAGTGTTTTGAAATAAATAAGCATTACTTTTATAATGTAAAAATAAGTTGTTTAAAACTAAAGTGAAAGATAGCAAGTCTTAATAGATCCCTATTAAGGAAGAGATGGGTAATTATTCAGAAAGAAATGGATACTTAAATTTTTGAAGAAAGAAATGAACCTACTTGAGTTTGCACCCATAAACTGGAAGTCTTGAAGACTCCAGATCTTGTCCCAGTTCTCCTGTTTACTGGACTGCTGGTGGTGGTAGTGATGCTGGCAGTCAGTGGTGGCAGGGTTTCAGTGTAGACCCTGGGTCAGTGTCTAAACAAAGGGCCCTGTCCATTCATTCTGTATAACTGTATGTGATAATGAAGATGTCATTCAGGAATCCTTATCCAGTGTCTCAGCTCTGGAGCAGATTTGACTCTGGTAGTTACAGCCTGAATATTAGCAATTATTCTGTCTAGAAACACCCCAGGAGAATTGGTCCACTGAGAAATATATGCTTTCCTCCAAAAAAGCATGCTGAGTCCTTTTCTAAGTAGTTTCTTGGCCCTATCATTTATTATGTGTTACAGAAATTGATTCTAAGCTCTCCCATTTGCTGTAAAAAAAGGTAAGTAAACACTAGAGTCTGAGCATCTTAAACAGAGCCCCTAAACTAACTCTTATCCCCACGTAAGAGACACCTCCTGCTGAGTATAGAAGATATAGCAGATTTGAACAGTATTTTCTTGAATGTATTTGCTTAGACACCTATTCTTGTGTAAATAGAGACTAAAGAGCTACCTTACTTGTGTGTCTTTTCACAAATACTGTCACAGAAATTGGTATACTTACTTTTCATTGAAAGACTGTTAAGTGTTTCCTCTTCCCTGCTTTAGCCATCTGCCAGTCTTACAGATACTTCTTTCTAAAAAATATTTAAAATATAAAACTTTAATTTTTGAATTAACTTCATAAGAAGTGGATAAGGCAGTGGCCACTCAAAATGACTTCAAAAACTCTTAGGGGAAAAATTTTCCTTAAATAAGAAGAAGAGGAAATAACACTAAAATTGACAACCACTTCAGCTTTAAATAATCAGAAAAGGAAAATCCTTTCATTTCACCGATGGAGAAGAAAGAATTATTTCCAGTGTCTACAGTTTTCAGTCTTAAAATATTCTTATATTTGCTTTTTTAATGTCCTTATAATCATCAGCATATCTTATCTAAGAAGATCAAAGACATGTTTATCTTTTCTTTTCTCCCCGGAACCAATGTTAAAACAATTTGATTGACTGCAGGCTCTATACAGTGTTTTCTTATCATAAACAGATACTAGAACCATGAGTGATGCTTGTATTACCAGTTGCATCCACAGAGGCAAACTGTCATCTATGTGGCAAGCTTTACAAAAGTATTCTATGGCATTACAGCACCAAGATTAACTATGGAGGTGTGTAGTGTAGATTGCATTCTGCCAGTGGTCCTAGCCTATCAAATATATACTTAACTTTTTTGCAATTATATGGTCTGGTCCCTTATTAATCCTTGAAAAAAACAAAAAAACTCATCTTGCCACTTATTGGTTACTTACTGTCCCATCATTCAAAGTTTATTTGATGTGCCCTTAGTTACCCTGTTTAATTTCTCTGAATCTTAATTTCCCCACTAAACCATAAGTGTGTTGTACTATATGATTTCTCAGATCCCTTTCTGTTGAGTGTACACACTCTCTGATGTGCTTTTGAACGATGAAGACAAAAAAGCAAGACAGGAGAAAGGAAGGCTCTGAATTATCAGCTCATAAACAATCAAGATTGTGACTTGACAACTCCATTTCCATGACTGCTGCTTTTTTGTTGGTTATTCCATGGGCTTAAGGTGGTGGTAGTTATATGGGTGAATGTAAAATGTCTTTGTGGCGTTCTGTCTTCAAAGCTTTTCATTTTTTTTTTTATTGGATTGTAGTCTGTTTGTAGTACTATCTAGAATATTCTGTGTGCCCACCAAGTATTTGATTACTTCGTTCGGGCCTGAATGCATAGAATGATTTGAGGTATGAACATTGCTAACCTAACCTCTTGTTGCAGACAAAACTTACCTGGGGCCCCTACTTATGGTTTTACATGCTTCGTGCTGCCACATCAACCCTGTCAGGTATTGCTTTTCGGTTTGAGTATTGTATAACTACTATAATATGTTCCAAGAACTGGAGCTTTGCCAAATGGGGTGTTTCAAAAGTGAAAGAGATACAGTAGTGAGCTAGCATTGGAAGATATTAACCTAACTTGTACTTCACCATAAAACATTCTTCAGCTTCTGGATATGCTTTAAAAAAAAAAAAGACTGAAAAATAGCTGTATTAATTTTGATACAATTTTCATGTTCTTGAACCTTTTCTGTTAGCAGTTATTTAGCCATTTTGTCATTTAGTTCTCTGGTATCATTCTCGTTCTGTTTGACTGCTTGTTCTAAAGCCTGTAGTTATCATTCATTTATGTTTTATTTTATTAATATTTCATTTCTTAAGTTGATATGTAATTAAATCATATTTGAAGGAAATGATCAACTTACGACTTAGTCATACTAATTTTGTGTTTTATTTCTTTTTTGGGTTGATAATTAGGTTTATTTTTTAAGAGTTTATTTATTATTATTATTTTTTTAATGGAGGTACAGGGGATTGAACCCAGGACTTCATGCACGCTAAGCATGCACTCTACCACTGAACTATACCCTATCCCCCTTAAATATGCATTTTAAATCATAAAGCCTTTTCTGCTTCCTGTTTTAACTCCATTGTAGCTTCTATCACTTTGTGCCTTTTATTAGATCTAAGTTTGAATAGTAATTCATTCAACAAACATTTACTGAGCACTCAGTATATGCTAGACAGTCTGGTGTAATGAAAAGATCATCAATGAGTATTTTTTTAATATTTCATTTATTTATTATTATAGTATTCCATTATTTTATTGGAGGGAAGGTAATTAGACTTTATTTTTAGAGGAGGTACTGGGGATTGAACCCAGGGCCTCATGCATGCTAAGCATGTGCTCTACCACTTGAGCTATACCCTCCCCCCTAATGAAAAGAACATGAGCTTTACATTCCGACCTGGACTGAATTTTGGATCTGCTTTGTCAGCTTGGGGGAGTTCTTCAAACACTTTGAGTCTAATCTTTCACAGTGCCTGGCACATGGCAGGCACTCAGTCAGTGTTAGAGTATAAGCCATTCCTTTCTTCCAGCCCAATGATATCCCAACCCTCTTAGAGTGTGTATTTTTCTTGAAGAAATAGACATCTAACATAATTACAGTGCCTAATGATAAGTGTTATAGTAAGAGGTATAGCAGTGTTATTGGGAGCCCAGAAGGATCCACTGGTGCTTCTTGAGGGGAATCAAGGAAGGTTTACCAAAGAGATGTACTGAATGTTCATAATCTTCCTGAGGGCAGGGATTATAACGTCAATACCTTGCACATAGAAAGGGCTCAAGAAATGTTTATAGAATTATGTAAGCCCTTTAACTTCTGTATTTTTAGTGTGTGACTTTCTTGGAGAGAAGATTGCATCTGTTTTGGGGATCAGCACCCCAAAATACCAATATGCCATTGATGAATATTACCGGATGAAGAAGGAGGTATGTCTCCCTTTTACATTTTCTTGATTCAGTTTGGTTTGCTGTGGACTTGATGGGTTGTGTAATGAACATGTGTTATCCTCTAGCTGCCCCAAAGATAGCTCCCTTATGCTACACATTTCGTTCTAGAGTCATTAATTTCTTTATCAAATTAGCTTGCATTTTAAAATCTTTTAATACTGAAATTTCCCTAGGATCTATGTACAAAATTAAGCTAGATTTCATTGTGTAGGTGCTATGTGAAGTGCCTTATATATGTTACCTTATTTAATCCTCACACACCTCTTTGAATTATTATTCTCATTTTAAGATAAGGAAACAAGACCCATTCTCTGTGGTTAGGACACATAAACTGGCTGTAGCGGAAGTGGAATGGGTTTGATGCACAGAAAACTACCAGTACTAAAAGTGTGTAAGTGCCAATTGTTAAGGCACAAAGATATGAGGCAATTTTCTGTGCAGATGTAGGTCTCAGGTGCAGTGAGGTCTTAGGGTGAGGGTGAAGTGAGTTGTTTAGCTTTAAAGAACAAGAAAGTTTTAGCAGTTAAGAGTGTGGGCTCAATAACCAAAGGTCTCAGTTCAAATTCTGCTCTACCACTTTGAACTTTGTAACTTTGAGCAAGATACTTGACCTATATAAGCCACGGTTTCCTCATCTTTGTAATGAGGAAAATTGCAGCATCCATGCACAGCATTGCTCTAAGGCTTAAATGAGTTAATATGTAAAATGCTTAGGCTAGTACCTAGTGTATATCTGTGAGCTTGAAATAAATGTTAGAATCTTTCATTATTCTCCTTCAAGCAAATGACGAGGGCAATTTAGATAAAGCTAGAATGTAGAGGCATGAAGATACATGTATAAACAATCGTTATGTTTGAGGAAATGACAAGAATAGTACTTTATTGTCTCTGAGCATAGAGATGAAGCTAGAAAGGCCAGCTGACTATATTTGTTATGTGGCTCCAAAAATGTTTTATGAGCAAATGAGTGTTTTTCACACTACTAGCCTTGTTCAGAGCTTCATTACCTCATCCGGACTGTTGTAACAGTCTCTCTCACTTTCTCCTCCACTCTCAGGCAGCTCTATTAGTCTTCCCGGCGGGTTACTCCCTCTGTACTGAAGACCACACTACAGGGGCCAGAGCAAAGGCTGCCATTTTCTCCATAAATTTAGTGGTTCTGGAACTGGAAGTTATTGACTCTGAATCTCTACAGTCTTATTCCTTTATGTCTTAATATTATTTTTACATGTCTTAACTTCCCTCCCAGACTGTAAACTTCTTGAGGGCAGGGGCTGCCTTACCTCTCTACTAGGTCCTTACGAAATCAATAACCATGCTGCTATACCATTGAAGTGAATAGACCACCCTATTCCACGGGAAAGGTTGACACGCTCTAATTGTACTGATACAATATTAGCTAATTTTTAAATTTAGATTAGAATTAATCTGAAGAGATACAGTCCATGTCAACGTTAATTCAGGCCTCATCTAAGCTAAGCAGTGCTCTCCCATGTTTTAATAATAATTTCACTGTATATACTTCATATACAGTAGTTTTTATTTCAGTTTGGAAACTGGGGAAAGGGAAGGCTGTCTTGTCTTAATTGGGCCAAACTGAATTGGACACAACACTAATGATGTTTTGGTTAAAAAAAAAGCACAAGCAGCTGAAAGTGGGGAAAAAGTGCTGTTCCTTCTGGACGTTTATATTTCAACTTCGGTATTTCCTCTTTTTAGGAAGAAGAAGAGGAAGAAGAAAACAGGATGTCTGAAGAAGCAGAGAGACAATACCAACAAAATAAGCTGCAGGCTGATTCCATCGTTCAGTCAGATCAACCAGAAACGCTGGTACCCAGTTCATTTGTCAATCTCAATTTTGAAATGGAGGGGGAATGTGAAGTCATTATGGAAAGCAAACAAAATCCAGTCTCTGTCCCTCCGTAGAATGAAATGGCTATCAAATTTCTAAGGTGGTTTTTATACCAGAAACTTTCTCATTCTCTATTCAGTGGGACTTAATACAGTTATTTATATTTTAAAGTATTATCTGGAAAGGGAAAAATGCTTCTTTATTACTTAGGCTCTGTCTAGCAAAAGCCAGATCTGAAATTTGGATATTTGTACTATGCTTTTACTGTATCAAATTAGTGCTTTGATTTTAAAATGATCTTTAAAAAAAGGACATTCTAGAGCCCTAACCACTAATTAAGAGTTAAATTATCAAGCTTGTCTGTTATTTGTGTTTGTAAGGAAAAAAAATAGTAAAGTTGCCAACTTAGTCTAATTGGAGTTGATATTCATAGTCTCAGATTAAAATGAGTCCCCCTAGATTTTCTCATGTTATGTCTTACATTTATATATCTAACCATTCATTTCATTTTAAGGATGAGTGTGTAATAAAAGGAGCAAGATAAAAAGCATTTTGAATTTTCTTTCCTTGAGAATAACTTTTTGGTAAGATGATTGAGTTTATAACACCACCAGATATTAAGATGGGTTTCCATTTCTTAATGGTTACTTAATCTTACATTCTTTCAGTAGTTACTCAAGTAAGTTTGAACATTGTGTTCAATACACTAATTATGGGATGAGTTTATTGATGTATTGTATTAAAGTGGTATTACTGAGTGATTACCCATATGGCATCCTGGTTGACACTCGTTCAGCCCTGAATGCCTCCTATGGGCCAAGTAGTTGTGGGGTGAGACTGGGGGACAGATGAAGACTTAACCCTTCAGGGGCTCACTGTTGTACAAGGTGCAGTGGCAGCATAATGAAGTTACTGTCATTCACCACTTCCAAGTTACAACAGTGGACAGTTTACTTGACCCAGGTTGGTCACCTCTCTACCTGCTGCACTATTAGAAGACCTTACAAAAGTATAATATAGCACTAGTTTTGAAAATATTCCTGTGTGTGTTCAGAATCTTACGTCTGTATGATTTGATTTATAACCAAATGTGGGTAAGGAAAAATGTGTGGAGTATTTCAGATATGCTGCTCTCAAAAACCTATTCACAAACTTTTAGAGATGAATGGTTGTTGATAGCCTTCTAAACAGCATTAAGCTTTCAATCTTAAATATATCTGTATAAAATATGGCTTCAAAGAAACTCACAACCTAGCTACAGTGGGCTTATTGTGAAAGTCTGATAACTGAACGTGAATGTCTGACCATAGTCTAAGTTCTTCAAGTGAAATTTGAAGGATTTAAGAAAGCTAATTCTTCATTAGGAATCCTCAATTACATAGATTTATGGTGGTTCATGGCATGTGATGGTAATCTTTAGTCCTGGGTGTAAACTACATAATTTAGTGCTTTAAGGATTAATCTTCAGATTATGTAATGTCACCATAAATTATAGTTTACCAGTAGCTCTAAAGAATGCTAACCTGATGTCTTCCCTATAATTTGTTTTGATCTACATTTGAGAAGATACTTAAATATTTATTTGGTTATCCTATGAAGGCAAGCATGTCTAAAGGCAAGCTGAATCTTCTCTCCCTAGAGACACTAGGTCTAAGAGCTTAGCAAGAGACTTTTCTGATTGTAGTAGAAGGAAGATAATGACTTACGAAGCTTTTACACTTCTTAAATTTTACTTTTTCTTCTTGTCCAACAGTGGCCAGTTTGTAATATTTATACAGTTATTCACTGTGCCTTAAATTTTTATACTTTTTATTTATGCAAACTATAAAATTTCCCATAAATGCATTAAGTGGTTTTGTCTTATTTTAAGCCTCTTTCATGTTTTCTTCCTTTTCAACCGTTTTAATAACTACTGTTCCTTCTGGATCATAGTTCATGATTCTCCACCCTCTTCGTTCATCTCATAAAAACTGAACAGTGTAATTGAAAATCTTTACACTTAACTAACAAATTCTCTAACAAAAATCCTTAACAAAGTGAAATTTTGTAAAATGTAACCCTAGTGCTGGTTAATCAAGCTAGACAAATTTTTTTATACCAATGATTTTAATTAAAGTGAAATACTGACGAATACTTTTTATTGAAACACCCTATTAAAATAAACATGTCCAGACACTTCCCAGAAATGAAATGGCTCTACTTTGATGGCTGGGGAAGTCTATAATCTTTGATATACATAATTCTTTAGAAGAAGATTCAAAGTTAAATGACTATTAAAGTATCTTTCAAATATTCAAATTCTTAATGACTAATATCAGAAATACTCCATGAAAACTTCCTTTATTTCTAAACATTATATAGATTTAAGGTGGACTCCTATCTTCACCAGAACACACTTGCCACATTTGAGCTAAGTGGAACCAGTATTTACTACCTCCTAACTTCATCCTATTGCTTCCAAACTACTGCAACCAAAATCCCAATAACCAGAACACTGGCTGTGTTCCATGGGCATATGAAGTGTTTTATTTAGACCATTCCCAAGGATTCTCCTTCAAAGGTTTTACATGCAGCATTCAAGCTTATTGTAATGAATACAGTCTAGTCTTTAGGAGATCATGTATCGTCAAGGTCTGTAGAGTTTTCATTATCATTTGCAACAAGGGCTTCTCTATTCTCATAAGTCCAGAAGCCATTCAGATCAATCAGAATGGTGGTGACTGTGTCACCTTGATTACTGTTGATTAAATCCTGAAGAGAGATTTTCAAAGGATCCTTTGGTTTTACCATGTCAAAGATTTCATCCTACAAGAGAGGAAAAAATATGATGAAGTCTCATATCCAATTCATTTAATTTCTATCACACAATGACCTAAACTTTAGGGCCAGCACTTGAGCTTACATAAAATTTTTGTTCCAGTGTTTTTTTTCCATTTAACAGGCAATCCTCTCTTATCTACATACACAGAATTTTATTGGAAAATTCCTTAGGTACAGGTATACTGTTAGAGATACTGTGGGTTCAGGTGCAGACCATCACAATAAAGTGGGTATGTAATAAAGCAAGTCATATACATTTTTTGGTTTCCCAGAGCATATAAAAGTTACGTTTATACTATACTATGGTCTATTAAGTGTGCGGTAGCATTATGTCTCATAAAACAGTGTATATACTTTACTTAAAAAACACTTGATAGCTAAAAATGCTAACCATCATCTAAGCCTTCAAGTCATAATCTTTTTGCAAAAGTAACATCACAGATCACTGATCATAGACACCAAATAATAATAATGAAAACATTTTAAATATGATGAGAATTACTGAAACGTGACAGAGACATGAAGCGAGCAAATGCTATTGGAAAAATGATGCCGATAGACTTGCTTGATGTAGGGTTGTCACAAACCTTCAGTTTGTAAAAAATGCAGTAGAACAGGATATGCCTGTGTGTGTCTTATAAGAGTTTAATCTACTCTAAGCCACATAGCTAATTAGTGGCAAAACTATCTAATGCAGTGTTCTTGGAATACATGTTAACTAACTACTTATATTTTTCTCTTGTCTTTTAATCGGTAGAGCCGAGCCTTGATTTAAGTGCAAATTCAGCCCAAAGTAAAAGACTTATGTGCTTTAGAGCCAAGGCAGTGACAAAACTTCATTTCCAATATTGATGTCAACCTTTTTCTCTGGACCTGGAATGGGTAGGGGGAGTCTGGTATTGAAGAATTAAGTCATCCATAATGACACTAAATTGTGCTAAAAATGACTGGAATAGTTGGAAGAACCTCTCCTATACTATGAAATGTACTATAAGAATATTTACAAGGAATTAGTACATTTTCATCTTTTTGTAGTAAAATGGCTCAGAGTTTTTAGTAGCGTTTAAGGAGGAAAATTACATTTTTAAAAGATTAGAACAATTCAGGTAAAATGGTATGTATGAACTTGTAATCTTGTTGCATGTGAAACTTCCCTTTCCAGGTTGGTGGCAGTTTAAAATTACCAGTTCTTAAGTTGCCAGTTACATAGTTGCAAATTTGTCTCACATTTAACCAAAATAGCCCTTTATCTTATTATACTTGGTTAAAACTGGATGGGGTTATTTTATTACATTTTTAACCTGAACTAGTACTGGATACTTAATGTGTTTCGTAGCTGGTAAAACTCCAATTACTAAAATGCTAAGTATAGCATGTGTTTTAAATAGTGGTAGTTTTCATACTGTCAGACCGGTGTCTCCTTAAATAATACCAAAGCAAACAAGCTGTTTAAAGTACCAGACTAAAAAAGTGCCTGAACCTAAACAGTTACCCAAAATTCAGTTTACAGTGGAACAGACTGTCAGAGGGTGCAGGCTGTACTGATTCTCTTAATTTTCAATCAAAGTGAATGAATGCTTCCAATGAGAACAGGAGGCTGATAATGCTAAAATCATAAATTACACAAATCATTAATCCAAGTATGGTCTCAGTTTCTAATGATTTAAATATTAATTCAGAACAAATGATAGCAAATACTTGATTTGGTTTAGTATCTCCTAAGTTGCTTTCAGGAAAAACTTCATTTAATACATGATTATCTGGTGTTATGTAAGTTAAATAAAAAGGTAACCTTGACGTCTTGAAATGAAACAGGATCCTGTCCATGGATTTTCATTAGTTCCTGTATGGCCTGTAGGTAGTAGAAATCAACGTGTAAATAAAAAATAAAATACACAACACCTCCTGTTCTGTTCCACAGCCCCTTTCTAGTTCCATTCCCTGTCCTATCAAGACCAGAGGCCTCATTGTTTTAACCGCTCTTGCCAGTATTCTCAAATTCCTTGACCTTGTGTCATGTCTGTTCAGCAAAACCTAAACACGGGTCAGTGTAACCGTCAGCCTTTCTAGACCTACACCTTAGCTGTGGAAAACTTCAGAAAGGAAGTATCCGAGACCACAGATTACTATTCATTCCATAGGAATGGTCTCCAACCCGACATGTGCCTTTAACATGGCCTGCTCCTCCCATTTTCCAGGAGTGCTGTTCACACCATCACCATTCTTTAAGAGACCCAGTCCATCAACACCCCTCCCACCCTACACTTTTATCTTCTACTTGACAGAAAAAAATGGAGGTAAGCCTCCCTCAAACTCTTCTCTTTTATGAATTTTAACAAAAAATACTGACTGAAGAAACTACTGTGATCCAGCTGGACCAATAAATATTTTAGGTAGGAGTCATTCACTAGAAAATGTGGAGCTTAAAATTCTTGGAAAATAATTAACTAATATAGGTCTAAGTGCCTGCTCTGCAGTGCTGCTGATATCAGAGTGTGCACAGGGCATCTCTTTGAAGTAGCTGAGAATCTGAGTATGCCCTCAGCTACCAGAGCAGCAGACCTGGATGGTATGATCTAGAGAGTACACCACCCAGGTCCAGATTTATCACTGGGATACTGATGTACAAAGGAGCCAAGAACAGCCCAGGACTGCAGGGCCCAGCACCAGTAACTTCTTACTTTAGCCCATATGACCAAGCCTAAATAAACTTTGGTAAAAGAAATGTATGAAATATTTTCAATGTATTAAAAAATAAAATCTAATATTCTTAGATACACTATAAACAAATCTTTGTGAAAAGGGATTGAGTAATTTCCAAAAGATACATTTACTTTGTTTTCCTAAAACTGAATTATCATTTAATAGGTCTGCCTAAAGCAGGGGCATCCCTATGTGATGTGATATTATAGTCTCAGATGAGCCATTGATTTAAGCCCATGTAGCATTCAGTTTTTAAAAAAATGCATCCTAATACTGGGATTGTAATTTATCCTTATAGTATTTGTAGTCATTATTATCTAGAAAATCGTAATGGAAAGCCTTTTGGGGAATTTAACATGAAATTATGAAATACATACTATGAAACTCAGAAATCAGTTATTTTAAAAGTATCAAAAAATTTTAAATGGAAAAGAAAAAGCCTCTGGGAAAATAGTTTATGACAAAGATATGAAAATGTCATTTTTATTGTTTAAAAAAATTTCTTCCTGCTACTGATCTTAACCATATAAAAACCTCATGGTCTTCTAAAAACTATCTACAAAAATGTGGCAATGGAGTGGAATACTACTGTACAAAACTATTCTATTAAGTAGAAAAGTCACCATTCAAATTGAGGAATGATTTATCTTGAAAGGGCAGACACGCCTACATTTGCTTGCACTTGCTACATCTGAATGCCTATCAGATAAAATACATTCAGATTCCACTTCAGAGCTCATCACGCTATTCTCTGAGGCCACCTAAGGTACCGAATTTCAGTAAATCTGTTTCACACTGAAATGCAGCACACAATTCTAGCCAATTTTAAATTTGTGTTTTTTACAGCATAGCGATTAAAAGAATCTACAACTACCAAGGTCTACAAAACCTCTGTGAAAAAGGAGTTACCTTTTCTGAACTGTTTAATTAAAGCTTCAGTAGGATTTTACATACTAGTTTTTGATCACCAAGAGCACAGAATTTCTCAGGCATGTTTGTATCTCTACTGGGTAATAAATAGCTCCTGACATATATTTACACACACTTTTTTAGTACTCTTCGACTAGTCAAATCAGCATTGATTTAGCTCATTTATATTTTTAAAAATAGAAAAAACAAAATCAAAACCAGACCTGATACCCTTCTGAAATCTCTTATATAAACATCATAAGTTAGATAAAATTGTCACTGAGTAGTTAATTTAAACCAAATTGTATAACATATCTTAAGGAACAAAGACACCATATACACAAATGAGACTTACCCTAAAGAAATAATTAAGGGAAAAGACATTCAGATATCCTTTGTTCTCAATATCAAGCAATTTGAAAATATATTGTAGAGCTGCAGGTTCTTTTCGATTTTCTAATGCAAGAACAAAATCGAGGTAGGTCTTATAGTCCTATTGAAAAGAAAATGATGTTCATTAGAGGTCTTATTTGGAATTAACTTTTCAAGTGAGTATCTAATGATTTTAAGCTGTTATGTAATCAAAGGTGGAAAATTTTTAAAAATATGAAATGAGAAATCTACCTGTATACTTAACGTTGGTTTCTAGGAATTATACGTAGCAGTTAATTTGTACAGGAAAGTTGTGGGGGCACAGCTCATGTTCTTATGAGAGATTTGCTGTGTTAAACCAGAATTTTCTTTCATTACAATTTTGAAATGGACAAGACAGCATACGTTGCTAGTAAATTTATATTAACATTTCAGTGTGGTCATTTTGAAATACTGTCTTAAAATTTTAATTCAGATGATTTCCAGTAAGTCTTTTCAACAGTGTCAGATATTCTACAGTGAACAGATGCCGTTCTCATCCAAAAAAAGTACAAATGAAGGCTAAAAAGACATGAAGAGAACAGAAAGCTTTCTCTACAAAAAGGGGATAAGTCACAGAAAACTTTTCTTTGCATGGTTAAAAGTAGTAAAGTACTTGGGAGATTCTCACTTGCAAAAGAAAATTTATAATCTTGGAGAGGACTTTTTTAAGGATTCTTTTCTGTTTAAATTGCAGTGTGAAGAACTAGACATGCAGCCTTATCATGGTCTAAACTCCACACACAGCTGTAGCTTCTGATTTTCTTTATTCACAGGTCATTAGTATACTCCAAGCACCTCACTATTAACCATGGACAGCTGTGGGAGTCACTAAGCAGAGTATCTGCACCTTTTTTCCCTTTTCCTTTGCACTTGGCTAACAATGTTATTTAGAAAACTGCTATTAATGCTAAGTGATAAAACCTAAAAACCCTGATTCTCTTCTGACAATATGACCATCTCTTAACTTTTCCAAACTAGTGATGCTTATCAGATCCTTAACACATTTTTAATTGCAAGAATGGTGATTAAAAATGCTATTTAGAATTTTTTTCTCAAATATTTTACATTGTTATAATAAAAGGACCAGTGCATACTAGTAAGTCTTTAGCTACTAAAATGTAGCTGCTTAGAGTAATATAACCTGATTCTTAGATTTAAATGATGGCATATGTGGTAATAGATCTGACCTGGTAACTTAATGAACAAATCACATATATGAAAACAGTCAATAGGATTTGTCCATTTTTCAGATTTTTTTTCAACTAGTCCACACTCCTCTACAATAGGTGCATAGATGCACTGACAATGAAGTAAACCAAATACTAAACTTTTCTATTTGCCCTGAGTCTATAAGGGAAGTAATGTTTTTGAACAAATTTACCTTAAGATCAAAGGCTCTGAATCTCAAATAACTTGATCAGTTTATACTTTTTAAGATACTGTTACACAGATATGAAAATAATGCTGTATCACATCAAGAAAAAGCTTTTGTGATTAAAAAATGGGCAGAGGACCTGAATAGGCATTTTTACAAAGAAGACATCAGATGGCCAAGAGACACATGAAAAGATGCTCAACATCACTAATCATCAGGGAAATGCAAATCGAAACCACAATGAGGTATCACCTTACACCTGTCAGAATGGCTATCATCGAAAAGACAACAAATAAATACTGGAGTGGGTGTGGAGAAAAGGGAACCCTTGTGCACTGTTGGTAGGAATGTAAATTGGTGCAGCCACTATGAAAACACTGTGGAGGTTTCTAAAAATAGAACTACCATATAAGCAGCAATTCCATTCATGGGTATTTACCTAAAGAAAATGAAAACATTAATTTGAAAAGATATATGCATCCCAATGTTCATAGTAGCATTATTTACAGTAGCCAAGATAGGGAAGCAACCTTAGTGTCTATACAGATGAATGGATAAAGATGATATGATGTGTGTATACACACACACACTGGACTACTACTCAGCCATAAAAAAGAATGAAATCTTGCCATATGCAACAACACAGATGGATCTGGAGGGTATTATGCTTCGTGAAATAAGTCAGAGGAAAAGAAATACTGTATGTTTTCACTTAAATGTGGAATCTAAAAAACAAAACAAATTAACAAATGTAACAAAACAGAAACACGACTCACAGATACAGAGAACAAACTAATGGTTACCAAGGGGCAGAGGGGTGTGCGGAGGGGCAAAATAGGTGAAGGGGATTAAGAGGTTCAAACTGCCAGTTAAAAAATAAGTCAAAGAGTTGTACAGCACAGGGAATATAGTCAATATATTACAATATCTTCAGTGTGTAATCTATAAAAATACTGACTCACCATGTTGTATACATGAAACTAATGTAACATTGTAAGTCGACTATAGTTTAATTTTAAAAAGTCTTTTGGAAATTGTGGGAGCCTAAATTTTTACAACTTAGAGATTTAAATTACCATTTCTCCATCATAAGTGAGACACTCCTGGAAAACACGGTCTAAAAAGACATTGGTCATGGTTGCTGTTCCATAGCGGGAGAGTTCTTCTTTACTGAGCATGCCGTTGTGATCCTTATCAAGATTCAAATACTGGCCTTGGGAAGAAAGATGATAAGAAAACACTTAAGAACAAAATAAAATTCTAATTAAAAGACAAAAGAATAAACACTAACAAAAGTTATTTTGTTGGTCACCATTTTGATTTTTAAACTGATTATGTTACATTTAGGGCAGACATCTGCTATCCCTGCAGGCTCTATCAGAACCGTTAAACCAGAACTAGTCAAGGAAAACTCATCATGAAGGCCATGCCTTTGGACTATTTCACTTACATTATTATTCGATTTTAGTTTGTAACCTTTTAGAACTTTCCTAGGATTCTAAATTAAATGGAGGTGGGGGTCAACCAACATAAAGCAGTGAAATGCTGACACCTGAAAGCAGAGGTCAGGGTTGCCAAAACGAGTCAGAAGATGACCCAATGGAACAATGTAACAGACTAATGAAATTCAAGAAAAGAGCAAGCCCAGCCCTAGAACACCTCCTTCTGAGGACCCTGAGAGTAGCATTTTATCACAATGCAAGATCATAGGTGATGTTCACAATGACGTTCCTGAGTCAACAAGAAAGGATCAAACAACAGTGTATGTTCTATTAAAGTGTTAGAAATGTACTAACTTAAATAAGAGTTACAAAAATACAAAATGTTGGTATTTAAGCAAGTAAAATTTAGTCATCTAGAATAGAAACTCTTAAGGTAAATTACAGTACTTTGATCTTAAGGTAAATTAGCCTATGTAGAAAACTGTCCTTTGAACACCACTTAAAGAAACATTAACTGAGGAATGGATAATTCAAATTTTGGCATTAAGATAGGAACATACCATATACCCTCAGGGCAGAAGGAGCAGAAAACCAATTTGTTTCTTGACTCTCCTTGGATAGTTCCTCATCCCTTAACTAAATGAACACAGAGACATAATTAGAAGATAGCAACTGTCAAGTGACATAATTAAGTAGTTTAAAACATATTTACCTCCAGTAAATCATCCAGGAAGCTGCATGCTAAAATATCTTGAATTTTTATCTTCCCTTTAAAAAACATTAACACAATTTCATTTTAAAAACAAGAGCAACTCAATTTTATAAAGGTATTATTTTACAAGAGCAATCACACAATTAATATTTTAAAGCTTCCTAGGTCTTCTCCAAGTCCTTACTATGTACTGCTATGAAAGGGAACTGTGCAGGGAATATTTAATAATCTCATACAGGTATGTCTACCTATACACACCCAACTATATACATCCAGTTGGTACACTGATACAGATTCCAAAAGAAGTTGTGTTAACTTTTTTGTGGATATGGATATGAGACTGTTAGCAGTCCAAGAGACCGTCTCCATATTTCTTTGGAGGTTCAGGAATAAAAAGCAATACAGAGGTGTGGTTAAGAGCAGATAGAGACTTAAATCACTCCTAGACAGGCAATCCATCTGAGTCTCAGTTGCTTCACACATAAAATGTGTATAATAATAATATCTTTCTTATAGTGTTATGAGAAAGAAATGAAAGAATCTATGTAAAATGCTTAGCATAGTACTTAGTGCATAATAAACAGTCAAAACAGTTAGCTATTATTATTTTGTAAATTTGAAAGGGAAAAGATGTGTATATGCCTGTAATGGAGGTGTTTACAAAAGACTGTCAGCTCCCTGTACTGTGATGGACTCATAGCTGGATTTTCAAAGATAGAAGAAGAATCAAGGACTTTGATTTGGGCATTCTGTCCTTTCCTCTGTCCCAGTTACACGTATTTAATTAAGCCCAGCACATTAGAATAGTTGATAAAGTGTACTGTTAATGAGGCCATATTTACCAATCTGATCCTCATATAGGATAGCTAACTTGAGAAAGAGAAAAATACATCATAGCTAAACAGTTCTATCTCCCAATTCAGATTTTTCATCAAAAAGAACAATTCTCCAGCATATAACCTATCTGGGATAGCAAAATTATATCAGAATACTTGGCTTCAAAGAACTGGCAAGACTCAGAGATCACCTGGTTCATAGTTCATTTTAGAGATGAGAAACTGTAAAAGGTTAGGTGACATGCCCACTGTCACAACTGATGATGGCTGATGCAAATAAATCAAAAGGTCTTTATATATTAACAGCAATGACATGTTAGGAAAATAAAGAAATGACATTTTAAAGACTTTAGTTCCTGAGATTTAGAAGTAATGATATTCTCCTTAATATAAGTTAGATAAGATTTTCCTTTACCTGTTCTTAGAGGGTCTAAAAAGAAGAAGAACTTCCTAACTGCTGTACAAACGTAGAAGGAATAAAAAGATTTTTCCAGTCCATCTAACTGTGGCAAAGTAGGGATAAGTTCCAGTATGTAGTTTTCTAAATCCTGAAAGAACAAAAAACCAAAATAAAACTTTAAAGTCGTAAATGTCTGATTTCTTTTTTTTTGAGTTTAAATGTATTTTATTTTTAGAAAACCTATACAAGTAAATGTCTGATCTTATTTCTTCATTAGATACTGGAATATAATTTCAGCCCTAAAAATTATTCAGCATTAATACTATATTAATGATGAAATAAATGCGTAACTATATTAGTGGTGAAACTTTTAAATTTATTTTTACTAATTTACTTTTTATTTTCATCTTAACATAGTTTTGAATACGTAACACATTCTACATAGCTCCAAATTCAAATGAAACAAAAAAGTATTCATTGAAAAATTTCCCTCTCACCTATTTCCTCTAACCAGAGGTAACCTATATTATCAGCTTCTGATGTACCTTTTCTAAAGATAACTGATGCACGTATATGCCAATACGCATATGTGTATATTTCTCTTCCTCTTTTTACATAGGATGTAGCAGTGTACCATGCAGATTTTTCTGTATCTTCTTTTTATCACTCAACAATATACTTTGCAGTGATTCCACTTTAACTATCAAAGAGTTTCTACTTTAAAAAAAAAGCTATGTATTATTTCATTGTATGGATGTACCATAATCTATTTAACCAGTCTTCTGATAGACATTTAGGTTGTTTCTAATCTTTTGCAACACTAAAAAAATACAATAGGAGCTAAGCTCATTTTTCATTCATAGATATTATGGGAAAATACAGGATATAATTTCTGTAAGTGGAGTTGCTGGGTCAAAGCATATGCACGTTTATAATTTCGATAAGACGTTGGCAAATTTCCCACTTCCCCATAAAGGCCACATTCGTTTTACACTCCCACCAGCAATGTGAAGGCTCTATTAACAGTTCCCAAATTGTGCACCAGGAGTGCTACCCTAAACTCACAGGTGCAGCAGGATATAAATTTTTAAGAGAAACAGCGACATCTGTTGGATACTGCACAACATGTCACAATGAGCTCAAGGTAGTTCACATTTTCAACATCAGATTGAAATTATATTCCTTTTGATGACATTAATCTTTGCAAAGCTAGGTTTTGGGTGGTTGCTGTGATAAAGCTAGTATTACATGACATGAGTGTGGAAGAGGCACCGAGGATGACTGTGTCCAACCTAATCCTCAGGGTTGAGTAGCTGTACAGTGCCCCATGGGTACACACATTCCATTAGTGACTGTCATTTAAGAATAAAGTAAAAATTAGATTTTCTTTTAACTTATGTGTATTATTTTTGTAAATGGTTAATAGGCTAATAAGTTTAATGAATACTTTCATTAAATTGTTTAGAACTAACTGTAAGGGCACCTCAGTGAACTGGAAACATCTGGGAAACCATGGCCTATTTCACATTCCTTCATTAAAAGCATTATCAAACTTTTTAATCTTTGTCAATCTCGTAGGCGAAAAATGATATTTTAGTGTAGATCTATTTGGCATTTCTCTTATATAAAGTGAAGTTAACATTTTTTTCTTGTGATTAAGAAGCATTTGATAGGGAAGGATATAGCTCAAGTGGTAGTGTGCATGCTTAGCATACACAAGGTCCTGAGTTCAATCCCCAGTACCTCCTCTAAAAATAAATAAATAAATAAACCTAATTACCTCCCCCAATGGAAAAAAAAAGCAGCATTTATATTTTGCAAACTACTTATATCCTTTGCCCAGTTTTAACTGGGTTAGCAGCCATCTTCTTGATTTCTAGGAGCTTTTCATACATTAGGGTAATTAGCCATTTGTCTGTGACTGAGTTTCAGACATTTTCTTAGTTTGTTGTTTTCTTTAAGTTTGCTTATGATGGTCTTTGCTCTATAGATTTTTTAAAATTTAGCTGAATTTATTATTTTTTAGACTTCTTAGAAAGGCTTTCCCTACTCCAAGATCATATATTTAAAAGTTTCGTTACTATTGTTAAGGATAGTGTTTCTATTTCATCTGAGACACTTTATAATTTAAGTTGTAGAACAGATGGCATCTCAAACATAGTGTGTCCAAAACTAGACTCCTATCATCCACAACCCTGGTCCTCACCCATTTTTCCCTATTCCATCACTTATTCAAAGTAAAAATTTTAAACTCACCTTTGGTTCCTACGTTTTCTTCACCAAGGCCCCTAACCCTTGCTCAACATCTAACTTGGCAGCAAATTTTTGTGGTTGTTTTTTGGGGGTATGTGTCCAAAATATATACTGAATTAATCCACTACTGGTTTCTTCTACAGCCATCACCCTGGTCTGATCCATAATCATCTTGAGAGACGATCTGCCTTCTGTTTCGAGAACAGGTCTTTAACTATGCCTTGGGGACACTGAATTTGCTGTTCCCTCTGTACTAAATCTTCATAAGGTCAGCTTCCTTCTCATCTTTCATAGCTAAAACTCAATCACTATCTCAAAGTACCCCTTCCATCTTACCTAGAACAGTTCCCCAACCCCAGTCATACTGTTTCCTATTATCCTATTTTCTCTTCAGAACTTGTCACTATTTGAAATCATCTTGCTTACAATTTAGTGTCTTCCTCCTCACTCTGCTAGAAAAAAAGCACCCTAAGAGTAAGGCTTAGCACAGTACCTGGCACAAATTGTTTGGTACATGCTTATTTAATAAGATTTAGTAAGTGAATGAAAGTTTTTGCCTGTTCTACTCAAGTTACAGACACTGGCTCTGGAAATCACTGTCTTTTTAAACAAGGGAGATACAAGGTCTACAAGACAAAGTGCCAAGGTGAGGATAAATACCTCTTTTCTTTGAGAGAAATATATTCTTTCATTGAAAGAAGGGAAAACGACTCCCTTTTAAACACAACTAGAGAGATACACTGCTGCTTTTCTCTCTCTTCCCCCATCCCTCTTTCAATTTTTGTTTCCATTTGTGGAACGAGGCAAGAAAAGATAAGTGTGTTTTGAAAACCAGCAAGAACTCTCAGAGCTGTAGAAGGACTCCAGTATCTGACCTGAATTGTATCAACAGGTGGCTACTAGATCTTCCTTGCTAGGGAGAGAGGGACAGAAGCAAGAACCTTTTATTGGCAAGTTTATCTGAACCTTAAAGGACAAGAATTGTACTGTGATCCTAGATAGTTTTTCAAGTGTAAATGTTTAGGATGAGCTAACAGATTCTATCTATAGAAATCTGGATAAAACAGTGCAACAAATTATAACAGGAACGATAAACCATAACAAGGAACCTGGATTTCTTTAAATCTTAAATTTGAATATTTATTGAAATGACTAATTAACCTGATTTGTATTTATGCCTATTTGTATTTATCCCTTCTCCTTTCCTTCACAACCCTAAAAAGGATTCCATATATTTGGGGAAAAAGCCTGAGCTGAAAAGAAGCACATTCATACTATTTAGATACCCACACTTATAAGAAGAATAACGATTTGGATCATGAAGCTGTAATGTAATTCTGTTGATAACCTGGCCTAACTACATTAGTCCCTAATGGGAAATACATAGTTCTTGGTAACTGACCTTACAACCCAAACCTACAGGTGAGAATATAGTCACATTATTTTTCTTATATTTCCTAAAAAAGGGAAAATTTCTGGTCCCTACATTTTAAAACAGTCATACGTTAATAACACTCATGAATAACCAGAAGTTTTTCACTGTTTTAAAGGTTGGATCAATACATGTATTGATCAAGATACATTTAAAAAGCTTTTTAGTAACATATTTGTAAAAACAAACAAACAAAACAGAGAAACAAAAACAAAGTAAGAATTATCTGTAATCTCAACACCCAGTGATAACTACTGTTTAACATTCTGGTGTCTAGTGTAGTTATTAAAGTAGGTCAAGACTTACAGATTCCCGAAGATACCCTTGTCCGGCAACATCATACAAACTGAGTCCTATTCTTGTTTGATGAAGCCAAACTGACAATAAACAGGAAAATGCAATATAATTATTAAGATCTATCTGGTAGCATATATATGCATTAAAGGAGATAAAGAGCTAGATTAAGGGGCAAGCTAATTTAATAACTCTATAAACATATTTTTTCTCACACATATTACTTATTCATTAACCCCAAAATTGTTCAAAACGAAACAAACATACCACAGAATTAAATGCAGATATCAACGATTCTACCAAGCCTAAAGCGAGAACAAAGTGGACGCCCTTAGGAATACTGGTGTTCCAACAGGAGGAGTGTAATGTTAGGCCTTCAATGAAGTAGCTTTTATTCTACGGAGGTTAATTACTACAACCAGGTATTAGTTACAGATGGTACACACAGGACTTCATAGGTCATAATGGAACTTAAAGGAATCGGAACAACTCCAAGTTGTTAAATAAAAACTCCTTGAATATGATGCAACAGTTGTAAGTTTGGAACTATCCTCTCAGGCAACTCAACCTGTAATATACTGGTGAAATAAAATTACCAGTGGATTGAAGTTATTTCCAGTAACCATACATTAAACCTCTTGGTTCAGCTTTTGATATACCTAGTTAGGTAGTATCTTCAGGATATATGACGTTTTTGTTTTGCTCTGTTTTGTTTAATAGTGAACCCAAATGTATAGTAGAAAATCTCAGCTCTAGTAATTTCCAGGAGAGAATCATAATAATAGGAAAATAAACCTTGGTCAAAAGACAAGAAATTCTGTTATTCAAACTTACTAAAACAGCTGTTTGACATGGAAGGGATACTATAAAAGCATGGACCAAAAATCTACTTTATTCCCAGATAGGAGTTTAAGAACAATGAAAATGAAATCACCTTTTCTCATGACGTAATTAAAGAACTGCATTATGGAAATTCTTCCATAGGAATCTGTATGAAGGAGTTTAGCAAAGACTTTTGCTGTAAAAAATTGCCTAAGAAAAGAAATAAAGATTCAATCATCTGCTAATATAATATAAAAATGACTCCTATATGATTTAGCAAACAACAGAATAAATTCAAAACAAATAAATCAAAGGGGTGAAAAAAATCAAAGTGAGAACTAGAGGTTAAAACTTAAAATTTTAAGTCACACGTCTTTCTATTCTGTTGTCTTAAGGATGAAGGCCTTTGAAAAGTAGGAAGGAGAGCTCAGATTTGTGTAAGAAGAAATAGCTCTAGGCATGTGGGGACATTATTGCACTTATAGACAATCAGCTGTGGGGTTAAGGTAGTTCGCCTCAAGCTCATATTATCACTTGTCTTCCTTGCATTTAAGAATAATTATTTCCCCCATCTCTACTTAAATTTTACTCTTTACAGAGATATACATACACAGTCCTGTAACAATAATACCATAACTATCAAGAAAAGAAAATATAGGTTACCCATTACCATACTTCCAAAGTTAACATTTTGGTGTAACCTTTCACCTCTCCTCTGTGTATATGGATTTATTTTTAAAGTTACTATGTAGTTAGTATTCCATAATTTATTTACCCAGTTTCATGTTAATGAATATTTTGTTTGTTCTTTTGCTTTTGTTTGTCATGCTATTGTTTTTTTTTGTTTTGTTTTTTGCTTTTATAAATAATGAATTCCTTGTATATTTTGGTACATTTATGTTATTATTTGCTCAGGATAAATTTCTAGAAGTAGAAAAAAAGAATGAAGGTCTATAATGTTGTAAATAAAGTATCATATTTCTTTTAATAACTTTCAATAACTTCATACCAATGTAAGTTTCTCAACTGTAAGTAATTTTATTAAACTTTATTAGTTCAATAAAAAGTTGACTCAAATTGTCATATCATTGACTTAAATTTTCATTAGTTATTTGAAGCATTTAAAATGCTTAACATAACATACTCCTTTGTTAATTATATTATTCTTACTTGCACTTTGGTCCAGCCTTTTCACCAACCTTCAAAAAATTTTCGTAATTAATCATTGCTTCCTCTCCAATCATGGGTGGCGTCTGATGCTTGTCCAGCAAAAACCATAAGTTCTTAGGAGAATTGCAGAAATGAAGATGTCATAATTAACAGAACAAAATTTTAAAACATAGTTAAATGTGTTATTTCTATTAAAATTGATTACTAGTAGAGAGCTAATATTAAGAAGAACCTCATCCTCATTATCCTTTTGATTACTACTAATAAAAACAGCTAGCATTCACTGACTGCCTACTAAGTTCTAAAATTTTTCATATACAGTTCCTCTTCAATGCATATAACTATATGATGTACATACTGTTATCCCTACTTTACAGATGAGAACTGAAGCACAGAATGTTAAGTCCATCATAGAGCAGGGTTACGATTTGAACCCTTACAGTTTGACCCTACAGTAGTGGTTCTCAACTTTGGCCTCACATTAAAATCACCTATGGACTTTAAAAAACAAAACAAAACTATCCTTGAGAGAGCCACACAAGCTCTGTAGCTGATTCTGGTGGGAACCATGGCTTCAGAGCCCCAGCTTTCACCGCTCTGCAGTACTGGCTCCACTGAGGCACCCTGAGATCCCGTAGGACGTGAGTACCAATCATAAATGGCTAACATACAAAGCAACTGTTCATTCCACTCTTACCTGTAACTCTTCATTATCTAACAGTTCTCTGCTTTTCCTTTGCAGGAAGACGGCTCTGGATTCCTCTCTTAATTTCTGTAGTAAGACTTCATCTTCAGCTGGCAGCTAAAAATACACTGTAGAGTTAATTTCTACACTTAAATTCTAGACTACTGGATTCTGTAAAATGTATTTGGCCTCATAAAAAACTATATATGCTACTGCCTCAAAATTACTTTTTCTTTCTCAATTTTGCTTAACATCAAGTCATCATTTATTTAAAAAGTTCATTTACAAAGAGATCCGCAGAGAATTCAGTGATCAGCTAAGGGCCAGATTTCTGCCTGGAAAAAGCTAACTGTCTAGCCCAAATTTCTTTCTCTTTTTCTTTTTTTTCTTTTAGATCCATAGACGTTTACTTAAAAATGAACACCACATTTAGTATGTACTCATGATATACCAGGCATCAACACGCACACGTTCTAATTTAATCCTAACAGCCCTGTGAGATGGATTTCATTAGGCTCAATTTAGAGAGGAGGAAATCAAAAGATGGATGACTTGATCAAGAACACATGTACAGTTAGTCAGTCCCAGACCCAAGATTTACATCTTCAGAGTCCAAGACTGTTTTAATTTTTTATTAGTTGTTTGGTTTGGTTCCCCATTCCCCTCCGTCCCCTCAATTTCACATCAAATGTTAATGAGTTGCCCAAGGTCATGCAACTAGAGTAATCAAATTTGCCAGGCAGGGAAGTGGTGACCAAAGATGACAGGTGGTTTCTCTGAAGCGGTGGAGTAGAAGGACAGGAAGAATAAACAAGGGAAAGAATGTCCCACAAATCCACAGCTGCAGACCAGAAACCATCTGGGATCTGGAAGAGGTCAGAGAACAAGAGACAGAAATGGGGGAAAAGGGGATTCCCTCAGAACCACAAGGGGATGGCTGGGACTGGAAGGACAAGGAAGTTGAGTCATGGGCTCAGGAATGGGGTTACGTCAACATCTGAGGGCCATTTCTGGGTTAGTAAGATACGATTTCATAATCCTGGTTACATGAGATAGTGAATATAAAGTGCTCTGAAGTATGCAGACACTCCGTAAATGTGAATTCCCCTCCCGCCCCCACCCCAGACTATAAAAAATTCTCAGCTGTCTAGCTGCCTCTGGTTAAAAAAGTGTGAAATGCTAAAAAGCAGGAAAAGCATATATGATGTGATCCCATTTTTGTTACACACACATACACATACATACATACAGAAATACGTAGAAGGATTCATATAAAGTATTTATTTACACCTCTGGGCAATGTTATTATGGGCAAATATCAGCTTTAGCTGCTTTTTCTTTTTTCCATGACAGATGTGGATTAGTTATATAATTTTTAAAATGCTGGGATACAAAGTATTACAAAAAAGTTTCCAATAAAGTGGTTCACATGAAAAAAGCTTGTACTTGAAGTAAGTTTAAATTATCTTGATAATTCACTTATATTAATACTTAATTCCTTAATGCAAGCGAAATAAAATGTTTACTCTCTTTGCAAATATTGTTATAATTAATTGAGTTTAGAAGGTAACAGGTTTAAGAGACATTCAGCTAAAACTCCAAAGTTAACTTTTCTATAGTGGTTACATTTTACATAATAGTAAACAGGTCCTATTCTTTTTAGTAGTCTTCAATTTCAGCTGTAAATAGCTTTCTTAAAGTCTTACTGTTTTTATCTATGACATTCTTTACGGTTTTGGCACTAGAAAACATTCAACTAAGTACAATTCAAAGTTTTCCACTCTCAATCTACTTTTCAGTTTAGCCTTGAGCAAAACATTTTACACCTTATGAGTAAAAGTCAGAGTTAAAAACTGTGATCAGCTAAGTAAACCTTAGTCTTATAGAAAGCCTGACAACATAATCCAATAGAATGCCTACTATTAACATTCGTAGTGAAAATAGGGAAGGAAGAAAAAGCCTATCACTTAAAAAAAGTGGCAAGTAAAAACTGTGTTCTTATACCAATTTATATGAAAAACTAAGACCTAACCAGGTTGAAAATAGGAAGATCAACTAGAATGAAAAAATAAATATACAAAATTTTAAATATAATCGATTTATTTATAAAATATAAGACTTTTAACTCTTTTTAAAATTACATTTCATTTATAAACTCTGCAAGATATATACTTAGATACCACTTACCCTGTAATAAAATCGGGGAATCGTCTTATAGAATTCATTTGTGTTTTTTCTACCTCCTTTCCATTCTGAGTAATATTTGGTAAATAAATCCATTTCTTCATCTTTTAATTCTTGTTCACTTTTTTTTTCTGGTAACAAAACAGAGTAAGGTGGAGGAAGCACTTTTAAAATCAGACAATACTTTTTTCAAGACATCAATATACTATATACTGCAATCTAATTACAGCACAAAAAAGGCCTTCACGATTGTGTTTCGACACTAAGCATCTTTATTAACTTTCTTGACACACCAAGAATCACTATTTTCCACTGAAATAGATAGCCTCCTCTACTTCTTCAACCACTTCTCAGAGGTTCCCTCCACTTCTTTTTATCACCATCCTTGTCTCTTCCTCAAGTCACTGCCTCTCTTACAGACCTGACACGTCCAAAGTATTTCATGAGCACTGACTCTGTACAGAGCACTGTGCTGGACATTGGGTAGAGTAGTGAGAAAACAGGCACAGCCCTTGACCTCAGGAAAATTCAGCTTTGTAACCACTGTTCCTCTACCTAATGCAAATCCTTCCATCTGATGCTCACCCCTCAGGGTGCTATGACCCAGCCTGCCTGCTGCTGGCAGGTCGCTGACTCATTTAGTCTTTCCTCCACACTCGTCTGTGGACCATGACGACTGGTGCACAGCACTCTGTACCTCAATGTCCAGCAATCCCCAAAGAATAAACATTTATGCGGGTGACTGTGTACCCTCAACTCTGAAGGCTGTCACCTCTCCTCCTCTCTTACTCAGCAAGGCCACAGATCTTATCTGCTCCTCGTCTGAAATCTTAAACTCTAATATACTCTGAAAAATTTTCTCTCCTCCTGGTTATTCAAAACCTCACTGCACTGCAGCCTCACTGAGATCTCTAATTCTTTGATCTGTTTTCTCAAAAATTTTTCCTCCTCTTGGTCTCACTTCCTTCTCAACATGCCTGAAGTTGTCCCCCTAATATCCTCTTCTGCCTGGATTTTCTGCCACATCTGCCTTGCTAATTTTTAACCTTGGACCAATTTTATTATCTGTTTACTATGGCTCAATGCTGTTGGAGAAAGCTGCAAAATTTTGAAATATTTGGCCCCACAAGTTTATTTCATGGTTACTAATTAATAAGTCAGCCTCTCAAAAACACCAGTACACATTTTATCTGCCCATGATACCCTCTTGCTTATTCCTCTCAGTGACTGACTGCCCCAAACCTTCACTATAGTTCTCAAGCCCCCTCCATGTTCATCCTCAAGTGAGATGAGAATTCCTCCCAGTTCACCGAAAACTGAGTCTACTGTGTGTGGATGTCCACAAACATTTGAGTGGAGAGGGAGAACAGGAAGGTATCACACCTGCATCTTACTTTCTTCCTGCCAGTGTAAGGGGAAGAGGTAGCTCTTATCCCAGGCTTACCCTCATCCTCCCATCTCCTCCCCCAAACTTCTTCCTTTTACCTATGGCCACACATAATTCCTTCTTTCTCAGGCACCTTTTCAAATGAAAAGCTTGTGTTGGCTCTCTTTCTTACCTCTCATGACCCTTTATGCAATCCTGACCCTACTCTTACCGCTCCAAAGAGACCACCCGGGCAACATGGGACCTAACTGCTTAGTTTAATGGACACACCTGTCCTTGATTTCTTTTTTAAATTTGATACTGTTGATGAGTCTAACCTTTCTGTGGCTTTTATGAGACCACACTGTCGATTCTCCTGTTTCCTGGCTATTTCTTCTTTTTTGTTTATCTTCTTCCTCTATCATTTCAACTTTTACAGTTTAATTTCTAAGTCCCAAACCTATGGCACTAACCCAGACATTGCTCTTGAACCCTAAACTCATACAATCAAAACAAAATATTTTCATCCTCATGCTCCAACATACCTAAAATAATCCCCCATCCCTCATCTTACTACTCTTCTTCTAATTCCATATTTTGATTTCAGTAAATGGAAGCACTATCACCCAGTCACCTGAGCCCAAATCCTAAGAATCACTTTCATTATATCATCCAACTGTTCTAGGGATATACAAGTCTATGTGAGTGGATTTGTGTGTACACACGTACGGCTCTTGACAGAGTGTCAGGGAAAGTCTCGCTGAGATAAAACTGAGCAGAAAAAAAACAAAACAAAACAAAAACACAACTGAAGGTGAGGAAGCTGGCTATCCAGATATCCGAGGGAAACGCATTCCAGGCAAAAGAAACAGCCAGCGCCCAGGCACTAAAAAGAGAGCGTGCCTGGTGTGTGCAGGGAAGAGGGAGGCGGCCAGTGCAGTTGCAACAGAATGAGCCAGAGAGGATAGCAGGAGATGAGGGAAGGCAGGTAATGGGAGGTCAGGCCACGAGGTCACTGGAAAGCCCTTGGCTTTTATTCTGGTGAGGGAAAGAGCCCCCAGAAGCAAATGGGAAGCTAATGCCGTAATCCAGGTGACAGATGGTGGTGGCTTGGGCCAGGGTGGCTGCAACGGAGGCTATCAGGAATAAATTCATCCTGGATATATTTTCTTTTTGGTCCCAGGATTTGCTGACACACTGGACGTGGGTTATTGGAGAAAAGAGCAGTCAAAGATATCTCCAAAGGTTCTGACCTGAGTAGATGGGGTTGCCAGTAACTAAGATGGAGAAAACTGTAAGTGAGCAAATCAGGAAGGAGAGCAGGAGTTCAATTTGGACAAGATCAAGGTATCTTATTAGAGCCAAGTAACCATGTCAAGTAGGCAATTAGACATATGAATCTGGCATTTGGGAAGAGGTCCAGGCTTGAGATATTTAGGAGATATTAACAAATACACAGCATTGAAAGCTGTAAGACTGGATAATTTCACCAGGAAGGCAAGTGTAGACAGAGAATAGAAGCTGACAAGGGACTGGGCCTTGGGCACTCCAATGTTAAGTTCTTGGAGAGAAGAGGAAGAAAAAGCAAAGACTGAGAAGGGGTGACTGGTGAGGGAGGAGGACAACTAAGAGTGTGTCTCCCAGAGACCAAGAGAACAAAGTATGTGTAAAAGGAGAGAGTGAACCGTTGTGTCCCTGGCAGGGACTGCTAGCAGGTCAAGTAAAGTGAGGAAAACTGAGCTCTGGAACAACATGGAGATTTCTGATGATCGTGACAAGCAGGAATCAGAGACAAGCACAGATTCAACTGATAACTCTTTTAACAAGTGTTGCTAAAAGAACAGAGAAATGAGGGACAGCTACAGGGCGAAGTTAAAGTTTCTCTAAGGTGGGAGAAATACCACCATGTTCATATGCTGATGGGAATGACTGAGAAAATCTGATGATGCAGGAGACGGGGGATGACTGCAGGACTATATCCTTGAGGAGGCAAAAATGGCATCTAGCACAAAGGATGGGATCTAGCACACTGATGAAAAAAAACAGCCTTCAATAGAAGTTGTACAACCTATATGACTGACATTATTTTCTCATCTCTCCCAACACTAAAGTGTAAGTTCTATAAGGACAAGAATTTCTGTGTGTTTGCTGCTACAGCCTAACTTATGCACATAACAGACATGCAATGGAGTGGGTTTAAGATGAAGAGGAAGAGAAAGCACAAGTAACAGGTAACTTTTTCGAGAAGTTTTCTAATAAGGGGTACAGAGAAATGTAGCAAAAGCTGGAGGGGGAGGTAAAATCAAATGACTTTTTTTTAAGATGGGGTAAATCACAGCATGTTTGTCAAAGCTGATGGAAATGATCTAGTAGAGAAGGAAAATTTGATGATGTATGAGAGAGGATAAGGTCAGAGTGAAGTCAGTGAATACAAGAAAGGAACACGATCTAGTGCAGGAGTGGAGGGACTGTCTCAAATAAGCGCGGTAAGGAGTTCATTTTAACAGTGAAGGTAGAGTGTCATCTATCGGGCGAAAGGGGCTGACAGAAATAATAAATGGGCAGGTGAGGTTCTTCTTTGCTTCTACGTTCTTAAATATACATACTAGTTCATCAGCTGAAGGTAAGAAGCAGGTAGGACATGAAGGTTTGGGAGATGAGAAAGAATTGCCTTGGAGTGCAGGAGAGTGAATGTCTAGGGAAACACGGAAGAAATGTAGATGAATGACTGAAACACCTACTTTAGGTATTAATGGACATTGAATTAAAAGTGAGACAATTCACCACGGTTCCGTTTTTCTCCAGCCGCTATCAGCTGCCCCGGATGCCGGTGTGGAATAAGAACGATAGTTTTAATCAGACTGATTAACAAGCAAGCGTGAAGCAGAGAGAAAGAGACAAGGAAAAATGAATTATTAAGTCTAAAGGGGATAAGGACGGAAGTGAAAAGTGTGACATTGATCCTACCAAAAGTGGTAGGATCAATGGATTCCGGTAGGATCGAAGAGTTGTTGACGCCAGGATTCTCAATTACCCCTCGCAAATCTAGGTCAGTACCATACAAGTGAGTGGCTACAGTAGCTTTTCATTCCCGCAAATCTCTTCCCAGGGAAGTGTGAGTCAAACCCCTCTGGATCCTTAAACCACTTCCCAGTCCCCCTCCTTTGTCAGGAGAGGTTTTACCGAAGCGGAAAGCGCTGCTCGCAAGGGCTGCTCCTCCCCATCCTCCCCCACCTCCTGGAGGTTGGGGCCAGGCTGTCTCTGCGGGCCGCCCCTCCCAAACTCACTGTTTGGACCGGTGTTAGGCGTCGCTAACCGCCGGCGAAGAATTTCTTTCCAGTCCATGGCTGACTCCGGCGCAGCAGTTCCCGCATTTGCTGTTTACTAACCGCTCCACCCCCGCCAGCTGAGGCGTCAACGCCGCCCTGCCCCGTGAAGGCCGCTCAATCGCCATCTTGGACACGGGCGGAAGTCGACGAACCCGACGAACTCCATCACTGCCCGCCACTGCGGAGAGTACGGCGATCACGCTAACAGACGTGAAAGAGACGGAAAATGGGCCTCCTTAAGGGAGCGTCCCAGCTTCACCACGTCCTATTTTAAAGGCGCAGGATACGAGAGCACGCACTTTTTACTTCGTCTTGGCCCTTTGGCGCTTGTGCACCATGTGAGCCAGGAGTGCCTTTGGGACTTCTAAATCGAGGGAAGAACCTTCTGATTTCACATTTTTTTTTTCATTGTTCACTGCGGCTATCTGGGGGTCCTAACGGCCTCCTGAGTGTAGTAGGCGCCTTCGGCAGCTGCCTGTGCCCACTTCCGCCACTACAAGGTTCAGAATCGCCTTTTTCTCGCCGCCAGGCCCGGCGGAGCCCTGCGTCCGGCTCAGCCACACTTCCGCGGCCGGGGCCGTCGCGGTGCATTGTGGGCGCCGTAGTTTGCGCCGCGTTTATGGTTGCGTGGAGCTGGAGTGCGGTGGTGAGTTGTTGAACGAAGTGAGCGTCGTTTGTGATCGGTCCGGACTCAGCAGGCGGTGCCCTTTTGGACCTCCTTTCCTTGAGGCTCTCTCCCCCGCCCCTTCCCTACCCCTCTGCCATTATTTGACGAGTTTGGGGGCCAGGGCCACTAGATTTGGGCTTTCGAATCTGTCCTTGCTGCCGGTGGGTCTAGGGTAGGGGGCTACCTACTTACTCCCTTTCTGCCGCATTGCTCCCGTGGGATCCTGCCCTTTTTAAAGAACAGTTGTGTTCCGCGTGAGTCGAACTGGGATGTCCTCTGTGCTTTTTCCTCAGATTCGTGGACTGGGATATAACAGACTCCAGAAGATTCCTGCTCTGTCCTCTGGTTCTGAAGCTTGCGACCGAGGTTGGATGTCCCCAGATCGTTGTATAATGAAGAGAATTCAACCAGACTTAGTTGGTTTTAACTAGCCCCCAAAATCAGAACCCTGATTTGCCTGTGAGAAGCTGAAAATCATATTTTAGAAAGTTGCGCTTCGATTCTCCACACTCCTTCACCCCGCAGTCCCATAATATGCTGTAGAAGTTGGGGCTTTTTGAACATCTCGCAATCTGGTGCTGATTTCACTGCCCAATGGCTTTCTATTTCACTGGTGTTCGAAGCTTTCCTAAGCTTTGGAAGAGCAACCCATACCTTGGGCTAGGCCAGGGACACTCTTACGTCTCCTTGTTTCTCAAAGACTGTGATGGCATCAGGAACCAACAGAAGTGGTTTTCTCTTAAAACTATGTCCCCACAAAATACCAAAGCAATGAATCTGTTGATTGCCAAGGTCAGATATGGCAGGAAGGGAGATGAGGGGAGTAATAAACAAGTTTCTTCTGAGTCTCCTCACATGTTTGCAGCTGGAGCGGCTAAGAAGCGATCACAGATGAATCCTTCAAGTAAAGATCATGACTTGCTACCTGTGGGGAACATTATTCAACTCCCAACAAAACCTTTGAATTCAGAGGAGTGGGATAAACTTAAGGAAGAGTTCAAAGAAAAGGCTAATTTTGAAAATTGGATCATTTCACAAATGGTTAAATGCCATAGCTCTGTTGATGTGGCCAAATCTGTGCTGGCCTGGGTAGCTGCAAAAAACAGTGGTATTGTAGGCTATGATTTGCTTGTCAAGTATTTGTCTCTCTGCGTCTTTCATAAACAGACATCAGAAATTATTGATGTCTATGAAATAATGAAAGCCAGATACAAGCGCTTAGAACCTGCAGGGAGCACTCTTCTCATCCGGGGATTAAGCCATACAGACAGATGGAGAGAGGCCTTGCTACTGTTGGAAGACATGAGAAAAGTCATAACCCCTTCAAAGAGGAACTATAATGACTGTATCCAGGGAGCCCTCTTTCATCAAGATGTAAATGTAGCTTGGAATTTGTATCAGGAATTGTTAGGTCATGATATTGTTCCTATGTTGGAAA
This sequence comes from Camelus ferus, assembly GCF_009834535.1. Classification (NCBI taxonomy): domain Eukaryota; kingdom Metazoa; phylum Chordata; class Mammalia; order Artiodactyla; family Camelidae; genus Camelus; species Camelus ferus. The sequence continues at coordinate 40,863,134 of NC_045701.1, forward strand.
CTTTAAAAGCCTTTTTCGATTTTGGGAAAGACATTAAAGATGATCAGTATTCAAACAAACTGCAAGACATTCTTTTGTATCTAAGAAATAATCAGCTATATCCTGGAGAATCATTTGCACACAGTATAAAAACATGGTTTGAGAGGTAATTTGATTTTTTCTTAATATATATGTTTTTATTTTAATACCTATACTAAAAGTTGCCTTTTTTTATTCTAACTAGTTGCTGAGAATTACTTTATTCAGGCTATACTTTTTTTCTGTCTCTTAGTAAGATTATTTCCACTTTAAGACAAAACTTTCTTTCTCTTTAAAAAAGTAGCATAAACAAATTGTGGTTATCACATAAAAGAGAAACTATAAAGCACTTGTAGTTTTTATGTATTTTTTCCTTATAGAAGGATCATTTGTTTTCTGAGATATCTAGTATGATGTAAATATTTACAAATAGCACTTGTGGCTAGAGTTCATAGCAATATAACTGGAGCTGTCTTTGGGTCATATTAGTGTTTTCAGAAGTTCTTCTGAGACCCAGTGACTGATATAATGTGCATATGTATATTCTGTTTAATCTATGCATTTCATCAAGTTGAATAGTTAAGAGTGGAGAGAGGAATCCTGATCAACCTGATATGCATTATAATAGAAAATCTTCATCCTTCCAGTTTATTTTGATCTTTCCATCTTTTGGCTGCTCTCTCCTTTGCTTTTATTCTTGTTACTGGCTACATGCCAATTTATTGCTTCAGTCTTTCATTCTCTTACATCTTTACTGCTAAATTGCTTCAGGCTCTTTCCTCCACATTCATTCCTTTCGCCTCAGTTTTTCTCTGGCTTTTCCGCTATGTATTATCTTTACAGAGCTTTGAAATAGCAGTCATGCTTAGTTATCTTTATTAACAAATCTATTGAGTATCAACAGAAGAGCTGGAGTGTGAAGGTCTTTGACTGCTAAGGATTTTGATTTTATTCTGTTATCAAGAATGCTGGTCTTGGAGTGGAGTTTTAAAAAGGTAACTGCCAAAACAATGAGAAGGAAGGTTGGAGAGGGATTACAATTTGAAACAGGGAGATCTGTGTGGAGGCAGATGTAGGTTTGAACGAGAGATGATGAGATCTTGGACTAAGACCTGGGAAAGGAGAAAGAAGAGAAAGTGGTAGAATCAATAGGAATTGATGGTATATGTGTAAGAGGAAAGAAGGAAGGACAAGTTGTTTGAGCAAATAAATCAATAAGTAATTTTGAATGCCTTCAATTTTAGGCTTAGCACTGTGGGTGTTTTGTGATATCATATCCATTACAGTGGCATTCACATCCTAATTGTGAATACAGTAATTGACAGTTACCTAAGAGTGGTGTATAAGTTTATTGTGTACAAGAAGTGATTGCTCTGGGCAGGAACAGTCTCTGGCAGCTTTATAGAGGTTAGAGTTGAGTTTCGATTACAGAGATTATACTACAAATGTCAGCTGCTTTTGGGAGCAGGTCCTTTGAAGATGAGGGTCAGATACGAGAGAAGCAGTAAAGGGAAGGAGATCCAGAGTAGGGGACCATCAGTTCCTTAGCCCCATCACAGTGTAAGCAACCACTCTTTGAACTGAACCATTCTAGGGAAGTATTGAATTTTTCAGAGCTTTTGCCAGCGAGTTTTTAAATACAGTGAGTGTCTTTTTGCTTCAGTAGGAATTCGACCTTCTGATGGCTTGGTTTTGCATTCTTTTTTGTAGTGTTCCTGGAGAACAATGGAAAGGACAGTTCACCACCATCCAGCAAAGGTAAAGGCCAATATTTTACTTTTAATTTGTTCGATTTAGGTTTAGCAGGTTTTGTTGTTACTGATGAAAAAAAAATTAAAAGACTACCTTAGAGATAGGATAATTAAGTTAATTAGGATAACCAAGAAAAAAAAGTCATGTTTCACATTTGGAGAATTTGTCATGGTCAGTTGTATTTTTGGTGTGTGCTGTGAACTTGGTGTGATCCTCAGAAATGTTTCCCTTAGAGATTTGGGATCCAGTTGTATTTTAAGAATGACTTTTAAAACTTTATGTGGTTAAAAAAACAAATAGAAAACTTTGGATGCCCAGCAGTCTACTCATTTGGGTTTTTTGGCACATGAATTTGTGATACTTTCTGGTTTCCAAAAATCAGATGTATGTGATGATCACAAGGGTTGTAATGTTCTTTTAAAAATTACCTTCCAGTTTCCTCATGTCCTAGAATGATTCATTTTAGAAAAGATTCGTTTCTAGGACATTATTTAATACATTCACTTGTAATTACAGTGGTCAGTGTTTGGGCTGTGGAAAAACCCTAGAGTCTATTCACCTGAGTTCAGAAGAATATGAATTTCTCAAGGGAAAAATCATGAATGATGTGATAGATGGAGGTGACCAATACAAAAAGACAACACCCCAGGTGAGTCTGGAACAGGCCTTATCGCATTCTTGGATTGCTTGTCTCTAGCAGGGGTCAGCAGTTGTTTTCTGTGAAAGGCCAGATAGTAAATATTTTAGACTTTGTGGGTCATAATAATCTCTGCTGCAACTTTTCTAGTCTGCTATTGTAGTGAAAACAGCCACAGACAATGTATAAATGAATGATCATGGCTGGGTTCCAGTAAAACTATGTTCATGGAAATGAGTGGTGGGCTGGATTTGGCCGGCTGGTTGTAGTTGCCAGCCTATAGGAGAGGTTGATTTAGAGACTTGATTCATGGAGTCATTGGCTTAGGCTGTCATCCATCTGTTGAAGTCAGTCCTCTTTTACCTGGGCACAAGTGTGCTTAAGCCAAAAAGACAGGTGCTTATTCTTTGTCCAAGTGCTTTCGGAAAACTGTGTTCAGTAAACTCCCATAAAAACATTATGGTTTCTCACAAGTTTTCTAGTCAAGAGAGTTGTAGGTAACTTAACAAAATTATTCCCAACTCTTCTTCATACTGAATTTGATTCTCGAAGTCATTTTTAATAACTTTATTTTGCTAACCTTCAGTAATTTATGCTGGTTTACTAAGATTAAGCTGAAGAAGTAAAATGCTTTTACCTTGGGGAAAGGCTGCCTGTCATATCACTGAATGCTTTTTCTTCAAGGTACCAGATGAAAATGAGAAGTGAAAATTGTTTGGCCTTCTCACCTTGACTTAAAATTGTCAGAAAATGTCCTTAATACGAAGACCTTTAATCCTCAGAATAAAGTCAAAATCCAGAGCAGTCAACCTGCCTTTTATTTTCTGTTTTTTGTGACATTAATTTTTTGAAAAGTATGGTTTGTCTTGTACAGGGCTTCTCAAACTTTGTATCTCAGAGACACTTGAGGCTCTGTTTAAAATGAAAATTATAAGGCAGTTCTCCAGAATAGAATCTAAGATTCTGTATTTCGAACAAGCTCCCAGGGGATGGGATTCTGGTCTTTGGACCACTTTTGAGTAGCAAGACTGGCCTAAGTGTCTGATCGCTTTCTCTTCGTTGATTCAGTGTAAAAAGCTTTTGGGTACATTACACAGGTGATGCTGTGTGCATTTTATTGCATCACAGCCGCTTCGTAATATCAGACTGCTCTCTATTGCTGATGCTAAGCTTGATCATTTGATTAAAAGGGTGACTGCCAGATACCTCCATTGAAAAGGTACGGTTTTTTCCTTTATAATTTTCATAATTAAAAATTATCTGTGGAGTAAGTAATACTTGAAGACTATGTGGATATCCTGTCACCCATTAATTCTTCACCCAGTGTTTTTCTTATCATGGAGATGAACTCTCTACCTTTGGAGGGGTGCAAAGTGATGATTTTCTAGTTATTTCATTCCTTCTACATTTATTAGCTGGTTTTATTCTATGAAAGTTTTTCCTTTCCCCTTTCTTTCTACCCACCTCCTTTTTTAAAAAAGAATGATCTGGCGGGGAGGGTATAGCTCCCTGCTAGAACGTGTGCTTAGTATGCACGAGGTCCTGGATTCATTCCCCAGTACCTTCATTAAGGAAAACAAAAAAGAATTAAAAAAAAAAAGATTAATCTAACTACCTTCCTCCCTTTAAAAAAATAATAAAATGACCTGTCTGGACATAAGGACGGTTTTGAAAAATTAACCGTGTTAGAATCCATTACCATGTTTATTCTTTTTGATGCTCAAATTGTCCCAAATGTGACCTGTAGGAGCCCTTGCAAGCCAGCTCCTGTGCCTTTCTGACACCCCCACCCCATCACCTCCACCCACCCCAGTCAGTTTATGAGCACTTCCGTGCCTTCTGGCGCAAGATGTCTCAGGCTGTCACCTAAGGTTGCTCCTGCCCCGGTCACAGAATCACTAGTTGAATACTTTTGTTTAACACTCTTAATGGCTAAACATTTCTATAATTCCTTTTTAATGGATATCACTTTAATGCTAGGTTAATAGAAGGAAGATTTATTAGTTTTCTCTGCTGATAAAGACTTAGAACCCAGAGCAAATCTTCCCCTTGGAGAGTATTATACCATGGCAGAAGTTTCAGGCTCCAGACCATGGTGAGAATAGCAAAGAGTTGTCGTACATTTAATTACCATAATTTACATAGCCACTGAATATAGTCACGGAAGGACTGGGACATACTTATGGCAAGGGGAATTATTTTCTCCATTTTTATTTCCAGGTGTTCTCCTCCTGGCCCCCTGCTGCTCCCCAGTTCTATATCCCCTTTTTTTTTGTCATCTGCCTTTCACCTTTATGTTATTACTTTCCCATAATAATGACATCGCTACCATTTATTGATTGAGTACCATATATCAGGCACTTCTAGGTGTGTTATACTCACAACACTCGACAATCTTGAAAGAATATCAAGTTTGAAGACGGGGAGGCTCAGGATGAGAACTATACCCATGGGTAAAGAGCAGTGAAAAAAGGCATATGTCTGGCTTGGTTCAGGGTTTATTTTTTGTAGTATTGGTGAGGCAGAAGGGCAGGGGTGGATCCAGAGCACTCCTGGTAGACTGAAGTAGGACCAACTCTTTCTGGGACTAGAGAGAAGGACTCAGGGATACTGGATAAGTTCAGTGTGTAGGTGCAGCAGAGTTTTTCTCTGAAGAGCCTGAGGCAAGTTGGTCATTTGAAGGCCAGAGAAGGTATGATAGCTTAAGGGGAATTTTCAGCCTTGGAATTTTGGACTATTTGTGAAATAACTGAGGAGAATACTGCTGGGTGGTGCTGAAGCCCTGGCTAAGGCTGGAGAGCCTAAGTTTGTAAGGGCGTTGATCTGTGATCCATTTTCAGCGGTCCTGGGACATCCAGGTGTAGAGGTGGCAGATGGATGGGATGGTGCAAGGTTTTGCTAGTGTGGTACACTTGGAGAGTTGAAGTATAGGTGAGAGAGTGGCTCAATTAAAGGGCCATGAGATCAAGATAGAAGGAAGTAAAGATGAGTGGGAGCTCGTGAATTAGGAGACAACGGAGATTAAAGTGGACAGGAGGCTTACTGAGGTTGAAGAACAAGCATAAAGGGACTGAGAGTGATCAGTGTATATTAGAGATGTGATTTCAGAGACAGTGCTCTGGAGTGATGACAAAGTCTAGGGTATGACAGTTAAGCAGATGAAGAAACTGACAGCCTAGGTGGTCATACACAGAGCTAATCAGAGTGTCCACATGATAGTTTTTGAAAATAATAATTGCAGCCACATTATGGAATGCTTACCAGGTGCAGGCACTGTCCTTTGTCCCTTAGGTTGGTGATGAAGACTGTGAGTCGAGTGCCAAATTCTTGATAAGTGTGCAGGTGTCTGGGACAACACAAGGTGATAGCAAAGAGGAGGAGTCAGCAAACTATGGCCCGCAGACCAAGACCAGCCTACCGATTGTTTTTGTAAATAAAGTTTCATTGGAACACAGCCACACTCATTTATGTACAGGCATACCTTGTTTAATTGCACTTTGCTTTATTGTGTTGTTGTTTTTTTTCTGCAAATTGAAGGTTTGTGGCAGCAATGCATGTAGGAAATCTGTTGGCACTATTTTTCTAACAGCATTTGCTCACTTTATGTCTCTTTGACACATTTTGGTAATTCTTGAAATATTTCAAACTTTTTCATTATTGTATTTGTTATAGTGATCTGTGATCAGTGATCTTTTATGTTAATATTGTAAAAAGATGACAACTCACTGAAGGTTTGAATAGTGGTTACCATTTTTTAGCAATGAAGTATTTTTTTCAATTAAGTATAGCTCAGTTTACAATGTGGTGTCAATTTCTGGTGTTCAGCACAATTTTTCAGTCATACATGAATATACATATATTTGTTTTCATATTCTTTTTCACTGTGAGCTACTACAAGATCTTGAATATTTTTCCCTGTTGTGGGTTGCCTTTTTACTTTGTTAATAGTGTATTTTGATACACAAACATTTTTTAATTATCATGAAGTCCATTTGTTTATTTTTTCTTTTGCTTCATATCCGAGAAAATCATCGCCAAATCCAATGTCGTGAAGCTTTTTGTTCTGTTTTATTCTTTAAGAGTTTAATTGTTTTAGATCGTACATTTAGGTCCTGGATCCATTTTGAGTTAATTTTTGTATATGGTATTAGGTAAGAATTGGACGTCATTTTAACATATATGAGAGGGTTTGGGTTTATTTCAGTTCCAATTTGGTCTACATGTCTATTGTTATGCCAATACCACACTGTTTTGAAAACTGTAGCTTTGTAGTAAGTTTTGCACTCAGGAAGTGTGACTCCTCCAGTTTTGTTCTTCTTTTTCAAGATTGTTCTGGCTATTCAGGATCCCTTGAGATTCCATATGAATTTTAGGATGGGTTTTTCTATCTCTGCAAAAAAAAGTGATTGGGATTTTGATAGAGATTGTATTAAATCTGTAGATTGCTTTGGGTAGTGTTGACATTTTAACAATAGAAAGTCTTGTGATCCATGAACATGGGATTTGTTTCCATTTATTTATGTCTTTACTTTGTTTCAGCAATATTATGTAGTTTTCATTGTACAGATTTTTCACCTCCTTGGTTAAGTTAATTCCTAAATAGTTTATTCTTTTTGATGCTATTGTAAATAGAATTGTTTTTGTAATTTTCTTTTCGGGTTGTTCATTATTAGTTTATAGAAATGCAGCTAATTTTTGTGTGTTGCTTTTTTTTTTTTTTTAACATTCTTTTATTGAGTAATAGTCATTTTACAATATTGTGTCAAATTCCAGTGTAGAGCACAATTTTTCGGTTATACGTGAACATACATATATTCATTGTCACATTTTTTTTTCCCTGTGAGCTTCCACAAGATCTTGTATATATTTCCCTGTGCTATACAGTATAATCTTGTTTACCTATTCTACATTTTAAAATCCCAATCTGTCCCTTCCCACCCCCTGCCCCCTTGGCAACCACAAGTTTGTATTCTATGTCTCTGTTTCTGTTTTGTATTTGTTTTTGTTTTTTTTTTAGATTCCACATATGAGTGATCTCATATGGTATTTTTCTTTCTCTTTCTGGCTTACTTCACTTAGAATGACATTCTCCAGGAACATCCATGTTGCTGCAAATGGTGTTATGTTGTCTTTTTTGTGGCTGAATAGTATTCCATTGTTTAAATATACCACATCTTCTTTATCCAGTCATCTGTTGATGGACATTTAGGTTGTTTCCATGTCTTGGCTATTGTAAATAGTGCTGCTATGAACATTGGAGTGCAGATGTCATTTTAAAGAAGGGTTCCTTCTGGATATATGCCCAGGAGCAGGATTCCTGGGTCATATGGTAAGTCTATTCCTAGTCTTTTGAGGAATCTCCATACTGTTTTCCACAGGGGCTTTCCTTGCTTCCCTCTCCCACTCTTATTAATGATTTAGATGTCTTCTTTTACAATTTTGTGTTTATTCTATTTGTAATTAATGGTAGTTACCACCTTTCCAGTTATGAGTTTCTCATTTTTGTAGCATCCTGCTTCTTTTCTATTTATAGTAGACCTGTCAATATTTCTTTTAGCATGAGTTTAGTGTTGCTAAACTCTCTTAGTTTTTGCTTGTCTGTGAAGTTCTTTATCTCTCCTATTCTAAAGGATAACCTTGCTGGATAGAGTTTCCTAGGCTGCATCTTTTTTTCATTCAGGACTTTGAATATATCTTGCCACGCCCTTCTGACCTGTAGTGTTTGTGTAGAGAAGTCAGCTGAGAGCCTTATGGGGGTTCCCTTGTAACTTGCTCTTTGTTTTTCTCTTGCTGCCTTTAGGATCATTTCTTTATCCTTGACTCTGGCCATCTTGATTATGATATGTCTTGGTGTGGGTCTGTTTGGGTTCTCTCTGTTTGGGACCCTCTGAGCCTCCTGTACTTGGATATCTGATTCCTTCTTTAGGTTTGGGAAGTTTTTAGTCATGATTTCTTCAAATACCTTTTCAATCCCCTTTGTTCTTTCTTCCCCTTCTGGAACCCCTATTATGTGTAGATTGACACACTTTATATTATCCCATAGGTCCCTTATATGGTTTTCATTGTTTTTCATTTGTTTTTCTCTCAGCTGTTCTGATTTGGTGCTTTCTGTTGTCTTGTCTTCTAGGTCACTTATTCATTCCTCTGCATTATCTAGCCTGCTTTGTACAGCCTTTAGGTCAGCTCTCATCTCAGCAAATGAGTTTACTAATTCTACTTGGTTCTTCTTTATAGCTTCTATTTCATTTTTGACATGTTTTCTATCTCTAAATACTGTTTATTTTGGTTCCTTCAGTACTTTGATCACTCCTTTTTTGAAATCTTGATCTAGTAGGCCATGTCTGTTTCCTTGATCATGCTTTCAGGGAATTTCTCTTGATCTTTTAATTGGGAGTGGTTCCTCTGCTTCTTCATATTGCTCATATCTCTCTGGCACCGGTGGGTGGGCGGGTCACTCCCCCTCCCGATGCTGCAGTCAGATGCTGCATTCGGGTGAGGTAGGTGGGGGGATTGCGCCCCCTCCCAGCACTGTGGTCAGGTGCTGTGTTTCTGCCAGGAAAGTGGGTGGCCACCTGCCCTCTCCCGGCGCCAGTCACTCTGCTGCTTTGTGCAACTGCCTGTTCCGCCTCGGGTTGGCGCTCCGTAGGTGGGCTCGGGGAAGACTGTGGAACAGCCCTGCCCTTGCTCTGTGCCAAATCTCAGCTCCTTGTTTGTCTTGGTGGTGTGAGTTCTCTGAGGTGCCAGGGCAGAAAGATCCTATCTACCTCGGACTGTAAACAAGTCTCATTCCTGCCTAGGAGGTTGTGGAGCCCCCGGGTGTGGATTCAGAGCTCGGCCCTGTCCCTGCCCGCATGCTGTGCACAAGAGGATATGAGGGCTGTGGCTGCGCCCTGCCTCTTCTTGTGAGAAGCGCCAGTTATGGCGCCGCGGGTCTCAGGAGACAAAGGCTACGGTGCCCCTCCCAGGGCACACCAGCCTTGTTGCTTTGCTTTTTTTGCAATTTATGGGGGACCGAGGTTGTTATGCTCCATATCCCCTCCCAGCCATGGCGTGCAGCACCCTGCAGTCCCCCAGGGCTGCCTCAGTGCAGCCGTCCCCGTCCTCCGCCTGGCTCGGGCGGCCTGTCCCGGCCCTAGCTGCCGGTTCACGTCTCAGGCTGGGTGCTGCGGGGACCGTTTGTGCCCGTTTAACTTAGTTCTGTCAGTCAAGGGGTGCTCAGGGCAGATCCGAGCCTCAGAGGCTCCCCACCCCGTCCCGCTGGCCTCTCCATTGGAGAGGGGGAGACCCAGCGAACGAGTGCTATTCCTCCTTTGCTGCTCCCTCCCTGCGGGACCGGTCCCACACTGTTTTGTTTTTTCTTCTTTCTTTTTTCCTTTTCTCCTACTAGATTTTTGGCATGTTTGCCTTTTGAAGAGGGTGATGTTCTGTCGGACTTTGGCAGTGCTCTGGTTGGCTGAGTGGGTCTGTAGATGTGAGTGTTGGTGTATTTGTGGGAGAGGGTGAGCTACGAGTGTCCTACTACTCCGCCATTTTTCTTCTCTGTATGTGTTGATTTTATATCCTACTTTGCTAAATTGATGTATTAATTCTAACAGGTGTGTGTGTGTAATCTTTATGGTTTTCTCTGTATAAGATCATATCACCTGCTAACAAAGAAAATTTTACATTTTCTTTTCCAATTTGGATGCCTTTTATTTCTTTTTCTTGCTTAATTGCTCTGGCTAGAACTTCACTACTGTGTTAAATAGAAGTGGTACAAGCAGGCATCCTTACCTTGGTCCTGAGAAAAAAATTTCAGTCATTCACCATTGAGTATGATGTTGGCTGGGTTTTTTGTATATGGCTTTTATGTTGAGTTAGTTTCCTTCTAGTCCTAGTTTGTTGAGGGTTTTTGCTTCTTTTTTTTAAATGAAAGAGTGTTAAATTTTGTCGAATGAATTTTCTGCATTATTTGAGATGATCATGTGTTTGTTTTCCTTCTTTCTATGTGGTATATTACATTGATCAGTTTTCAAATGTTGAAACATCCTTGCATCAAAGAATAAATCCCATTTGGTTATGGTGTATAATCCTTTTAATATGCTGCTGAATTCTGCTTACTGGTATTTTGTTGAAGATTTTTGCATCAATGTTCATAAAGGATATTGGTGTGTAGTTTTCTTTTCTTGTAGTATAAAGACACTTTAGTGTCAAGGTAATGCTGGCCTTGTAGGATGAGTTGAGAAGTGTTCCCTCTTCAACTTTTTGGAAAAAATTTAAGAAGGATTGATAGTAGTTTTTCTTTAAATGTTTATTAGAGTTCACTGGTGCACTATTAGATCCAGGACTTTGTTGTTGTTGGGAGATTTTTAAGTTACTAATTCACTTTCCTTACTAGTTATAGATGTATTCACATTTTCTTTTTCTTGATGATTATGCCTCCTGATACCTCTATGACCAGAAGCAGTAGTTGGCAATCCAAGCACAGATCTCCAATATTTGGAGGACAGGGTCCTTCTTGCCCACCCTGGCTCACATATGCTGTGTGCAGGCTGCTTCAGGAACAGCTGCCTGCCATATGGCTGGGGGTGAGAGATGGGTAGCCATTACTCTGCCAAGAGTGAAAACTGATGAAATTAACCACCATTCATCATTCATATCTTCCCCTGGAAGTTGAAAGCCCTTAGTAGACTTCAGACTTGCAAAATAGTTACAGAATCAGATTCTCTCAGTGCACTGTTGTCCTGTCTGTCTAGGGAGACTGATTCCTGATGCTCTTTTCTCTGCCATCTTTCCTTCAACTTGATGGGTTTTGACACATGTATACCCCTGTGGAACTGTCACCACTGCCAAGATAATGAGCATATCTATCAACCTCAAAAGTATCCTGCCACTTTGTAATGACTACTTCCTATACTTGCCCATGACTCACTCTTGCCACCTGAGGTGAACACCATCAAATCATATAATATATAGTCCTTTTTGTCTGACTTCTTTAATTCAGCATAATTATTTTGAAATTTCGCTCACATTTTGTATCTCAATCATTTGTTCATTTTTGTTACTAAGTAGTATTCTGTTGCACGGTTATATAAATTCATTCGCCTATTGATGGATGTTTCAGCTTGCGGCTATTACAAGTAAAGCCAAGAACATTTTTGTACGAGTCTTTGTACTTTGTGCTTTTGTATTAGCTTCCTAGGGATGCTGTAACAAAGTACTACAACCCGGGTGGCTTAAAATGACAGACGTGTATTCTCTCACAGTTCTGGGAGGTGTTGGCAGGGCCATGCTCCTTCTGAAGTCTCTGGGAAGATTCTTCCCTTTTGCTCGCTTCAGCAGCTCCCAGCTTCTGGCAATCATTGGTGTTTCTTAGCTTTTAACTGCGTCACTCCACTCTCTGCCTCCTCTTCTCTGTGTTTTATCTCTTCTTATAAAGACATCAGTCATTGGATTTAGGGCCCACTTTATTCCACTATGACCTCATAATTAATGGCATCTGTGAAGATCCCCTTTTTAGATAAGGTCACATTACAGGTAGACATGAATTTTAGAGGAGACACTATTTAACCCACTACAACTTTTCTTTCTCTTAGGTACATATCTAGGAGTGGAATGCTGGGTCTTATGGTAGGGGTGTGTGTGCCTTTTTAAGAAACTGCCAAACTGTTTTCCAAAGTGATTGCCCCATTTTACATTTCTCCCAGCAGTGTGTGAGGGTTACAGTTGCTCCATATCCTGGCCAACACTTAATATGGTCAGTTTCTTCACCTTTAGCTGGTCTAATGGATGTGAAATAATATCTTACTGTGGTCTTATTTTACAGTTTCCTAATAATGATGATGTTGAGCATCTTTTCATGTGCTGAATGGTCATCCAATTATCTTCGTTTGTGAAGTGTTGTTTAGATCTTTTGCCCATTTAAAAAATTGGGTTTTTTTTTAATTGAGTTGTAAGAGTTATTCTAGATGCAAGTCCTATGTCAGATATATCTTTTGCAAATATTTTCTCTCTGTCTGTGGCTTGACTTTCGTTTTCACAAAATAGAGATTCTGATTTAATTGCTCTGGTTTGGGGCCCAGGCACTGGGATTTTCACAAGCTCCCAGATGATTTTAAAGTGCAGCTGGGATCAAGAACCAATGCTTCGAATGTGAGATTCTGAATAGTCCTAATGTGTGTATGACAGCTACTTTTCTAAAGGATGATTTGGGGAGAAAACCTAGTCATGGGTAAATTATTAGTTTTTCTGTTTTAAACGTTTATTTACTGTGCTTAGGCATCAGAGCCAGCAGGTGGCAGCAGTGTAACATTGGAAAAATTATTTTAGGTTATAGCCAGGTCAGTCAGGTTAAAGGATTTCGTGAGCTTTTTTTTAATATTAATTGGAAAGATATCTATTTCTTTGTTAAGTCAGGTTAGTGATAGTAAGTAAAGAGGGGAGCTGTATATGTAAATTTTAAGTGAACAAAGCAGGACTCCAAATAGTGTGCATGTACTACTGATTCAACTACATGAAACTAATTGACATCAATGAAGATGCAAAAGTGAATTTGGAGCTATGTGGATAGTGTTAATTTAATATTAATAAGATTTTTTCCTTTTATTTTCCTTCATTCTGAACTATAACATTAAATTACAGGTTTTTTTTTTTCGTATTCAACTGTTCAGGTATGAATTTAATTTAATTTATTCAATCTTCTTCTTAGGGAAAATTTCAAACCATATGCAAAAGTAGAAAGACAGGTATAGGAGACTCCTAGCTCAGTCATTGTTAACTCATGGCCAGTCATTTCATTTATACTCCCTCCGTTCCTCCCCTTGCCACTCAGAAATTGTGAAGCAAATCAGAGCTTAATTATTTGTCCTGTAAATTATAAATTCACTTTTAGGCAACTTTGTTTCTCTTAAGAAATATTCCTTTGTAGAGTGATATTTTTCTTATAGAGTAGGAAATACTGTAGAATAGCAATTCTCAAACTTTTTGGTCCCAAGACCCTTTCACAGTCTTAGAAATTAAGGACTCCTGAGAGCTTTTGTTCATGTGGGATTTTATCTGTTCATCATTTCTGGATTAGAAATTAAAACTGAGAATTTTAAAAAATATGCTTTTATTTAAAATAACAATATAAAAACTATTATATATGAACATAAATGTTTCTTCTCAGTAATAAATATCATCTAAAACAAAAACAATATGTGAGAAGAGGGTCTTGTCTTAACATACTTATACGTCTCCTTAATTACCTGGCTCAATAGAAGACAGCTGAGTTTTTATAGCTGCATCTGTATTCAGTCTGTTGTGGTTTGTTATTTTGGTGGAAGCATATGAAGAAAATGGAGGCTCATAGAGATAGGTAGTTAGCAAAGGTGAGAATATTTTATTGGTATTTTCAGATAATTATTGTTATTCTTCTCCGATATTATACTAAAACTCCACTGTACACTTGTGAGCAAATGAACGTGAAAAGGGCAGGTAACATCTTAGTATTATTAATAAAAGCAGTTTTTAACCTTACAGATCCCCTGAAAGGTTCTTAAAGATGCCCAAGGGTCCTCGCACCACAGTTTAAGAACCACTGCTCTAGAAACTCTGCTTTAGTTGTAGTTTCCTTTTCCTATTTGAAAAGTTGAAGTAAAGTTTATTTCCCCCAATTTTATTATACAAATATATTAATAAAGGAAGTTAAAACAAAGATAATAGTCTTACTAATCAGCATATTTTGTATTTAGTTTCTTCTGTTCTCTTTTATTTCTTACTGAGACTTATTTCATCATCATCTTTCACTTTCCAAAATGGAAAACAAAACAAAAAAATTAATTATTTAAAAAATTTCAGTTAAAATAGCCAACACTAAAGAAAGAAATAGTAGCCCAACATGGTCCTCTCATTTTGAGCTTTTAATGAAGCTCTTCTTTTTTTAACTTTGAATGAAACTTTAATCATGATAGCAGTCCCCCATAATCCTGTGATTTAGAACTTCTTAAATAAAACTTTAATGACTTGGGATTCTGTTTTCTAGAAAAGAAATTGGAGGAAGGCAAATTGCCTGTAATACATTTAATTGAGTATTTAGGGTTAAGTTTAAATCAAGCCATTTGTTCTGCTTGATAGTATCTCGTCAGTTAATTGACAAAAGGGAGGCCTTCTGTTCTTTCTCTAACTACACATTTAAGACAGCACATGTGACCCAAATGAAATGTCAGTTTAAGAACTGATCTGATGTAGGTTTTGTTTTGTTTTAAGAGTGGCAGCTGCAAACTATGAAAGATAGGAACCAACTGAGCTCTTCATAGGCTTCAGAACCTTCCACTCTCATCTTCTGTGGGTTTGAAGATCTGGTTATCTTAAAGGTAAATATGAGGTTTTCTCCCCAGACTAAAGAAAATGTTGAGTGGTAAATGGTAAACTTTGGGGGTTTGGTAGTTAAAAATAAAACGAAGAGGAAAAAAAAAACTGAGAAATATAATTATTTGCAAAGTATACATTTAAAACCATGTGTTTTGAAGTCTCTATTTATAAAAAGCCCATTAATAAATAGTCCTCAACTTATAAACAGTTCACCCAATGCATACTTAATTATCACTAATACACTTCCCCCATTCCTGCTTCTTCAACCCCACAGTTGAAAAGTAGAGAATAGGCATGTGATCTCTGGATCATCCAGGTGTGTTGGTGTAAGAATTATGGCCAAAATGTGAACCTTCTAGAAAAATCAGTGAGTTCAGAAGCACAAGAAGGGTAAAAACATAAAAAGAAAGGCAGGCTGACTCCTTGCAGTGGCCTTCTTAGCATCAGATATTTCCATTTCTTCATTCTTCTTTGTTTGCTTTTATATAGCACTTGTTGAAATCTTACCAATTGGGATTCAGTCATTTTATGAGAATTAACTTGAAGCAATGCATTTCCTCCTGATGCTTCACTGAGTTCTGTTTTACAAGGGAAGGGGAATTGTGTGTGGAGAGAATTAACTTGAAGCAATGCATTTCCTCCTGATGCTTCACTGAGTTCTGTTTTACAAGGGAAGGGGAATTGTGTGTGGATGTGGGTGGTTGCTGCTGTTTCAGAGTTGGGCCGGTGATTTTTAGACATGGAGAACATTCTAGGGGGGCAGATCTGAGGAGGATGTGAGAGTGGGAGGTCTCATGTAGATGACAGGGCTGGAGGCGGAGGGACGGAGGCACCTTTTTTCAGTTGAGGTTTGGACAAAGTGGGAGCATGCGAGGAGAAATCTGACTTGCTTTTTTCTCAGATCAAGGGTGAGAAGATCTGGTCTTTCTTACACCCTGTAGTCTGTTCTCTCTTAGATCCAGGCTGGTACTACTTATTATTGTTATAATGTAGCCCCATGATATAGTTTGGCATGGAAACCAAGTCATTTTTATAAATTTGTATTTATGGGAAAAGTTTTGTGAGTTCTAAAAAACCATCTGGTAAGTGAATTTTAGAAACAATATGCTGGCAGTGAGGCAGTACCCAGAGTGACCATACTTTTAGTTTTTTGGGGTTTTTTTTGTTTTTTTGGTTAGAAAATGCTCCTCAGGTTTCTGATTGTTTTTCCTTCACTGTTGACTAAATGTATCAATTTTTATTGCCATTTCATTTGGTCTCCCTAGAAAATAGAATAGTGTAAATAAGACAGAAGATCAGAAATGATAACACAGGGTACTGAAGACTGATAGCTTACTTCTGAGGGAAGAGAAAACTACCAGCGCGAAGGAACAGCTGCTGAGATGCTGAGAATAACGGCAGAGGCCTCCTCCATTCTCCCAAGCACCAAGCTCCTGCTTTTTACACAGGTGCCCCTCCTGCCATCTCTCTTATCTCAGTAAATACACCTCTCTCCTAATTATTCAGATGTCCAACACATCAGTCAACCTTGACTCCCCTCTCTCCTTCATAGCCCACCTGTAGTCTACCAGAAAATCCTGTTAGTTTCCTTCAAGGTATTTCTGACCACTTCTCATCACCTTCACTACTACTTTTTGATCCAAGGCACCATCATTTCCAGGCGAGACAACTGTAACTGGTCTCCCTGTTTCCCAGCACCCAAGTCTGTTATCCACCAGAGTGATCCTTTTAAATCCTTATCAGATCATATCACCCCCTTGCTTAAAACTCTCCAATGGCTTTTCATCTCACTCAGGCTGAAACACAGTCTTTCCAGTGACCCATAAGACCCTTCATAGTCTGGCCCCTGTTTGCGTCTCAGACTTTACTGCATTCCAGCCATACTGGGCTCCTACCAAATGATACTCTTGCCTCAGGACCTTTGCACTTGCTATTTCTTCTTGCTCCATGTATCTGTGTGATTATGCATCTACCTGCTTCAGCTCTTTTCTTAAATATTGCCTTCTTAGAATGGTTCTTCCTGACTACCCAACTGAAAATTTTGCTAGGCCTCAGAGAGTTTAAGTGGCTTTGCCAAGGCAAGTTTGTTAATAGCAGAGCTAAGATTAGAACCCAAGACTGTCTGTCTCCAAAATCTGAGTTCTGTTCGTTAAGCTTCATTCCGTAATGAAATACTGGGTCACTAAGAAATTTAATAAGATATTATTTGGTGTTCTTCATTTGATAAAGGAAAGTATGCAATGCATTTCTAACAATAATCTCCATCTTGGATTATCTTGACTTTAAAAGGTTAAAAGGGAATAAAGTTAGGTATTTAAAGGAACATGCCTCAGTTATCTGGAGTGTTTACTTATACATAGAACACATTATTCCCCCAAAATACAAGGTAGGAGGGAGTATGTTTGTATTCTTGAAGAAGTTCAAGACATCTTTTCAAATACTAATTCTGCTTCTTAATTTGTGTTATCTGTGCTTTTTTTCCTAAAGCAAATGTTTATATAAGGCTTATTATGTGCTAGTCACTACTTTACAACTGTTAACTCATTTAACATCATCTTTATAACTGTGGGAAAGTTACTTCATGACTCTTGTTCTGACTGTTGCCAGGCAACCCAGTTATGTATTAAGAAATGCCAGATAAGGTCATTTTTTCCTAGTAGGGGCAGAGATGAATGTAGAGCCCTAAAGACAGTGCAGAGTAGAAGAAGTTGTGATTTTTTTAGATGAATGAAAGTGCAGAATCTGCATCCAGCACAGTGTCAGTCTGGAAAGGTAGAAAAGGGACATCAGATCATTGCTGAGGGTTCAGTGGTGTGAAGCTCTTTAGACTACCTCACTGCCTTTCCTTACTATCTTAGGTCGAAATTTGAAGTTGGTAAGTCTCGAGCAGAGCACATGACACCTTATTATCCAGCACTTCTTTTTAGCTGCAGGTTGAAGCTTGGCAAATGGTTCTTCTCCCTCAGGGTTTCAAGAAATAGGAAATAGAAGAGTTAAGAATCTGGTACATGAAAATATCAAACTTGAATCAAATCAACATTTAGAGTCAACTACCAATTACAGAAAATATATGGGACTTACTACACCTCAAGGATATAATCACCAAATCCAGTCTGTAGGAAGCTTTAAGACAAATAACCTAGTTTTTTCCAATAAATCAATTGCAAGCAGAGAGAAAGAGCCAGGGATAGGGAGAGGGAAAAGACATATAGATTAAAAGCAGTGGGTGATATAGCAATCATTTGCAACGTATGGACTGGATTGGACCTGATTTGATCAAAGAAATCTGAACACCTCTTGTTGGAGATACTAAGAAATCGTTGTTTGTTTGTTTTTTTTTTTGAGATATAATGATGCTAGAGAGTTGTGTTTTAAAACTTTTTATTTTAGAGCTACACCCTGAAGTATTTATGGATGAAATGGTGTGGTATCTGAGATATGCTTCAAAAATAACTTGGAGATGGGGGATGGAGTAGGTGGAGTTACATATGAAACAAAATTGACCATGAGTTGGTAAAGTTAGTTTATGAATTCATTGGGATTTATTATTATATTATTCTGCCTACTTTGGTATGTTTGGAATTTCCATTGTAAAAATCTTTTTTTAAAAACTGACATATTAAATAAATGCTTACATGCTTTCAGGACAGAGGCTATGAAGAGGGAGATTATAAAACAATGCATCCCTAGTGAATTTCATGCAGAGGCAACACCTTCTTGTAGCATTTTCTCCCAAACACATATTCATTATAAAAGATGAAAGTAGTTCAGAAATGTCACCATAGAAAGTGAAAATATATTTCTTCAATCACATAATATTTTTAAAATATTGAAAACTGCCATGTTATTTGCACATGGGTAATACATTTTTCCAATTATGAAATGCATGAGAAATGAAATTTAGATCAGAGCTGGAAAGATATTTCCTGCAGAAGGGCTAGTAACATTTGTTCTGGAGTTTTAAAAAAAATCCTGTACGTGATAACCCATTCTGTAGTGATAACTATAGCCAGAGTGGCAATCTGGAATGCTCCAGTGTGCATCTACCCCTGCCTTTAGTGCAGGTGGCAACTGCAGATAGATTCTGGGTGGTTAGGCCTGTGAAGGGAAATTTGAACCTGAGAGCTTATACGTCCTGCAGTGCTAATTGGGAGATGTGGAGGAAGGGGATTTCCACTCTTTGTTAATAAGACCTCCAGGCTCATTTCCTCTTTGTTTTTGCATTTTCCTCAGCTGGGCAGCAGCTGCAGGGAAGAAAAATGTGATTTCCTGCACTTACGAGTGCTGGCTTTTCTTTTGGAGACTTATAATTGGAAGAGTGGAATGTGTATGGATTGAGCTACTTACACAGCTAATTTTAACATTAAGTTTTTAAAAATAAGTTAGTTCACCGCGTTTGTGTCCATGATAGATTTGCTCAGATGATTTGAATTCGCAGATAAACTCAAGTTGTCTCCAAGGCAGGCATCCCTCTTGACGGACCTCTGCTTTAACAGGGTGATTCTTTGCAAGCTAACTGAAAAATGATGAATGGCAAAATTGCATTCTGCTATATTAATAAAAAATAGTATATTTTCTTTGCAGACTCATACCATATAAATGCTTCTGTTTTTGATTGAACTGGTTATTTAACCTGTAGAATTCTCCAAAATGAGAAATAAACCAACAGACCACTTCCAGAACCAGCAGAGTTAGATGATCAGATCCAAAGCACAGCATTTGACCTCCCTGTCAGCTGTTATCATTGAAGCTAAATGAGTATTAAAATCCAAATGTGTTTAGTCATTATTGTGTTGGAGCAAAACTTTCCAAGTAAAATACCCTATAAGTAAAGGAACTATAATAGATTTTGAGGGGAGAGGACCCTAACCCTTCCTTTCGTTGTTTTGTGATTGATCTTAGTAATTTTCTGGTTTTGTTCTGTGGGATTCTGAACCCCCAGAAATTTTGGTAACATTTTGTGTACACATGTGTGCAGTGTTAAGGGTGAGTTATGGTCTAGCAGGTAAATACCACACATACATCCAGGGTAAAATCAGATTAAATTCTTAGTTTATATAGCTAAGGATGCTGAAATTTATCAGAAAGTGGCCAGATGGAGGAGAAGAAGGTGCTGGACATTTCAGTGCAGTTTCCATAGGCCCCTGGAGTGCCCAGTGAGGCTGAGCAGCCAGTAACAGTGTCTACTCAAGGTAAGCTCACTCTGTCTTAATTTATGTTGCATCACAGACCTTTTATACCTAGGCTGACATCACTGTTCACAAGGATTTATGCCACAATCTATGTACCTCTTTGAAGAGGACTTTATGAATAGTGGGCTTTCCTCTTCTCATCAGAGAAAACCCATTTTCCCACAATGAGGGTGTATATTTCTCTCCTGGAAGAAGACCTGGAATCTTAATCAGTGACCCTGATGGCATTTCTTCCACAGCTTTAGTGCTTTCTTATCCAGGCGATTCCCAAATTGTTTTCTTTAATCCTGGCTACTCTTTTTTTTTTTAATATGGCTATTCTTTAAAATTCCTGATCAATATAACCACTTGTGAGACATTTCTATGTGAATATGCCATTATGAACTCAAATTCAGCATGTCATAAAGCAAATTCTTCATAAATCTTTGTTTTCTAGCCTCCAGTCAAACACTGTTTTTTTCTGTTATGGTATGTATGTATGTATGTATGTATTTATTTATTTATTTATTTTAACATTTTTTACTGAGTTATAATCATTTTACAATGTGTGTCAAATTCCAGTGTAGAGCACAATTTTTCAGTTATACATGAACATATATATATTCATTGTCACATTTTTTTCTCTGTGAGCTACCATAAGATCTTGTATATATTTCCCTGTGCTATACAGTATAATCTGTTTATCTATTCTACATTTTGAAATCACATTCTGTCCCTTCCCACCCCCCGCCCCCTTGGCAACCACAAGTTTGTATTCTATGTCTGTGAGTCTGTTTCTGTTTTGTATTTATGTTTTGTTTTGTTTTGTTTTGTTTTTAGATTCCACATATGAGCGATCTCATATGGTACTTTTCTTTCTCTTTCTGGCTTACTTCACTTAGAATGACATTCTCCAGGAACATCCATGTTGCTGCAAATGGCATTATGTTGTCTTTTTTATGGCTGAGTAGTATTCCATTGTATAAATATACCACATCTTCTTTATCCAGTCAGCTGTTGATGGACATTTAGGCTGTTTCCATGTCTTGGCTACTGTAAATAGTGCTGCTATGAACATTGGGATGCAGGTGTCATTTTGAAGTAGGATTCCTTCTGAATATATGCCCAGGAGTGGGATTCCTAGGTCGTATGGTAAGTCTGTTCCTAGTCTTTTGAGGAATCTCCATACTGTTTTCCACAGTGGCTGCAACAAACTGCATTCCCACCAGCAGTGTAGGAGAGTTCCCTTTTCTCCACAGTCTCTCCAGCATTTCTCATTTGTGGATTTTTGAATGATTGCCATTCTGACTGGTGTGAGGTGATACCTCATTGTAGTTTTGATTTCCATTTCTCTGCTAATTAGGGATATTGAACATTTTTTTCATGTGCCTATTGATCATTTGTATGTCTTCCTTGGAGAATTGCTTATTTAGGTCTTCTGCCCATTTTTGGATTGGGTTGTTTGGTTTTTTCTTATTAAGTCGTATGAGCTGCTTATATATTCTGGAGATCAAGCCTTTGTCAGTTTCATTTGCAAAAATTTTCTCCCATTCCATAGGTTGTCTTTTTGTTTTACTTATGGTTTCCTTTGTTGTGCAGAAGCTTGTAAGTTTAATTAGGTCCCATTTGTTTATTCTTGCTTTTATTTCTATTGCTTGGGTAGACTGTCCTAGGAGAACATTTTTGAGATGTATGTGAGATAATGTTTTGCCTATATTTTCTTCTAGGAGGTTTATTGTATCTTGTCTTATGTTTAAGTCTTTGATCCATTTTGAGTTTATTTTTGTGTATGGTATAGGGAGAAATGCTGTTGAGTTTCCTTTTGTGACTTTCCTCTTTGCCATCCAGAGTGAGGAGGTTAAAACTGATTTTGACTCCTCTCTTACCCTTAACTTTTGTGTCAGATCGGGCAGTAATCCTGTTGTGCATCATTTCTCAGATCTGCCTCTGCTGCTTCATTTCCACTACTTTCATCTTGTCCAGGCCCTCAACATCTCAGCCTCAATGCCTGTTACCTCCTAACTGATTTTCTTGTGTCTATACCCTTCCTTCCATTTTTTTTTCATTTATACTCTTGCTAAAATCAATCTTTTTCCAACACTGATTTCATCATATTCCCTTGCCTCAAAACCTTCTCAGTTTTCCATTCCTACCCTGAAAGTAACTCCTTCCTTCTCCACGATTTTGCTGCAACCTTCTATTTAAACCTTACCTCTTATTACTGTCCTCTGCAGACACCTGCTTCAGCCAGAGCTGGCTACTCACTGGCCCTGGACTGCTGTTTTCTTCTGCTGCTTTTTCCCTTCATCTAAAATGGACAGAAGAACATTTTACATGTCTCTAAATCCTGTTTTTCCTTCAAGGTTTATCTCAAGTCCCTTTTCTGTCACGACCTTTCCTAACCTCTATAGTCTGTCTTTTCTTCCTTTGAACTTAGAACATTTATTAACTCTGGCACACATTTGGCTATTAATCCTACGCCACATATTCTTGCTTTAGTGCTTAGCTTTTCACAGCAGTATCTGTTGTCTCTTCAACCACATTATAAACTCTTGGAGGGACAGAGCACCCTTCTTTGTATTCTCCACAATGTTTGGCATCCAGTAGGTATGCAGTAACTGTTATTTATATATTAAATCAAGGTTTTTATATATATATATTTTTTAATTTTGTTGGGGGGAGGTAATTAGGTTTATTTATTTATTTTTAATAGAGGTACTGGGGATTGAACCAGGACCTTGTGCGTGCTAGGCAGGCATTCTACTGCTGAGCTATACCCTCCCCCCAGAGGTTTATATTTCTTATGTCATAGTTCCCATTTATTTAATGACACCATTTAGTCGTTTCAATAACTTTGAGGGAAGGAGTATTTTACATACTTTACAGAGAGGAAACTGAGGCTTGGAGAAGTTACAGTCAACTTGCCAAAGCCACACAGTTTAAGTCACGAAGCCAAGATTCAAACCCTGATCTTTGAATTCAGTTACACATGCTGTTTATACTATACCAGTAATTCTGCCTCCTTATTAGTCTGGTTTTCTTTTTTGAGGGTGGAAGAGTGCCTAGTACTTAGCTTGCTATTACTTGGAGCAGAAGAAAAGGTGTGCCGACTTGAATTAGTAATTGCTAGCAGGAATAATGAAACAGATGCAAACTGTGTCAAAGTTCACAGGAAAGTAGAATTTCCCTTTATCTCGTTTATTACTGGTGGAATGACTCATCTTCCAGTTGTACATTGCTCTTAAGTTATTCAGTATTTGTATAAGTTAGAAGGAAGGGAAAACCACCGATGAGATGTACAGGACACGTCATTTGAGCTAAGGAATGTTCCTGGGATATCCCCAAGATTTCTACCTGAGTCTTCTTGCCTCTTCCATTTACTGTTGGTCTCTCGCCTTCTGGGTTTCTTTCAGAGTAAAATCACTTCCCATTTTTTTCTGCCCTCCATTTACAGCTTCCATAGGCTACTTTCTTACTACTGCGATGCACAAAGATTTACTGTCTACTTATTTAACATGAGTCAGGCTTAGTGTTGTTTAACCTAGGCACTAGAAATTCCATGATTTAAAAATTTCCCTTCTCTATTCTCCCTCTTCTATTCTTGATTTTTTTTTTCATTAAAAGAGGACAAAAAGACAAGTCAAACCATTTTCTTTTTAAATTAGCAATAAAATTGAGCATACATGATAGTAAATTCCGCCTCATTGCTCTGAGAAAATTTTAAACTTTGGTTGCTTTTGCAGAGACAACTGATAAATTGTTGTTTCTGCTTTATAAACAAAATAAATAGCTCATTCAGCTCAATGAATTAATGAATGAGGTAAGAGTCAGAAATAGAGGTTCTGTATTTTTTATATAGTCATTAACTTGGTGTTTTTTCCCTCTGCATCTCAGTTTTCTCCCAGGATTATTCTGAGGATAGAATCAGAAGATACATGCATGTAGTAAAGTATAAAGTAATCTACAAGGATGTACACCAGTACTGGTGTACTTCAGTACAGAACACTTGATTTATGAATCATCTAAACATACACATGAACTGCAAGAACCATGCATCTGGCCTTTCTGAAGGGGATGGGCTGAAATGGTCTCTGCCCCCTGAATCAAAATATGTGGGAACAAATGACATGTAGACATGCTTTTCTTATGCATATGGAGGCAGTTAGGTTATTGCTACTTTAGGGATTCATACATTCTACCACCCTATGAAGACAGAAACCCATTTCTGAGTCAGGAACAAGAAGCAGGGAGAGTTATTTTCCTGTTTTAAAACCCAAAGAGTATAGGAGGTGACAAGCTCTTGGCAGAACGTGTACTGTTACTATTTACCAAAGCACACGTAGAGGCTCTTGTTGTAGAGACTTCTTATGGTCAGCTCATTTAATCTCATTGAGTCCTTACATTGGCCCTTTGAAGTAGGTAGCTGCACTTCACACCTGAGGAACCTGAGGCCCAGAAAAGTGAAGTGACTTGACCAGAGTCATATCAGCTAGTGGGTGGCAGAGCAGAGAAGATGCAAACCCAAATAGGCTTATCGCTAGTCAGGCTCCTTTAGCATCGTCACAGCTGCCTTGAGGTCTTGTGTATATATACCTGAGGAAGATGATAGTAATATGGTACCTCAAGTTATTGTTAAAGGAAACATTTTGAGTTTGGTCACTTTTTCAGGGTGAACAATGAAACATCTGTAAAGATTCTTAAAAAAAAGCCTTGGGCAACCCTCCATATTTGCTTTTCTCTGGGAATTCTTTTTAAGGATTCTTAGTAAAGTTTTATCTATGTATAGTGCTCAGTTTTTCTTTAAGATTTTTTCTCCCCCTTATTTGAAAAATAAATGTTTACTTTCTGATTTGGTGGGGGGTAGTTTTCAGTGAGTTTTATTTGTGCAATATTTTTATCTTATTTTGTTTTGGGATCATCCAGTGAAAGAACTTAAATATGTTGTGTGTTTGCTTCCAAGGAAGAGGGGAAGTTAGGCGCTGTGTTGATGTTGTGAAGCAGAGGGGATTTCCAGGATCTGTAAGTGTGGATCCTTGAACTGAAGGCAGAATTTTAAAAAAAGAAAAAGAGAAAAGGAGTGGTTAACAGCATTTCTGGGTTTGCAGGATCCAAGCCGTGTTACTGCCTTTCCTTGCCTGATTTATTCCTTTTAAATTTGGGAGCAAGAGTCCACAAGGAAAAATACATTGTCACTTTGCCTTTCATTTAGCTGTTTTCTACGTCTGTCAGTATCTGCTACGAAAGGGAAGGAGAGTGGGATTAAAAAGAGGGTAGCTTTTTGTTCTACCTACTAATTTAATTTTCTGAACTATCTTTACCTGAATAAAATTTACTTCCTCAAAGCCTAGGCAAGATTTAAGAAATACCTTTATACTGTGAGTAATTTAAATTTTTCCTGGGGTATTTAGTAGAGAAATCATCTTGGAAATATGCCTGGCTGCTAGAGAACTAACATGTCTTTAACTCTTGATTCTAGATGGTTGAGAATTTTTTAGTGAATTTTTTCAGTCCTTTATGTTGTTGATACTAGTCTATTTTGTATTTCAAGACAAAAATAGATTTATTTTCTTCCTCCTTCTCCCATGCTCGTCTCCCCTCTTCCTCCTCTCTTTTTTCTCTTTCTAGCTGTATAGTTTTCCACTGTGTCAGATGACCATAATTTAATTACTTACACAGTCTTTTGTTAATGGATATTTAGGTTGTTTTAGTCTTTTACTGTTACAAAAATGCAACAGTGAATCGCCTTACAGATTTGTAATTTCTCATATATTCTAAGATCGCTGTGAGATCCCTGCAGATCGAATTGCTAGGGCATCGGAGATGTATAGATTTTATTGGCCTTCATGGAAATTTTATCATTAAACACACCTACTGATCAGCAGTGTGTGAGAATTCTTGTTTCTCCACACCTTTGTGTTCCATTGTGTCATCAAACATTTTGATCTTGGCCTATTTGAAGTGAAAAATGGAACCTCAGTGTAGAGTTAATTTACATTTTTCTTAACGAGTAAGTCAAGCATCTTCCCATAGGTTTAAAAGCCATTTGGATTTTTTCTACAAAGTGCTTGCTTCTGTCTTGCCCATTTTTCATTTTCTCAATAACTCAATAACTTGAGTTATTGAGAGGTTTGTGTTTTTTTTGATTGATTTGTAGGAGCTTTCTATTTGAAAAATTGTGATTTGAATTATGATTTTTTGAGGCTTTTTTTTCCCTTATGATAACTTTTTTCCATGCACATTTAAAAATAGTCAAATTTATCAAATTTTTCTTTTATGACTCCTGGGTTTCATTCTTAGAAAGGCCTTTCCTTTTTACAAGATTATTTAAGAACAAACAAACATAAACACAAGCTTCTTTTTGCCCCCTACTACTTTTGTTGTTTTTCCTTTACATTTTTGATCCATTTGGAATTTTTTCTGGTGTGAATGTGGTAGTGTTCCAACTTGAATTTTTTTCCCCCTGTTAATTACCCAGTTGTGTCAACACTGTTTATTTAACAACCCGTCTTTTCTCCCGCTGGGCTGGGATCCCACTTTCAGCAAATATTAAATTCTCATGTATGTGTGGGTCCGCTTCTGAATTTTCTATTTTCATTAATCTGTGTACGTGATCACAGTATATTGATAATTTAAGTTCATAGTGGTAGAGTTAATCCTTAGAACTGGGGTTCTACCCTTCTTTACAAACTTTCAAGGAGTAAAAATAGGCCTATGATAAAATGTATTAATACTGTTCCTGGGGGCAAAATCATGGTTTGTATATGTGACAGCCCCAGAACCAGTGGCTTTTTTTTAATATATGTTTTTATTGAATTATAGTCAATTTACAATGTGTGTCAATTTCTGGTGTACAGCACAATGCTTTAGTCATATAGGGACATACATATATTCATTTCCATATTCTTTTTCACTGTAGGTTACTACAAGATACTGAATATAGTTCCTTGTGCTATACAGTACCAGTACCAGTGGCTTTTAAAAATTTTTTACTACAACTCAAGTACAAAATACATTTTATGTAACAACCCATTTTATAACTAAAAATTTTTTCTGTAATATGTTTTTATTGAAGTACAGTCAGTTTACAATGTGTCAATTTCTGGTGTACAGTATAATACTTCAGTCACATAGGAAAATACATACATTAGTTCTCATAACTAAAAAATTTATGTGCTCTTGCTACATGAGTTGGACTCCGTTTTAATTACTTTATTTAACTGTAATCTCAAAAATGCTGGTTGCAACCTAAATTGATTTCATGACCCAGTAATTGATTGTGACCTACAGTTAAAAAAATACCTTATCAGACTTCTATTTAGGTGAAATTCCAATATCCTTATTAGTCTTTTTTGGAGTGGGGAGCAGGAAAAGGAGGGTTATCTCTCCCTAAATAAACGAGAGAGACTACATAGAAGCAAATAGTGTTTCTCAACAAAAGAACTCACGAAGGGCATTTGCATTTCTCTCCCATTTTGCAAGTACCTTGTAAGGAAGGGCAGTGGTCTTGATTTAAGGAGGGCATGCATGCCTTCTTAAAAACTTGGCCGCAATTTATGAATATGTACTGTTCAGGAAGAAGGAAAAACCCTTACAAGGCAGGTGCCAGGAGGGTCAGGCCCATGTGAGGAATATTCCACCATCTGTAAACATAGTTGTTTTGTGGTCTTCTGGCTTTTAGGGGTCCCGGCTTGATTTTTGTTGCTCTGTTCTTCCACTATACCTCAGATGAGAGCATGGATTTCTAGATTTTGAATCCAAGGCTGCCCATTACTAGTTACGTGACTTGCTTAACTTTTCTGTGCTTTAGTCTCTTAATCTGAGAATGGTAACACCTACCTCATTACTGTTCACAGAGGAATAAGAGAGTTAATATATGGAAAACACTTAGAATTCTTATTTTTCTGTATTTTTGTGATCTACATGGCACTGAAAAGTCTTCGCGTTATTATTATCACTTGGCTTGGATGTATATGGGATTTTTTTTCCTTCAACTTCAAAATTAAAAATTTTGTGGAAAGAGGACTAGGTGGATATTTTCATTAAGTTTCCCTGAACCTCAGGAGTCCTTAAAGACATGTTTTTTTGTTTGTTTGTTTTTATGTTAGGTTTTTTTTTTTAAATGATTAGTTCTCTTCTTTTTGTTCTGATTCATTCTTTGGAAATACCCTTGTGAGGGCTTATGCAGGGTGTCTCTTCTCTGTCCTTCATAGCTATAATGTTCCTCCTCTTTGTGTTTTTTTCTCTGCATTCTAGGAAAAATTTTCAAAGTTTGTGCTGCATTTCACAAAATCTATCTTCTAATATATTACATCCAATCTTCAGTGCTTTCAATGAAGATTTTAATTCTGTTACATTTTTGTTTTTTTCTTGCATTTCTGTTTTATTTTTGCCAGAACCCTTTGCATCAGTCATGTTCTCTCCTCAAAGCTCATTGCTTTTTCTTTATGGATGCAACTGAGTTTGTCCCCTTTTATTGAGAGGACAGTAATACAGTATGTCCCCTGCCCTCCCCTGAGTTTTTGGTGTTTCCCAGGCTTCCTCTTTTCCTACTCAACCCACTCTCCCTGTTCATTTTCACCCACTCCCCGGTTTTCTTTACCACCTGATTGCCAGTGACTCACAGATCCATATAGCTCCAGCCCTTGCATTCTCACTGAGCCCCAGACTTCCTGTTGGGCATCTTGATGAGTAACATTCTTTCAGTGACATGATAAGAGGAGTGGTAAACTACTTTATTCTTTGTCTGAAAATGTTTACTTAAATGTTAGTTTAAGTGCAGAGAATTTAGTATTTTCCCTCAGCACTGAAGATAGCATTCCATTGTCTTCTGGCCTCTGTTTTAGTTACTGTTGAAGAGTTTGCTTTGGGCCCAGTTTTTGTTCCGTCTCCATCCCCCTTGTTGCTCTTAAAATTTTTTTTTCCACTTCTGCTGTTTCACTCTGATGGGTATGTATGAATGTATTTATTTATTTATTCACTGAGCTTCCTGAATCCAAGGTTTCATGTCTTGAATCAATTCCGAATAATTCTCAGGCCTTATACCTTCAAATATTGCTTCTCCCGAAATTCCCATCAGACTTCCGTTGGATCCTTTCACTCTCTCCTCTACGTCTGTTACTCTGGTATGTTTCATCTCTGTGAATTGTATTCTGGGTATTCTTCAGATCTATCTTCTAGTTCACTACTTCTCACCTGAGATGAGTCTGTTCTTTACCCATTTGTTTAGGGGTTTTCCCCTAATGTTTCAATAATTTACAGACCATAAAATTGACCCATTTAGAATGTGCAGTTCAGTGATTTTGAGTAGATCTGTCACTTGTGTGACCATCACTACAATTCAATTTTAGAACACTTCTATCACCCCAAAAAGTTTCATCATGTCCTTTTGAGGTCAGTCTCTGCTTCCTCCCCCAGCCCTAGTCACCAATGACTTGCTCTCTGGCGCTGTAGTTTTGCCTTTACTAAAAATTTTGTATAAAAAATTTTCATATAAATAGAATCATGTAATCTGTATTTTTTGTCTTCCTTCACTTAACATAATATTGTTTGCTTTTACAATATATTAGATTTAGTTAAACATTTCTTTTTTGGTTTATTTGTGTTACTACATGTATCAGCAGTTCCTTTTCATTGCTGAGTAGTATTCCAGTGGGTGGGTGAATAGACCACAATTTGTTTATTCACCAGCTAGTAGACATTGGATTTTCCCTCATCCATTTAATTTAATTTATTTTAGAACTGTAATTTTAGAACTTCTCTTTCAAACTTTTCTCTTCATTTTTTTCATGGTCTCTGTCTTAAGTTCTGAGTCTTCTTTTACATTTTAATTGTTTTATATACTTATTTAGTATTATCCTTAGACTTTTCTGTTATTGTTTATTCTGAGTTCTTTGAGCTCTAATCCTGTGTGTCAGAAGACTCTCACACATGGTGGATTATTTACCCTTGTGTTTCACAGTTTTAAATTGGTGAGATCAGTTTTAGAGTGGCTTGCTTTTTCCATGAGAACCCTTTTGTTGCCTGGATTGTTGATAGTGTCTCTCCAGCGAAGTTTTGTGTTTGCTTCTGCCAAGTACTCAAGAGATATTATTGGACCAGACCAGTTTGTATGTAATTTTTTGGTGGAACATGATGATGTTGTATCATACAGTTTGTCTAAGATTGTACTTCAAACCCATTAAAACCTGGGCCTAGAGTTTCTATTTCTTAAGAGATTTTTTTTCCTGCTTAGACCCCTGTTAGAGATAGAGGAGGTAGTATATTGTATTTTGACATCAGTGTGCTCATTTGTAAAGATTCTTCTTTTATTGTGGAGTTCACTTCCAATTTCCCCCCCTCATTTGGACCCAAGGTTTGGTAACTCTCCAGTTCCCACAGGGTTATCAAAAGCCAAGCCCCTATTTGCCGATACCCATACCTGTCCCATTTCTGCTTTTTACTTCTCTGCTGGACAGCATTGTTATCAGCTCTTTTCCCTACAGTTAGATTTTCAGATCTGGCTTCATCTCTGGCACTTGGAGATTTCTCTTCCTTTATTAAAAGTTCAGCCCTGCGTTAAGTATTTTTTGCTGTATTTTGTCCAGCCTTCTTAGATATTTGTAGCAGGAGGGGTTTTTTTGTTTGTTTTTTCATCTTACTGAAATCAGAAAACTCACATAAGATTGTAAGTATTTTTAAATAGGATACTACATGCTAGTAATTATAACTATAATTACTGAATGAAAAACATCTCCTAAAACATAACTTCCTATTGAATAAGTATAAACTTTCTAAAATTAGTGTTGTTAGATTGCAGTGACATTTTTCAGACATGTGAGTTCACTTTTCCCAGGCTACATTAAGGCAATCATGCTAGTGTTCTTTGTATTTAGGATTTATTTGGATCCCATGGTTTAAAGAAGGCACATGGAGAAATTTGGCTGTTTGATGCAGAGATGCATTTTTTTATTGTTGTTCCCATGTTAAGAACAGTATTTCCAACCAAAATAACTGGTATTCCCCTGTTTTTCCATAGCCACTGTGACTAAAACCAGTTGTTTTAATACTCCCTTTCTCTAATCTTTGGAAAATATTATCTGATGTTTGTAGTACTTTGGGTATAATTAACATGTTAAGATCACTGCTTCTTTTATGATGTAAAGCTTTGAGTATGTATTATTGTCATCGTCCTAATTCCCCTTAGTTGCTGTTCTCAAGTAGGAAATTAAATAAATAAAATAAATGAAAGAGATTTGTTTTTAATTTTCTGGTGAAATTTGTATCACAGTCTCAGGATAAAAGTAAACCATCATAAACATATGGATAATCATCCCCCTAAATTGAAGAATTTTAACCTCTTCTAAGTGGAAAGGTAAAAAAGAAGTTAGTGTCTCTTTGCATATCATTTATTGAGAAAAATAAGTTATTAAGCAGTTTGCTTTGTCATCCATATTGTAGGAGGAATGATAAATAAAAGACTCAAGTTATCCTGACACGTATGTTGTGAGAGTTATTTATATTATGAGGACAGCTTTTTGCTGGCAGGAGCTGGAGTCACCTTTAGTCCAGAGCTCAGGTACCAGGTGTAGTGTGTAAGTGCCATTCTTTTATTTCTCTGTTGTGCTACTCGTCTTTGGATCACTTTTGCTACTCATTTGTGATTAGGTGACAACCACAAAGCAACAAATACAAGTTCTGCTTCATTGTTTCTAATAAGAGATTGGATAAGGTAAAGAATTTAAAACTTTTGATTAACTGTTTTAGAATTGTTTTTGTTTTTGTATTTACTCTTTTCCGTATTGTAGTAATAAGCAAGAATTTTTTTGTTTTTTTGTTTCTTACTTTAAGTTCAAAGTATAATTACATACAGACTTTATACTTATTCTTTGAGTTTTCAAGTTGCCTAGTTGTGAATCCTCAAACATGCCAAGCTCTTTGGTGTTTCCTAAGGGCCTTGGCAGTTCTTTCCTCTGCCGAGAAGGCTCTTCCCTCAGAGGAAGCATGACTTACTCCCTCACTTCATTAAAACCTTTGTTCAAATGTCACCTAATTAGAAAGGCCTTTCCCTTTTACCTTTACCTTAAAATAGAGAGGAACTAGGAAGAATGATGCTAACACCCTACCTACCCTGCTTAATTTTTCTTCAAGACACTTTTCTCTACCTGAAATTAAGTGTTTGTTACATTGGTATTGCTTGTTCCCTCCGCTAACATACTATGCAGTCCTTGAAGGCAGAAAGTTTGTTCACTTTTCTGTTCCTAGGAATGGGAACATCATTGGGCACATGCTTAATGAAAATCTGTTGACGGACTGACCAAGTGAATGTATTAACCTTGTGGCCTAAGGATGGGATCTAGCCCATACATGTTTTTGTTTGAAAGGTCTTCAGTGTTACTCCTTTAAAAAGTTATTTCACATGTTTCAAAATGCCAGATTTTTAATTTTCCTTAAAATATCAAATCTGTTGACCCTGGGGCTGTATTTTTTTGTGTGGCAACAATTATCTGGACTGAGCACTAGGCTGTTTCCTTTATAAGGGACCTGTGTTCTCCAGTTTTGTCATAGTCTTCACCTCTTTCTGTCCAGTTGTGGACAATGAGACCTGTGCCATCCACTAGTTATCATTTTGCCAGCTCTGTTGTGTTTTCTTAGACTTGGCCGATTTTACCTATTTATGTCACCTGCCTGGTCCCTGTAGGCATCTGAGTTAACAACTGCTGTTGAAAGTCATAGTATTTACAACTTGTGTGAAGTTAAACATTTCAGATTTCAACTTAAAAGTATAAAATGAGTAAAAATGATAGAAGTTGTGGCTGTTGTTAAAGGAGATATATGTTGAATTTATAAAGTATATGTTACAAAAATGAAGAACATCCTTTAGGCCAATGAGCACATAAAAAGATGCTCAACATCATTAGTCATTAGGGAAATATACATCAAAACCGCAGTGAGATACCACTTCACACCCACAAGCATGACTATAATAAAAAGTACATACAACATCAACTGTTGGTGAGGATGTGTAGACATTGGGAGCTTCATACATTGCCGCTGAGAATGTAAAATGGTGCAACTACTTCGGAAAACAGTCTAGCAGTTCCTCAAAAAATTAAACATAGAGTTACCACATATGATAACTCTTGACAATTTCATTCCTAGACAGATGTACCCAAGAGAAATGAAAACATTATCCATACAGAACTTATACACAGATGTTCATGGCAGCATTATTCATAATAGCCCCAAAGTGGAAATAACCCGAATGTTCATCCGCTAGTGAATGAGTAAATAAAATGTGGTATATTCATACAATGAAGTATTATTCAACAGTAAAAAAGAATGAAGTACAACATGGTTGAACCTTGAAAACATTATGCTAAGTGAAAGAAGTGAGTCATAGAATACTGCATTTTTGTATGATTCGGTTTATCTGAAATGTCCAGAATAAATAAACCTATAGGAACAAAGTTGATTGATTAGTGATTGCTGGGTGGTGGGTGAAGGGAGTGAGAGGTGACTGCTAGTGAGTACAGAGATTCTTCTAGGAGGGACAGAATATTCTAAAATTAGACTGTGATAGGTACAACTAGTGAATTGGATGGTATGTGAACTATATCTCAAAATTATTTTTTTTAAGTTAGAACTTCTTTTATTAATAATCAAGAAACAGATGATCAAAAGATTGATGGATTTTCATACCCCAGATCATTAGCCAATCTGCAGTCAAGTACAATTCCAGCAGTAGCCCTAGAAAGAAATAATTGCTCTTTGCTTAAATTTGCCATCCATTAAAACAGCTACTCTTGCGTCTTTGTATTGCCCTATGCCACAGCAAGTATGTTATCTCATTAGGTCAACTCTTTCTTTGTCATGCCTTATTAGCATGATCTACTCAGTGGCTTTTGAGTGCAGTGATGTAAATTTATTTAGTTTGGAAAGTGAGCACCTTGGGGGCCCACCAGAAGTATTACAAAGTGATAAAAATATTACTCCCTGACCAGTAAACATATTCAATAAGCAGAGCTTTAGTAATGGGGAAGAAAACAACCTGACACCTTGGATTTTTCTCTATTAGAAGACATGGATCAGGAGAATAATCTTTTTTTTTTGGTATATATTTATTTTTTATTGAAGTCTAGTCAGTTTACAATGTTGTGTCAGTTTCTGGTGTACAGCACAATGCTTCAGTTATAGACGAACATACATATATTCGTTTTCATATTCTTTTTCACCATAAGTTACTACAAGATATCGAATATAGTTCCCTGCACTATACAGCATGAACTTGTTTACCAGAGGATAATCTTTGGATGAGATTATGTTACACATCCTTTGATTGCACAGAGGCTCCTGAGACTCGCCTTTCAAACAAACCATCTCAAGTATACCCTTTTCCATTCTGGGTTTTAAGGGATTTCCAGGCTTGTTAACATAGAATATCAGGACCGAAAGGGGATTTTATAAGTTATCTAGTTTAACTCTTGATTTTTACAGATATCCATTTTTCCGGTAATACTAAACTACCTTAGTTTGTTATTACTCCAGAAATGAATATAATGCATACCAAGAACAGCACCAAGATGATAATTTGGAAGTATAATGGGAAATCTTTTTCATGTTAATTATTAGTAAAACCTGAATTTTAAATATTTAGACATAATGAGCAATCTTATGGTTACCAGGGGGAAAGGGGTGGGAAGGGATAAATTGAGAGTTTGAGATTTGCAAATATTAACTACTATATATAAAAATAGATAAAAAACAAATTTCTTCTGTATAGCACAGGAAACTAAATTCAATATCTTGTAGTAACCTTTAATGAAAAAGAATATGAAAATGAATATATGTATGTATATGTGTGACTAAAACATTATCCTGTACACCAGAAATTGACACATGTAACTGACTATACTTCAATGAAAAAGAAAAAGAGTTAACCAAGGATTTGTTCATATTTATATACAAATTTTTGCAGTTCTCTTATTTCTAGCATTCATTTTCTAACTTTCCAGCCTCTCTGGCAGCCCCAAACTCTTGTCTTCTGATTTCTCAAACTAGTCAGTCTGTGGCTTTCTGCTTGATTTCCAGCTGCCCCTGTCAACCATGCTGACTAGAGTGCCCTCCGGCAAAAAGCCAAAAAGAGGCAAATTTCTCCTGGTGCAGTTCACTTTTCCCATTACCCATAGATAGATAACAAGTCATCCTAAACGTAGTGGCACTGAACGGAAAGTCACTTATTACTATTATTATTATATCTCATTTTTCTAGAGTTTTACTAGACTCAGTTGTGTGGTTCTTGCTTGGCTCTTTTACTGTTGTAATCAAATGGAGGCTTGAGGTCATTCATCTTGAAATCTTCCTCACTCTCATAGATCTGATGGTTGATGTTGACTCGGTTGGACTGCCAGGTAGAATACCTATACATGACCTCTGTGGCGATAGTTAGGTTCCAAGAGCAAGCATCCTAAGAGGGAGAGCCAAATGGAAGTTGTATTGCCTTTTTTTTTTAATATTGAAAGTATAGTCAATTACAATTTATCTGTTTTAGTCATTATGTGTATATATATATAATGTATACATACATATATTTGTTTTCATATACTTTTTCATTATAGGTTGCTATATATTAAATACAGTTCCTTGTGCTATATAGAAAAAATTAGTTATCTATTTTATACAGAGTTAATATTTGCAAATCTTGAAAAAAAAAAAAGAAGACATTAATGTATTGCCTTTTACTACCTATTTTTTTAATTGCCTGTTTACCACATGGATTACTTCCGCCATGTTCATTCATTGGGGCAGTCACAAAGAAGAGCCCATATTCAAGTGAAGGGAATTAGACTCCACCTTTTGAGAGAGGAGGAGTGCCAAAGAATTTTCAGTCATCTTTTAAAATCACCAAACGTTCTTTCAAATGTTGTGTTCCTTCCAGTTTCTGCCTGCTTTTGGTCATTCTCTAGGATTGTCAAATTGTTACTTTTTATATAAAAAGTACTGTATTATCTGGTCGTCCAATACAGACTACTCCATCATTACCAGGAGTGAACTGCCTCCCCTCCTTTTCTTCTGTCCGTAGCACTCATCACATTTGACCTTTAATAACTTATTTATTTGATTTATTTTGTGTCTCCTTCCACTAAAATGCAAGCTCCATTACATTGGGGTTTTGTCTCTTTGGTGACTGCTAGGCATATAGTAGGTGCTCAACAAATATTTATTGAATGAATGAATGAATGCTCAACTCTTCAAAATAGCTGTAAGTAAACAAAACCCTCTTGGTGACAAAAGAGAAGCTACAAATTATAGAGCCTTGTTCTTTCAGCATGGTTGCACTGGTAGACTGGCACATTTGAGGTTCACTTCTTCTTAGCTTACAGAACAGGACATAGAGATTTTGACATTTCACTATTATCATGACTACCATGTGTGTCATTGTAGCAGACCAGATGGCTGGTTACAGACCGGTTGAAGTGCTATGTGAAGTACTTTGTGAAGTGTAAAGCACTGTGAGATTGCCAAGTATATCAGATAATTACATGCAGTTGTATCTGTTAGGCTGGTCTTTTCAGGTTTTTATTTGAAAGCATCTCTGTGTGTAGGTATATGTGTGTGTATTTTTAAGGGATGAATATTTTGACTTACCAGAGCAATAATAAAAGTCGTAGCAGTGTGTTTATATATTAAAGTCCTTACTGGGTTCTTACTAATATTTTATCTGACTTTTCCTTTTTAGGAACTTAAGAGATTTCAGAACTTTGTAAAATGCTGTCCTCCTTTTGATATTGTCATCGATGGGCTCAATGTTGCCAAAATGTTTCCTAAAGCTCGTGAGTCTCAAGTTGTAAGTACAAGTTTTATTTTAGTGTTCCACATCTCTAGAAATATTTATTGTACCCATTTGTGACCTTCCTTAGGTCTCTTAGCTCCCCATTTTCCCTTCTAAAAATAAGTTCTCAGAGGGGCCACAGTGAGCAACTAATCATCTAAGATTCACCATTTTAGTCTCTGGCAAGTAAGTGGCTCTTACAGACTGGCCAAGAGTGAGAGATTAAAGTCTATTTAATAAAGGGCCAGTTTGGCCCTTTTCGTGTAAACTTCAGCTGACCTTCTAGGTCTCTACTCTTTGGGGTTACTCTCTCTTGTCCCTGAGGATCACATGCCTCCATTTGCAATTTATTAACATGCACTATTGAGAGATATTAATCACTCATAACTCACAGTTGTGTTTTTCCAAACATAGTATGTTCAGAAATTAGCCTAAGCAGTTCTTTTTTTGCAAGCTAATCCATTTGGTCAATCAATTTCTAAGTGTTCTAGTAGTTTCTAATAGGAATATCATGATTTTTTATAGCCGTTGTGAGCAATTCTTTTAATCCCCATTTTACAGATTAGAAAATTAGAAAATTGAGGTCAATTTTGTACAGTAAATCCTTAGAAAGCCATCAAAACATCAAAATTTGATTGTAGAGAGCTCCAGGGTTTTTGACTTGTGGCTCTTATCGCTGGCAATCTATGGCCATTCATCTGTAGTTAAACTGTTATTTCTTAAAAATTGCTGCCAACTTAAAAGCTTTTTCTCAGAGATGCTTCTAGTCCTATTTGACCATTTATACTCAGAATAGCTCACAAGTACTAACAAAGGACAAGGTTGATTTATAGAAATTTCTTTATATGCCTTTCTTCTTTGTTTGAGCCTTCGTTTTTATGGTCAAGTGTGTGCTTTTTACTCTTTTATTTTTAAAAAACACAAAAGCAAGTGGAAACTATTTCTCTTTCTTAGATATTTTCAGGGGCCTTGAAGGCAGTAACATTCACAAAGGCAAAACCAGAAAAGGAAGAGTGAAATTGTTATCATTAATGCACTGTTGCGCTCAGAATCAGAAGGGCCCGTTCCCATCTGATCTTGAGAATAAGAAGTTTCCTATTTGTTCACCTTTTGTTTGACTTTCAGCTTCAACACAAAGCACTGAAAATTGGCTTGCCAGAAATATTTAGCCCAAGTTGGGCTAACTTTTTCAGGGAAAGTAACATGCGGAAGAAGATATAGTGGACACACTCCCCAGCATTATGGGAGAAATATGTGCACATAAAGGTTCTAGCAGATTTTGGCAAACAGAGGCAGAGAACACGTGGTGGGCCAGAGAAATCATAGGCATCTGCCACTACTTTTAGCTTTTACTGTTAAAATAATTTACTGTTAGCAGCAGTTTATGTGACAAGTAATTGTTATTACCCAGCTCTTCAGAGCCCTGTTATCTTATGACAGTGCACTGACATTCTGTTTGAGAAACTTCAGCTTAGAGACTCCGTTTAGAGACGCCATCTCAATAGCATTTAATAGCATTTTAACTAGCATTTTAGTTTAGAAGTTAAGAACAGAGATTCTGGAACCAGGCCCTTTGTATTCAGTCTGCCACTTTTAATTGTTTCCATAGTTTGAGCAAGTTATGTAACCTCTCTGTGCCCTCGTTTCCCAATCTGTAAAATCGGGATAATAATAGTACCATCTCATAAAGATGTTGTGAAGAGTACTTGGCACACACTGAGTACCTAGTCGGTGTAACTATTATTGTGATTACTCTTCGTATTAACTTACCAAATGGAACCATAATTCTTGCTTTCAGCTGACCCTTATTTGGCAGTTTAAGATTTTCTACTATCATGTCATCCATGTCAATGGAGTTAAAAGAAAATACGAATCTCTGCTTTAGTATTAGACTTCGTATTAGAGTTGGACTCTAGGTCAGGTACTCAAATAATACTTGGTTGAGAATTGAAGCCAGCACCGTCAAAAACTTAAGAAAAATGTAAAATACAATTTTAAGAAATGTTGTGATTATAAAAAAAATGCATGTTCATTGTAGAAAATTTGGAAATTACAGAAAAGAAAATCATGTATAATCCTAACATTCATCAGTAATCACTGTCAACATTTTATTTCCTTGCAGTATTTTTCTATTTTTTTACCTGAGCTCCAACTCTGTAAATAATTATATATCTACATTTTAACTTAGAGTTGTTGAAAGCTCTCAGTAAAAATGAAATTATAAAAGGGGTAGAAGAATATTTGTGATAGGACCTTTGAAGCATACATAAGATTCAGGAACCCTAATGGGAAGAATAGAGAAATTTGCTGAACAGTGAAAAATACTATAAATGTTGTTAAAAGATAACAAACTAAGAAAATTCACAGCACATGTAACAAAGAGCTAACTTCCTGACTGTACCAAAGTCTCTTATAAGTCTATAAGAAAAAAGATGAACCATGCGGTAGAAAAATGGTTTAACCTTATTCATAATTTTAGTTAGGCAAATTAAAATGTTTATTTTCCAGACTGGCAGAGATTTAACAGTTGGTAGTATCCAGTATTTTGAACGGTTTGGAGAGGTAGAGAGGAGGGTATCAGTACAGGGGTTTTGGTGGGTGATTTGGCAATAATTCCAAATGCCTAAAATGTTGAAATTCTACTCTTTGGAACTGATATATTCACAGTAGTACATAATATATATGTAATATATATACACAGTAGTACATGATATATTCATAGTAATACACAATAGTACATATCCAGGTATGTTCGTTATAGCATTGTAAGCAGAAAATTCTCATCAACCTAAATATCTGTCAATCTTGGACCTGATATATATCGAAACATCTATTTTAAATGCATGAGGTCGATCTACCCATGCTGATATGAAACAATAGCCAAAGTAAGTATAAGAAGCAAGTTGAAGACCAAGCTTAGTATGGCCCCACTTGTGTTCAAAGCAAAACAAAGGATTACTCATATAAATGTTTGTTAGGTAAGTTCGTGTATGGCTAGAAAATTTCTAGAAATTACACATAAAAACTTCATAGCAGTTAACTTTAGGAGTTGGGGGTGGAGTATAAGACAATGAGAGCATTTCAGTTTTTCATTCGTATTTTTAAAATTTTCTTTCACAGTGGGTATATGTTACTTTAAAGTAAAGAATCACCATCAGGAAAAGAAAAAAGTAAAAAGGCATTCTTGGCAAATATTCTAAAATAACTGTATCTTACGGATGTACCACAATTTTTTAATCATTTCCCTGTTGGTGGGCATATTAAATTGTCTCATATTTCCTGTGGTAAATAATGCTTGGAAGAAAATCTCTGTGCACGTTGCAGATGGTTTCTTAAGAACAGATTCCCAGAAATACAACTCTTGATATGATACTTTTAAAGGTCTCACTACATGTTGCCAAATTGCTTCCCAAATGATGGTAGCAATTTATACTCCCACTAACAGTGTATAAAGCTGCCCAAATAGAACACATTTCTTTAGGGTTGCTTATTACATGATTGCTTCAACTATTTTGTTGCATTTGTGCCATGAGTCTGCTGAGTGAAAAGAGCTGGACAGTTTGTACCCCAATTTCTTAGATCAGACATTTAAAAAAATGTGTAAACAGAGTTTAGTAAAATAGCCCAGAAAGGAAATATTCTTGGCTGTCTTGTTTGTCCTCTTTCTCTCTCTCTCAGTATAGTTGCCTGTATGTGCTCATAAAGGAAATCCTAGTTTGTTGAGTCTTGAATTTTTCATCTTCATGTGGAGAAATTTCCAGGCTTTTTCTGTGAAATAATGTACAGATCACTTATGTTCTTCCCATGAACTTTCTGTGTAATGTGTTACAAATTCTTCTTGGTCCTTTTCCATTTATGGTTAATTATATATCCAGCATTGTTCTCTGAAAGTTCATAAATGAGAAAAGACCGTTTTTTACATTCATTATCTAGGGAGTAGAGTAACACCATGATCACATATCTTGAGCTCAGAACCTACAGCCTAGGGGTGATGGAGATTAAGGAGCTAAAAATAAGTTCGGTTGTGAATTTATTTTCTCAATTTTCATATACATCTTTTCATATTTTAATTTTTGAGGCTAGAGTATGTCTTACAGTTGATGTCGGTAGAAACTTGCCAGCCACGATGTAGAGTTGAGACTTATTGGTGGTTGTCATTGCCTGGGTATCTGCAAATTGTGCTGTACACAGCATGTGTCTGTTCATCCACTTGTGACCTCAGCCGAGTTAGTTGTATTGGCAGCTCTAACACACTTTAATTTTAACCTTATTTTAACCTTAATCGTAACTTTAAATATTTACTGTGGGTTTTCTAAATGCAATAAAAGGTGGTGGTAACTGACACATTTCTCAGGGTAAGGTACAGAATTTTAAAGCAAGGATTGCTTATCATAACTGTTGCATTTTGAAAAACTGTCACCCAGGCTGCAAACTTCTTTCTGCCAAAAGCTTTCCGTAGCCATTCAAGTTGATTAACTTACAGAATGGCATCATTCATTGAAAGAAAAAGCAATAATTTCATGTGAAATGCAGGTAACCCCTAGTATTCTTCAGTCTGTCTTTGCTTTTGGTCCTGAAAGTGATACAGTAGTAAAGGTGAAAAACACAGGTTCTCAGGAGAGTAGTGTGTTACATGTCGTAGAGCTGCTGTGGCCGAAAGTGATTCAGAAGAGCCTTTAACTCAGATAGGAAGATTTCTATTTAAATGTGACTTGTGATTCTGCATAAATAAATAAATAAATAAATAAGGCATGGAATTGTATAGTTAGTATGTGATTTGGTTTGTTACTGAAAAAGAAAGCTTCTTTTTTTTTTTTTTGCATAATCAGTGATTCATCTTGTAGTTTCTGGTGTCTTAATAAATACCATGACAGGATATACTAAGTGGAACTGGAGATTGTACAATCCCTGACTAGATTTTATTTTTGGCATATTTAAGGTCTTGTCAAGCAGTATCTCAATTCTTTAGAACCTACACTAGTTTTCTTTTTCTTTACTAAGGTATAATTCATAAACATAATATTCACCCCTTGGAAGTGTACAATTCAGTGGGTTTTAGTACAGTGGGCCCTCTGGGTCCACCAGTTCCGCATCCTCAGATGTGGAGGGCCAACTGTACTATGCCATTTTATGTAAGGGACCTGAGCACCCATGGATTTTGGTATCTGCTGGTAGTTCTGGAACCAATCCCCACCAGATGCTGAGGGAACTAGCCTTGGCTCTTTCTAATTTATTTGTTTAACCTTCAGTAAATCTAGGCAAAATAAGACTTGCTACTCATCATGTAGATTATTTTCCAAATACTTTAAAAAGTATTTGTTGGGGAAGGAAGGTATAGCTTAGTGGTAGAGTGCTATGCTTAGCATGCATGAGGTCCTAGGTTGAATCTCTAGTACCTCCCATTAAAAAAAAAAAAATACATACACACACGCATATGTTTGGTTGCAAATTTTCAGAAGAGAGTTTGGGTTTGTATTTTTATTTTTAAGAAGAGGGAAGGGTTCTGAGTGACTGGCAGATTAATTATATAGGCTGCATTTTGGGAAGGATAGCTGGAGCATCTTAGCAGGGAATTACAATGTAGAGTTAGTCATTGTTCATTGAGCAACTCTTCCATGCCAGATACTGTTTTAAGATATGAGGATATGTCTAGAGGCCAATAAATGCTACGAATGCTAGGAACATGATTAGGCTAATGGTTATGTTACCTAAACAAGAAACTTACTTGGAACGTCAGAAGGGAGAATAATGTCTGCCCAAAATGCACGAGAAAAGGATGTTTTTTTAAAAATAAATATCGCAAAATAGTTTTGTAATATTCAATTCTCCAGAATATGTTGTGATTTGAAAGAAACAATGACTAAATTAAAAAGTGTTAGGTATGAATCTTGTCTAGCACTTGAGTCAGCCTCTGTGTAGCAGTTGGATATCTCTTTCTCTTTACCTTCTGCAGGATATAGTGTTTTGGATTTTCTTGGATTCAATTTCTTTT
Organism: Camelus ferus; assembly: GCF_009834535.1. NCBI lineage: Eukaryota > Metazoa > Chordata > Mammalia > Artiodactyla > Camelidae > Camelus > Camelus ferus. The sequence continues at coordinate 40,905,841 of NC_045701.1, forward strand.
AATTTAATAAACTGTGTTTTGGGAGCAGTTTTAGGCTCATGGATTTTTTTATGAACAGCCATCCCCACATCAACATGTTGTTTTTGGCTCTTTTCTGAGGAAAAGCACTGTGTAAATCATGAGAAGTAGAAATTAAATTTTATCTTCTTTTTTTTTAAGTTTAAGAGTAATTGGTACCACCATCCTTCTAATTGCTCAAACCCCAAACCAAGGATTGTAGCCTTAACTGCTCTGTTTCACTAGCCCCAGCTGACTGACACGTTTTAATAGTTATAATCCCCAAGTATATCCTGTAATCTAATCACTTTACCATCTAGGTGGTCTCCTTGCTTTTTTATCCTTGCCTCATTGACTTTGCACTATATTTGGAATAAAATCCAAATTCCTTATCATGGATTTTAGTACTTTCATCATCTGATAGTATCATATAGCACCTTTCATACCTCTGTTTTCAGCCTCATCTCTGTTTTTTTCTCTTTGTCTTTCACTGAATTATAAATTATAAAATTATAAATAAACACACTAGAGTTTTTCCTGTTCCTCAAATATACTGAACTTGTTCCTGCCTCAAGAGATGCCACATGGAGAGAGAGAGCACACTCAGCCGTCACAGCTAAGGCTCCCAACATGTGAGTAGAGTCACCTGGGACCAGATGACCTCCAGGCAGCCTGCCAGCTGATTGTGAACACATGCATGAGCCCAGTCTACACTGTGTAGAACAGAATAACGTCCTGCTGAGCCCAACCCAAATTGCCAACCCATAGTATTGTGAGAAAATAAGTGATTATTTTAAGCCCAGTTTTTGGGTGGTTTATTACACAGCAATAGATAGCTGTTTTAATTCCTCCATAGCACTTGGGGGGTATCTAAAATTACCTATACACTTCGGTTTCTTTTATTAATCTCCTCCATCAGAATGTAAATGCCCTGAGACTGAAGATCTTGTGGACCTTGCTTGCTGTTATATCCTCAGCACTGAGATAAAGGCCTTGAACATAGCAAGTGCTCATTAGATACTTAGTGAGTCAGTGAAAGAATGAACAAATGGCTATACAGTAATTCATATAACCTGTTAGAACTAACACCTGCTTTCCAGGGTTAACTGAAAGACTTCTTGAGTTCTCCTCCTGGCAACTTACTTCATGTGATAGCTTTGTGATCTTGTTGAAGTTACTTAACCTCCTGGTTCCTTTGTGATGATTAAGGAGCTAATTTTTGAAAAGCACCTTGTAAATCTAGTAAATTTAAAATGAAAAAAACCCCAACAACCCTGTGATTGCATTTAGTTGTCCATAGTCTTAACTTTGTAGAAATAAAAGCATGGTAGTTTTTTTAAGATGTGTTTAGTCTCCTAGTTTAAATAACTGACCATCTACTCTTGTAGTTTTTTCAGTTTGAGGTCCTCATTCTTTTTGAACTGATGCTTAGAACCTAAACTTGAGTCTCCAAATAAATGGCTAACTTCTCTGTAGAGTAACTAAATAAGAACTATTTCAGCAGTGTGGAACAAATAAGAGACTGACTTTATTAGTCAGGACAGGGTAAATGCTTCAATAATAAATTCAAAATTTCAGTAGCTTAAAACAAGAGTATTTCTTGTTCATGATGATATGTCCATTTTAGGTCATCTGTGTCATCATCATTCTCATTTTAGGACTCAGAATAACTTTGTGAAATATTGCCAGTCACTGTGACAGAGGGAAAAGGTGAAGCGCATGCTGACTCAGAGCTCCTTCTCAGATATGATACCTGTCACTTCTGCTCATATTTGATTAGCAGCTAATACAAGGTACACAGCTACACTTGAGTTCAACAGGACAGGACAGGACAGGCATTCCTACCGTGTACCAGGAAGGAGAAAGAGAATTCGTATTTTTTAACAGCTCTGATGATTGCCACACTGAAGTTGGTGCTGTCTTACTTGCTGCGATGTTCAAGTCCAGGAGCTAGAAACGAGTTTCAGCATGGCAGTGCAAACCGTCTTTGCCTAGATTTCTCTTTTCAATATCAGATTCCCTCACTATAGTTTTATGTGGAAAGAACTGATGTTTTTGTTGATCATTTTCCCCAGAATGATCAGGTAGGAATTTTAAAGTCCCCAAAATTCATACTCTATGTGTACTTTGACTTTGAGAGGGATTTTTCTTTTGAGCCACCAAGTCATCATTAATAATTGGTGATGTGAGATTGCCTTGAGGGGACAAGGACAACGTACTAAGCTTTCACCTAGAAGACAAAAAGACATAAAGTAGAAAGCTTACCCTGCATTTTCTCTCATGTTACTCCACTCTCCCCACCTCCACATACACATACTTCCTCATGAGTCAGTCTTAATGTTTGCTCCTTGCTCCTTTTGCAGCTTGCATTTGGAGTTTTCAGTTGTTCATAAGCTCCTCTAGTGGAGGGTGTATAGGGAAAAAAGTACATAATTTTAGTTAACTTTGCTAGCTGTTCAAAACCCTGCACCCTATTTTTGTAGATAAGTGAGAATCAGTTAAAATGGCTTCCACAGAAAGAAAATTTATAATGTAATTTAAAAGAATTATGGCCAGACATCAACACTGAATGCTTCCATTCTTACAGCATCCTTGGGGCATTGAATAGAAAGTAGTTTGGTAGAAACACTGCAGAATTTGTTTCGATTGCCATCTCTTAGTTGGTTTTACTACAGTGAGAGAAAAATGGAGGAAAGGGCATTAGGCATTAAAAGGCATTTGGCAGGAGCATTTACTTGGCAGTGAGTTCTCATTTTTTTCTGCCACCCAAGCTACTTTATTTCTTTCTGTTGATTTATATAACGTCTTGTAAATGTTTGAATAACATAAAGAACCTAAGATAAAATAAATTATGCTCAGTGTTTTTGTGTGCAGGTAATCCTGGACATATTTTTTGCCCAAACTATAGAAATGTTTGGAGTTTGACACCCAACTGTGCTTGTAATTGTTTTAATAATGTTACAGTAGCAAGGAAACTCCTTACTATGTTTGCAGTGGCAAATGTTGGATTAAGTATTGATGTGACATTTTTATTATACCTCCTTAACTTTTAAATATCCTTCTCCATGTAATTGTTTCTCCTGCTTGAAGACTAGCTCTTAAGGGTTGGCTTTAGAAGTAGAAGGTCTTGTTCCTATGGTCTCAAAACTTGGGGGTCATGCTGCTTTTATTGCCTTCAAAAATATGCCACCCCCATGTCTTCTCTGAGAAAGTATTTGAATAATTTTTTTTTCTATATTGAAATCTAGAATCAAGAACTTGTCATTTTCCCCAGTTTACTTATAAATTTTCTTGATTACATGTTTGGAGATTACTTCTAAGTATTTTTTTAATTTTCGTCAACTAGTTAAAAATGGTTTCTTTTCAATGGATTTTTAAAAGTGTTGTTAAGTCTAGGAGTTACAGGAACAATTATTTATCCAGTTATTTCTGGGTTAAACTCTAATCCAGGAAAGGACTTCACTTTTTACTTTATACAGTTATAGATATATTTACAAATACTTCCTACATTAAAAAAAACCCCACATATTTTTAAAAGTAAGAAAATTTATAACTTAAATTTTAAACTTAACCACTAAAGTTTCTGCTGTATTTTAGAATATTGATTCTCAACCTTTAGTGCACATCAGAATCACTTGGAGGGCTTGCCAAAACAGGATTTCTGGCAATACACCCGGAGATCCTGAGTTAGAAGGTCTGAGGTAGGGCTGAGAATTTACATTTTTGAAAGTTCCTTGACAATGCTGATGCTGCCGGTTTGGGGATCACATTTTGAGAACCACGGTTACATAAAAACAGTTTCTCAGAAGTGCACTCATATTGCTTTACAGAAACAAGCAACTGTAGAAGTCAGATACTGAAAATTATTAGAAGTCTAAATGATTCTTAGATTAGGAATCTATTTTTTTAACTAAATACATGAAACTCATTTTAAGGTACTGAAACCTGGTCCTAAGAATAATATGCTTCTTCCACTTTCAAAATAGAAGTGTGTCATGTTTCCATAACCACCCGTTATGTATCAAGTAGTTAGCATTATGATGATTAAAGTTACCTAGAGTAGACTTTTTAAAAACCGTTAAATAGCCCAAAGGAGAATATGCCAACTGGAGAAAACCTGAGACTGAAAGTAATTATATGGAGTATCAAACCAGTGGAATTTCATGTTTCTCTCTAGGGGGTCTGAAATAATCACCCAAATAAGTCACTGTATTCATGAGCCTGAAGATTTAAAAAAAAAAATCAGTAAAAACAGTCCATAAACTTGTACTGTGAATCTTAGGCAACTAATCTAGTAGCAGTGTTTAAGTTCTGTGTCATTGGGGTTTAGGAAGGGGTGATAAGAGTTCTCTAATCTATAAGTTTATTACATGGGGGCAGGGAGGAAGTAGACCTAATCTTGACTCCTTATTTTTAAAATAGTTAACATCTAGCTAGTCAAGGGTGATCCCCACAAGTGACTTGGGGAAATAAATAGGCATTAGTGGACAACGGCAGTCCAGAATCCACTGAGGAACACAACAAATGGTTCTTGGGTTTTTTCTTACTATTTATTTTTCATGACATGATAAGTCAGGGAAGTCACATTGCCCTAGGTCTGATAATGCCAAACTGACTAGGTACTTCCTTCCACCCGTGTTCCATTCCACCCACTTCACCTGCTTGACACATGTAGGATTTCTCTTTTGTCATGTGAGGGCTGGAAAAGTCTGTGGCACTCAGAATTACACTGGCATGTACTGGCTGCTAATAAAGTAAATGATCAACTGTCAGATAAGTGATTTCAAATATGTAAATAGAAAGATGAATGAAATCAGGCAAAGTTTCTGTTATGAATTTGGCATCATATCCTTTTCTTTCCAAATATCCCCAAAAGGTATACTCTGCATAGTTTTGAAACAGAATTTCCCCAATTGTGTTAGTAACATGACCGTGTGTCTCACAGCAGCCTTGTTAGGAACACAGTGTTGCCAAGCTCCCATATCTGTTTTCTCTCTGGCAAAATCTTAATGGCAAGTAGATTCTCCTCTTGATGTGTCACTGATAATATTTGTGTAATAACTGTTTGGGGTGTGGTGAGATGGTCTTTGTGAATCATTGCTGTGTGTAGTTTGCTTCTATGACAGTAATTTTAAAACATGCTTCTCAAGAATGTGGTAGGTGGAGTGAAAATATAATACTCACTTTAACCAAAAATTTTTAAAAATATTTGTTAAGTCTCTAAGGTAAGCAGCAATTCAGAGTGAGTAGTCAATTTACTTACACAGGTTTTTGAAGCTATATAAATTACTCTTAGCTAATTATTATTACAGTGGTCACACTTTATTCATCATTAATTTTGTATTAACATACTTTAAGATGATCGTTTATGAGCAGGGATTTATCTTGCCTGCAGATCATTCATAAGCACCCCACAACCCACTATAAACATCTCTCTTTTCCTAAAGAGATGCTCAACGGAGCTGGGATAGCTGGGATAGAGATACCAGAAAGGGGAGAAGTTTAAAGACATCCAGTTCTGGGATAACATCCCACTATAAGATTCACTGATTTGTAGGATTCATATAATTCATAAGATCAAGTGGATACAAATTGTTTGGGGAAAGTACTGTTATTCCTAATATGTAAGGCAAAGAGATTTCTCTTGTGGACCCCCACAGTGCAGAGCTGTGTGAACACTGTACTCTTCACAACATCCTTGTTATGACCAGGTGAATGGATTGTGTAAGCATCAGCAGTAAAGGAATCACAACAGTGCGTGAGCTTGAGAGAGGCCTTTGCTGGTACTGAACAGACCTCGGTAATTCAGTCTCACTGTTGCTCTCTCAGGTTGGTCAGAAGGCCTGGTAGCAGGACTCACGTTCTTGATCTCTTTGGAAAATAGGTAAGCTGGTTTTTCAGTTCAGATCCACAGTAGTTCATTCATAGCAGTACTGGACCTTGTTTTAAACATTTAAATTATTTCACTGCAGTTAAAAAAAAATCTAGTCAGAAAGCTTATACCCCTAATACAGCTCATTTGTAATAAGCAGTCTAAGATTTGAAGAGATACTCAGGTGGGTTTGAGTATCAGAATTGCCTTTGGTTTTTGTTAAGTACTTACAGCAAGTACCATTTCTTTAATATGAAAAAAGAAACCTGCAAACATAACATCGTTTAATTTAATCAGCAGAGTATTTTCCTCAGTCTTGTCTGAACCATAAATGCCTAGAAATTGCTTGTATATATAAAGTTACAGAATTAATCTTAATTGAAGCTTTCCAATTATAATAGATCAGCCTCTCCAGAAAAAGACCCACATATGATATGAGTGACAGGAAAACCTCTTGAAAAATTTCTCATCTGTTTAGGAAAGAGATAATAGATAGGCAGGCTTACTGGGTTTAGGCTTGGAAGATAAGTGGAAGCAGCAGTTCTTCTTCAAATGGACCAAAATAATCCTGCAAAGTATACATAAAGTGTTTTATCAATATCAGTCTTTTACCAAAATAAGAACTTGAAAGTAAAAATCGCAAAGCCGTGTTGTGAAGATATTATAAGTATACTAAATTTAATTACTTTCCACTATTTTGTTTTATCAATTCCATTTCAATGTCTATTAACTGGTTTTCACTCTGACAAGTCATCAGATAGGAAAAAAAATGACACATAGACATTTGGTTCCTTACTCTTTGATTTCTTTTTTTTTTTTCAAATACATTAGAATTTTATCTTGTTATAAGTGTTATATTTTAAGTCTTAGATGAGATGCATATAGGTCATTTTGCAATGTCTATTCAGTCTGTACAAAGGCATTTTGGCTGTCCGTGAAATCAACAACATTCCCTTTCTTTTTCCTTCCCTCCATACCTGAATATATTTTTCTCCATTCATAAATATGAGATTTTTTTGTAACTTGGAGAGGGGAGAGAAAATTTCCTTACTCTTTTATTTCTAATTAAGTCCTAGCTTAAATGAGTCACTTTCTGCAAGGATGTCAGGCTGTAGGTATTAGTCAGGTCCTTCCCCATCCCTATTTTTTGAAAATGAAGAAGTCAGTTACACAGCCTATGGGAAGCTTAAGCTTATTGGGTGATAAAAAGTAAGAACAAGTTACAGAAAATAGAAAAAAAAAAGTTGGCTGTAAATTCATTCAACTCAGAAGTATAGCACTATCTTGTATCTCATTTAAACAGTATTCTTTTTATTGGTATTATATTATTTGTATTAATTCAGAAAGAATTGATATGACATTTATTCTCTCCATCCAAGAAAATACTGTATCCCCCCCCCTTTTTTAGATTTTTTTACTGTTTTTTTAAAGGAGATTTTTATTTTAGAATAGTTTTAGATTTACAGAAAAGCTGTAAAGATAGTACAGGGAGTTCCCATATGCCCTATACCTAGTTTTTGCCATCATTCACATTTTCCGTTAGTGTGGTACATTTGTCACAGTGAACCAATACAGATACATTGTCATTACCTGAAGCTTATACTTTGTTCAATTCCCTTAGTTTTCACTTGTTCTTTTTCTGTTATAGGATTCCTTCCAAGGTACCACGTCACATTTAGCTGTCATGTCTCACTTGACTCGTCTTGACTGGGACAGTTTCTCAGTCTTTCCTTGATTTTGATGCCCTTGACAGTTTTGAGGAGTACTGGTCAGGTATTATGTAGAATGCCCCTCCATTGAGATTTATATGATGTTCTTCTCATGATTAGACTGGAGTTAAGGCTTTGGGGGAGAATGTCCCCAGAGGTAAAATGCCATTCCTGCAACATTGTGGTAAAAGTACACACCATCAGCATGGCTTAATCACTGATGTTAACTTTGATCAGCTGACCAGGGAAGTGTTTGTCAAGTTTCTACACTGAAGTTATTCCTTTTTCTCCCTTTTCATACTGTGATCTTTGGAAGGAAGTCAGTGTGCAGACCACACTTAAAGAGGGTGCAGTTATACTCCACCTGCTTGGGGGAGGAGTATTTACCCAAATTATTTGGAGTTCTTCTGCTCAGGAAATGTGTGTTTTCTCCGTCATTTATTTATTTATTTAATCACTTATTTATAGTAGTATGAAATGGAAATTTACTTTATACTTTGGGTTATAATCTAATATTACCTTATTTTGTTGTTCACATTATTTTAGCTTTGGCAATTGTGGGCTTTTTGTTGGCTTCCATGTTCCTTTCCTTTTTCCTTTTTCCACATCTCACCATAATTGTGTGTTTTTTTGAGCACTTCCTTTTGGCACTACAAAATTCTTTATTGGTACAACATTCTTTTTTAAAAGCTAAAAAACACAGATAATTAGGTAGACTGCTTTAATTTTCTTTGAAGGAAAAAATGCTATCTCCTTTTTTGATTATTGTAGGACAATAAAAAGGAAAGGTTAGCATTTTCTCTACTTTTACTCCATTTTTTAAAAATCAAGTAATACTTGTTTCTGCCACTTAGTGTAACTGTTTTGCCGGTCACCTTTGATTTTTTGGGGGGGGGGTTTAATCTTTTTTGTGGTTTGCTTGTGTTGGAGATTAGCATGTATTTTTGGTTGTTCTTTTTCCTTTTCTGTCTCTTTAGTAGTGGAGTAGGAAGGGTGTGGGTCAAAGGAGAAACTAAAATAGTACTCTAAGCTTATTCAGAGCAGCTCTCCTGTTTCTGTGTCTCAAGTAATCAAAAAGTGGTTCCTACCCAACTAATTACCAAACCGGTTAGTGGTTGTTACCCAGCTGGTTACCTCCAAAGAGAACAGTTATGTAGAATTTTAGTTTTCTGTATTAAGTATTTGTGTAGTGTTAGAACTTTTTGAAGTAATGAACTTATATTTCTTTCACAATCTGGAAAATAATAGAAGTTTATTTTTAGAGCCAGTGGAAATGCAAAGAAAAGAACTTACTCTTTCTGTGGTTTGAACTGCTTTAGAACTTAAAAACTTTTTTCCACACTTGATATACTCGACCTTTTTGGTTATTTTACACCAGTTTTGCTTAGCTCTACCTGTGTTTTTCACAAGTTTAGCTGTACTAGTGAAACTGCATGTCTGCCCAGTTATTTTATGTAATTGCAAGATTATATTTAGCATTTAATGATTACTTGGGATTCTCTGATGGTTGTTTTAGGTGTATAAGACTTCACTTTAGCAAGGTTATAAATACATTATAGGTAGAGATCACTCACTTTTTATGTATTTCTCATAAAAACCATACAGTTGTTTTGGTATATTGCTGTAGAAGGAAAAGGTGGGAATCTTTCCCACTTCTCTTTGTTCTGCTGCTTTTTCATGCTGTCCTCAGACTTGAGTTCTTTCTTGCTTGATATCCATTGGGTTTTCTGTCCTGTGCCTGCTGAGCTTTACACTCTCAGATTACTTATCTTCAGTGTCCTTTGTCTCTCCTTTAAGCCACCAACATGGACCTGACAACTCAAGGAAACCCCTCTTGAGATTTTCATGGGACATGGCGTGGTGTCAAAATGAAATGTCCCTGTGGCCACTAACCTTTATATTTTCCAGCTCCAGTAGGGACCAGATCCACTCTCTTTATTGCCCCACTGCCACTCCCTTCCCTGCCCCCAAATCTAAAAGTTTAAGCTCTTACTACCTCATTTAGAAATGAGGATATTCTAAGATTTGATAGCAGAAAGAATAAGTGAAACACTGATAGAGCTTTCTTTACATTTATTTGTGCCACTTTGGAAACCATAAAATATGTCCTTTTGTCCTCTCCATGTTTTCTTATTTTTATTTCAGTACAATACACACAAAACAAACATTTGTTTTATATAACTCAAGACCAAAAAGAGTTTGTTTTACTGTAGCATTTTATTTGGTGAGATTTAAATACAGCATAGCCACTTTTTAATAAAATTAATATCTTCTACAAATCAACAAAAATGAGCTTATCTATGCCTAAATTCAGTTCAACAATGTTAAGTGACTGTTGTGTGGTTCTGGAAATGGCCATATGGCCTTTGCCCTCAAGAAGCTTACATCCTAGAAGAAGTGATACATATATATAAGTGAGACCAGAAATATATTAACACCATAAATAAAGTGTATTTGACACAATGTTGTAAAATGACTATAATTCAATAAAAAAAAGTGTTAAAAAATAAATAAGGTGTAGATAAGAAGACTAGGGAAAGGCTTCATGAACAAGGTGGTATTTGAGATGAATCTTAATCAGGCAGAGTTAATAGGGAGGGTATTCTAAGCAGAGGCAGTGATTTCAGCCATGAGTATGTGAAGGCAGAAAATAAAGGCATACCTGAAAAATACTGAGTAGGCCACTAACAGCCGGAGCATTGCTTACTTTTTTAAAATATTAGTTGCTAGTAGTACTTGTTTGGTAGGGTTGGTTATGGCTATGGTTTGGAGTACCTTAAATACCATGTTGAAGAGTAAGAATTTTCTTTCAGTCAGTCAGCAGCTAGATTGGGGATGCTATGGTAAATAAAAACAGACATGATCATTGCCCCCATGGAGTTTATAGCCTGTTATTAGTATAATAATCATAGAAACACAGGACAGAATTGCAGTTATAAGTGGTATCAAACAGACAACAAAAAAGGAACATGGTGCTGTGAAGGTATTTAAGAAAAAAAAAAAAAAAACTTGACCTAGACAAGGAGATCAGGGAAAGTTTCCTTGAAGAAATGGCAAGTGAGCTGAGATCAGAGGGATGAGTAGGAGTTAACTAAGTAAAGAACGATAACAAAGAAGGATGGAGAAAGTATTTTATGTAGCGAGAACAGCATGTGCAAAGGCCCTGTGCAGGTTGAGGAGGAGAGGTACATGGCAAGTGTGAGGGATTGAAAGAAGGTCAGGATGGTAGCAAAAGAAAGGGGCTGGACCTTGTAGACTTCACTCTTTATCCTAAGAGTGATAGGAAGCAGGGAATTGACATAATCAGGTTTTCATTTCTGAAAGTATAATTCTGGCTGTAGTGTGAAGAGTGGATCTGAGATTTCCAGTTCTATAAATTCACACTTTTATGTACCACCTCTGCACCAAACACATATCAATGATAGATGAAATATAGAAACAGAAGATCAAAAAGATATTGCAAAGCCCCCCCCAAACAAAACAAAACATTAAAAATATAAGATCTTGAGTAGAGCTGAAACCACAGGCTTGTTCAGTTGAGTCCTAGTGCAGGGTTAGAGGCAGGGAATTCAACTCCTTTGGGGTAGTAAGTAAAAGCACTCTATATGAGGCGGGGGCAAAGCCAGATATATTGCTCAAAACTGGGGCAAGAGCAAGGCTTCTCAAAGTGGCAAAGGAGGCTGGGGTAAGGAAATAGACCTTTTAACTACCATTTGAAGTTATGGCCTGTAGCTGCAAGCTCCAGGAGTGAAGTCAAGAAATAGTCTAGCAATGGCTGGATCTGTAATATTCCCAGGCTCAACGTAGGACTCAGGAACTAAAGAGGCAAATACTCCCATAACTTTAAGGCAAGGATAGGATCAGCGTAGAAGAATTTAAGAAGAGACAAAATATTGAAGAGAAGAAAGAATAAACAAAAACTGTAACTTAAAATGCAAATGACTTGGCAAACCAAAACTCTAAAATGTGAAGAAATTTAATGCTAAGAAAAACAACCACTACCACCAGCAACAAAAACAACCAACAAACTCAACAATTAAGACATAAATTTACACTCATGGTTAGAGGCGGTGAGAGGGAAGTGGGGAGGGACAATATAGTGGTAGAGGGGAGACAAAGGTTATTATGGGATTATATGAAATCATCTATGTGAAATATTTGAAAATTGTAAAGAACTATAGAATTTAAAGACTCTTTAATTCAATTTTTTTTAACTTTTAAAAAGGATAAATTTACAGATGAAATTGTCAGTTTCAGGTATTTTAAAGTAGGTATATATAATATGTTCAGATCCAAATAAACATACCATTTTAAGGTGAGCAAGAAAATGTGAAACAAAACAGGCAGAAATGAAACAGGAGCAGATGGATATTTAAAAAGAATCAGAAATCTTGAATGAAAAATAGTCATTGAAATAATGAATTCAATAGACATGATAAACTCTAGACTGGCTATAATGAAAGAATTTGTGAATTGAAAGTTGACACTGAGAAATTCACCTAGAATGAAGCACAGAAAGAGATTTAGAGAGGGAGAGACTAGGAAGTGGATGAATCTTCAAATATTTAGAACATAAAATTGAATCTGGTAATGAGCCACATGGGGATGTATGAATTAAAGAAAATAGCCAAGGGCAACACCAAGGCGTGTTCTTGTTTAACTAGATGGATGCCATTTACTGAGAAAGTCTGGAAGAAATTTGGAGGGAAAATCATGAGTCTCACTTTGGGTGTGTTGAGTTTGATGCCTTTGAGGTATCCAAAAGGAGATACCTAGCAGTTGGGAATATAGGCCTGGAGTTCAACAAGAGGTCAGTGCAGAAGACAGAATTTTTAACTCAAATACCTCTAGTTGATCACTGAAACTGTATGGAATGAGAAAGGAGAAATTTTCAGACCAAGCTTTAAGGAACTCTAATACTTTGCCTAGAAGTGTCTAAGCTTCAAAGGAGATGGAGGAATGGCTGCAGAGGCTGGAGGTAAATTAGAAGAGTGTGTTATTATGGCAGTGAAGAAAGTGTTTCAGCAGGGAGGCAGAGGTTAATATTGTCAAATGTTGTAAAACTATCATGATGGGGAGTAAGGATCAGATACCTGGAAGAGAAATGGAGGAGAAAAGGAGTGAATGATAGTGGAGAGTATCTGAGAAGGTAGAAAGGCAGTAGGGTCCAAAGCATGGATGGAGGAATTAGCCGAAACAAGAGGTCTGAGGGAAGGAGAATACAATGGCTGTAGATATTTTCCAAGAGAGGATATATTACTTGACTATGGAACTTTTTTCACAGAGCATTTTGAAGGATACATTAGTTCTTCAAAATACTCTTGGGGAAATATTGACTTAAAGCATAACTGTCTTCTGAACTAAGTCATCAGTTACTATTTACTTGTTACACAAGAAACTGTAACAGTTATTCAAGATTAATTGTTTCTTTTTAAAGTGCTTTATCCTGAATTCCTTTCAGAATAAATTAAAAGTAATTTTAGATAGTGAAGTGCTCTTTCTTAAGATAAGGGTACAAGAGCAAAGAAATTATATATTAATGTAGACTTAAACCTTAATTCAGTTTTACTTGATCTTGCTATTAATAACATCCAGATTTTAGTATAAGGATGTTCTTTTGATAGAATTGATCATTTTGTTATTGTGTTGAAAAAAAAAAACTGCTTTGAAAATCAAGTGAGAACATCCTAAAGTTTTTTCATTGAATTGGTTCATTAAATTCCAAACCACTAAATCTTGAGCTTTGTATTTCAAAAATAGTATGTTATCTCCTTTAATCTGGCGACCACAAAAAACTTCCTGCAGAGAAACAGCTTATATTTTTATATTCTGCTTACTTACCTTTCTCCTTTTTAATTTTTTTCCCTTCCACTTTAAACCTTTGTTAAAGGTGATACTCATGCCACACGGTCATGTTACTGGAAAGTAATGTTGGGAGATATGTGAAAGAAATGAGAAAAATGTTTTTTCTGATGAAAAAGAAATGGGTCAATGAGACCACAAGATCTAATGTTGAATTTTGTGTGCTCAAATTGAAGGCATTCATCAAGACTCCTGCCTCCTTAGTCACGTCATTACCTCTTCAGAAGAATACTGTTTTTTCTTTTCTTTAAATAAATCATATTGTAATCACTTTACAATTTCAGTATATTTTTGAGAGCTATCACTGTGGAATAGTGATGCCAAATTGATTTAGTCTGTCTCCACTGACCCCAACTACTCTACTCAGAATGTCCTAAACATTTTATTCATCAAATATTTCTTGAGGGCCTCCTTGTTTTAAGGCCCTGTGCAGAGTGTATCAGAAATACGAAGGTGAAAGAGGCGTAGTCTCTTCCCTCAAGGATTTCATAATCTCTTAGGGGAAATAAGAGAAAAAAGGTAAATGTCTTCAGTAGAAAACAGAATAAAACCAAAGTCTTAATTGTACCAGTAACTGTGCACAGGAACTGCAAGTAACGTTTCTTAGATTTCTTAGATTTTCCAAATTGTTTAAACTAGTCTTTCTGTCTAGTTGCTCAGAAATATTAGACATTTCTGGTATTTCCAGTTAATTTATTCAGAATGGCACTAGAATCTTTTGTTTTTCTTAGTTTTAGCTAGCACTTAGTAAGAATTTCACACTTGCCAGGAACTGTTCTGAATACCTTACATACATTATGTCATTTAATCCTCACAGTAGTTTTATAAGGTATTATTTTCATTTTACAGGTACAGAAACTGAGAGAAGTCAAGAAACTTGCCCATGATAAATTTATAGCTAGTGAATGACAGATTTGAGATTCAAACCTTGACTTTCTATTGCCAGACTTGGCTTAAATGACTCTTTATTATTATTATTATTGTTGTTGTTGTTGTTGTTGTTGTTGTTGTTATTATTATTATTATTTTAAATTGAAGTATACCTGAGTTACTATGTTGTGTTAGTTTCTGGTGTACAGCATAGTGATTCAGTTATACACATATATACATATTCTTTTTCATTGTAGGTTATTATAAGAGATTGAATGTAGTTCCCTGTGCTGTGTATACAATAGGTCCTTGTTGTGTATATATTTTATATAAAGTGGTGTGTATCTGCTAATCCCAAACTCCTAATTTATCCCTTTCCCCTTCCCCTTTGGTAACCATAAGTTTGTTTTCTATGAAATGAGTATTATATTCTTTCTCTATACCTTACCAATTTTCTATGCATCTGCTCTCTTCGGAGAAAAGCAGCTTTAGAAGTGGAAGGAAAGCCATCAGCGGTGTCTGTTGGTTTGTTTTAATGAGGTATTGACATGACCTTAAAATAGAAAATATTCATTCTGCCAAAGAGTTCGGTCTTATTATCACCATAGTCTCGTGCTCTTGTACTGGCTTCTTTAGTGAGGCTTATTTCTTCTCGCCCTTCATGGCTTAGCTTGGGAATCCTCCCTAGGAAGTCTTCCCTGACCCCCGCCCACCCCCACCCCCATTCCTCTCCCATCTGGGGACTTGGCGTCTTCCGTGTGTTCTCCAGGCAGTCTGCTCTGATTCCTTTCACAGCACCAGTCATATGATTGCAATTATCTAAGTTTCTTAATAGCAGGGACTGTTTTTCATCTTAGAAATCTCACCATCCAGCACAGTGACTGGTCTGTGGTAGGTGATCAAGAACTGTTGAATGACTGTTTGACTGAAGGTGTATTTTAGACTTGTGGAATGTTTGCTGCTCTCTGTAGTCTGATTAATTGCCATGGAAACTACCTCACATAGCTATGATAGTGGTGCTTATGACGGACAGTGCACTTTTTGGTCCTCCAGTGTTTCTGGTGAGGAAAAAGTGTTAGCCTTGAGATCATCACATGGGAGAGGGGTGAGGGAATGCCGCTGGCAAACACCCTCAGCAGGGCGGAGGACGCTGCTGTTTGGCTTCCTCCCCTCTCCAGTGAGAAGGCGGCCGAGCTTTACAGTCAGGGGTAAGACAGTGGCAAACATGAAACCTGAGCCTGTCAGGAGCTCACTGTTGACTGGTTGGGACCTCTGATGCAGGTACTGGCCAGGTCTCCAGTGGTAAGGCACATTTATATAACTTCATAGCCCCACCAGTCAGCTTCAAGTTTAAAACCTTTGTAACTCTTAAGTTTGTAAGAGTTACTTGTAACTCAAAGTAAAACTTTGTTTACCCCTAACCTGAAATCCATCTCTTCTTCATCATAAGTGAATAGATCAGCCATGCCATCATATATCAGTTATATCAGATGGGAGGAAAACGGCTCCCCACCCCCATCAATGTTTATTGACTGGATGACGGAAAGTAAGACAGTGAGCTTCTCTGGGCCTCAGTCCTCTCCTTTCGAAAGTGGGAGTCTTAAGTTTTTATGTTCCTCAGGCCATGGAACTAAACTGGATTGTTTGTCGGGGTCCATTCTGTTTCTATTTTAAGATGCATAATTTAGAAGATTTTTCCCTTGTAGAGATGGAAAGTTAAATTCTGTGTCTCAGAATTGTTCTTAAGGGATATGTGAAGGCAGCCTGTACTTTTTCAACTTAATCAGGTACACCAACTGGATTTTTGTGGTTGCAGGAAGCAGAAATTAATCCCATGTGGTTGCCAGGCCCCAGGATGGTCCCAATCATCTTTGCCTCCAGATACTCTCAGTCTTGTAGAGACCCTTCCCACAGTGAATCAAGAATACGACGTGAAGACAATGTGCAACTTCTGAGGCTAGGTCATAAGAAAGCATCTCAGGTTCCATCTGGGTCTGCCTTTGCCACTTGTTTGTCATTTAGCAGTGCTGAAATTCTAACACGAATTTACTGCATTCAGTATGTTGATTTTTAACCCCTAAAGTTTCCTGATGAGTGTCACATGGAGGCCTCTCTTTTTTAATTTCTTTTCTCAAGGTGATTATGTTTCTTTCATTTTTTTCCTTAGGGGTGAGGTCCTAATATGCTAAACAAGTGTATACTGTCAGGCCATTTACCTAAGGACACCCAGAGCCTTTGGGGCATGTTATATCAATCAATACATGAGATAAAGGCTGAAATGTTTTTGCCCAGGTTCTTTAACTCTCTACTCTCAAAAGAAAGTTCTCGAACATAAAAGACCTTATAAATTCTACTTTAATAAAAGCTTTACTTCCTAAAGGCAGAAATCAAAATTTTAAAGTTAACAACTATAGTCATCAGAAAAAAGTACCTCCTCCAGTATTACTATGAATACGTTAATAGTTCATTGTTCTGTTCTCCACCAACAAAGATACACGAAGTATACAACATTTTACCAGTGAGAGTATCTGTAACAGGCCTCCTAACCCCTCAGCTCAGTCCTTATTCTATTCCATGCTGCTGCAACCTTTCTGTTAGCTTCCTTTGTCCAACATTTTATTATGAAAAATTTTAAAAACACAGCAAAGTTTAAAGAATTTTACGGTGAACATCTATACGCTCATCTCCTTGATTCTACATTAACATTAACTACGTTAATATGATTAACATTTTACTATACTTTCTTCATTAGGTATCTAGGTTTCAACATTTTATTATGAAAAATTTAAAAAACACAGGAAAGTTTAAAGAATTTTGCTGTGAACATTATTCACTCATCTGGATTCTACATTAAGATTAAGATGTAACATTTTACTGTACTTTCTTCATTAGGTATCTAGGTTTCTGTCTGTCTCTTCATTCATAAATTCATGTGATTTCTCATGCATTTCAAAGTAGATTGCAGATACTATATTTATACCTATTCTCTCCCAATCAGTATTTTTACTTCTCCCAAAAGTTACTGAACTTGAGTGAGTAGGCATGACCGCTTCTTCTGACTGACTCATTCAGGACTCTACCCATATCTCAGGCCTTATTACAGTGCTGTCAGTCTATATGCCATGGTTTTCACGGAGTAGACCAGGGACATTCTAGAGTGACATTCTAGTTCAGCACTGTCCGATGGAAATATGTTACCTTAAATCTCCTAGTAACCACATTTAAAAAGTCAAAAGTTCACCTGTTTGGTGAAATAACTTTAAATGTTATTTAACTCAACACATCCAATATATTATCATTTCAACATATAATTAATATTTTAATAATTATTAATGAAATATTTTATATTCTCTTTCAGTAGTAATTTTCGTAGAAATCCAGTACATCTCAATTCTAATTAGTTCTATTTCAAGAACTACCATATTCGACAGTGCAGCTCTGGACCTTCACCCTTAAGGGGTGTATTCCTCCTCAGAAATTTCCAGTGTCTGAATATACTGACTTAGCAGTCAGATTTCCCATGAATGCAAAAGAAGTAGTGGTATTCATCACCACAAGCCCTAATTAGACCCTTTCGTGTTGAGGTCATTTTGATTCTTCATTCCCTTTTCAGAAACTTCTTAGGGGTTTTTTTACTCCTCTCTTTTAATCACTTCTCATCTACATTCAGAGTTGAATTACATTCCCTATAGAAATAGTGAGTGTATTTTATTACTTTTCTGCTGCCTTCCATGTAGTTTCATATTCCACCAGTTTTATCTTCTCCCATTTTTGCTAGAGCGCTCTTTCTAAAACAGACAAGATCTTTAAATTTCAGTTATAAAAATAAAAATACATGTTAGTGTTAAAACATTAATGAGCACAGTTATAAAAATTAAAAATTAGTTCATGGTGAAACTGTTCTGTATCCTGATTGTGGTGCTGATTAAAACTCATACAACTGTATGCGTGCGTGCACAGCACTAACACACACACAAATGAAAGAAAAGACGTCAGTTAGGTGTTATGAAGTGAAGTTTTTACTGACTAGAAGAAAGACCTTTGGCTGAATAACTAGAAAAATGTTCCTTCTTATAAAGTGTAAGTTGAGTCTCCATTGATTATTTGTCAAAAGACATCTGTATCCTTCCTTTTTCCACTAACAAAATGTTTATTTAATTTTGGGTCATGAAGATGCTTTGTCTCATTCTCTGCTTTCAATTGGTATATTTCGTTCAGAGAGTAGATGAGCAAAAGCCACAGGTCATATAAAATAATGTCTGATTTCAGATACATCTGGGTGGTTTTTATTTTTAACTTTTAGCTTGTAGTTACGAGTCTTGATTAGCCCATAGAGAAGACGTAGATTGGCAAGTCAGCAGGAGTGGCAAGAACACCCAGTATTCTGACAGTGGCAGAATTTTGCAAGAAGAGGCTCATGTTGATAAGTATTAATTATCTTGAAAATCAACACATGTGACTAGCTAGAAATATCAGAAATGTCACCCAATTTAGATATTGGATAAATAGATTAATTTAGATACCTGGAAGACTAAGATATGCCTACTGATAAAATAAAGTAGTTACTGAGCTTCTGATAAAAAGACCAAAACAATTCACCTCTTCCAGTTTTCTTTAGCAAAGCAATTCAATGTAGGCTATGTGCCCACATCTTATTGCATCTTCATGGGCAATGGTATATGTATATGTATAGCATTGGCTCGGATGCCACAGTGGAACCGATGAACATTTTTTAGTGGGTGTATAACACTGGAAAGATTATTTTTAAAGTTTTTCTTAGATAATTGTTTTATTCATACTTTGCAATCACCTTGTTCATTTATTTTTGTTTGTTTGTTTACTAACAGTTTTCCACTTCCCAAGAATGTAAGTTCCATGAGAACAGGGACCTTGCCCCTTTGGTACACTGGTATATTCCCAGCACTTAAAACCTTGCCTTGCAGATCATGGCTGCTCAGTAAATATTCATCAAAAGAATGATTATCTTTACAGATTCGTCAATAGACTGAAAAACTGTCAGCCAGGAGTGCATCATACCTCCAATGTGTCTGCGTGTCTGCTCAGTATTCTTAAAGGCTGTCAGTGCTGCTTGTGATAAAGGCTATACATTATTCTTTACTTTATTCATCACTTGTCAAAATGTCCATTTGTTTCTTTTTGTCAATCATGTTTCAAATAAGAGGAAAACAGTCTGTTCTTTCAAAGAATGCTGTCTGTCAGGGGAGCAGGGAACTACTCAGACCTAGGAGTATGAAAATGATAAAAGCTAAAATGGCAGTACCTGTATTATTTTATATTTTTGGAAAAGAGTCATGTACTTTTCCTTTCCTTTTATGAATAGCCTTTCATTAGCCAGCCTGAATAATGAAATTGTAGGACTTAACTCCAGAATAATATCCCAGTACAGTAGGTCAGTTATATAGTAACAGACTTTCTCAGAAGCTCCAAACTGTATTCAGTCTATTCTCATTAAGATTTTATTTTCTAGAATTAAGCAAGGTGATTTTTCTCTGTCATCTCCTGTTGCTGCTTTTTAGAAGAAGGAAGTATTAATAATAGACAAATGCAGAAGTTGTGAGGTTTTATAAATTCTTACTCTGATTCGTATCAAGCAGCAGGCAAGAATGGGTGTGTCTCTTGAAAATAATACTTTTCAATGGCTGGGTGCCTAGAGTGCCTATCAGGTATAGGCCTTCATATTTTCTAAAGATTGGAGGGGTATAATTTTTTATCTTTAAAATATTTATTGAATAAAGAATGGGAGGATCAGAAAAAAGAAGCCTTGGTTAGGATCTGATGTGGGGCTCTGTTCCCATCTCTGCTGCTCTGCCCTTTATGACTTTGGGTGGTCTCTTCTTTTTGAACCCCAATTTCCTTGTTTATAAAATGAGGACACCAGGTTTAATGATCTTTAAAGACTCTCAGCTCTAAAAAGCTGATGATTCCAACAGGCTCCCCGTGAAGAACAAACAATGCATTTCTTCCAAAAGAGGGTGCTGTGGTATTTCTAAGGGCTTTAGCGTTTTCTTGAAAGGAACTGAACAGAGGTGGAATCTCAGGTTAATTTTTTGTCTTCAGACTCTCAACCTTTGAGAAATAGTGTCTGATCCTTAGATTTATTTAGATCAGGTGATATAAACCAAACCTTGATGTTACTGATAAATTTAAAAGCTTTTTTTATATATGTTGATTTTTTTAAATCTGGCAAATAAGAACGTTTCAAAGAAAAAATAAACACAATCTTTTTTTGGTTTCATTCAGTTTATTTTATATCTAAATCTATATATTGAGAGAGAGGGAAAGAAAGTTTTGTTGTTGTTGTTTTTCTCTCATCTGGTGAAAATTTCTGTAGAATTAAATGTGTTTTGGAAACTATGATTTACATCACCATTTTCCTATTATTCAGTATTTAGGTTGTTCCCATATTTTTAGCATTAAAAATTATATTGTGAAGAATAGTTTGTATGTAAATCTATCATATAATATGTTCAGATTTCCGAGTCAAAAGCTATAAACATTTTAATGTTCTTGATACATTGTCAAATATACCTTTCCTGAAATATACCTGTTCTGATCAAGTCATATCTGGAATCATGCAACATGTGGCTTCTTGTGTCTGACTTCTTGTTCTTTTTTTTTAAATTGAAGTATAATTGACATGTAACACCATATTAGTTTTAGGTGTACAGCATAATGATTTGACACTTGGATACATTGTGAAATGGTCACAATTGGCTTCTTTTAATTAGCACAGTGTTTTCAAGGTTCATCCATGTTGTAGCATGTATCAGTACTAGATTGCTTTTTATCACCAAATAACATTCCATTGTATGGATAATACCACATTTTGTTTATCCATTCATCAATTTTATTGTTTCTACTTTTGGACCACTATGAATAACGCCACTATGAACATGTATATAAATTTTTGTGTAGACATGTATTTTTGTTCCCCTTAGGTATATACCTAGAAATGAAATTGCTAATTCATATAGTAACTATTTGTTTAACCATTTGAGGAACTGCCTGACTGTTGTCCAAAGTGGCCACACTATTTTACATTCCCACCAGCAGAATATAAGGGTTCTAATTTCTCAAGATCCTCACATGCACTTGTTATTATCTGTCTTAGTTAGCTTAGTGGGTGTAAAGGGTAACTCACTGCAGTTTTGGTTTGCCTTGATGGGTAATGATGTCGATCATCTTTTAATATGCTTATTATCCATTTTCATTATCTTCTTTGGAGAAATGGCTATTCAGATCTTTTGCCCATTTTAAAATTGGGTTAATTTTATTCTTGAGTTGTAAGAGCTTTCAATATATTTTGGAAAGTGCACTTTTATCAGATACATGATTTGCAAAATTTTTCTCCCGTTCTATGGTTTTTACTTTCTTAATGATATCCTTTGTAGCACAGAAGTTTTTAATGTTGCTCATGTCCCATTTGTCTAATTTTTTCTTTTATTATATTTGCTTTTGTTTTCATAACTTAAGAAGCCATTGCCTAATCCAAGGTTGCAAAGACTTATGCCTTTTGTTTTCCAAGAGTTTTATAGTTGTAACTCTCACATTTAGATCTTTGATCTATCTGAGTTAATTTTTGAATATGGTGTAAGGTACGGGTCTAACTTCATTCTTTAGCATATAGATATCCCTTTGTCTGGCAATAATTTGTTGAAAAGGCTATTCTTTCCCCAATTAAATTATCTTCGAACCTTGTTAAAAATCAAGTGACCATAAATGTGAAGGTTTGTACACTCCATTCTATTTCGTTGATCTATGTGTTTATCCTTATGCAGGTACTACTATACAGTCTTAAATTGGAAAATGTGAGTCCTCCAGCTTTGTTTTTCTTTTTCAAGATTCTTTTGCCTATTCTGAGTCCCTTGAATTTCCATGTAACTTTTTAGGATCATCTTGTCAATTTCTACAAAGAAGCCAGCTGAGATTTTGATAAGGATTGCATTGAATCTAGGGGATCTTGTTTTCATGTGCATTTTTAAAATAAATAATGAGGCTGACATTTTTCATATGTTTGTTAAGAGTTTTGATTTCTTCTGTGAATTCATGTCATTTCTATAAGTTTCTATGTTTATGCTTTTTTCTGTTTGGCTTAGTATTTATTTTGTTTGTATGCATTCTTTGTAAAGTAAGTTTATTGACCCTTATTACAGTTGTTGCAAATATTTTCCCAGCTTGCCTTTTAATGTTGTTTATGATCTTCAGCATAACAGAAGTTTTGAGTTTTTAAGTGGCCAAATCTATTTTTTTCTTTGCTTTTTTCATTTAGAAAATCTTGCCTTTTCCTAAATTCATTCTTCTTAATAAAGCACATGAACCTCGGCCATCTTAGTTCAGAAAGCCAGGTTAGGTAAAGCAATTTAGAGGTAAATGATTACATTTTAAACTCACTTATTCTTTTTTTTTTAATTGAATGAAAGATTCTCTAAATTCTATAGTGCTTTACAGTTTTCACAAGTTTCACACACATAATTTCATATAATCCCATAATAACCCCCCTTTCCACTCCTACTACTACATTGTCCCTCCCCCCTCCCCTCTCCCCACTGGTAACCACTAGTTTGTTCTCTATATCTGTAACTCTGCATCTTTGTCATTTTATTCACTAGTTTGTTGTAGTTTCTAGATTCCACATGTAAGTGATATCATATAGTATTTGTCTTTCTCTGTCTGACTTATTTCACTTAGTAAAATGCCCTCCAAGTTCATCCATGTTGCTGCACATGGCAAAATTTCATTCTCTTTTATGGCTGAGTAGTATTCCATTGTGTATATATACTGCATTTCTTTACCCATTCATCTGTTGATGGGCATTTAGGTTGCTTCTGTACTTCGGCAATTGTAAACAATTCTTCTGTGGACATTGGGGTGCATGTATCTTTTCAGATTAGTGTTTTTACTTGTTTCAGATATATACCCAGGAGTGGAATTGCTGGTCATATGGTAGTTCTATTTTTAATTTTTTGAGAAATCTCCATGCTGTTTTCCACAGTGGCTGCACCAATTTACATTCCCACCAGCAGTATACAGGGATTCTCTTTCGTCCACATCCTCACCAATATTTGTTTTTTCTGTTCTTTTTGATGATGGCCATTCTGACAGGTGTGAGGTGATACCTCACTGCAATTTTGATTTGCATTTCCTTGATGGTTAGCAATGTTGAGCATCTTTCATGTACCTATTGTTAAAATATAAATGACAGAACTGTTACATTAGTACTAAAACAACAAATTTTTAAAATACTTTACAATACTTATATCACAGATATTCTTAGTCTATCTTAACTCCTTGGTTTTTTTGTTTTGTTTCTGTTTTTGTTTTTTTATTCCCACAAACCTCACCAAAGTACTTACTGTAAGTTGCTACATTTACTTAGTGTTAAAAGTAGTCTGTGCACATGCATGTCACTGTGCCTTCAGTAGAACTGTGTAACTCCAAGTTTGTTACATCGAGCCTCCTTCAGGAAAATACTCTTGATCCCCCATTTCTACTTTTAATTCTGAGATAGATTTTCATTTGCTTTTCCTTTTGTATACTCTGTTCTTAATTCTTTCCACGTGTCAGAAACTGTAACAAGGATGGTTCTTCATCTCTCTCTCTCCCTGCCCCTTCTCTTTTTCTGTCTCTGATTCTCTCTTTTTTCTCCCTTTCTCTCTTTCCTTCTGTGTCTCATTCTAATTGGCCAGCTTTGAGCTACAGTGTTTCTTCTTTTTCTCTGCTGAATTCTTCTCATCCACTTACCCTTTCATCTTCATTCTGACTCACTCTCTGAAGTATAACATGCCTGCTTCTACGTTAACCAGGAGTATTGAGACCAGATAGAATAGTCCATGGGTTCTTAACCTTGGCACTACTGACATTTTTAGGCCAGCTAATTCTTCATTGTGGGGTTATGTTGTTCATTGTAGGATCCCTGGCCTCCACCCAATTAGATACATTCCCTTCCTCAGTTGTGAAAACCAAATATGTCTCTAGACGTTGCCAGTTGTCATGGGAGCAAAGTCATCCCTCAGTTAAGAATCCTGGAATTGACAAAGACAAACCAACTGCTCTAGTTCCAGAATGTAAATTCCTATCCCAACCCTGTTTTTTCCACTACCTTCTCTTCTCTACTCCCCAGACTAAAACCAAATAAAATTCTTCCTTTCTAGATCAATAGCTTGATGTATCCCTTATATTACCCATGGCGTACACTTGGGCATTGTGTGCTCCACCCGTGAGCCATCATTTATTAACTGAGTGACCCCACACCTCTCTGATTACTTCATCCATAAAAGGAGGATAAATACGCACCCGCTGGATTTCAGTGAGAATTAAATAAAAATGCATGTTAATTGTCGGTTGCCTGCATTGTAAATGCTCAGTTAATACCGGATGTTATCATCATCGCTACTCCATCGCTCACCTCTTCTATTGAGCTGACTCTGAGATACCGCGTAGGGATAGCTCAAAAAATTGTCCCTGATTCCATCACTTTACTCTTATTTCAAGCTAAAAGTAGTTCCTCCCTCCTTGCAATTCCCATAATATTTTGTCTCTGCTTGTCTTGTAGCACTTGGCCCTCCTTACCTTATGTTATCGTTATTTATGTATGTGTTTTTGGTTCGCCACTTTTCACTCTGCTCCTTACAGTTCTCAGTGTGTTATTCACCTTTGTAGTCCAACACATTCACACGTAGTACACTTGTATTAAATATTTTGAACAACTGAATGAATGTAGAAACTAGTGAAGAAGCACAAAGTAGTTTATTAACACCAACAGAATGATAACTTGGGAGACAGGGTGACAGACAGCTTAAGAGCACAGAGCAGAGGTATTTGGGCTTGGATCTACCACTTACATCTGTGTGCAACCCAACTCCTTCACACACTAGGCTGTTTAATAAAATGATTTGTGACCAGCAAATAAAACTTTAATGGAAGGAGAAAAAGATTCCTTTTTATTTCAAGTGTTTTGTCTTATAAAAATAATTTGCTGGTGTAGGGATAGCTCAAGTGGTAGAGCGCGTGCTTAGCATGTATGAAGTCCTGGGTTCAGTCCCCAGCACCTCCATTAAATAATTAAATAAATAGACCTACCCCCCCACACACAAAAACCCTAAAAAATAAAGTAAAATAATTCAAAGATGTAAAGAACAGTACTTGGTGCCATACAGTCAAGGTGTATTCTTTTGTTTTAGTTGTACTATGCCCCTTTTTAATTAACAACCAGAAAAAGAAAAGGTGTGAGATTGAAACATCATTATTTTGAAGTATTTGCATTTTCTTTAAAAGCGTATAAGGTACCCCAGATTTTTCTAAGCCCATGCTGTAAATTAATAGCAAGTTAAGAGTAGAGTGAGGTGGGCCTGTGGAGGCTTTTTTCTACAAAGGGACATAAAACATTTATGAAAGCTAGTAACCTTCATTTGACAGTGTTTAGACACTGGAGTCTTGAAAAATGTTTTGTGGCCACTGAGAAGAGCATACTTTGGCTCATAACATACCTGCATAATTTGGATTAGCTACTGTTCCCTAAGTGACCATGACTTTTGGATGGAGTCCACATCTAATGGCACCCTGCATGTTAGACACAGCTTCGTGTGTTTGTTAGAGAGGCTGGTACTGTGAACTTTATAAGATCACTGGTTAATTTATTGGTGAATTTCTGTATGCCTACTCGTGTGTATCAGAATACGTCTCCTCTTCTCTGTTGCCTAGAGAGTAGAGGTATCAGTTTCTGGAAATAGTTTCTGGAAACATTGCAGAAAAACTTTCCTAAGTGGTAGCTTTCCACATGGACTCTGTTACTTTTTATTTTTCCACTAGGCAGGAAATGACTAGAAACAAAGATTCTTAGATTGAGAAGACTTACAAGTCTACTGGTCAAACTCCCCCTGCCTCCATCTTTACACGGCTGCCTTCTCTGTGTCTCCTGGCTTCTCTCTTTCTCTCTTACAAGGTCATTTGCGGTAGGACTCACCTGGCTAATCCAGGATGATCTCATCTCAGAGATCTATAACTTGATTACAGCTGAAAAGATTATTTTCCCAAATAAGGTTTCATTCACAGATTTCAGTTGTGGGGACATGGATATGTCTTTTTGAGGCTCACTGTTCAACACTACACCCTCAGTCCCACTCCACTTTCTGCCAGGTTCGCTCTGTAGCATCCCGACAAGGAGCTGCAAGATTTGCTGTTATGGTACAGTCACCATTTCACATCTGCTCATTCTGTTTATGAACAGCTCTAAAGGCTAAAAATTGTCATACAGAGCCAAAACCCATCCCTAGAATAAGATTTAGCAATGGGTTCTAGGTCTCTCCTGCAAAGCTCTAGGAGACAAGAAAAACTGGTCCCATGATTCTCAGGTTGAAGGAGAATAACACATATACTGCTTCTTCACCGCTCTGATTCAGTGTGCTCAGAGGTACGAGATCCTCTCCAGCATATGTACTACCACCCCCCTCCTCCAAAAAAATCCCAAACTTAATGAAGAGTTTAATGCCGTCATGAGCCAGTTGTGATAGAAGTGTAATAAATCCCCTCCAGGAGAAGGGGAGTGGGCAGAAGACTCTCTTAGCCTTCTTCCTCATGATAACCATCCAGATAGCTGAGGACAGGTACTTAGATTTCCTTTAGTCTGTTCTTTTCCACAATCAACACTTTTAATTTTAGTTACTCCCCTGTGACATGGTTTCCACTGCCACTCATTCAGCAAATATTTATTGAGGCCTAATATGTGCCAGGCATCCTGTTAGGTATTAGCGTGATGCAGGGATGAATGGCCTGAAATCTGGGTCATCTAAGATTGTAGTCTGGGGGAGGATGTAAACAAATTGTAAAACACTGATAAGTATTTCAGTGACAAGTATTTTGATAAGCTTAAGTACAGGTGCTTCAGGAGCACGAGAAGGAATATTTAAACCAGCAATGAAGAAGTAATATCTAAACTGATACCTAAAGATCAAAAAGAGGAGGGAGGCAGGATAGGTGAGTGTTCCAGGCAAAAGGAACATCCACACTCACTTCCTGTTTCCAAGCCAGGCCTCCTGCGGGGGAAATCAGATGGCTCCAGAAGGTCCTTGTTACTCCCTGGCAACTAGGGGCAGGCTTGGGGCCGGGGTGAGCAGAAGTGAGGCACTCACCTCAGCTGCAACATTTAAGGGGAGGCAAAAGAACCTCAGTAATTAAAAAAATATTTTAGTGTATTTTTAAGAATCATAATTAATGCAAAAAATCCATGATGGACAAAATATCAAAAATTGAAGAAAGACAGGATCAGTATTACTGATTTTCCCTTTTGCCCTGGACACCAGAACAGTTTGGCATGGCACTGTTGTCAGCCTGTCTTTCTTTAAATTTTAACATTTTGTTCATGGATTTTTTTGCCTCAATTTTAATTTTTAAAAATACTGCACTAACATACTACTTATCTTGATTAACTGAGTTGTTTGGTGCCCCTTTAAATTTTGTGCCCAAAGCAAGTGCCTTAGTCACCTCACCCTGGTCCCAAGCCCGGTAACTAAGATACACACACACGGGACCCATGCTTAGCAAGTTGGGCTCTCCCTCCTGGGACTGACTCTAGAAGGTGTAAAGACACAGATGTGGTTAGAGGAATTTCATAGTAATGGTAGTGGAGGGACGTATCCTACACTACTGTGACTGTGTGTGTGTGTGTGTGTGTACACTCATTTGAGGCTCCAGAGACTGACTAGCCACCCTGGTCGTGACCTTGGTCATGTTACTGCTCTGTCATCCCTTAGTCTCGCTCCTTTTCTGAGCTGATGTTCTGATGTTCAGGATCCATATTTCCTTCCTTTTCGAAAATCACAATCATGTTTGTTTATCACCAGACTTCCATTCTCCTTTCTTTAGAGATAACCAGTAATAGTTGCTTGATTCTATATGTACGTTTTCTTGGTATCTTAGGATGAAATTCACCCAGGCCTAGAAAAATGAACTCAGTTGAAGTAACTTTTGCTTTGTTTTGTTTTTGAGGGAGGTAATTAAGTTTGCTTGTTTATTTGTTTTTTAATGGAGGTACTGGGGATGGAACCCAGGACCTCGTGCATGCTAAGCACACACTCTATCACTGAGCTATACCCTCCCCCTGAAGTGACTTTTTAAAGTCACTTCCCTTGTCTTGTACTTCTTTTCCCATTCAGTCTTTTGTCCAACGTTTCCAACTAGAACATAATTTTGAACATTTATTATCAGTTACCATTTCTTAATATTAAACTTAACATAAATAAAGTCTTTTTTGTTGTCCATAACTTTAAAATAATAATTTAATAATAATAACAATAACAACAACAACAACAACTAGCCACTGGACCTGAATATATGAATAGCAGAAATTAAAGGACTCAGATGGTCTTACTAAAGGCAAGTACCAGAGGCATCCATGGAGGAAAAACAGTGTTTACTAAGAAACACTGGAAGATTTAGAAACATTATTCAGTAAGAACCCACGTCCAGACTCCAGTCTTTGGAAAGAATGGCCCCTCCAATTGGCATATAGCCAACAGTACTACAGATTGTATTCAAGAACCTCAGAGCATAACTTAAAAAGTAAAATTTCAAACATATGCAATAAAAGCAACAAGAAACTCAACAATAACAGTTACCTGAGGGAGAAGTCAAGAGAAATATGGGCACTTCTCACCTAGATCCACTGGCAGGACCAGTCCTGACTCCCCGATTTCTGTAGATCATCAGACACCCTCTGTTCAGCTTAGCGTGTCCCTATTTTAAGGCCCCTGTAGACCGCTCTGTTGGCCATAAAATAGCCTCTTTTAGATACTGCCAAGGCCCTAACATATGCTGCCTATTTTCCATTTTGGGCTTTTAGGTTCTTTTCTTAGGCTGAGTCTAATTCTTTAGTCTCTTCACTCACAGGTAGAACATAACCAGCTGTTCTGACCTGCAAAAGAAGAAAACAGTGCAGTGGGAAAATATTTACTTCATTCTGGGCATTAACTTCCCTGATACTTTATAGTGAGTTTGTGTCACTCTGCGTTCATACATCTCTACTTGGTTTTTTTCTTCCTCCTTTGATTGCTTCTGTCCTTCTTCCCTCACTAGAGTCTGTAATACATAATTTTGTTCCATTTGTCTTAGATTACACTCCCTACTAAGAGTTTCTGGCTTGGAATTACCCCATCCTATCTCTGAACACTTTGACATTTACTCTTGTGGGGTCTAGGGTCCTCCCATGCAAAAAGTTTCCTTCCTTTGCTATTACAAAGTCCAAGCTAGCAGGCACCATCACTTCTTTTAAAGCTCTTGTCACTCTTCTATCACCTACAGTTTCCTCGCTGTCAGTCCTGAATAGCAGTTTTCTCTGTCATTTCCTCTACTTTCTGAGAAATGCAATTGTCAATATGATATCAATTTATCAGGTGCTTCTCTTTTACCAGAATGAAACCTCTCCCCAGTGCTGAGAGAGGTGACGTTTCCCGTTACTACTATACACTGTATCTGTATCTGTTTTGTAATCTGTGTTAGGAAAGCATCATTGTGTGTCGACCACAATAGCGTCACTAGAATAGAGTGTACCTTTCCAGTGTCGTGAGTCTCGGTGATACTTGCCTCCTTGTTAACCTTCCAAGTTTACTTTTCTTATTATTCATGTTCTAGAGATTGTTATTAAGAATGAGGCCATTAGCTTGCTCTCCATCTACTTGATTTTTCGCTGATAAATTATTTAAAGGCTCCACTTCATTATTCTCTGGGTATCATACCAGCACCTCTATGTGGGAGATCTTGATTTTACATAATCTCATTGAGGCTTCAAACTGCACCATATCATCAGCTTTATTGCTTATTGTCATATAGCTAATAAGACAAGTGATATATATCCTCTTTCCCCTCTCATTTCCTGTGGGGCAAGGTAGATTTGGAGGAAATAAACACTTAGGAACCCTGAGCAAGAGGTGTACTGTTTCCTGGATTACTCTTTTAACTAACATTATAGAGGCAGAGTTAGAAATAATGAGGTAGGGGTTGGGGAGAAGGACAGAAAATAAAGCAGGGATTCTTTAGAAACAGAAAACTTTTTTTATAAGTTCTTCCTAGTGTCATCATAATATATATATCTGGAGACCTTCTCGATCATGAGGGCCAAACTTCTTAAATCAGATGAACGTCTAAACTATTTAGGACAGATTTTATTTTGCAGACATTCATATGGCACTTACTGTGGGATATACATCCAAAGTGCTTTATAAACAATAATTCATTAAATTAGTTATTTAATTCTCATAACAAACGAATCCTGTCATCATTTAGGAACCAGTATTAGTTTCCATTTTACAGCTGAAGAAACTAAGGCTTAGAGAGTTTAAGCAACAACTCTAAGGTCACACACAGCTAGTAAGTGAGAGAGCTGGAATTTGAATTCAAGAAATCTGGCTTGAGTCTATGCCCTAAACACTATGTAACACAGCCTCTCCAGTTCATTTTCTTCCTAAAATTCCAATGGAGAAAAATGTTACGTCCTATACCAGAAAATACCTTATGAACGTGAGACATTATTTTTTTAAAAGACAACTAATTAAGGACTTTGTCAACTGTGTAGCACCTTCACCTTCATAGTTAACTTTCACCAAAGCTGCCTAGTTCCAATAATGTTCCCTCCTTGTTATTTGTTGTCTGCTTGGTTCTCCCACCTATTTCCCAACTTCCCGATGACATTGTATCTAGCTCTTACTTGTGTACTTTTTGTCATAAGCTCCTTTTTCTTGGTTGTGGTATATTGTGGGATTGTGGGAAGTTTATTGATTGTGTTCAGGGTTAGACTAATGTCCTTTCACCTCTTTCTCTTTTAGCTTAATCCTGCTGATTATTTCTATCTATCCGTGTTTACATCTAATCTTCTCTTCCATGCATATTTTGCTAGTATCAGAAATTAATTCTTTTCTCTGTCTCTGCATAGATTTTCTGTAATTGCTTTAATAGAAACTCTTTTGTAGTTAATCTCATATAGCGTAACATACCCTGTACGTAGATAAATTTACTGGGGACTCTGAATAAATCTACGGAGGGTTTGAGTACTTTTGGGAAGGCATTTTTCTACTGTAGTGAAGGGAGGCCCAATAAACAAAAATCTAAAAAACACAAAGCTAAGGAGTCTGTTTAATTCTTGCCTTTCTTCCCAGCATTTGGCATGTTTTTTAATTTGTTTATGCTTTCCTTTTTGGTAGTTGTGACATCTCCCTGGCAACAGTACAACCTGTCTAATCTACAAATTGAAGTACTGGTTAGAAAAGAACTTAAGAAGTTTGGCTCCTTGTAAATCACACCCCTGAGCCTAACCAAAGCTCTGACAAGCTGTAACATTAATTTGTCACTAGACTGCTGGTGACTTAATGACACTAGTTATTACTCTCATAAAAACCATGAGTTTAAGTATGTATATTTTACTACAGTTTCCATAGGTTTTGGCTTTCCTTGTCCAAGTAATATTTAACAGAGACTCTCTGTTGTTGATCTTTGTGCCATAATGTTTCTCAAAAGAATTCTTTGATTTATTATGAGCCATGTAAACTTTCAAATGTAAACACATATTATTTATTAGTTTGACTTCCTATCCTGTGCCAGGCCCTGTGCTAGGTACTGTGACAGATGCAAAGATGAATAAAGTGCAGTTCTCTTCTTGTCTGGAAGTTTATAATCCTGTAAATACTAAAAGTGTTAATGTGTAGAATATAAGGGCCCTAAGAAATATTTAGAAGAAAAGCTAAAAAAAAAAAAGCAGAGGCTAGTGTGTAAATATACTACTCTGCCATAAAAAAATAAAATAATGCCATTTGCAGCAACATGAATGGACCTGGAGAATGTTAGGTAAGACAGAAAGAGAAAGAAAAATACCACATGATATCACTCATATGTGGAATCTTAAAAAAAAAAAAAAAAAGAGCACTAATGAACTCATCCACAAAACAGAAATAGACTCGAAGACTTAGTAAGCAATCTTATGGTTATCAAGGAAAGGGGGTGAGAAAGGATAAATTTAGGAGTTTGAGATTTACAAATGTTAGCCACTATATGTAAAAATAGATTTAAAAAAAAAGTTTCTTCTGTAGAGCAGAGGGAACTATATTCAATATCTTGTAATAACCTCTAATGTGAAAAAACATGTAAATGAATATATGCACGTGTATGCATAACTGGGATATTGTGCTGTACACCAGAGATAGACACATTGTAACCTACTGTACTTCAGTTAAAAAAATTAATAAATATAACCAAAAAAATGCATAGGCTAAAGAAAACCACTTCTCAGTAAGGAGGAATCCAATAATAACTTACGAAGACATCAGCATTTAATTTGGGCCTTGACAATTAGGTTAGGTTTTGAGAACTATATTTAGGGGATGGGAAAGAAGAGGGACTGATTCCATATCCAGACAACACTATTCAAATAGAACCATGCAGCAGAGTAGTACTTAGGAAGTAGGGTGAAGGGAGGGGGGAAAGTAATAAATGTCACTTAATTTTTTTTTTATTATCAACACGTGGCAACTGTGATGCGATTTGAGAAGAAAGATGAAATTTAATACCCAGTTGAAAATAGTTGGTTAAACAAAGCAGAAAAATTCTCCTTGTGCTGTTAATATTATTGGTTCTCTTTGGTTATTTCCAAAATCAAATGTCTTCTTTTTAATTCTAAACAATAGTTGTAATGGATTCCAGTTATTTACCTTAAAAGTTATATGTATATTATGATAACACAACACACCAGTATAATATCCTCTTGGGAGCATGAAAATCATCTGTGGTCTGGGATCCCTTCCTTCAGGCTCCTCCAGCTTCCACCTGAAAATCTGAATCAGCCTGTTCACTTTGATACTCTTCCTCCTCTTCTGTCCTGTGCATCCCTAGGCTACCCCACTGGTCAGAAAAGAAGGAATCCCACCAAAAAGAGGAGATTCTTTTTACTTCTTACATGGAATCTTTTTACTTCTTGGACAGTCCCAACTTGTATCTCACAGCAAAATGAAAATAAATGGGAACTTGGGCATATTTCGAACATTTCTTAAAATTCTAGTTCAAAATTATATTTTTTATTGTTCAGTTACATAATATGTAATTTAAAGATGTAAAATTATAAGCTCTAGCTTTACAATATAATTTTTAAAAACTAATAACCCCAGGGGGAAGGGTATAGCTCAGTGGTAGAGCACATGCTTACGATGCATCAGGTCCTGGATTCAATCCCCAGGACCTCCATTAAATCAATCAATCAATCAATCAATCGACCTCCCCCCACCAAAAACCAAAATATATATGTGTGTGTATGTGTGTGTATATGTATGTGTGTATTGTGTATGTATGTAAAGCTTATAACCAGCCAGTTGAGTATTAACTGTCTTTCCTTACGTGTGATTAAGAGAAAACATACCATGTAACTTTAACTTTGATAAATACATGTATTTAAAAGGGTATGAAGATCTTAGCCTGAATAGTATGCCAGGCTTCCGTTTCAGTTATTTCCCCTCTAAAGAACACCATGATTCCTACATGTACTGTAGATGGCAGTACTTAGGTGGAAAATACAAGTTCATCCAAGAGATTTGAGAATGATTAGCAGACAGAGTCTTAAATGAGTAAGGATCATTTGAAATGTTCTTTCTTTGTTAATTTTTCTCATTCACTAAATTTTTTTAAACAATCATAAACTTTCTTTTTCACTCATGTTTCCATTCAGTATTCTTCCACCATCACCTGTCCTCCCTCCCCACCCCACTTTGGTTTCAGAAATCACGTGTTATGTAACCATTTTCTCTTTAGATGGCAGTGATTGGAAACTTGTTGATTACGCACATGATAAGACTCTGTGTAAAGTTCTGTATGAGTATTTTTTCTCAAGCAGGTTGACTGCCAGATAGCATTGCTATAAATTTTAACAGGGACAGGGGAAACACTGTCACTTATGTTTCAAATACACCTTTATTACAAATCTATAGTTACAGGGTCAGTCAAGTCTGTCTTTGCATGGAAGGAAGTAGCTCATTCAGGAATACGAAAAGCTCTCTTGTTCTCCCTAAACATTTGAGAATTTTGCTGTGAGATTCTTTCAGTAAGTATTTATTGAGTGCTAATTATATGCGAGGCACTGTGCTGGGTAGACACCCTGCATTATACCCATGAAAGGACATGGTATCTACCCTCAGACACCCTTCCCAAGTATTATAAATGGTGGTAATTCCTATAACAGAGGCATGTAGAAGATACAATAAGACATAGAACAGGAATAGTTGGCTGTAGCAGATGTTATAAAATAATCACAAAATACTTTCCTTCCAAGTCTGCTGGCCTCAGACTCCTTCACAACATAGCACTTGAGGAAACTGCTATTCTATGAAAAAAAGCACGCAAGAAGAAGTCTGTTTCCCTTCTATGGCATAGTGGGAGAAGGGCCTAAAAGTCCACCTAGAAGTGCTATACATTATACATTATGCCACCAGCTGTGTAAAGAGGGGAAAGGAAACACACACACTTGCGTGTTCATGACTGTCTAGAAGGCTGCCCAAGAAATGGCCAATATTGGTTGCCTCTGGGGAGAGGAGCCAGGTGGCTGGAGGATAGGGTGGCAGAGAAACGTTTTCATTGAATAACCTTTTCTTTTGGAGTTTGAACCATGTGAATTTATTACCAGTACAAAAATAAAGTTAACGCTTTACTTCCTGGGTACATCACATGGCTACATCTGAGGAGAATATACCAGTTGGTGGGTTGTGTAAACCTTCTAAACTCCTAAACATATACTGGACAGGAGGAGAGTGTGGCTCAGGATCACTGAGGTGTCTGTAACATTTTTTGTTTTGGTTACAGGGAACTTCCCATTCTTTACTTTTTTACTGCTTTCAACTAATACATCCTCCTGATAAACATCAAGTGGCTGTGAGTGGGAGTGGCTCCTCCCAGAGAAGCCAACTGTAGATTTTTTTTCTTTTTAATGCAGTGAGAAACCATGTGTTTTTGTTTGGTATGTTGTTTTAATGGAAATTACAGATGCTGTGTGCCAAAAAACCCTGGCAGAAAACAGATTGTGAACAGGAAAAATAGGTTCAGTTAAGTCCCTTGGCTTTGCTCAAATTTAGAGCAACTTAGCAATTCCTTGGCAAGATGAATTGTTTGTGATATACCATCAGAGGAGTCATAATAGAGGCATCAGCTCTCTAGAAATGTATTTTTGTAGCTGAAATTAAAAATGTATATATATACTAGGAATGTGAAAAGAAATTCCATTGAATCAGCCATAGCCCATGTCCTTAGAAATTCTCCATATGTGTATAGATTGTGTAATGATGTTGAGGGTTGTAAAGAAACAGAACTTTAGACCTAGTTGAAACCTGATAAATAAAACAATGAAAATCAAGTGCACACAAGGAGTAATACAAGTTGTCTATTTTATGAAAATGCATCTATGCTAAAGCTCAAGATATGGTCGGTGGACATTAATTGGTTAATTAAGCTTTATGAACTCTGTTTCTGTTCATTGGATAGTAAAACAGCTAACACTGTGGTAGCATATAATAATTTAGAGATCACTTCTACAGTGTTTATCTCACTGGATCATGTGTTCAGGAATTTATTAATGAAAATCTTTTCTTCTGACTTCCATCTCTTTGTATGGGTATGGCCATGTAGATATTTTGGATAGAAAAAAAAAGCAATTGTGAGTGGACTTTTCTTGACATACTTACCCTGTTAACAAAGAAGAAATCTCCCGTCTCTGCCAGCATGGTCTTGCCACCCCCCTTTATTATATAATTTTAGCTCAGCCCTTAATATGTCCATGCCAGAGAACAGTAACACGTGGCCAGACAATCCAAACTGCTTCTGCCATCCCTTCCTCCTCCTCCTTTATAATGGGCAAAAATTCCGTTCCAAAGGATTTTTTGGACTCACTCAGTGTCTTCCAATCATAAGGAATCCTGCTCCAGCATATATTTCATCTCTCTTCTCTGCTCTCAAACTTCAATTTTCTCCTTTGCTTTCATTCAGTAATTCATTCACCCGTTCAGCAAAAATGTATTGATTATCTTAAGCGCCAGGCCCTATTCTTTGTGGCAGGGACACAGCAGTGAACGAAGCAGAGAAAACTCCTTGCCCTCATGGAGTTGTTTTTAATGCATACCTACCATCAGGGCTGCTGTTGTGCGTAGCTCCACGGGGCGCATCTCACTTTTCTGTCCATGTAAATACTGCCCCCAGAGTTGTGTGGTGCACTGCCAGCTCAGCTCCATACAGTGGTCCAGTCTACCATGCTTAATTTGGATGCTTGTCAAAATTAATTTCCTCCAGTAAAGTCAGTCAGTTGCCATGTTCCAACAATTGCCAGGTGCAACTCTTTCCTTTAAGGAAACATACATTCCTCTCTCCCATAGAGTGGAGGAGGATTTTGTGCAGAAACCAACATTTGTGTTTCGTCAGACTACCTGTGTTAAGCCACTCTAAAGTTCACTTCCTGCTTCTTTCTTTACCTTCAGTAGTAATTGAAGGATTTTTTTTGTTTGCCTTTGAGTTCTTTACTTTTCCTTTTCTTTTTCCTTTGTACAGCAAAACATGGGATGTTTTTCTAGTTGCTTTTTCCTCACAATGATCACAGCATCTTTTTTTTTTCCCCTGAGCTGTGCTGTGGTTTTTCCACCTTGATTTATGGCCAGTAAATGTGCAGTTGGGAAGGACTCTGTGCCCTGTATTTTGAAGGCAAGTTGCATTTCATGTATGTATTAGGAAGAGAGACTTGGGGAAAGAATAGCATTGGATTCCATTATACCATCATCTTGCCTTGTGACTGCTCAGTACTAAATTCTTTAAAGCTCAGGTTTTCCTTGAGTTCAGAATATGGAGTTAATCACAAGGAGTTTTGTAACTACATATGGGCTGTTAACTAGATGTTTTGGGTGATCATTTTGCTCAGATGATTCATTGTGTTGTAGACCTAACACTAATATAATGTTATGTCAATTATACCCCCAATAAAAAAAATTATAGGGTGGTGATAGAATACTACATACTAAATACCTATTCATAATCCCCCCTAGTCTGGAAAATAATGGAATTTATCTAAGAAAGCTGTCATGTCAAGACTCATTATTAGAATGAAATGCATCCTTGAAGAGTATAATTCTTTGTGTATGTAGGTTGGAAAAATTGAGAAGTATGTTTACTTGCACACCATTATGGTTAAAATCAGATGCAAAGGTTTAGAGATTGTGCAATTAGGAAATGTTTTCTATCCACAAATTCCCTAGCTGTGTGCTTCACATTCATTAACAATTAGGCTCAAGGATGCTGAGATTCCAATCTGCTTTGGAAACTAATTTTCCCAAGTATTTTGTTTCCTGGATCTTTACTGAAATGATCAACATCAGGCATCAACTCCTCCAACAGCTTTCTTCCCTAAGGTGGCCTTTGTTTATCCTTTGATCTTTTCCACGTCCAGCTTCCTAAAACTTCATCTCTGTCGCAAGTCTCCTCCTTTAGAAACCAGTGAGGGACCTCTACTTCAAATAATTTGGGGGATACACTAATCACGCATAATCTTCCCCTAGCCTCACTTCCCTCTTAGTACTTTATTGCTTCATCCTTTTTTGACTTCAAACATGGTTAATGCTCTCAAATCCTTTCCTCTTTCAATTCTTGTTCCTATTTTTAATATTATATAACTGAATGCCCTAACCCCAGGCAACTTAACATATATCTTCATTGCTTAACTTGAAATGACACTCTTCAGTGTTACCAGTGACCTTTCTGGGAGAATGGTAGCTAATATTTGTTGAGTACCTGCTGTGGATCAAGCAGAAGGTGCCTGGGCTCGGCACTTGTACATGGAGCATCTCATTTAATTCTCATGACAGTTCCATAGCTAGTGGTGTTCTCTTCTTAAGGATGAGAAAACTAAGGCTCGAAAGGGTTAAGTAATTTGTCTCGTAGGTAGTAGTAAGTGGCAGAGTCACTAGATTAGGCATACCTCTTTCCAAAATCCATGTTCTTTCCTCTGTAGCAGATCAGGTTATCCCCTCTTTCTTGAAATACCACTCTGGGCCCTTTGTGACATGCTTTTCTGAGTCTCTGGTCTCTTGGCTCTCCACTGCTTCCATCACTAGCTCCTAAACAGCTAGCTTGCTTTAGTCTCTTTCCTCATCTAAACGTCTGGAAAGACTGGTGTACAGTTTCTCTCTTGCTACCCGTTTCCTCCCTAACTCCTAAGGGATGGCTGAGCCCCCATCATTCCATTATAACTATTCTTGGCTAGGCCATCAGTAATTTCCTACTTGTCAATTCCAGTGGACAGATTTTAGTGCCTGTATTAGTTTGTTTGGGCTGCTATGACAAAAAGACCAACCATAAGCTGGGTGGCTTATAAACAATAAGCATTTATTTCTCACAGTTCTTGGAGGCCAAGGAAGTCCAAGAT
This sequence comes from Camelus ferus, assembly GCF_009834535.1. NCBI lineage: Eukaryota > Metazoa > Chordata > Mammalia > Artiodactyla > Camelidae > Camelus > Camelus ferus. Next base: position 40,944,590 of record NC_045701.1, read on the forward strand.
CATGTCACTGCAGATTTGGTGGCTGGCGAGGGCCTGAGTCCCTGTTCAGAGACAGCCATCTTTTCATCTCACATGACAGAAGGGATGAAAGAGCTCCTTGTGGACCTCGTTTAGGGGGGCACTGGTCCCTTTCATGAGGGGTCTGCCCTCATGACCTTAACCCCTCCTGAAAACCCGCACCTCCAAACACCATCACGTTAGAGATTAAGTTTCAACACCTGAATTTAGGGGGAAACATAAACCTCCAGGCCCGTTCTCCGGAAAGTAAGTAAAGTAATACTTTACTTACTCTTTTCTTCTTGAAACTCTGTCTTTGAATCTCTGGGTCCACACTCTTACCCTTCTCATTATACTCTCTGATCATTCCTTGTTGTTTCTGGCTTGTTTTTCAGTTCCTCTTCCCTTTAAATGTTGGTATGACCCAAGGTTGATCTCATTCACTTTATATGCTGTCAAATTCCAAATCTTCATCTCTTCTCTAGACAAGTACTTAAAACTAACTGTATTTAAAAACCAAACTCAGCATCTTTCTTCCAGAGCTCTAGACCTCCAGATGGTACCACCATTCTCCCAGCCATCCCAACTAGAAACCTGGGTGTGATCTGTGACTTCTCCCTCTATCCAGTCATTTACCAAGTCTTGCCAATTCTTCCTGCTAATTATTTCTCAAATCAGTTCTCTTTTCTCCCTCTTTTCCAAGGCCTCTCATCAGATCTTTATTAGCTCTGCTGAAATACCTACCACACCCTTCTAACTAGTTTCTCATCTCCAGTTTGTTTCTTTCAAATCTTTCTTATTCCACAGGCCAAAGTGACCATGTGACTCTCAAACTTAAATGGACTTATAGTTCGACTGTAGATTTACGTGTTATGTTTTGACTAGGGAGATAGCTGAATGTATTGAAAGATTTATTTTGGTAACAGGTGTGAGCTGTTTTGTTAAATAGTTCCCCTTTCCAATTTAGCCTTTTTATCTTTTTGAACTTTATAATGAGATATAATATCTGCCTGTTAAGTGGAACAAACAAAACTCTGAACATATAATGCATATAACCATTTTGTTTTTTTTTAAACACATCTTATTTTTCTATCTGTTTTATGTGAAGGGACAGAAAGTAAAACATATTATACACATTCTTGAAGTTGGACACTGTGCTTAAGCAACCCCCTGAGGTAAGCAATTAAATGCCCATTTTACAGATGAGGGAACTGATATGCAACTAAGTCACTTCCCAGGAGTTATAAATGCAAGTAGTAGATCCAGAATTCAAATGCCAATCTGATGCCAAAGTCCGTGGTCTTCCCTCTGTCACACTGCCATGCCTTGTAGTATGCAGCTATAATTTCTAAACCCACATATCTAGTCCTCCTCTCACCAGGTAGTTCTCTGGATTTGTTCACACTTGCAGGTGAGGACAGCCTACCAGTCCCGGGAACTGGGATGAATAGGAAGGTGATGCAAAGAAAGCAGTGTTGTAGGAAAAGTAACCTTAGGAGGAACCTGGTTGGGTGACCAGTCAGGAGACCTAATGGCATCTTGAGCTGAAAGAAAGGCCTGGGAACTGAGAAAGAAGAAATGAATGTGCTTCAAGTCAATGAATTAAAGTAAAGGGTCTTTGAAGATGTATGTCAACTTTATTTTCATGAAAACTTAATAGTCTCCTAAAATCTTAATCATATAGGGCATACCAAAGCAATATATAAATATGCCGCATTTTTGTGCTTTCATGACCTAATAATAACAATGTGTGTCTTTTACAGCTTACTAAGCCCTTTCATAGCTCTTACCTAATTTTATCATTACACATCTCTATGGAATAAGTAGTTGCACTTTTGTCATTTTACGTATGAGGAAACTGGCCCGACGCTGTAAGTGACTTGCAGGGAGGTAACAGCTCCCTCGTACTACACTGAGTCCACATCCTGTGCTTTTTTTCAAAGATGTTCTACCTTCCTCCCTGGAAACAAAAGTATTTTTTAAAGCAAATGATCAAATTGGAGCCCTTTTTCTTCTCAGCATTTGAATGCCAGCTTGGCAGCATATTTTGAGTTGGTTAGATCAGGCAATGAATGGATAAAGAAGAGACTTTATGATTCATCCTATGGACTGAATTGTGTACCCCCACCAGATTTGTATGTTGGAGCCCTAACCCCCTAGTGTTTAGGTTTAGATGAGATTATGAGGCTGGGGCCCTGGTGGTGGGATTAATGTCCTTAGAAGAAGAGAAAGAGGCACAGAGCTCTCTGCCTGCCATCTGAGGACAGCAAGATGGCAGCCATCTGCAAGCCAGGAAGAGACCCCTCGCCAGAGCCTGGCCAGGCTGGCACCCTGATCTCAGGTTTCTAGTTAACCTCCAGAACTGTGAGAAATAAATTTGTTGTTTAAGCTACCCAGTCTATGGTATTTTGTTATGACAGCATTAACTGGCTAAGACAGACAGTTCATAAAAGTATTTTCTTGTGAAAACTCCAAAGTGCAATGTGTTCAGGAATTAGATGCCTGGTCTACATCTTACAAACAAGATTCTTGTTCCCTTAGACAGGTGACAGATATATGACCCATTTCTTTAGCATTTCATACATTGCTTACTAGCAGTATGTAAACGAAGCCATACCAGTGTCATACCAACTCAGTGGCATGTCACGTTGAAACAAGTTCCCCACTCACGTGAGTTGTCCTGCCTTGTCTAACTAAAGAAAACCAACAGTCTTCTGCTCTGGACTGTATGAAAAAAAAAAAATTAGAAGAGGTTTTGAAACAGAGTGCTTGACAGGAGTGTTACACAGACTGGCATAGAGTTAATGGTTCGTAAATCATTTCACTATCACTAAAGTTACTGTTCAAACTATTTTCCTTGCATTCTGTACACACATTCTAATTTTAGCATCCTTTAAAAATATTGTGGCTACCACTTCCTAGATAGTGGTCAGCCTTTAAATCATTTTCTTTGTTTTAAAACTTACCCAGGTGGGTTTTCTCAGTTCACCTGTTTCTATTGTAAAACCATTCCTTTGAAAACTCGTTTGTTGTTTGTTGTTTTTGTTTTGCTTATCCCCATTCATACATAGATACCTTTGTAGTGTGTCTGCATGTGTCTGCGTGTGTGTGTAATCACAGCCATTTCCAAGGCAACCAGCTTGTGTTTTGAGATAGTAAATAATCTAAGGGACAGCTGAGGTGCCACCTACCTTTTAGAGGTATCATTGTTCATGTGCTATATTACATACCCAGGTGTTAGAGGAGAAACCAAGATTAAGTTCAGATAAACATCCTTGAATTAGTTTATAATCAGACTGGATCCCCTCACTTTCTGGATCTTTAGCGTATCGGAAGGTCTCAATTTTCTGACTATTCATTTATTCCTAGAAATTGATATCTTCACCTCTGATACGGACATAATTTTGATGAAATCTTAAAACCCCACTTCTAGGCTAGGTGTTTATTTACAAAATCAGGTAAAGTGCCTTGGAAACTATTTTTTATATTAGATTTTAAAAATTAGGAACATTTCAAAAAGTCTCTTCAGAAATATCGAAAATTATGGTTGTGCTATTAACGCAAGAAATTAACTTGGAAATGGAATAAACAGTCTCACAAACTTGGGGGTTTTAATTTATTTATTTTGTTTTTTTTTTAATACATATCAGTGTGAAGGTATTTCATATTGAATGAAAATAAAGACTTGGACCTCCCATGCCTTATCCTTCTATTTTGTTAAGTCCTCACTCAGAGGAATCTTTAGGAAAGTCTGGGCCTCAAAGAGATCTGGATCAAAATTCTGGCTCTGTCACATACTGGCTAGGACACCATGGGCACAGAACTCCGTACTCAGGCATTGCAAAGTAAACACTCTAAAACCAAACTTTTTCTCTTCTCCTTCCTCCTCCCTCAGACCTGTTCTTCTTTCTGTATCTATTTGGTTTTCTGGTGCCACTCTCCATCCAGTTACCCAAACCAACAATTCCCCATAGTTCTTCCTGCTTATTCTCCACATTTAGTAAGTCAGCAATCCTGCCAACCTGGCCTTCTAAGTCCGTCCCTCTGGTCCTGCCCTGTCTAACATCGTAACCACTAGTCAGGAGGGCTGTTGAGCACTTGAAGTGTGGCTAGCTCAATTGAGATGTGCTGTAAGTGTGAAATATATACTGAGTTTTGAAAACTTAGTATTTAAAAAAAGGGATAGAAACTATCTCGTTAATCACTTTTATTTCATGTTGATATTTTTGATACAATGGGTTCAGTAATGTTATTAATATTTACTTATGTGTTTCTTTTTATCCTCTTAATGTGGCTACCAGACTTACACTTGTGACTCAAGTTTCGTTCCGCTTGGGCAGTCCTGCTCTAGTCTGTCTCGTCCTCTCTGTCTTGCTCACTCTTCATCTCTCACTTTTGCCCGAGTCTGCCAGTCGACCTCTCTACGTTCTGAACCTCAGTGGAAATGCTCTTTCTGAAGCCGACATCTAGACATGTCACCACCCTGTTGCTGCAGCCCTTCAGAGGCTTCTGGTCAGACCAACCCAAGGCCCTGTGTGCCAGGCAGTCTTGATTACTTTGACCCCTAAGGACCTGTCTCTCACCTTCTCAGCTCGTCCTTCCTTCCACCTTGCACTGTATACTCCACTGACCCTAAACTTCCTATTTTCTCCTAAATATGCTACGCTGTTTCATTCATTTGTGCCTTTGCATTTGCTGACTCTTTAATCTAGAATGCTTTCCCCCATCTGACTGGGGAGTTCCATTTAACTTTCAAAACTTTCCATCGGCCCCTCTCCTCTTCTCCCTTGTAGAGGCTTTGCCAACACCTGTATTTATTCCCACTGAGCGCTACGCTCCTTGGGGGCAGGGACCATATCTTGTTCACCTTTATGCCCACCTGTTTTTAGGACAGTTCCTGTGCCAGAGCATCAGGCTCACATATATCACAGTGATTTGTTTGTATCAGACGTCTATCTCCCAAACATGGAATGAACTTCTTGAAGAAAAGAAGTGCATCTTACTGCTATAAAGATTTAAATATCCCAGCACTTCAAGTAGCGCCTATCAAAGAGTGGACACAAAATAAATATTTCTTGAGTTGAACAGAATAAATTCAGGCAGAACCTACTGTGTGTGGATCGGACTTTGAGATTGACCTTTAGGCTCGAGCATTCAGTGGGTTACTGACTTGAAAGAGCTCTAGAGATCTTTTTTTGTATTTGGTTTGGGGGATAACTTCGTGTGCTGTTGCTACTTCCCCCTACTTTTACTGAAATGTAATTGACACATAACATTGCATTAGTTTGAGCTGTACAATGCAATGATTTGATAAATGGACATATTGTGAGATGATCACCACATGTTTAGTTAACACACCTCTCATTACCTTACAGTTTTTTTCTTGTGATAAGACCTTTTAAGGTCTATTCTTAAAAACTTAGCAAATACACAATATACTAGCATTAACTGTAGTCCCCATGCTGTACGTTACAGCCCCTGTGAGTTTGTACCTTTTGACCACCTTCACCCATTTTTCCCACCCTGTTGTTGCTGTTTTTTAATCTTTAGATGTTTTTCTTCCTTAACAGAGGTAGTATACATTTTTATTGGGGAAAAAGGTTAAATAATATCAAATGACAGAAACTGACATTTTTCTCAGTCCCGCTCTCCAGAGAAAATGACTGATAAGTTTAGTGTGTATCTTCCAAGAATATTTTCACACATACATATGTAATTATTTGGCATAAAAAAACGCCGTCATTAAACACTGTTCTGAAATTTGCACTTAATCTGTGTATTTCTGTGTGCAGTTTTGGAAGTGTGTTGAAACAGTCAGATGAGGGCTGTGTTCCATATTGTGACTTTGTTCCTGGGCCAGGCAGCATGCGGTGCTCAGCTGACTTATTGACAGTCCGGTGGTCCCTCCTCACACTACTGCAGAGGAGAAAGAGCTCCAGTGGGCAGTGGTTGGAAGGTCTGACCCTGCTGCAAGGACAAAGCGTCTTTGGAATCTTACTCGTTTTGTCTGAAAAGTTGGTGTAGGTCTCGCGTTTGATGATGTAACAGTATCTCTGTGTGTGTTTTCAGATTAAAACCAAGGAGATTCCCCCCACAAGGAAAACCCAAAGTAAAATGGTCACTTCGGGAGGCTGTGCCTTGTTTATCCTGTGGCGTCAAGCACCCCGGCATATTGCCAAGAGAGGCTTGTGTATAGCCCAGTATGAGGAATACAGTGTTAGCTTTCAAACTGGAGTACCTAGGGGTTTCCCACAGCTCACTTAGGAAGAATAAGCAGTGGATGCTACCAGAAAAATCTTGGTCACAGTGAGCTGTAGCATAAGAGGCAGGATTAAGAAGGGAGCATTTTAAAAAACAAGGAGTTAGGATCGAGAGTGTATATTGTATAAGGTTACTGGTCTAAAAGGTGGATTTGGGGTTAAAATTACCTCAGTTAGAAACCTAGCCCTGCTATTTACTGGCTTGTGACCTTGGGCTAGTTCCGTAACCTTACTGCGCCGCAGTCACCTCCTATTAAGAGCGTATCTGGAGCAGGCTGGTAACAGGGTACCTGTGAGGATGGAGTGATGATGAAAATAAAGACAATGAAGGTGCTTCTGACACATCATAATTACCCAGCAAATCGTAACTAAAGGGGGAGAAGTTAGAAGATTCTGCTTTTTGGTTTATGTGAATTTTTAATCAACGTGCCTGAAAAAAGAGCCTCAGAACAGCTTTTCTGAACTGAGAATCCACTCAGTCCACCCATGTCTCCACCTTGATTAGCGAAGAGTGAGTACACTTGTCTCCTTGTGTATCTTAATTCCTCCTCTCACATCTCCCTGAAATCACATCCCCATTATTGCTTCCTGTCATTTCCAGTTTCTGTGTCCCCATTTCTGCTAAGAAAAGCAGAAGTGAGGGAAATGTGAGTGTTTGGGGATTTCTAAAAAACTACTCCAAAGTCCTCATTATTGTGTTATTATATTAAACTATAGTTTTGTGAATATAATACTTGACAGATCTTTCTCTGGGAAGCACAAAGGAATTTCCTCATTAGAGTCTTAACATTTTAACTTTTTAGAGGACAGGAATTATTGTACTGAGCATATACAATATAAGAGTTATACAATTATGAGAGTTCATTACATTTAAGAAATCCTCTGGGGTTTTTCATTTTTTTGTTTTTTTCACTCTGCATTTTGCCTGTGGGGAAACTTAGTCTCTTAACTTGTCTCAAGGGTACAAGGTGCACTGCTGAGCCTGAACCGCTAGGTTTAAACATTTGAGGTTGCTACTTTTGTACCTCAAAAATGGTAGAATATTGGCAACTTCATATGGTTCATAATACAAAGCCTATGTATGTGTGTTTGTGTGTAAAACACCATGTATAAAACTTTAAACGTACATATAGTATGTAAAGCTAATAATAAACTAACACCCCTGTTCACACCAGCTGGGTTAAGGAGCTCCCTCTGTGCCCTGTCTAACCTCCTCTCCTCTCTCCTAACCTTTTCTCCCCCACCCCACCGCTAGCCCCAGCCAGGTAGCATCACCCTGACTATGCCTGTGGGTGAGGGCATAGCTCAGAGGTAGAGTACAGTGCTTAGCATGCATGAGGTCGTGGGTTAGGTCGCTGGTACCTCCATAGAAAGATAAAAAATAAAGTAATAATAATTTTCTTGCTTTTCATTGTTTAGATTTGAAAACCTGAGTAGTGAGCTCAACCCCAGCTGTGTGAGGAAAGGGCAATATTGTCACTATTAGCTGACAGCCCCCTGGAGAGGGTGAACAGAGTCTTTGGTTAATGATCTGGCATTGGCTCCTCTGAAAGTTTATAAGAGCCTCTTCTGGGGAAGTCAGAGTTCAAGGTCATATGTGAGTCTTAGGAAGCAGAGGGTTTAACCACAATGAGGGCATCTGGCAGAGCTATAGTTTAGACCAGGTACAAGACATTAAACAGAAAAATGATCAAATATAGGGGAAAGGGATAGCTCAGTGGTAGAGCATGTGCTTAGCATGCATGAGGTCCTGGGTTCAATTCCAAGTACTTCCATTAAAAAAAAAATTTAAGATAAAAATAAATGAATAAACCTAATTATACTCCCCTCCCCCCAAAAAAAAGCTTTTAAAAAAAATCCCACAAAAACAACAACAACAAAAGAAATATGGTCAAAAAGAATAGGCTGCTGTTTACTGCCTCTGAACTCAGCATGGCTTTTCTCCAGCTTTCAAGGAGTAGGTCAAAGTAAAACTTTCTTGCATTTTCAATAAAATGCAAGTCTTCACCGAGAAGTTTTTGTGGGGGTTTTGCCTTCTTCCTTTTCAGTCTGTTTTTCTTCAATCTTTTGCTTTCTTTCTTTGTTCTAGACTCTTCCATTTCACAGGCTCCCACAGCTATCTGATCCTTTTCTGCTCTTGCCTGGATTAGATGTGATCTGAAGAGCTGACTGGAAGCTCTGAGTGTGTGGGTGAGGCTCGCTGGCAGTGGGCGGTCGGGGGGGGGGGGGTCACTTGCTGGGGAATTCCCAGTCATCAGAATCTTTAGGGTTTTTTCCTCTTTCATCGGTCAGAGTCCCCACTGGAGACTTCTCAGTCTCTTGATTGCAGGGTAAAGACCTTACTGCCAGAGAGTGTTCTGAGCCAAACGGGAAAGAACTGAGCTCCTCTGCATTGCTCCATTCGAGACGGGTACGCTCACGGACTCTGCTTTCAGTATGGTAATGACACTGTCAGAGGTGCTTGGTAGTCCCATCTAGACTCCCTCAGATTTACCACAAACCAGGAATGACTCTTCAGACCTCCCTCCCCAACCCCAGCAAAGGCAGCATGGGTGGGATGGGGGACACACATCTAGGAATCTTAACGCTTCTTCAGCAGCTTTCCCCCTGCTCCCTAGTTAGCTCCACCCCTCCATTTAGCCTCACTCCTTTGCTTCCAGTCTGGCGCAAAGAGAGATCGGGCGGCTTCTCGGCTTACCCCTCTTCGAATGTGACTTTGTTGGATCGGCAAAGTCACTTACCGCCTGCCCACCTGCTTTCCAGCTTCCACGTTTTATTGCTGTTGTCTCTCCTCTTATTCTCCAAGTTTTTGTGGGTTTGTTATCTTAGAAAGACTCTGTATCATAATTTTAGTGGGAGTTTCAAGTGGGATTAAGATTAGATGCATATGTTCTTTTTGCCTTCGTAACCTGAAAGTTTATTTTCTACTCTTAAGTGTTAACAGAGGTTAACACACAGATCACCCAGGTCTGTGATAATTTCAAATGAATCTTTTTCTTTCTTTAAAAAAATTTTATTTTCTTTCTTTTCCATTTTCTATTCTCTTTTTTCAGGGTAGTGAGGAGTGGGGAGGGAGGAGAGGGAGGGGTGAGAAAACCGTGGGGCTTCAGAGGTCCATATTTACTAATTCAGGCTGTACTGTCTAATAATAACTAATATTTATTGAATACTTTTCCATGTGCTTTGTATCTTCTTGCATCTAAATTAATCCTCATAATTTGCATCTCCATTTTACCAATGATGAAACAGAGGCCCAAAGAGGAAATGTAACTTTCGCAAGGTCACACAACTCTGACATAATAGAACCAAAATTTGAACCCAGGCGCCCTGACACTAAAGCTTGTGCTCTGAATACTATTACTAGTTATGACTTAATTTACTAAACTATTAAACAGTATATGTAAGTTGGAAAATTTTCTTTTATGTCTCTGTTAGTTTCATGTGCTGTATAAGCCCTTCTACTGCACAACTGTATAGATGGCTTGGAACATTAACTGGAGATGTCCAGCGTATCATTTTATATACCTAGGTCTTTTCTGTATTTTGAACTGACAGGGTTGTTCCAGAAAACAAAACCAATAGCCATAATGTACAGTTGTGTGTGGCTCTGTACCAAGACAAAAGTGTGAAGCAGTGCAGCCATGGAGAGGCTGCACCAACTTTCAAGCCCCCAGAGCTCTGCTCATCATAGTCTTTCTCTTCTAGTCATTAAATGGTGGCTCATGAGCCTGAAAGTGTCTACATACTTTTCCAGTATAAGCTAACTATTCCCTGTACATGGACTGGATCTAGAACCCTAGGAGAAATTTTAATTAACTTTTTTCTTCTTCTTCTTCTTTTTGTTTTGTTTTGGGTGGGGGGAGGTAATTGGGTTTATTTAAGGTTTATTTTTTTAGTGGAGGTACTAGGGATTGAACCCAGTACTTCGTGCATGCTGAATGAGCACACACTCTACCCCTGAGTTATACCCTCCCCCGCCTTTAATAAACTTGTAAAAGTGGAAATTAAAATGCATCAGATTAAGTGAAATTAATCTTCCTGAAATTAGTTTTCAGTCTTCAAAATACCGTCCTTTCCTGCCTCACGATGATAAAGGAAACACAGATATCGTACAGAGAAAATAAAAAGACCAAAGAATGCATGTGAATGTTTGGAGAAAAGTCACACTATGAGTCAGGAGCCAAATCTTCTGTCTGCTAGACAGCGCTGACTCTCAGCTAGTGGGGGAAATCCATCCAGGCCAACGGTTTAATCATTTTCTAAAAGGCTGGATAACTGTGTGGGTGCTAATGGCATCAGAGAAGACATGGTAGGCAGGAAACACATCCCACACTTGACAGGATGTTCCCAAGGCAGGAAGGGCATTTCTCTTCCTCTCTAGAATTGTTTCATTGACTAAGGATAACATGAGATCATTGAAATCTCCCTAAAATACCAAAGACTGACGAAAGCAGGATATAGGACGTGGTGAGTCTAATGTCAACCAGTGCGATCATTTATGACATCATAATAAAGTAGTAGTATTTCGTGTATACACTTTCCTCCAAGAGATTCAGAAAGCTTTATAGACTCTGTCCATCGTTAGAGTTTTAAATCTGCTCAAAGCACATGGTCCCATAGGTGGGAGTGGGACTCCATCTCAGTCTTAGCCTCTCTTCTCTGGAACTATACCAGGCTTATGAAGTTTCCACTCCCTGAATATCACCACGTGAAAGCTTCCGTCTCCCCCTGGGCCCCTGTCTTTGGCAGGCAGCCATAGCCATCACACATAGACCTGAGGCTGAAACATACCAGTGAGTAACAAGCAAATGAAAACATGATGAGGAGCATTAAGCCACAACCTTGGTAGGTTTCCTGTACTCTCCTCCTCAGTGGCATTTCCAAAGGTATACAGGAAAATGTTGACTATAGCAGTCACTCAAGGACTATTTCTAAGATAGGGAGTTGCTTCCCAAGACATAGCTCACAAGAAAAATGAGAGGAACAAAGACAAAGAAGGGAGTGAAACTGAATATTAGCTTACCTGCAGACTTTAGGGACTTAGAAACAGGTAGAGAACTCCATTGTTCTAGTATAAGTTACGACCCCTTGTTTCTCCTGCTGTAAACTTTGTGGAGAGCCCAGTGCATCAGTTACAAACATTGTGTTTGTGGTCTTCTGAGTCTGAGAACACTGCCTCCATAGAGTTCATCCATCATAGTGTCCCAAAGTGGTTTCATTTTGTCTTAGTTTGTAAAAAAAAAAAAACCTGTCAAAATTAATTAATGCATGAAAGGAAAGGATCCATAGAATCTTTATTTACTTTTCTTGCTTTCTCTTATCTGCCTTTGACTTAACCCCATCAAATCCTGAAATCCAACCAAACTCAATAGGAAAACCCCCACCATCCATCCTAGTTCAAGCCCCAAGTTACCACAAGGTTGTCTTTAGTGAAACAATAAAAAACAGACATGTATTTCCTCACTTTAGAGTTCCAAACAACCAGCGTGTAACCGGTATGACAAATTGGTATCTTTTCATGTTGGAACAGTATGCAGGCTATTTGTGGTTATTTTAAGAATTTCTCATCTGTTTTTTTTATGGAATTTTAATTTTCTCCACTTGTGAATAACTAAAAATAAACATCAACATTCTGCTTAAAATTAACCTGCTTTCCTTTCCCAGCTCAGGCGCTAAACTACAGCTGTGTGTGTGTGTGTGTGTGTGTGTGTGTGTGTGTGTGTGTGTGTGTGTGTGTGTGTGTGTAAAGAGGAAGCAAGTAAAAGATGAAGTCACTTCGCAGCATCCTTGGTATGAGCACTTGAAGGGCTTTATCTGGGAAAAGTGAGGCCTCCAAATGCTTAGACCCATCAAGTGCATGACGCCTTGCTCCTCAGACACCCTAACCCGGTTGCAGTTTGCACTTATAACAGCTTCTAACTGTTGGCAGGGCGAACAATTTCTGCTTTAATCAAGCTCACCTTCTACTTGAGATCCTTTAAAGAAAACTTTCCATGACTGAGTGCAGGAATCTTCAACTTTCCTTGGTTTCTGAAGAGCTCTTGACATTCATGTCACATGTCTAACAGCATCAGAAGCTGCCAGGGAAAGACACTGGGACCATTATCCACGGAGTGCTGGGCTCGGAGGCGCTGGAGAGAGCTGGGGGCCTGCCCCTAAGGCGGAGATAAGTAGAGCTTCTCCCTGTCCCCTCACTGACTCTTTAAAGGGGGTGGGTGGGGCAGAGTGTGGAGGGAGAGGCAGTTGAGGAAGAAAACGTACCTCAGCATTAACTTGCAGCCTCCTGGGATCACCTTCTCAGCTAGGCCCCTAGTTGTTTCCAGAAATCTTTAGAAGGAGGAGACATTGTCAGAGAGTGTCAGATGGTTTTAAGATCCTTTTTCCAAAAATCTTTTCATATAGAAATTGTATGTGAGTCATGACATTGTACGTTTTTGTTGATGATGACTCGATAAATGTCAATTGTCCCAAAAGAGATCTGAACAAATAAATAAAATAGGAATTTGGAGTTCTTAACTCAGACCAGAGCCCCAAACCACAGATCCTATACCGATGTAAATATATGTTTAATGAGAAATAGGAAGAGATGGCTGATATTTCCAGTGCGGTGCCCCCTGGAAGTGCATTTCGACCACACGTTAATGTGGAGCAGGGGGAGGCCATCATCCTGCACTGGTGTCTCACTCTGCAGCCAGGCGCTGCAGTGAATCTCCCCCCAGTGCTGAGTGCTGTACCTCCGCCTCGCCTGGGCCTTCACAGTCTGGCTCTCTCATATCTGCAGTCAGCTCGGCTCCCACTCCTAGGCTCACCCCAGCAGTCTCTCATCTGCACTGCAGCCCTCAAGCCTCCTACACCTCCCACTCCGTCATCCCTGTGCCAGTGACTCACCTGTTACTGACAGAAAATAGATGTCAGGAGGAATGAGCGCACATGTTGACACACACACTGCACACACACTGCACACACACAGCACACACACAGCACCAACCATGCGATGCAACTGACATGTCTGCTCAGATCCACCTCAGTGCGAGAGGGGTTCTCACCACCTGCTCTCCAGATTCTCCCCCTTACAGAACCTTGTTCGCACAGCTAACCCTTCTGTGCCTGTAGCTACAGCCTCTCCCTTGCTACTGGCTTCCTCTGATCAGAATATAAATATTCTCAAGTCTCTTTCATCTTTCAAAAAAACAAAACCAAAACCTCCCCCCTACACAGTGAAGTTCCTGGGAGGTGAGAGGTTTTGAAGAGGGCACACCACTCAGCATCTGAAATGAAAAGCGTTCTTGTTATTTTTGGTAAGCAGAAAAGAGCCCTGCTTGTAAGACAGTCTCTTTGGACAAGGCAAACCGCAACGTTGTATAGAGTTTAGGAAACCAGGTGAAACTCACTCCTGCCCCGCCATGAAATCATCAAAATGCCTCCTCCCGTTGCAGGCCTCAAGTTGGTGTTTCTGTAGCGCTCAGGCTTAGTCTCTCCTTCCTTCTTGAAATGCTCCTTCTGGTCTTCCTGAGAGACCACCGTCTCCTGGTTTTCCTTCTCTGTCTCTCCTCATTCCTCAGCTTCCATTAATGGCTTTTTAATAACTCCATCTTTTAAATAGTAGTATTCTTCAGCCTTCATCCTCTGCTTCTTTCCTTCTGAGTCTGTTGTTGCTCTTCCACTAGCTGATGGCTCCTGCCATTGCGTGTTTCTGATGACTCCAGATCTTTATTTCAGCCCAAAGCCCTCTCCTAAATGGTAGAGTCACCTAACTTGCTGCCCACAGGACATCTCCCATCTGGCGACATCACGAGCTCCTCCGTTCATAGGCCCTGTCTTGCTACATCATCCATCCCAGTTGTCCAGATCTTCCTTGGTTCATCCCTCTCCTTGCTCCCCACGTTCAGTCAGCGACGAAGTCTGGTCAGTTCTGCTTTACTCTCAGAGGGCTCTCGTCTCTCCATCTTTACTGCAGGCGCCTCAGTTCTCATTATGGCTTACCTGAATTACTGCAGGAGCCCCCTACTTGATCTCCTTGTGCTAGTCCAGCCTTCTTACAATCCACAGTTTTGATCTCTCTACATTGGTAGTCACATCACGCTCCTGTTTAAATCCTTTGTCTATCTCCATTGCTTTCAGGTGGTAAAACATTCCTTATAGCAGTTTACAAGGACCCCTGTGATCTGACCCCTCCAGTCATCACCAGCCTTATTTCTGACTCTCCCCTTGTCATCCTCCCACACCTCAGCTTGAGCCACATTTGACAGCTTGCAGTTCCCTGAATTCAGCATACTAATAAAGAGCCCCCCACCTTCAACATGCTGCTTCTTGTCCTCGGAAACTCCCATTCCTTGCCTGGATAATTCATCTGAAAACTCAGCCCAGCTGTCGCTTCCTTTGTGGCGACTTCCCTGACCAGCCTCCCCACCCTGTGTCTGATTTAGGTGCCCATCCTTTGTCCTCCCTCTTAGCACTTTTTACATTACATTACAGTCATTTGACTGCAGACTCCTGGAGGTTAGGGATAAATGTGTTTTTATATCTGTATCTACATCCCCAGTACCCTCTGTCTAGTGACAGAGAAGTTTGTCATTCTTTTTTTTTATCGAAGAGGGAGTGGAGTAATTAGGTTTATGTATTTATTTTTAATGGAGGTACCAGGGATTGAACCCAGGACCTTGTGCTTGCTAGGTGTGCTCTACCACTGAGCTATACCCTCTCCTCAAATTAATTCATTCCTTTAACTTTTTTTAATTTACTTTTTTTTTAATCTTTTTTTTTCTAATGGAGGTGCTGGGGTTTGAACCCAGGACCTCATGCATGCTAAGCATGCACTCTGCCACTGAACTATACCCTCCCACTCCCCATCATACATTTTTGATGAATGAACTGGCCTTTTTACTTTATCAAAGCCACAATTTTAAATATACACACGCACACACGCATACATACCAAAAAACCCTTGAATCTGATCAAGCTCTAGAGCCAACTACCAATCTATAAGAAACATAGAGGACTAGGGAATATGTTACATGATACCACAGGGATGCTGTTGTCAAAATCTAAATGTGGGAACTTCCGTAAGACTAGCAGCCACATTTCTTTAATTGCAATCAAGCAATTGCAGTGTATGGGGCTCTTTTAGGTCCTGATTTTCTTTTTAAACTGTAAAAAAAAATTATAAGTTAGAGAAATATAAATACTGGTTGTATATTTGATACTAAGAAATTACTGTTAACTTTTTAAGAATCCTTATATTTAAAAATACATGCTGATGTATTCACAGATGAAATGTTAGGATGTCTAGGATTTGTTTCTAAATAATCTGAGACAGAAGTCGATGGAGACATTGATGAAATAGAACTGGCCATGAACTGATAATTATTGAAGCTGGGTGAAGGGCACATTATGCTATTCTGCCCACTTTTGTTTATATTTAAATTTTTCTGTAATAAAACTTTATATTGTGGTAAAATATATATAACATAAAATATATCATTTTAACCATTTTCAAGTGTACAATTCAGTGGCATTAAGTACTTTACACTGTTGTGCAACTATCACGACACCATTCATCTCCAGAACTTCTTCATCTTCCCAGCCTAAAACTTGGTGCCCGTTAAACAATAACTCCTCATTCCCTTCTCTTCTGGCCCCTGGCAGCCACCACCATTCTATTTTCTATCTCTATGATTTTGACTATTCCAGGGAACTTATGTAAATGAAATCATACAATATTTGTCCTTTTGTGTCTGGCTTATTGTCTTCAAGTTTCATCCATGTTGTAGCATGTATCAGAACTTTATTCCTTTTTAAGGCTGAATAGTATTCCATGGTATATATACACAACATTTTGTTTATCTGTTCATGTCGTTGAACATTTGGCTTATTTCCAAAACTTTCTTTCCTGAACTTACCCTAAAATGAGTGCTCTTATATATGAGGTATATTGATAATAGCTATCTTACTGCAGAACTGGCATAGAACTTCTACTGTCTGTAGACTTCAGATCCCAAAGGCTTTAGAGTTTTTAAAGATCACACAACCCAGGAAATGCCAGAGACTGCAGAGGAGGAGGGAAAAAGTTAAGAATAGGGCAAGGAAGTTTCATTTGCTATTTAGGATTACTCAGAAAAGCTCTTGTTCTCATTGGCCTCTCCCACCTCTCAGGCAATGTTTCTACTTCCTGAGCATCCCTGCACAGTTATTTCTAACACATGTAGCTCTGCCAATTGTATTTTTACCCTAAGCTCAGGAACTACCTTCCAAAAGTTAAGTCCCTTATAAGTAATGTCACTTACGAGTTTAAAAAACAACAGCAGCAACAACAAAAACCTTCTTATCTGTTCCTACTAGAGATAAACCAAATTAGAATGGAAGCCAAACCAGAAAATGTTTACACCCAATATTAAGCTGCAATTTGTTCTTACTCTTCTGGTGTTTGGAGAATCATGCTTTAGACATCTTTAGACATCCTTAAAGCAATGTTGAATTTAAGAGTTCTTCATATGTTCTAGATACTAGTTCTTTGTTGAATATGTGGTTTGCAAATATTTTCTCCCAGTCTGTAATTTGTCTTTTCGTCCTTTTAACAGAGCCTTTCCCAGAGCAAACATTTAAAGATTTGATGAAACCCAGTTTGTCAATGTTTCCTTTTATGGACTTTGTTTTAGGTGTCAAGCTAGGAACCCAGCTCTATATCATAAAGATTTTCTTCTAGATTTTTTCATAAAACTTTATAGTTGATATTTTACATTTAAGTCCATGATCCATTTTGATATAATTTTTCTATAAGTTATGAAATTTAGGTGGAGGTTCATTTTTTTACTTTCAGATATCCAGTTACACCAGCATCATTTGTTTCCATGGCATATTTGTCTATTTTTGGCTCATCTATTCTGTTCTGTTGATCTGTATGTCAGTTCCTCCATCAGTTATCACACAGTTTAGATTACTGTAGCTGTATAATAAGGCTTAAAATGAGGTGGACTGATTTTTCCCACTTTATTCTTCATTTTCAAAATTATTTTAGTTATTCTTATCCCTTTGCCTTTTCATGTATTTTAGAATAATCTTGCCTATATCTACATAAAAATCTTTCTAGGATTTTGCTAGGAATTGCATTAAGCCCATATATTAATTTGGGGAGACTTGACACCCTTACTATCTTGAGTCTTCCAATCCATGAATGTGGGTGTATTGTTGAATTCTTCTGTGTACTTGTTGACTTTCTGCCAAGTTCTTCTGAAGTCTCCAAAGTCTCCGGCTCTGAATTGTGGATTTTTTTTTTAATGGAGGTACTGAGGATTGAACCCAGGACCTTCTGTATGCTAAGCACGTGCTCTACCACTGAGCTACACCCTCCCCACTGGTTCTAACAGCTTTTGCTTCACATATTTTACAGCTCTGTTGTTTGGTTCACACACATCTAGGATTGCTCTATCTTCTTGGAGTGACCCTTTTATCATTATATATTGTCCCTCTGTGTCTCTGGGGTTTTTTTGGGTTTTTTTGTTTGTTTGTTTGCTTGCTTGCTCTGAAGTCTACTTCATTTAATATTAATGTAGTCACTCTGGCTTTCCTTATATGGATGTTTGCATAATATAATATTTTCCATTCTTTTACTTTCTATCAGCCTATATTATTTGAAGTGAGTTTCTTTTAGATAGCATATAACTGGGCCATGTTTTTAAATCCACTCTGCCAACCTCTGTCTTTTAATTGATGTATTAAAACCCTTTATTTGACACAACATTGTAAAATGATTATAAATTAAATAAAAGTGTTTAAAAAAAACCTTTATATTTTATGTTATTAGTGATACGTTAGGGCTTGTGCCTGCCATTTTATTTTTTGTTTTCTATCATCTCTGTTTTTTCGGTTTTATTTTTCCTGCCTTCCAGTGGGCTACTTGAATTTTTTTTAGAATTCCGTTTTTATTTATCTTATTGGGTGTTTTGTTTTTTTAATTACAGTGTTTTTGAGTATATCTCTTTGTATAGTTTTTTAATGGTTGCTCTAGGTATTATACACACACACATAAACACACATATAACATCACAACCTACTGATGTCATTTTAACAAGTTTTCTGTCTTGCTAGTCTGAGCCTCTTTCCTTATCCTTTGGCTAGAGAGAACAGGCCTTCGCAGGTCTCTCTTTGTCTGCATCCATTGACATTTCCAGGTTACTGGCTCCTTGAGCTCCAAGTATAGGATATATGAGGCAAAAGGAAAATCCAGGGAACCCTCCAGCATGTCATTCCTCATGTCCCAAGGTCCCTAGCCAGTCTGCCTTTTTATCTCTACTTTTCAAAGTCTTATGTTTATATATAATGTCTGGGTTTTTTACTTACATGTAGTGGGAGTGAGAAAGAAAAGTACATCTACTGTATCTTCCCAGAAGTGGAAATTTCTCCCAGTTTTTTCTTTTGAAGTACCGAAGTTTATTTATTTATTTTAATTTTAAATCTGGCAGTTTCCCAGTTTTATTTTTGATCTAACATAGAATTAAGGTGAATTTTCTTTTTCTTTACTTTTCTGAGTATATCTTTAACTCTGACTGAGGCCAGTGGATCCAGCCTTGGAATTTACCCTAGAGGGAGTGGGTGCATAGCTAGACTGTCACAGAGTTTCAGGCAAGTGCCTTTATTCTGTACACTCATCTTTCTTTTCTGTCTTTCCTTGAGTCTCCTTTGTTTGCATCATTTTTGGAGAGCTGCTACTAGTAGAGACCTCTCAGCCACAAGATGGTGCCCCAGAGTAGTTCAAGCCAAGCGTTTTCTGCCTTTCGTTGGGCCCCTATCTGTAATTTAGTATTAGTAAACTCAAGGCCATTTAGCTAAACCAAGGTATAGATGTGAAGAACCAATTGTGTTTTTCTTTCAGCCATGTCTTCCCCCAATGCATGGAAACTTAAGTAATTAGTATTAAAAATTCTTTTTGTTTGATTTTTTTTTTTGTATCTTTACAATAACTTTGTGGGAATTTATATGTAAGTTTTTTTAAAGTTACTATCATTAATCTAAATGAATCCAGTTGCCATTTTGTATCTGGGCTCATTGAAAATAATCTGTGATCTCAGCATGACTTAAAGAAAGGGAATGTTAGTGCATTCTGAAGGCGATGCACTGTCAATGTCTTTTGAAGTGTTTGAATCTGTGAACCAAACTTTCTTTGTGAAAATGTTTGCTTTTGATTAGTAACCTAACTTTTAAAGCAGTAGCTTATATAAAAATGCGTAGAACAAAGCTGGCCTGGTTAGGAGAAGGAGGAAAAGTGGGATCCTCCAATAAGTAGATTCTCAGGCATCTGCCTGTGCCACTGCCAAAAAATTAATTTATGGTTACCAAAGGGGAAGGTGGGGGTGGGGGGATAAATTAGGAGTATGGGATTAACAGATACAAAGTACTATACATAAAATAGATAACCAACAAAGATTTACTGTATAGCACAGGGAATTATATTTAATATCTTGTAATAAGCTATAATGGAAAATAATCTGTAAAAATATGTACATATGTAACTGAATCACTTTGCTGTATACCTGAAACTAATACAATATTGTAAATCAGCTATAGTTCAATTTTTTTTAATGCGTAGAATAAAAAGACTGGCAAATGCATGTTAACAATCTTTGGATAATGAGGTATGAGTGGTTTCTTCTTTCATCTTCTGGTCTATGTTTTTCAAGTTTTCAATAATGAGCTGCTTCTACAATAGATTAAAAATAGAGGTAGGCATATTCTTCAGCTAATCAGAAAATGTTTATTAACCATCCAATATACATAGAGCCAGCATAGACATTTTCCTGGGCTTGATAGTTGCGTGAAAAATTGTTAGGCACTCCCTCAGTAAAGGTAGGGGCCATGTCTTTCGAAATTTTGTAGACTGTGATATGTAGCATGTGCCTTACACATAGAGCAGCCTGGGAAGTAACTGTCAAATGAGCATAGAAGCCATCATTCCTTGCTTTGAAGGAAAACAGTTTAATTTTACTGTTTCCAAAGCTTTGGGTTTAGTCTTCACACTGGTCTTGGTGTACTTGTCTGCCTGAGTATCAGCTCGCATTCGGTGGCCAAGTTGTGTCCATTCTGCCCCTCAATTCTAAAACTAAGAATTAGCAATAGTGAAACCAATACTGTTTTAAAGTAATTTAGTAATGGAGTGGGATGGACAGTATATATATGAATCCAAAGCGTTAAACAGTAATTTAAAAATTCAGCCCTTGATAGTTGATTATTGGGCTGCCGGGAGTACATGTGTATTAGACATAACAGGTACCCAAGCAATACTTGACAACTGACCAAATAAGTGAATGAAATGTTATTGATTAAAGAATTTTAAATAATATCCTGAAAGTCTGCATAGGAAGAAATTATGAGTAAGGGGAAGCTAGACTAAAATCAGTGCCTTTTCTAACCAAGACCTGGGAAAATTAAGTTCTTCAATGGCTTTCAACTTGTGGTTTTTGTAGACCCAGTTCTTATAAATTAAAAAACTTTTATATTTCTGATACCCTATTATATAATGTAAGTTATAATTTTTCATTAGCTTTTACATATTATACTTGGTAATATCCTTTTATAGCTTATTTTAATAGATCGTACATGAAAATAATCTGTGGACTTTTGCTTATGAAAGATTGAACGTAGGCAAGCTCACCAAAGTACTAGATATACTAAATATCCAAGGCTAAACTTTTGAGAGGAGTTCACGTGCACACAAGCCATGTGGGAAGTGGAGAGAATGGAGGGCAAATTCACTGAGTGGAAAATCAGCTAGAGGGTGGAAATCGACAGACCTTTGGGAGGAAAAAGGGATTTCAGTGAAAGGTAGCAGCCTCAGCAGAATCATGACATGGAAAAGTCGAATGAAAAGGCACTATCTATTCCAGCTGTTTACAAACTTAAAAAAAAAAAAAAGTAGACGCCTTTATTCAAATAAAAACCTATGCAGAATACCAATATATAAATATATAAAAGCTGAGCTGTTTGGATTGAAACAGGGTTGGGAGTGTATAGGAGCCAAACCTCATCCTCCTTAGCCCCCTCTGCCTCTATCCCAGTGGGCTCATCCAGCCCATGCTTAGAACCCCCACACACACCAGTATCCAGTGCAGCCTGACCAGTGGCCAGGTGTCAGGCATTAATTTGTAACAAGGGAGCATTGTCCTCAGTTTTATTTACAAAGATGGACAATTATTTTAAGGAATGTTTCTCATCTCTTACCAGAAGAATGTTTCACCACTGGAAGAATCACTCCCCTCATTTGAGATTCTTCCCTTGACCGTCTTGGGGTGTGACTTTGTGTTTTTTAGCTCTTGGATGTGGTTTCTCAACTAGCCAAGCAGAATCTTCACGTGCTGGTCCTGGGGCGGAAGCACATGCTGACGCAGAATTCCCGGTGGAGAAAGGATGACATGGAAAAGGTGCAGAAGCACGCCAGCTGTTTCTTTGCTGACAACATGTAGGTACTCAAGGTATTAAGTGAATTACGCTAGGCTCCAGTCATCTGCTTGTTAGTTACCTTTTTTTTTTTTTGCCATTTTTAAAGTGCATGTGTATATACCTATATATGTATACTCAGCCTCATTCAAAAGAAAAAAAGATTTGAGGCAGCTTACAAAAATAAGAGTTTTTACAGCAGGATAAACTTAAATATATGAGGAAATCAGGATAAATGAGAAACAGGATAAAGTCCAAAATGAGATTAGCAAACAGAATGCTTGCCATAAATTCCTAACTAGATCAGCACCTTCTATGTTCTTGGAGAAACCACAGTAAACATGACCAAGTCCCTGCCCTCTTGGGACTTAACAATAAACAGGAAATGAAATTCCAGGCAGGGATCAATGCTGTGAAGACAGTGAAGCGGAGTAAGGAGCTAGAAAGGTGGGGGTGGGTCCGAGGGTAGTGGATGGAGAGTCAGGAAGGGCCTTTGGGAGGAAGCAGGTCTGAAGGGAAGGAGTGAGTCTTTTGAGAAAGGGGGAGGGGTGGTGGGAAGAACCTACCAGGCAGAGGAAACAGCAGGTGTTCAAAAGGCCCAGAGGCAGAAATGAGGAAGGCAGGCAGGCAGTGTAGGTGGGTAAGTTCTGAGGTCCGAGAGAAGGCAGGGACCATATTACAGAGGACCTAATGGGTTCTAGTGGGTTCTGGTAGGCAAGAGAGGGGCCTGAACTTTATTCTAAATATAAGGGGAATGTTGCTGTGAGCTACAGCTTCTCAGGAAGCCAAAGGAACATGGAAAATACACAGCGACAAAATACACAGTGTCCACGAAGCATGAAGAAAGCTCATCAGGAAGAGCACAGACCCTCAGTGGTGACTTGCAGCCTGCACGCAGGCTTTTATGCTGTTTATGCTGACAAAGGTGTATTTCCGACTTCGCGCAGGTGATGAGAGCGCCTCACCCCCAAGTCCAGGTTTCCTTAGGTTGAATGTGATAACTTCAGGATTTATCAGTGTTCCCCAAATCATTTCATCTTAAAAAGCTAAGATGGCACTTGATGCATACAGCTGGCAGCTAACCCCTCATTCAGATCCCCAACCAAATCCCAATTTTCTTTAGCTAAGTCCTTTCATTTGTTCATGGTAGGGGGTGCTTCCATCTCTCCAAGAGTCTAAGACAGTAATAGTGCTCTTCACACGGTCACCGTAGGCAACACTGAGTAAACATTAGGAGCGCGGGCTTGGGAATTAATCTTCCCAGGTTCAGACCGAGGCCTGCCACTTCCTGTCTGGGAAGGTGTTTCCCTTCTCTGTGTCTTCTTTTCTTCATATGTTACCCTCATGGGGATGTTGTGAAGATTAAATGAAAAAACATCTGTGAATAATACATGTGAAACTCTTGGCACAGCACCAAGTATGCAGAAAGCACATATATTTGTTGCTGTCACCATCATTATTACTTTTCTTAGGTGGAAGAGCGAGATAAATGCAGTGTTATAATCAAGAAGCCTGTGGGAAATTAATCTCATGCTTGGTTTGGGGCCTGTATTTATTACATACACTGAAGTTCCAAACCCAGTTGTAAAGATTGATTCAGGGACCCTCTATGGCTTTGGATTTAAATATTAAAATTTATAACATTAACTCCATTTTCCACCAATGTGCCAAAGAAGCTTATTCAAACGTACACTGGAGGGAACAGTATAATAAATCCTCACATAGCTATCGCCCAGCTCCAACAGTTACCATCGTTTGCTAATCTTGTACCATGTAACCCCCCACATTTTTTCTGTTTTTCTTTTCTGCTCTTTTTTTCCCCTGGAGATTTTTAAGATATACTCCAATCGTTTTATCATTTCACCTGAAATATGTCAGTACAAGGTAAACCTGAAATGATCCTACTTTGGATCATTTGGATTAAGGCATAAGGCATATCATGTTATCAGCCAAATCCCCTGAGCCAAGGCACCTACTGCTGTTTTCACAGCACGTGTTTCCACATGGGGAGTGCTCAGGTTCAGGGTCCACTGGAGACTCTGAGCTCTTGGCTCTTCTCAAGCTGGAGATGCCTTCAGGTGCTGATCGGGGTGACTCCCCGGAAGCTGCTTGGAGATGCCACTTTCAGCTTTGAGGTCAACCCATTACTTTTGCAAGAAAGTGTCATCCTGCCCTGTTACTATTATGAATGTACCTTGAATTCGAGTCAGGAAAATGGAGGGGAAAGGTGTACTCTGTGGCAGATGGGGCAAGTAGGAAAAATGCCCTGGGAACACAGAGAACCATCTTTTGAGTGTGAAGAGAGAATTAGTGTTAGAATTCTTCATTCTTGTGGAAGAGCCCAGCTGAGCTGCTAAGAATCTCAAGCATTAGCATTCCTTTTCCCTTAGCTTCCCATCAGTGTTGTAGATAGTGTGATCGACCAGCTCAGGACTCACAGATGGTTCGTAAGTATCACTGAGATCTTGTCAGTTCAGAGCACAGAGCATTTGTGAGTAAAGGAGAGGAGTAAGTAAACAGTATGATGAAGAGTGCTGTCCTCTGCCTCCCTGGGTGTGTGCTTGACTCTGTCATTTCTTCTGCCTGGCTCAGCTCAGAGGATGATCCGTACCTTCTGTATGCCACACTGCACTCCGGGAACCACTGCAAGTTCATCACAAATGATCTGATGCGGGACCACAAGGCCTGTCTGCCTGATGCCAGGACCCAACACCTGTTCTTTAAGTGGCAGCAGGCACATCAGCTGGCAATTACTAGTAGGCATCCAGGATCAAAAATAACTTTTCAGGTATGTTATCTGTTGTATCCATAACATCAGCAGAGTCAGGTATCTTGTACAAATGTGGCAGAGTCAAAGAAGGTTGCAGCTAGTCCTATATGCTTTATTTTTCTCAGTTTTAGTTTGGTATTTGAAATCGGCCAGGTCTTAGAACCACGAAGTCCACCAGAGCAAAGTTTGCATGGGTCAACCCCACATTAACTGACATATTGAAAACGCCTGGGATGGCATCAGTTGCGACTTCCGTTATGTCATCATTTACAAACCCTCATATGTGGTTTTTTATTTTCCTATTTATTTGCAATAGCTCAAAATTCCTTATGCTTTATAGTTCATCATACTTGTGCTTCTGCTAAGTAACCCCTTTTTCCTGTTTAATCCACTTCTACGGGGCAGTCTCAGTTGAACTCGATTCAAGTTTAAATACCTGTAAGTACAAGAATGCCTCTTGTGTGAAAGCAAAGGGAGGAAATCTAGAGACGAGTTACTACAGAAAAAGACACTAATCAATGGTAAATATGGTCAAGTGGTCAAAAAATATACAAAACAACACTTATAGGAAATATGGTACCAAATGATACGACAGAGATGCCATCAGCAAAACCAGCTGTGCGAAACAATACAGGACAACTGACCTGGTTTCCTCAACAACAAAAAAAATTGCAAGAAAATATGGATGGAAAGGGAGGCTCTAGATTAAAACAGAATTGAGAGATCATTCAGCCAGTCACAATGCAATAATCTTTTTTCAATTTCTATTCAAACAAACTGCCAAATGTAGCTACACACATATAATCATTGGGAAAATGTAAACAGAAATTTGATGATAAGGAACTATTGATTCTTAGTATTATAATGGTATCGCTCTTATACTTACAAAACAAGTCCTTATCTTTCAGAAACATACTGAATTACAGAAGAAATGCTATAATATCAGAGATTTATTTGAAAATAGCATGGGGGGATCAAAATAATCTGGGAGAAGGGAGTGGGTATGGATGAATGATTGAAATAAGATTAGCCATGAGTTGATAATGATTGAAGCCAGGTGATGGGTATGTGGGAGATCATTGTGCTGTTTCTCTATCTTTGTATATTTGACAGTTTTTTCTGTCACAACCAAAACCAATAAAGGCAACAAAAGGAATATGTGTATATATGTGTGTGTGTTGGTGTATGTGTTCCTGTAGAGAGTTCTTAACCTTAAAAATGAAACCTCCCCAAAAAGGAGCTCCTCATAGTAGGATTCCTCTTCACAGAGCTAGTTGCTCTTTAAAAATCCTTTTTTTTTTTTTTAACAAGGGTCCTGGGGATTGAACTCAGGACCTCGTGCATACTAAGCATGTACTCTATAACTGAGCTATACCTTCCCCCTGCAAATCCATTGTTAAATAAGACAGAGAATACATCTCTGGAACAAACTGAGATGTTGTCAGGGAAGAAAGGGAAATGGCCAGGTATTCCTTTAGTGTTGTTCTAAGTGTGTGGTTCCCTTTTTAATTCAACAGCATATTCTCAACTATGACACAGTGGTGCAAACAACTGGAGACTCATGGCACGTACCATATGATGAAGAGCTGGTGGAAAGATATTCCTACGAAGTACCAACCAGATGGCTTTGCCTTCACCGAAAGACATAAAGACTCTTACTTCCATGCTAAAGTTGTGTTTGGGGGTGCCCTCCTGGTTGGCATTGGAGCTCTTAAGTTGATGGCTTGTTTAGAGCATTGCTTCTGTCCCGTCTGATGCAGTTTGTCCTCTTTGGTCCAGTTGGTTTGTATATCAACAAATTTATTTTTAATTAAATGAGTTATAATATCTTCTCATAACCAGTTGCATTTTTTTTCTCCTAACATTTGTTTCTGGAGGCTGATCCGGAGTTGGGGAACTCAGTGCAGGTGATCCGACCTTTCTCCTACTGAGCCAGCTGTTCCACTTACCTAGGCAGCAGGAGCTGCGGGCATCCATTTTGCTGCTGCTGACCCACCTTCCAGGTCCACCACCAGCAGAACCAATCCGTCTGGCCCTGCGCCCCGGGTCATTTCTAAACCCTTCCTCCATTTCTGATACCATCTCATCCTCTACATGTGATGTCCTACCCACACTGAATCACTTACGGTCCTCTGTGATGAACTGGCCAAGATACCAAAAGCTTGAGATAGGAGAGGATATGAAAAGAATCATAAAACTTCAGAGCAGCAGTGAACCTTAAAGAACGTAAAATCCAACTGTAGCCTTTTATAGAAGAAGAAAGACCCAGAAGGATGAACTGGCTCCTCTGGATCCCACAGCCAGTTAGTGGAGACATTTCAACCATAATGCAGCTCTCCTGATTCTCAGCCAAATAAGTCTTCTACTGTGTTTAGGCTAGAGTCATTCATAAAAACGCAGACAAGCTGAATGGTAGAGCATCCATTGTGTAGATTTAGAAACTTTGTTAGCCATATAGGAGTGGGGAGAGAGGGAGGAAGGGAACAAGGGAGGAGGACCTCCTTAAGGGCCATGGTCCCACAGTGGCTCGTCAGGGCAGAAAATCGTGGTAGGTAAGTTACATCATTTTTGAACTCTTTAATACCGCTCAAAAACAAAACCGTAATTTCTGCTTGAGGTAAATTGAGGTGCATCTGTCATTTGTCCAGGGGTAGGGGAATTCTAGGGCCGCTCAGAGGCTCAGAGTCAGCGGCACCCGTGCGGGACCCTGGAGGGTGCAGGGATTCTCTGAATGAAGCCAGCTGGGCCCTGACACTTGGGCTGCCTTTTGTATTCTGATCAGCTGAGTGAAACAAAAGCTACCTGTCTAGCCAGGTCCAAGCCACAGTGGGAAGAAGGAATTCTTTAAAGAGCTGTGCCCTGGATTGAGAGTATCTTTAAAGCCAGCCAGCCATAAACAATGAAGGCTTTGAAAGAGACACTGACTCTGCCACTGGAAAGTATTTCTGAAGTGCTTTGTGCTTCCCTCTGGCCTGCTCCTGAATTTATACTGTTTTCCTCCTGCTGTTCTCAGACCGGTAAAGAGAAAATCTCGAAGGAGAAGCCTGAGTACATTCTCTCAGGGCTCCTCTGGGACTACCTCACCTCAGCTGCCTTGTTCTTCACATTAAATGAATTTTTCTCTTCAAGCTTGAACTTAAATATAATTAGTGCTTCCTTGATCCTCTAGCAGGTTTCTCACTTTTAAAAAACTGTCCTAAGGTACTATAGGACAGTTGCATCCTGGTGAGTCTTATCTTCATTTGCTGAAAGTCAAAATTATCGGGATAGTCGAGGGCAAAAGCTTAAGTGGAGTCTAGATCTGGTAGTTTGCCCATCTTTCAGCAACTAGGAATTTCTAGAGTGAAAAACATCTAAGGAAACCCTTGAGGGAATGCCCGGGAGTAGAGGAACATAGATCACTGTGATGAAAAAGTGGGATTTAGATTTGGGACTTAGGCAGCTAGAGTTCTTAGGAGGTGAGACCAGGCAGCTGCTGGAGCCTCCTGTAACCCAGAGGGTGAGAGTAGGATCGCTGGATAAAATGCAGGATTCCCGGTTAAATCTGAATTTCAACTTAATGGGCAAGTGACCACTTTTTAGTATAAATGTGTCCCAAGTACTGCAAGGACGTATTTATACTAAAAATATTCATTGTCTATCTGAAATTCACCTTTAACAGGGCATCTTGTGTTTTCACTTGCTACAGCTGGCAACCCTAGGTGGGAATTATATGGGAGGAAGAGGAATAGTGGGAAATGAGGCATCTACAAAGCTCACAGCCCTACCGGAGGCAGGAGTGGAACAGGGACGAGAAAGGAAGTGAGTAAAAGGCGCCTGGGAACGGGCAAAAAGGAGAGAAGACGAACTTTTCCCTGCCTTGTCCCAGCCAGGGATCAGCAGTCAGCTTGAGCCTACACTGTATAAACGAAGGAAGTTCCATTCAGAGGAAGCCATAGAAACAAGGGGGATGAAAGAAAATACAAGTGACGGGAACAGTAATGAGTAAATGCAGTAAATCTTGAGAATCTTTAATTTTCTCTTAGCATGTCTATATCATGGCGTTTCAAGATTCCCCGAAGACTTTTCTTCCCAAGTTTGTTCTTTGTTGGTAATAGTTGATCTGACGGGTGCTTCCAGAGACCGTATGTACACAACTCACTCTCAACTGGGAATTGAAATAAACAGGAAGACAATTATCTTGTCACTGATAACAGCTAAAAATAGTCTGTTTTGCTATCAGAGTACTTTCAGAAGTACACTCTTATCAAATGGATTAAGTTATTAAAATAACCATGATCATTTTTTTTTAGTATTTGAAAATTTTTTTAACATTTTTTATTGAGTTATAGTCATTTTACAATGTTGTGTCTAATTCCAGTGCAGAGCACAATTTTTCAGTTATACATGAACATACATATATTCATTGTCACTTTTTTTTTTGCTGTGAGCTACCAAAAGATCTTATATATATTTCCCTGTGCTATACAGTATAATCTTGTTTATCTATTCTACATTTTGAAATCCCAGTCTGTCCCTTCCCACCTCCCACCCCCTTGGCAACCACAAGTTTGTATTCTATATCTATGAGTCTGTGTTTTGTATTTATGTTTTTGTTTGTGTGTGTGTGTGTGTTTTTTTTAGATTCCACATATGAGCGATCTCATATGGTATTTTTCTTTCTCTTTCTGGCTTATTTAGAATGACATTCTCCAGAAGCATCCATGTTGCTGCAAATGGTGTTACGTTTTTGGTTTTTATGGCTGAATAGTATTCCATTGTATAAATATACCACATCTTCTTTATCCAGTCATCTGTTGATGGACATTTAGGCAGTTTCCATGTCTTGGCTTAAAATAACCATGATCATTTTAAATAGCAGTGTCATATTAAGGGTTTTTGGTAGCTTCTGACAAGAGAGTTGATGTAGAGTTCATTTCAACCACATTAAAATGATTACTTCATTAATCTCTTTGAAGTTAGTTAACATCCAGCCCAAAAAGCAAATATTGAGTAATCACAATTTCTAATATGGTAGAGACATAAATTCATTTTCAAGAGACCAGTTCGGGTCACACTATCACTCTCAGCTGGACTAGAACATCCCTAAGTATCAAGTTTATTTCACCTCTAACTGTTGCAATTCCATTACTGAAGCGGGTTTTTTGTGCTTTCTATGACTGCATCAGAACTTAGAATGTCAGTGTCCAGAATTCCCTGACAGTCCTGCTCTCTGGGCCAGAGTGGCATCCCGGCCTGGGAGAAGAGTATGGGGCCTCCCCCTCCATGAAACAGGTTCCTCTGGAAGTGGTGATGGCAAGTCGTCCGAAACGTAAGTCCTTCACCCAGGCTCATTGCTTAAGATGTACTGTTTTCCTAATTCTTTCCAAATAAATCATTCTTGTGTTTTCTCCCTCTTTTTGGTGACCTTGTCCTAGAATCCAAAGCTGCATTTTTTCTATCCTCTGTGCCAAAGCTGAGCAGTGTAGTGCTGTTAAGTTTTTACACATAAATATGCCTATTCCATACGTAACACGTTATATGTTTTTAAATGGATCATTTTCTATAAATTTTTTTCCACCTGACTGAAAATGAAAACTCATTCTCCTAGTCTTCTACCGCTTCATCCTTATGTACTCCAAACATCATAAAATAAATTTGTAAAACGAGGTACAGCTGTCTACCAGAAAATACTATTCACATAGTCATATACTCATAGACTACTCCTCAGGGTTTCCGAGTGTTTGGAACAAAATTTGTGTTCCAGGAAGCTGTCACCCTGATGACGGCCACTGGCTCAAATTAAGGATTGTGTCCTTTGGCTCTTAGCCCTGTCCTGGCAGTAGTCAAATCCGTGAAGACATGGGTCTTTTCCAAGTTAGGCCCTCTGATCTCCAACTCCTAAAGAAATAAACTCTGGTCAGACCAAGTATATGAAGGGAAAGTCTGAGAAAGTTTTGCCACTTTACACAGATAGCTTTTTATTTTTTAAAGTAAATGATGGGACTTTTTTTGTTCTTTGAGACACTGAGGGAGGGTTATGTGAGGAGAGCAGTGCTGGACAGTTTGTGCTTCATAAATGTCAGTTGATTTTTTACCTCCTGCTCCCACTGCCCTTATCCCTGGAGATTTCAACACTACTCATGTTCTTGTTTCATTGTTTCTTAACCAAATAAACTCTGATGATTTGCCCCCTATGAGATGCCAACCTGCCTCTTTTCAACTGCTTTAAATTGCTTAAGTTACAGAATTTCACACTTTGTGTCTGCATTTTGATCACATCCCCCCTATCTGCCCACTCCTTCATCCCAACCTCCAGTTCCTAGACCTGCTTCTTCTGCCTATTCCTTCCTCACCTAGGGGCCTCTGTCATCTATCCCCGTCTGGCTTCACTTGCCTTCTTCCTACCCTACTCTTTTTTTTTTTTTTTTTTTTAATTGAAGTATAGTCAGTTACAATGTTGTGTCAATTTCTGGTGTACAGCATAATGCTTCAGTCACACGTGAACATACCCATATTCGTTTTCATAGTTTTCATATCCTTTTTCATTATAGGTTACTATAAGATATTGAATATATTTCCCTGTGCTATACAGTATAAACTTTTTTATCTATTTTATATACAGTACTTTGTATCTGCAAATCTTGAACTCTCAATTTATATTCCCACCCAGTAACCATAAGATTCTTTACTATGTTTGCGAGTCTGTTTCTGCTTTGTAGATAAGTTCATTAGTGTCTTCTTCTTTCTTTTTTTAGATTCCACATATGAGTGATATCATATGGTATTTTTCTTTCTCTTTCTGGCTTACTTCACTTAGAATGGCATCTCCAGGTCCATCCGTGTTGCTGCAAATGGCATTACTTTATTCTTTTTATGGCTGAGTAGTATTCCATTATATAAATATACCACATCTTCTTTATCCAGTCATCTGTCATTGGACATTTAGGTTGTTTCCATGTCTTGGCTATTGTACATAGTGCTACTATGAACATTGGGGTGCATGTATCTTCTTTAATTCTTATTTTTTACTGAAGTGTAGTCAGTTTATAATGTTAGTTTCACATGTACAGTAAAGAGATTCAGTTATACATATACATATATATATATATTTTCAAATTCTTTTCCATTACAGTTCATTACAAGAAATTGAATCTCGTCCCTGTGCTATACAGTAAGTCCTTGTTCACCCCATGCCACTCTTAAAGCATTCATTTCAGGGATGGCTTCAGTAACACTTCAGATTCTTGCGTTCATTTTACCTCCTGTGGTATCCGTCTCATTAATTCTAAACCTAACCCTGGGTAGCCCCAGACCGTTCCACTCCTCCGCTCCTACACACCATAGGATTGCTAGAGAAGTCATGAAATGATACGGCTGGAACTTCACTCCCCTTTGAATGTCCTTTGTTTCACCTTTCAGTGAACTCCCATTAACCTCCCGAATGAGCTCTCCCAACCTTGACAATCTTGAAAAACAGCTCACCTCCTGCAGCCTCCTTTTCTTCTTCTGTTAAGTGGGGAAGATGGTGACCTCGTACTTCTCACACCCTAATGGACATGGGATCTTATTTAAAGCGCTGATTCTGATTCAGGTCTGGTGTGCCTGATGACGCCAGTGCTGCAGACCATATTTTGAGTAGCCTCAAATGAGCTCCAAGATCATTTTAAAATAGTAATAATAATCCAACACTCATGATTCTAACTCCTGAGTCATAACCTCGCCAACTCTCACTCTCAGCAGATGACTTAAGCAGGAACTAAAAGCCATCTTTTATGAGCCTCCAGCAATTTTTGCCCTTTCCAGCAACTTTCCTATCACCACCCTTTTCTTTCTTTTCTAGGTTACTTTTTCTACCTGCCTCCATACTGTCCCTTCTTGCTGCCTTGGGAACTTGCTCTCTCATTTCGTCCTTTTCCACCAGCTCTTTCCCATCTAACTACAGATACCTTTGGGCTTGCAGCTGACAAAACTATGCTTGCCTAGGGATAGTTTAATAGCTAAACTTCTCAAAAGAAGGGAGCCATCGCTACCCCTGGTTTCTTTCCAACTCCACATTCGCTGCTGATCATTTCTACCTTGGTAGCCTGTGGACCCTCAAACTCAACTGCTGTGAAAACAATTCATCTTCACCCCAGCAAAGTGACCTCCTGCCTTACTTTGTGTTATTTTTTCCTGCTCCTTCCCTTCTACTTGCATACCTAATCAATTAGCAAATCATGTTGACTTTACCTTCAAAATATCTGTTGCAGGCTAGTTACTTAACTCTTAACTACCTTTCCAAAGAAAATAATCCTTTTAAAAAAAATTTTGTACATGAAGATATTAATAATAATGTTATTGATAGTTATAGAATTGGAGATAGTATTCAAAACAAGGGAAGGAAGAAATAAACAATTTTAAATGTTATGATTAAAATGATACTTTGTTAGCATGGGTTAAATGAAAAAGCATCTACAAAATGATATGTCTAGTATGATTCCATTTTTTTAATTGGAAGGCAGGAAGAAAAGAGATACTTGGAGAAAAGTATCTGAAAGAAATAACATTTTGTTGATTCTCTGGGTGTCTCTGGGTGTTGGGATTGTGGTTGATTTTTCATTCTCTCCATCTTCTGCACAATCTGAAACTGTTACACATGTCAGAGACTGTTAGAACAGGACTCTTTCTATCTTAATTTCCACTGAGGTACAAGCACAGTTGATACCAAGATTCCCAGGTGAGTGTGAGGCAGACACTGCATATGCAGAATTTACAAAAAGAATAGAGGAGAACCTGCCTCACAACTCCTGGCCCCTCAGCCAGGCCAAAGATATCAAAGAGTCAAAGGAAGGAAACAGATAAAGGTGTTTCCTCGTGGAGAGCTGTTGCTATGCTCTCAGTTCCTTGGGTGCCTTTGACGGCAAGACCCCAGGAAAGACGCCTCAGTAGGAGGACTTGGAGCTCCTCCTGCAGTCTGGGGAACCAGGACTTCAGAGGAAGCTGAAGCCACTATGGACAGGGCCTGAGTCTGCCTGCAAATCCAGAGGATTGTCAGCAGGGCTGATAAGAGGCATTGGAAAGGGAGCAAGATGGGGGCCAACTGGGTGGAAAGAGAGTTGCCTTGGGCTGGAGGGGAACTTCTGGATGGCCAGGGGTTGAGGAAGGGGTGCAAGTGGCCACCTACATTTAAAAATAGATGGGCTCAGCAGAGAACCACCGAAGAGCCTAGAAAAGTGGCCAAGCACGGAAGCATCAGCGTTAACCATCTATCAGGCTCACCAGAGACACCAGCTTTAAACATCTGCAAGGCCTAGAAAGCATAAAGCCACCCACATAACTACCATCCCCTGCCCATCCTCTACCTTGCCTGGGGCTTGGGGGCCAGTGCGGGGCAGGTAGAGCTAAACCAGGAGGGATTAGGGAGGAAAAGCCAGCCATGCCCCCTTCCTGCTGGAGTCTTCAGTCTGAAACTGACCTAAGCTGGCAGAATAGAAATGATGCAGCGTTTTGTCTGAACTCTGTTGGTATCAAACTGGATATTCTAATTCCTGAATTGCGACTGCATGTGTTACTTAAAGTGACCAGAGCACTGCATAGTATCTGAGAAGTAGTGGGGCCTCCCAGTTTTCATCTACAGGCAGGAAAAAGCTAAAGGAAGAGTGGGAGAACTTAAGTCCAATTGTAGTTTTAAGATAAACAGTAAGTCCTACTGAATAGCACAGGGAACTATATTCAATATCTTGTAATAACCTATAATGAAAAAGAATATATATGTAAAACTAAATCACTATGCTGCATACCAGAAACTAACCACAGCATTGTTAGTCAAGTATACGTCAACAAAAAAAGAAAAGCCCCCCAAAATTGTGGTTTTATCACAATCTGTTCATCATGCTTGTTACCAGAGCCCAGATGCCCCCTTCTGCCCACTTCCCATCATTTTTTGCCTCTACAAAGGTAACCACAGTATAGATATGTTTTGCCTGTTTTTGTGCTTTATGTAAATGGAGTCATTCAGGATGTGCTCTTTTGTGGCAGTCTTCTTTCATTCAGTATTGTATAAGGTTCATCCATATTGTTGCATGTAATTGTATATCATTCACTTTCAACATTATATAATGTTCTACAGTGTGAGTAAACCACAGTTTACCCACTCTACTACTGATGGACATTTGAATAGCTTCTAGTTTGCACCTATTACAAACAGTGCTGCTGTGAAGGATGTGTCACTTTTAATAACGGGGGAGAGCAATTTAAAAATGTCTGGCATCTTCTTTCCTTTCTGTTTCCATTACTACCACCCCCGTTCAGGCCCTCACAAACTTTCACTTGGATTATTAGCAATAGCCTCCTAATTAGTTCATCATAATTACTGCCACCAAGTTTATCTTCCCACAGCATAATTCTAATCATGCCACCACCCTTACTCAGAAACATTAAATGTCTCCCCATTGTTACCCAAGCAGAGTGTAAGTTCCTTTGCTTGGCATGCAAGGCTATTTGTATCTAATCCAGAATATTTCTGTGTCCTTGTCAAGCTAAGCTGTGGCCATGCCCGAAACACAGGCTCTTATTTTCTTCCTCTGCTTCTCTGTTCATGCTACTCCCAGTCCCTGGTGCATCATGGTGCCACTCACATGGCTCCTGACAGCTAACACACCTGGCAGGGTTCTCATCCTCCCAAGCTGGGCTCAGATATTCTTCTCTCAGCAGGTGGCTTGCACTCCCTGTGGCCAAGGTCATTTACCATATGCGGTGCTTTGTTGAATGCTACCTGGTGTATCATGAGCTGCCTCGTGTAAGCTTTGCTCTCAGTCATGTTTCACCATTCTTCCCCACTGAACTCGGGTTGGGACCCCATCTGGTTCTTCTGTGTGTCTCCCAGAGCAGGCAGCCCAGCTGCTTTCCCATAGAAGGAGCTCAATAAATGTTGGTTGAATTATTTTGGAGAAGTTGTTCAAAAATGTCTTCCTGATTTTTACCTCTGATTCCCACTTCTCTTTTGAGTGAATTCCCCTCTTGCTCCTTGGTATTTTGTGTGTGTGCTGGCTAGCTCAAGAACAGAATCTTTGGTGTCTGATACTTTGACTGATCCTCAAGAAATAATGATGACTTTTCAATGCCACCTCTTTAATCATAC
Organism: Camelus ferus; assembly: GCF_009834535.1. NCBI lineage: Eukaryota > Metazoa > Chordata > Mammalia > Artiodactyla > Camelidae > Camelus > Camelus ferus. Next base: position 40,980,144 of record NC_045701.1, read on the forward strand.
CATTTTAAACCGCCATGTCTTAAGTGAATTACTTATTTATTAGGCATGGACCATGTTAACTGGCATAAAATTTGCTAGGCACCCATGCCAGCGTTTTTAACCTTGGAAATGTTTTAGATCTGTTGTCTGTTGTTGACTTTTGAAACTTCCTTTCGTTTCACCACTGTGGATGAATTGCACATGGGGTGAAGTTCAGGGATCTCAGCTGAGGTTTATCAGTTACTTTCAAAGCAAGGGGAAAAGAAGACTGGAACACTCTCTTGCTTTCCCATCCATAACTGGGTTCTCAAGAACTCATTCCTAGTTTAGTGACAAAAAATATTGGTTATAATGATCAGAAATCTCATTCATTTGCTCTCTCCACCAGTTATACCAAGAGAACTTAGCTCATTTTGAGCATCATAGATAACTTAATTTTGTGGTAAGAAAATGGGAACTAGAGGAAGCCAGTTAGGAAACCTCAGGGAAGAGGAAGTTCCTCTAGGCTGAAGGGAAGGCTGTTGAGTCTTATTTCCTCTCTGTTCTTGACTCATTCTCTCAATGGCCTGGTCAAACTCTGCACCTCCCCTTCCCCACATGATCAGGAAGCTGGAATGGGTGTAGCTCGTGAGGATAGGGATAGTGAGAAGAGTGAACAAAGTAAAATGATACTCATAATAAAGAGCCCAAGATGGAAGGGAGGGCATAGCTCAGTGGTAGAGTGCTTGCTTAGCAATGCACGAGGTCCTTGGTTCAATCCCCAGTACCTCCATTAAAAATAAATAGCTATTATAAAGATCGTTTGGCACACCAGGCCTTTGTAGTCTTGCCAGTATCCGATGAATGGGTGAATTATTCTGTATTAGATTAAAATTAGGTATAATCCTATAAGCCTGGTCTTCAAGACTCAGAAGAGGCAGTATGAATCCCTAAAGAATTTTATTTCTATGCCAAAAGTAAACAAACAAACAAACCTACTTACCTTCCCCGCCAAAAAAGACCCCAAGATGGAAGGACACACCATGGGCGTGAAAATCTTCTCAGTGAACTAATGTAGACTTACAGTCCCCAACCCCGTGTCCATAGTCAAGGGTAGCGCAGCATGTATGTGGGACAGGCTGGGTAAGAACTGACTGCTTTCCAAGTTAAGAAAACAGACTGAGTTTCACTTCTGAACAATAGCAGAGTGCAGTGCAGGCCAGTGCAGTCCTTGGTTTCCTTCTGTTCTCGGGATAGATCAAAACAAAACAGCCAACAACCCAGGCCTTATTCACCAGGGCCCCTTCCTTTCACAAAGAGAGAAGCTGAGTTTAAGTCTACTAGTCAGTGACTTATTTTTATTGTGGTGGTTAATATTTTTTCCCCTATGCCTTTAAGGTGGGTACAGCATGCTCACCTGTTTGAGAGAAGAAACTCAAACCAGGTCATGGTCACCAGGTCATCTCTAGCAGGGCTCAGATTCAAATCCAGTGCTTCTGACGCTCAGATCAAAGCCTGACCATGGTCAGGACTGAGGCTTCTCCCTTCCTCATCTTATTTTTCACTGGAACATTTGCTGTTCTCTCAAGCTATGAAGGGCTTCCTGTGTTATCATGCCTAAGGGGAAGTTGTATGTTAAAAACCACCAACGGTTAAGCCCAAGCCAGCTGGGGTCTTCCATTGCTTCTTCCAGTATTCTGGGGAGACCCGTGAGAATTCTTAGTGTCTCTCAAAGTCCTTGGCTTCCAGAAACAGGAGCTCAGTCGTCAGTCAAGCATTGGGTCTTCATTTTAAGGGGAAGTTTGGGAGAGTAAGAGAAATATTAAAAGTTGTAAGAAGAGAATACTGAAATAGTTACAGCTAAAAATCAAGGGTGAACTGAAAGCTAAAGATTATGGCTCTTTAGAAAGGTTCCTGAATAGCTTTAGTTAAATGTCCTTTGGGTGGAGCTGATGCAAGTACATTCCCCTGTCAAATCAAAGGACAGCATTATAATTGTGGATGACACCTAGAATCCAGGCACAGAATTATACTGTGTTAAGGAAAGAATGGAGTAGAAGGGAAATGATAATTGTGTAACTGCTATGTTGATAGACACCACATTGCACCCATCATTGGTGCTGGAGGGTGAGAACCACACGAGGTGTTATGGAGAGAGGACGAGAGATGGGGGAGTGCTGCTTGATTGGAATATTGTCAGGGAAGGGATGTGAATGGCTTCTGAATAGAAGCATAACCAAATGCCTCATGTAGGTCACAGTAGCACCTCCCACACCACACTTGGTGCCCCATTTGTCCCTCTCTTCTGCCCATCAGTTACAGAGAAGTCACCCCCTTTCTCCTTCCCCAAGACTCAGCCAGAATGATAACTCCTAGGTAGCCAACCATAGCTACTGGGGTGCAGGAAGAACTGCAGGGCTTAGATTGGTGTGGGAAAGATACAAAGAGAACCAAGTTCTTGCCCCCAGCCCCCTAAGGAAGCAGCTGGTTGGTGAGAGTCTGGCCAGGGAGCTGGGCAGAGCTCTACCTCCTTTCTACTCTTCACCCAGCTCTGCTACATCCCCAGCTCTACCGTGGCCACAGTTCACCTTAGGGGGCCCCTTAACATCAGTGACTCCTAACTCCCCGAAGATACTCTATTACCAGTGTTTTCACACCTACTAACATCACACGGAAAGACAGATAAGCTTCATTTTTATATTCCCTGGCTCACTGAAACCACCAGCAGAGCATCTTAAGCTGAGGGCTAAATTCTAATCTTGCCTTTAAGCGCCATGTAATTCAGCAGGCTTGTAGTCATTAGGAATCTACGCTGCCACTTTTTACCTTTGCCTTGTGGGTAACCCCTACCTTCCACCCACCTCCACCCCCAGGGGAGAATGTGGGCCTTGCCAAACGGAGGCCCCCAGGAGATTTTCCAAGACTCACGAGATGTCAAGTCATCTCTGAAATTTTTCAAAAAACCAGAAAGTCATTTCAAAAAGTCTAACTTGGTGGCCCCACAGAGAGGAAGATCAAATTTTCCATACAGACACAGCAAGTCTGCCCCCACAGGCTTGTGTTAAAGCTGCAGCAGTACTGGTACCCAGACTTTTGTGAAAGCTCCCCAACCCAGGGGGAAGTCCACCTGGTGAGTAGTTTAGCTGGTGCTTGGCACCCAGTGGCACGTATTCGTGAAGTCTTCTTTCAGGGGACTTCCCTTTGCAATGGAATCAGCAGTGGGGTTGTCGTTCTGAAAGATTTCCCAGAGGAATTTATTTGCCTGTGTAGAAAAAAATCTCAAATTCTAATATAAAAATCTCTGACCTTTTAGGTTTCTGAGATTTGCATTTCTCATGGATTCACAAATCTCTTCAAATAAAGAGAAACAATTCAACATAAGAGAAAACCCAAATAGTGAGAATGCAAATTCAGGGAATGATCTGAGTGCTTGCTTCATGCTAGGCACTATTTGGCACTGAGGATACACTAGGGAGCAAAACAGATGTGGTCACTGCCCTCAGGGAGCCCGATGTTCTAACTCTAGCTTTCAGTTTGTGCTGTATTGACAGTGAGGTCGAATCCTCCCAGGAAGTGTCTGTTAGGGTATTAATATGTATTTGCCATCCAAAGTCTTATGTCTCTTTTAGGGCCCAGCTTGAAGGCAACCTCAAGAGGGGATCATGGTTTCTTTGAATGCATGGAATAATTCTCACAGCCTGCATGCAGTGTGTGTGATTTTAGAAATTCCATCACTGCATAGCAGGGAACACCCAGAGGTGCTTTACAGCAAGTCATGTCTATGTGGGAAGGAAAGGATTACAGCTATGAAAACATTTCTCAGTTGACCCCTTTCTTTTTACAGCTTTCAGTTCAACTTAACAGTCATTTACTGAACTTTGATGAGCCAGCCCCATGCCAGGGGTGGTAGAGAATACAGAGATGAAAAGAACTCAGGCTCTGCCCTGCTGATCTTGAGGGAAGAAGCCCTGGCACACAACTCTTTAAGTTAAACTATATGATTACCAATAGTTGATGCTTTTGACCTACAAAAATGGCCATTTCATTTGGTTCTGGCTAATAAAAGATTCAAATGATATGCACTGGGCACATGTGGGGAAAGGGGCAGATTGGTGGATCTGAGCTTCTTAGATGAGGAGATGGGAATGAGAGTCCTTATGGGAGGATTAAGGGTGTGGGGGGTGGGAGAGCTGGAGGAGGGAGCAGGCGGAGCTGCTCAAAGCTGTGCTGGGGAGTGTAGGCGAGGATGCAACGGAAAGAGGAGGATGAACTGGAAGACAAGGCTGAAAAATACGTCTAGATCAACTAAGCTGAAGACTGAATTTTATTCAGTAACCCCAAGAAACCTGAATGGAGAAGCAATCCAATGAGATCTTGCTCAAGAAAATTACTGCAAAAGTGTGGATCAACAAGAAGAGACTATTGTGCCAGACCAGGCAAACTGTAAAAAGGATCTAAATTCAGACAGTGGCAGTGGGAATGAAAGCAAACAGTCACCCCATAGGAATAATCAACAGGATTTGGTGACTGACCAGACAGGAGAGCAACAGTAATAGCCACCATTTAATGAGGCTTAATATGTGTTAAGTATTTGGTTTAGTACCTCACTTACTTGCTCGCTCTCATTTAATCCCCACAACAGCCCCCATAAAGTGGATCTGACCCAAACTTAACGGATAAGGAAATCCAGACTTAGGGAGGTTGATAAGGTCACATATCTGGTAACTGTCCCAAACAGGGTGTAAATTCAGGTTTAAACAGAAAGGATGTGCTCCTAACCCCTGTGTTGTAAGGGATTCATTTGTTTAACCAACATTTATTGAGCACTTAATTATGCTAGGTAATGTTCAAGCTGCCTGAGCTACACTAGTGAACAAAGATTCCTGCCCTCATGGAGCTTAGACTGGGGGAGAGGAGACAACAAACAGGGAAGAAAATTATGCATTATGTAACATAAAAAAGGCGAGCAGAATAAGAGGGATCAGGAATACATGGGGACAGAGTCAGAAGCTTTGGGGAGTTGAGGACTGCTGTAAGGTTTTGGCTCTGAGGACTTGGAAAGTATGGAACAAAGGGTTAGGAAGTGGCTTGAGAGAGAAGAGATGGAATGAGGAGTTCTGTTTCAAACATGGTGAGTTTTGAGATACCATGTATCTCAGTGTGATAATATCCCAGAAGCAATTAGAGAAGACTCAGCACCAGAGAAGGGTCCAGCCAGAGACCTAGTTTGGAGGAAACATCAGCATAGGAGGGCGTAGTGGGACTAAACGAGTTCACCCTCTTGCAGCCTTACAGAGAACTCATTTTATCTATGACTCTTCAGGCAAACTGTAGGAATTACATTACCAGAGACTCCCTCAGAGTCTGAGGGAAAAAAAATACTCAGAAGTTCAGGAAGTGTTGGTCCTGAGGACTGGGACCTAAACCAAAAGGAAGGGACAACTTCTATCAGTGCACTGGGAATTAGCTGCTGCTGGAAAGTACCCTGTGTGCCAGAGAGGATGTTTGCACTTAGTATCTTCTTAATCAAGTTTCAGTTTTGGATTTTCCTTTTCAGGTTAATGAAATAGTTTATTTTTTAAAAACACTCTTGAGAGATTGGAACTTCTTAAGAAACTCCTTAGGAGGCTCTACAATTTTTTTTTCTTTTAAGTGGCAAGTGAGTTTAGGAGAAGATACTTTAGAGAGGTAATAAGAATCCCTATTTCAGTATTAGTGACAGCAGGCATGAAGTGCCAGAAACCTTGGTACATCTGGCCTTCCTGGTGCACAAACTATTGAGCAGAGGGGGCGGGCAACTCTAGCCTAACATCTGTTCTGCATTACATATTCAGTAAATAAAGAGTGTGCCTTGGGGTTAGGTCAAAATAGGCACCTTTTACAATTTGAAAAGCCACCTGATGAGAACCTGCTGTTCTCCGGGAGCTGCCTTGCCAGCTTGGAATTGCTCACTTTAGTCCATTCAACACTAGCTCGCTATGAGTCCTGTCCCTTCGGTTTTTGTACACTATCAATCAAGGCTACCGATTCCTCTATTACACCCATATTTTAACCTCAGTTCCACTTTTAAGACACAGCTGTCGGGGGCTGCTGGCCAAAGGATTTTGCCTGGCCAGAAGAAAATTCTGCTCTGGAGTGGCTACCACAAACCTCTCTCTTCTGTACCTAAAATGAAAGGCTGCTGCGGCAACAGCTGCAATCCATTTATTTCTCCCTGTAGTAGCAGGAAGGAAAGTGGTTGGGTAAATGGAAGTTAGGAAGAACACCAGCAATGCAGACACAGGCTGGTTATATAAATGCCAAAACTAACGAGAGGCTTGTTACATGCAGGATCCATTTAGATCTCACTGATAGTCAAATCACTTCTCCACGGCCTGGAGAGCTTTTCAGTTCTTGCTATAATCAACTGATTCCCCAGATGAAAGCTCTAAACCTCCACAACCAGAGATTCACCTGCCGTCTTCAACCCGCCCACACGTGCTGCTGGCGCACGCGCATATCCAAAACCTTAGCTCAGTTCTCCCCACCCCCACCTCCAGGGGCGGGCCCTTGGAGCTCTTTCCGCGCTTGAACTGGCGAGAGTTGTGAGTTCGGTGCGCAAGAGCGGATGAAGCCGGCTGGTGCCCCGGAAGCAGTCGCAGAAACTTCCGCAGGGGTTTGTACGCCTGGTGCGGGAGCTACGGGGCCCGGGGACTGTGCTTGGAGTAGCGGTGCACCACCATGTCCCGTGGTTCCAGCGCTGGTTTTGACCGCCACATTACCATTTTTTCCCCCGAGGGCCGGCTCTACCAAGTAGGTGAGTGAACCAGGTCTGCCTTGGGTCCACGCGGATTGCTCTGTCATGGTACGGCCTGGAGCTGGCAGACGTGGCCGGAGCTGGGACGAGGGGAGGGCCGGAGCCAGGATGAGTCCGGTGATGTTCCCACCCGTGTCTGCAGGCAGGGGTCGGGAGCTCTCCAGGACGAGCGGCCGCATAATAAAGAGTTAAGGAAGATAGGGCGGTAATGCCGGAGTCAGCTTTCTGAGGCCTCTTCACCTGTTACATTTTGACCTGAGTGGGCCCAACGCCTGTAATTATCTAGAAGATAGTTGGTTCCTTGACCTTCTAGTTAAAACGTTCCCTCTCCAATTTACTTTGTTTGCAGCATGAACTTCCTTGTCCTGTGGTTAGTTCCACACAGGAATTCAGAGACGCTGTGCTCGTCCTAGGGGATGCAGAAATATCACACCCTCTCTTGTCCTGAAGCTCACAGCTTCAAGGGAATGACAGATAGGTAAACAAACGGATAAAAAGAAGAATAAAAAGCGCTAAATTACAAATATCTACAGAGTTCAGGACGTCTTTGCATAACTGGTAGGATGAGTGGCTATCAGTTCTAGAGCTGCTCTTGGCACTAACATCCCCTTTTACTCACATCTGTTTGAATGCTTCTGTAGTTTAAAAGCTGTTCCTGAGTTGTAGATGAGGTATGGTGAGCTAGCTGTTTCCTGAAAAAGAGCTTCGGTGGAAATAAACCCTAAACTAGTTATCAGTTATTCAGCGTAACAGTACATTTTGTTGGATCGAAATGCTCAGGGTTTAGATTATGATTATAACCCCCGACCCGTAACTCCTTGCCATGGATGAATTCATTATGAGAAGAATCAGATTTACAACTGGCCCGTGATAATTTCGCCTTTGAGTGAGTTTAGCACCCGCAGTGCCTTAGTGAGGACCGTAATATAATCATCTGTGCTTGGAAATCATAAGGAGAGAATTGGCCTATAAATGAGATTCTCTTTACCTGTAAATTTTAGAAATAGTTAAAGATAACTTGGAATGACACCGGTCTACTCTATGGTTACATACTGGATATAATGTAGCAAGAAACAGTATCATAATGGTAATTCAGTAACCCTTTTAACTCATCCCCCATTGAAAAATATGATCTGAGATAGAACAGAGAAATAACTGTATCCTCAAGGAAGTTTCATTTTTAAAGTTTCATTCCTGAGTTTTAAAGACTTTTTCTATATTGGACTATGCTTTGAATATTCTCTTTTGTGGTTTTTAATACGTGAACAGGAAAAGTCACTTAGACCTACAGTATGCTATATTTTGAAATCTAGCCATAAAGCATAGGCTTTAATGCTTTCCAGATTCGGTGAGTAGAAAGGCTGACTGTAGTGTCATTTTAATGGTTTTAAAAGATTTAGAATATTACACGTAGTTAAAAACAAGTTAAATATCTAGACAGAATAATTTAAGCTCTGCCTTGTTGAATAACACTCCCTCTGCTTTTCAGGGCACTAATTAGACCTTGCTAGGAAAAGGAAAGTGAAAGAATAGTTGGTATGAGCAAGCAGTTTAGTGGTGAAGAGTTCAGGTCTGGATTCAGATTCCTGCTCTGCGCCATACTAGCCAACCTGGGCAAGTAACACAACTTTAGCCTTAGTTTCTGTTTGCAAAGTTGGCCTAATAATTCCTTCCTTATGTGGTTGTTTTGAGGATTAAATAAGGCGATATTATGTAGAGTGCTTGGCATAGTATTAAAACTTCAGTAAATGTTTTTCTTTGATTCTTTGGCTCAGTTTTTGGTCTTTTAGATTAGTAGCTCTGTAGACATAGAATATCCTTTTTTTATGGTCCATCCATGATTGGTTCTCTAGTGAAATATGTACAGTATCATAACGTAAATACTTTTTATTAGTTTATAAACCTTAGAATCTGCCAGAGACAAAGCATGTAAAAATTACAGAGCACAAAATGTTAACCATAACAGTGGGAAAATGATACAACAAAATGGGTAAATGACAAGGGAATGGAAAGATTAATGGGAAGGTGAGTATAGTCCTCATCTTCCATAGTTGGGATTCAAAAGATAAATGTGGTCTAAAGTTGATAAATTTTTAAAAAGAGGCGTAAATTTAAATGTACACTGCTAACTATAATTATAAACAAACTATTGACTGTTTTTTCCCAAGAAGTAGGGAGAAAGATTTTTTTATTGTTATCTGTACCCTTTGGTAACTATTAAAATTTTTCTCAGTGTATTCAGATTGTGTGTGTGTGTGTGTGTGTGTGTGTGTGTGTGTGTGAGAGAGAGAGAGAGAGAGGCAGGGAGAAGGGAGAGGGAGGGAGGGAGAGAGAAGAGAGAGAGAGAGAGAGAGAGAAGGAAAACTGTAGCACTATATACAGAACACCTGGCTTTGAAATATAATTTCAGAAATTCCCCAGGTTATCAGTGAGGAAAGTGAGGTCCATAAGCCTGGCTACTTTCAGGCCCTTCTGTCTACTACTACTTTTTTACTTAATACTTTTGCTGGATGTGTTTGGCAAGGGAGGTAGGAGCAGTCACTTGAATTTGCCTCCCGGTGAAAGTGAGCACTGCCTGGTTGCTTTTAAGAAAGGTGATGAGAAACAGGAAAGAAAGGGACTGGAAGAGACAGACTGAAGAGGGCAGTTTTCTAATCTAGAAGTGGTACTGTGTGTTAAAGCCAGGATTCCTGGGGAGTCCTTGCTCCACGCCAACTAGGAGAACATTCTTCATGTGTAAAATAGAGATAATAATTCCACTTACCTTATAGGACTGTAAGGATTTAATGAGTTAATAGATGTAAAGTACTTAGAACAGTGCCTGTCACATAGTAACTGCTCAGTAAATGTTTCTGTGATGGTCGCTGTCAGAAAAACAAGTGGCTGATAAAAATGGAATCAGGAATTTCACAAATAAATGGACTGAGAAGTTCTTACTGTTTGCCTCTTTTGCAGTTTAAAAAAAAATCTTGTTTTAAGAATGTTTCTTAACCCAGATTTCTCATGCCCTCCTTGAATCTGATTTGAAATTAAATGTGTGTTTATATTCATACATACATGTTTATGTGTATATATATTCATGAATATGTACATAATAAAACTACACCAAAATGTAATGGGATCAAATGCTGCTATGTTTTCACCACCACCACCAACCCACCAGTGCCCAAGATTTCTAATGACCCTCCCTGCCTGAAGATCACAATTTTAAGGAGTGTAGTATTAAGAGGCATCATGAAATGAGACACACTTCCTGCTTAAGTTAGAAGATTAGGGATAGAGAATGAACAGTATCAAAAAATCTTAATAACAAAAAGTTTCTAGTCATACAGTATTGAAATTGAATATAGACTTTCCTGCAGAATACTTGCCTTGCCCCAATAGAACATCTCTCTGTTTGTTTTTTTTTTATAACCAAACTTCAAAGAATGTTATGGGCCATACGTTATTTTTCCAGCTTATGTTTATATTGGGAAAAAAGTCATATTTATCTTCCAAAACTCAGCACAGGTATTTGTTTATTTTTAAACAACATCTATTTATTTTCTCCCTGTTTTGTAAGTTAGAAGTCTGGTAGGCTCATCTTTGGGTCACACAGGCTGAAATCAAGGTCTTAGTAGGGCTGCATTCTTTTTTTTTTTTTTTTTAAGACTTTTTTTTCAATTGAGGAAACATTGGTTTATAACATTATATAAGTTTCATGTGTACAACATTATATTTCTATATACCCTACATCATGCTTACCACCAAAAAGTTTAGTTTTTATCTCAGTACAGCATTTTAGACAAGATTATGGGTGGTAAAAATCTTGAGTTACATTCCTAAAATCTGCAGAATTTCAGAATCACCTGTAGCTGCTTTGCAAAGCTGATGACATCAATAAAGGGGATGTAGATCTGTTGCTAGCATCCCACTGAGCAGGTCACACTGTGAGCCATTGTCAGACATTGTGTTCTAATCCTGAACATTTTGTCACAGTATCTTTTATATTTAGCCCCAGTTTTTTCCTAGTATTATACAAACGAGTCCTGGAAAAACTGGAAAGTGTTAGACAAAATTGTAGGGGAAGAAGCAAAGTGTATGAGAAATTACTGTGGAAAAGAAGTCTCTACATATAAACAGCTGTTTATTAACCATTTTGTTTGTGATTAAGGAAGCAATTTGCATTCTAACCTCATGGTTTGTTGTTAGGTTGAACCTTATGAAACTGCTGATGTTTGACTATTCTTTCCCTGTAAAAGGCTTTTTCATGTAGTTCAGTCTAATATATATAGGTAATTTACTGTGTATTTAAGTTACAAATTAAGAAATTAGATTCAAAACTGAAATAGACTCACAGACATAGAAAACAAATTTAGGGTTCCCAAAAAAGGGGAAGGTGGGGAGGGATAAAGTAGGAGTTCAGGATTAACAGATACACACTACTATATAAAATAGATGAAAAACAAGATCCTACTGTATAGCACAGGGAACTGCATTCAGTATCTTGTAATAACCTCTGATGGAAAGACTCTGAAAAAAAGAATATATATTTTAAAAGTAGGTATATATATGTATAACTGAATCACTTCGCAGTACACCTGAAACTAACTCAACATTGTAAATTAGCTATACTTCAATTTTTTAAAAATTGGGGGTTTGGGATAGACTATAATCCACCATAATTTTTCCCATTTAAAAAGTGGGAAATGGGCTATGAGTTATTTTCCTGCATAATCTTGGACATTGAAGAACAGATTACTGAGAGTAACATCATAGTGTTTGCTAGCTTTGAAAGTTTCTGAAATTTTATCCATAAAACAAAAATCTTTAGTGATGGAAATAAAGTATTTAATTACTATTTCTGACACTTGGACTCTGGCTTTAAAAAGTAAATATGCCTTTTAAATGCTGCCCATAAACTATTCAGATTTTTTTCTTATTTGGCCTTCATGCTCACCTTTACTGTAAACTGTGGTATTACTTTTTACCCAACCAGTGTTTCTTTAGAAGATATTTTTTAGTTATTAAATCATCTCTAGATTCTTTCTTGGCAGTTTCCACTTTTGTCAACATTATAAGATGTATATTTTATCGTGGTATTTTTAAAGATTTTTTAAATTGAGGTATAGTTGATATACAATATATGAGTTTCAGGTATACAGTATAGTGATTCACAATTTTTGAAGGTTATGCTCCACTTATAGTTATTATAAAATACTGGCTGTATTCCCTGTGCTGTACAGTATATCCTTGTCATTTATTTATTTTATGCTAGTGGTAATGTTATAATGGGTAATCATTTACACAAAATTTTATTGACAATTATAGTACAGTATGGTATTAAAATATCTGTGCAAAGAAGGGTACTTTGGGAAATGACACTGAAGGTGAGAGTCAGGAAAGTTTCCTCAGAAGATGAATTGATCTGCATGGAGATTAGATAAGGAAATTTGGGGAGACCAGTGCATTGGTCAGTCAGTGTGGCTGGAGCAGACAGTGACGACTGGAAGAGCAGATTGTAGCAAAATTGTGAAGAGATTTGGATGCTGTGCTGGCATTTGGACTTGGTCCCATGGGTTTTGGACATAGCAGAGGTCTTTGAGAACGACACTGAGTACTGAGTAAGATAACGAGAGAGTTGACTGTAGAATTAGAGTACAAAGGGACAGGTGAAAGGAAGGCCACAATGGAGTAATCCTTATAAGCCCTAATGAGTGAACTAAGGTACAGAGAAAGGGTGGAGAAGGGGAGACTCTTGAGTTTATTTTATTTTTTTAAATTTTATTATGGAAACTTTCAAACAAAAGTAAGTAGAATAATAGTACAATGACCCTCATGTACCCATACCCAGCTTCAGCAGTTGTCAACATTTTGTCAATCTTACTTTACCATGCACTTTCCCCCTCTCTGCTAGAGTATTTTAAAGCAAATCCTAGAGAGGAGTGGACATTTCTCCTGATGACAGAGAAATGAAGAGTCAAGAATGGTACCCAAGTTTGTAGCTTGAAAACTTGAGCGGTTAGTAATTTGAGATAAGAACTGTAAGAAGCAGGTTTATAGAGAAGAGGAGTTTAATTTGAGACAAGCCTGTGGGGGAAATAGGCATTTGCAAATACGGTTCAGAGCTAAAAATGACAGAATTAGTAGTGATTATATAGGATAAAATCACCCATGGTTAGGGAGAAATTATAGAATCCTGGGGGATACCAGTATTTAAGGAGCTGGTTGAGGAGGTGGAAGCAGTGGAGATCAAGAAGTAGGAGATGAATAGTAGGAATGATATTCTTAACTAAGAATTTTAAGTTGAAAATTCAGTTACTCAATTGCACTAGCCACATTTCAAGTGTTTAATAGCCACATGGGGCTAATGGGTATTGGACAGTGCACATATAGAACATAGCCATTGTCTCAGGAAGTTTTGTTGGACAGCACTAGTCTGTATGGAGAGGGAAAGAGGACTTGAACTCCTGTAATGAATCCTGGCAAATTCTTAGGTACATTATTGAGAACCATTTTTTTATATGGAAAATTTTAAATATTTTGTGGGATAAAATTTTATACTGTGGTGAGGGAGATAGCTCTTTCTTTTATGTCCTTTATCTTTTGCATTATTTAAGCAGGCCAGATATATAATGCACATGAGTAAAACCAGCTGGTGAGATAGGACGAGAAGTGACGGGAACTGTGGAAAACTGCAAAACACGTGCCAGCCCTAGATGATTTTTGCTCTGCAGGACAGTTGCTATGTGGGAATGCGGGTCAGATGTTACCAGAATTTTTTTTTCTCCCTAAAAAAACTAAACCCTGATTTTATCTGACTTTTTAGTTAATTAAAATCTTTCTAGAAACTACATTCTAAGCCAATTTGAGTAAGCTGGATTGGGCCCATGGCCAACCTGTGATTTAGTATCTACTGGTTGCAAATGTAATTTTAAATTTCCTTGGTTCCTACTTTGACTATCCAGTCTGGATGTGGAGGGGGAAATTACACACTTGAAAATGCTAAAATTACTGGTGAAATAGGAAATTATATGGGAATTCAGAGAAAGGGTTGAAAAATCCCTTCTGGGACAATCAGAGTAAGTGTCAGGGAAAATGGAAGAGTCTCTAGGGGAAGGGCAAGCTTCAGTTGGGTGGGAATAAGAGTGGTAGGGCTGTCCAGATAGGACTTGAAGAAGCAAAGACATGGGAGTGGAAGGATCAAGGACTATAAACAAAAGAATAATGTACATTTATCTCTGTAATATCTATAGTGATAACCTCCCTTTTCCCTGATAACTGGTCATTTGTATTCTGGTTTTTTTTTTGTTTTTTTTTTTTGTTTTTTTTTTTTTTGATGAGTCCAGCTTGGAGTTTGTATTAGTTTCCTGTGGCTGCTGTAACAAATTACAACTAACTTGGGGGCTTAAAAAAACAAAAGTTTATTCTCTCACAATTCTGGAGGCCAGAAATCCAAAATCAGTATCAGCTGACACGGTGTCAGGCAGGGCTGTGCTCTGTCTGGAGGCTCCAGGGCAGAACGCATTCCTTGTCACTTCTACTTCTAGAGGCTTTTTTTGGCCTGGGGAGCAAATCTTTCTGCTTCCTCTTCATAGCACCTTCCTCTCTGTGTGTGTAAAATTTCCCTCTCTCTCCTAATACAGATACATATGATTGCATTTAGGGCCCACCGGGGTAATCTCCTCCATCCCAATATTAACCTAATCACGTTTGCAAAGATCCTTTTTTGTGCTCTATAAAATAATATTTGCAGGTGCCAGGGATTAGGACATGGATTTGGGGGCTGTTTTTCAGCTTACCAAAGGATTTCTAATTTTGTTGGTTTATTGCTTTTGTTCAAAGAATCAATTTTTGACTTTGCTGATGTTCTCTTTTTTGTCTATTGACTTCTGGTCTTTATTATTTCTTTTCTTCTAATTTGGGTTTATTTTGCCCTTTTCTATCTTCTTAAAGTGGAAATTTAGGTTTAGGACTAAGGGCCCCAGCTACTTTATGGCTTTTCACCAGAGGCCACCAGTGGTTTCTTGCCATATAGCCACTTATCAACCAGCAAGAAGAATCTCTAGAGTGAGTCTGCTAGCAAGACGGAGTCTTATATAATGCAATGTGATCAGGAGAGTGCCATCCCATTTCCTTTGCCATATTTAGTTTGTTAGAAGGTAGTTATAGATCTTGCCCACAGTCGGGAAGGGATTATACAAAGGTGTGAACACCAGGAGCCAGGTATTGTGGAGGGGAGGACACCTTAGGGTCTGTCCACCATAGCAGTAAAATTCCTTATGAACACTGTTTTAGCTGCATCCTACAAGTTTTGATAAATTTTCTTTACCATTCAGTTCAAAACATTTAAAAATTTCTCTTGTGATTACTTCTTTGACCACGTGGATTATTTAGATGTATGTTTTTAAATTTTCATATGTTTAGGAATTTCAGTACTTCATTTGAATCTTGTTTTACGGCCTAACATATAATCTGTCTTGGTAAATGTACCATCTGCATTTTTATTATACTGTTAATACCTGTGCCTTTAGTTGTTGCCAGTAGTGTTCTACAGATACCACCTGGGTCACCGTGGTTGATAGAGGGTTTTCATTTCATGTATGTCTACTTTGTGTGTGTGTCTGTTTCTAGTAATTGCTAAGTGGCAGTGTTAAAATCTTTAACTAGGTAGGATTGGCCATTTCTCTTTTTAATTTTGTCAATTTTCCTTTCATGTATTTTGAAGTACTCTTAGAAGGTGCATATGCATTTATGATTGTTACGTCTTCTTATGAATTGATTCTTCTACCATTTTGAAATGTCTCTATTTCTGATAGTACCCTTTGTCTTGAAGTCTGCTTTACCTAATATTAATATAGTCCCTCCAACTTTACTTACCATTTTATTATATATGTGTACTTTTATTAGTGTCTTCAGTAGGTAGCATATATATTTAGAATATACGTATTTATATATAATTTTCTCTTTTACATTATCTTCTATATCTCCTCAAATGAGCATATATTAATTTCTGTTTCTATTTTCCTAATTTACAAAGTATATGTTTATATTAAATTTAAATATTAAGGAACTATATAACATAGAAAGAGATAGTCTCATCTGTAATTCTACTCTCCAGAGGCAGTCATTTTCAACTAAACTGCATGGTGCCATAGTAGTTTGTTTTTATAAACCACTTTGATCCAGCTGTTTTAACCTGGGGGATGGTTTGACAGCAGCTAGAAGGGCACAAGCTGAAGCTGGTTGTAGATAAACTAAAGAATCCTATGGTGTAGGTAATGTGAAAATTGCAAAAAACATGGTCCAGAAAATTTCAACTTGGTAGGGGGAAAAACAATGCAAAATAATCTAACAGCAAATAAAACTGCATATGATCGATTACTTGTTGACCAAAAGTTGACAGAAATAGTAAATCTTGAGAAAATTTAGAGCAACCTAATTTGACCCAGGAATACCAGACTTGGTAGAAATAATGGCTACGAAACAAACTTTTTAAATGATAAAACATAATTTGTAAAAGATTTGATATGATAAAAAATAATTAAATCTTTATTGGAAATTTGGTACTTGCACCTGATGGAAATGATTAAAATGGAAAGAAATGGAGTTGGTTTAATTATGCTTTATTATTATCATTATTATTTTGACTTTGCATGTTTTGTACAGCATTCCATGTTAGTTCATAAAGCTCTTTATTTTTAATGACTTTATTATTACGTTGCATGAATCATTTCACCTTTTAAAAAAACTGTTTTATTTTCCAGAATATGCTTTTAAAGCTATAAACCAGGGTGGCCTTACATCAGTAGCTGTCAGAGGGAAAGACTGTGCAGTAATTGTCACACAGAAGAAAGTACCTGTAAGTAGTACCGCCCAGATAGCCAACTATTACGGAATACAAAGCAAGGGTTTTTCACAAGTTTGTACGAGGGTATATTATTATCTATATATGTTAACAGTATTTTTGCTTTGACCCTACTTTCCTAGCTGTTATCCAAGAAGTATTTATTGAGCAGCTCTGGACAGTTTAGCTGAGCAGACAGAATTAACATGTTGAATTTTGTGTCATGATTATAAGCACAGTGGGATTTGTAGGTCTTTTGTCTTCAGGGACCTTGAAACACATTTTGGGGAGCTATAGTTATTGCTCACAGGAAGCATCACCTAAAAAAGGAAAACAGAGCCCCTCCCCCCTTTTAAATTGGTTTTAATTGTAAAATGAACAGAAGACATTTATTATATAGTTCATTGTTATAATTCCATAGTATTTTTAATCACTACACAGAAATCTGATTTTTTTTTAATTATCTTGATTTATTTTGTTCTTTAGGACAAATTATTGGATTCTAGCACAGTGACTCACTTATTCAAGATAACTGAAAACATTGGCTGTGTGATGACAGGAATGACAGGTAATTGGCTTGGTATCTACTTAAATTTATTATTTTCTTCAAAATATTTTTGAGTGTTGTATTAATTTTTAAAAGCTCCCTTTAGTGCCTAATTTTCAGGTGATATGAGTAGATTTGCAGTCTTCCAAGGTTAGTATCAGTATCTTCAAAGTATTGTGAGCTTTTTAGAAATCATAAGTTTAATAGAATTAGATCTCTATGCTACTGTCAGGGAAACTGGACTGAGGCTCCTCTCAGATGATTTATTTCAGATATAGTTAATAGCTGAAGGGGATGTAAGTCATTATATCTCACATGTGGTGATACTGACACTGGTTAGAAGTAAGTGAGAATTACAAAAATTATTCTGGGTTTCTATTTTCTGAAATAAAGGGAAAATTCAAGCCTATAAAAAAAAGATCAGGAGAAGCATTATTCTGTCTCCTTAAAACTTGTTCTTTTGGGAGTTACTAGACACTTTTAAAAACTATTTTTACAGCTGTTGAAAGGTTCAACATAAAAGGGCAGTACTGTGTGTAGAACTCCATCTTTTGAATTTTTTTCCTTTTTTTGTCATGTACTAATTACTGAGTCATTCACGACTCATTAGTGGGAGAAAAAGCCATAATGGACCACTTCTGCTTTCCTTAGGTCACAATGAAGATAGATGGAAAATTGTCTGGCTTTGAGGTTCATTCTTTCCTTCTAAACAAGTAAACTTTTGTTTTTTATACTCTAAGCTGACAGCCGATCCCAGGTACAGAGGGCACGCTATGAGGCAGCTAACTGGAAATACAAGTATGGTTATGAGATTCCTGTGGACATGCTGTGTAAAAGAATTGCAGATATTTCTCAGGTCTACACACAGAATGCTGAAATGAGGCCTCTTGGTTGTTGTAAGTATGTGAAGTCTCCCAAATAATTAATGAATTACAATTTTTTAAGAGAACATGCGTATGATTGGGACACTGTGCTGTAAATCAGAAATTGACACATTGTAACTGACTGTACTTCAGTAAAAAAACAAAGAGCATGCATAAAGGAAGTTATTTCAGTAACACTTGGGTTTTGAACGTGTGGTTTGGAAACTATAAAAGGTAAGGAAATCTTCATAATAAATCAGTGATGGAAGAATAAGTTTCATAATAGTATTTTAGGCATTACTTTTAAGCATTAGATGCTGTTAGACTTTTTATCAAAATATTTCTATTTAGGGTATGTGATTTGAAAGATCTAAGGCACTATGACATTAGGCTTTTGTAATAGGGATTCTACTGCAATTCTAGATTATTAGTTCAGTGGAAATGCCTAAACTAGGCATCTTAACAAGCTGTTTCTTTTGACCACCCTGAAGTATCAGGCTCACACACATATGCCTGAGATTCATATACTTAGAATAAATTTCTTCTTTAAAAAACATGTAAAATTTTGTTGAGAGGGATCAGATTTACTGATTTTAGATTTATTGTAATACATTAGTCTAAAAGATTCAACACATTTGTTTCTGACATTGTGTCATTCATTCATGAGGATTAAAGCAAGCAATGTAATGATTTTAGCATCTGACCCTGTTTTTGACCTGTCACTTAAAAATTCTCCCTTGATTTCTTCAGTGATACTGTTCTCCTCACTTTGCTTAGCTCATTCTCGTCAACTGGTCCCTTAATGTTGGTCATCAGGTTTCTCTCCTTGGTCCTTCTCTCCTCTTTGTTCTGTCTGGGTGACCACATCCAATTTCATGGCTTCATTTACTACCTGTATACCAGTCACCCCTCATTAGCTTTAGCCCAGGCCCCTTCTCCTTTTCCCATGGATAGTTCAAACTTGAAATCATTGCAGTTTTTCTACATTCATCCTCAACTTCTTTTCTACCCTCACCTCACCTTCCCTGGTCATCTGTTTAGTCATCAAGCTTTACCTTAAAATATCTGTTCCTCCCATCTCCTCTGTCACTGTTTCGTTGTCTCTTGCCTTTGCCACCTAATTTACCTCTTTTCTCCCTTCTCACTCTTTCCTAGACTGTTCCATATTGCGGCATGAGTTATTCTAACATCAAATTTTGATCATTGTTTCCTTGGAAATACAGTGTAAATTCCAAACTTCTTAATATGGCTTGCAAGTCCCCTTACAGTTTATTCCGAAGTTGCCTCTTTCTTGGCCTGCATTCCTCTCTCACCTGAAGCCCCTGTAATACACGGATCTTTCTGTCATTCCCTGGGTGTGCCCTGACCTTTCATGTCTTGGTGCCTTTGTGTATGTTCCTTTTGCCTTGATTGGCCTTCATTTCCTTATCACCTGTTAAACCCTGCTCATCTTGCAAGACCCTGGAGTAAAGAAGTGTTTCTTTTTTCTCCCAAGCAGTAAGTGGATCTCTCTTTTGTGTTGCTCTTCTACTTTGTATACATATATCAAGTATAAAATGTAAAGAAAATTACAGGGAAACATAACATTGGAATAAAGCGGATAGTTGGTCACTGTCATAGTGTTTGTCAATAAAATAAGACTGAAAATTCCTCATTACTAGAGTCTATAAAACATCTTTATAGAATAAAGTAGTTGAACAAAGAAGTCTTATAATATGTTCAAGTGGAGTTAAGCCATTCTTTAAATACTTTGTTACCTGCTCTGCTGAGTAGAATGAAGTTTGTTGGTGGTGTTTAATTGTATGTTTTAGAATAACATAATTTTATTTATAATAACAAAGTTATGTGTACAGAATTTAGAATTTGGTTTATACTGACTACTGGAGGAATACATTCCATTGGTAACAAAGATGAGCAGTGTAAAGGTGAACAGGTATCCCCCAGGTACATTTCACTTTGTCCCAGCATTCCCAATGTGGGTTCCATACCCTTTCAGTTCCCTGGAACCTTAACAGGTAGTTGATTAATTTTTCAAAAAGTATTCCTTGGTCAAATAAATTTAAGAACTACTGAGCTAAAAGAGGTCAACCTACAGCAGAACATTTAATATGCCTTTGTATATTATTTTCTCTAAAAAGCTTGTGAAACATATTTTCCAAATTTATTTGACCAGTTAACACCTTGGGATTAGGGTTCGAAGGAACACGCTTTGGGTAATAGCAAATTGTACATCATATTTGTGATAATTCAGACCTTTTAAAAGTCTGTGATAAAACCTTTTGCAAATGGAAATTTGTTACCTAATTTATCTGTGGTGATAACCTATATTTTGGTTATCAGTTTTCTTAAAACACGTATCCTAAAATAGATGGCCAGAGTAATGATTAACGACACCTTTGTGACAACACCAGGAGAGAAGAAATCTTGTTGTATAAAGGTGTAAGATACTTAATGAGAGTCTTTTTCTTTTTAAGGTATGATTTTAATTGGTATAGATGAAGAACAAGGCCCTCAGGTGTACAAGTGTGACCCTGCAGGTTACTACTGTGGGTTTAAAGCCACTGCAGCAGGAGTTAAACAAACCGAGTCAACCAGCTTCCTTGAAAAAAAAGTGAAGAAGAAATTTGATTGGACATTTGAACAGACAGTGGAAGTAAGTTAGCCAAAAGGAGCTGACTTTTTTTTTTTTTTTACTGCTGTATACAATTGTGACGATCATGGCATAATTGACAAATCTCTATAGGCTATTTCTGGTGTATCTAAGTTTGTCAGCTTAACAGTAAAATTGGTGTGACGTGGGAACAATGAATACTGCTTTTATTCACTTAATTCACTATCTCATTTTGTAATGTATTTGAAACTGCTTTCAACAAAACGCTTATTAAATGGGAAAATATGACTAAGCATAGGAGTCAAGACCAGGCCCAAAGACCTGCATGGTTGTGACTTAAATTAGGCTTAAGCTTCCTGGAAGCAAAAGTGAAAAAGTTGAGTCAGTAATGTTGCTCTTATGGTCCAAAAGGAAAAGCAGCCACACCAAATTCTCAGGGAAGCAGACATCTTCATAGTAAAAGAATATGCTCACAGGATGACTTGGCAGAGAAAGTGTATCTAGGATGCAGAAGGAGAGCTAGCTTAATGCAGGGTTCTTGAGGGGATTGTTCATTGTGATTGGGAAGTTTTAAATTGACAGGACAAGCCAAAACTCCTATACAAATATTTAGTAACCTTAGACTAAAGAAGCCTCTTATTTACTGCCAAGAAGTTAAAAACAAAATTTGGAAATGAGGGTATGGGATACAGCTATTCTAAAGACTAACAACATGATTCTGATAAATGACAGGAAAAATTACCATCTCATACTTTTATGTTTGGTTGGCAGTGTTATCGTATACTAATAAAAGATATGGAGCTAGTTCTCATCCAGGAGGCACTGTGTCTTGTTTAAGTGTTTCTTAAAGTTTTTTTTTAATTGCAATTCATAGTCATGTAAATAATCACATCACCTACAAAGCCACTTAAAACATTCTTAAATTATTATTACTGTAAAGGCCTTGAAGGAAGATGGCACATTCATCTTTATCCTCTCTCCATCTCACTCCAAATGCTACTCTTGCATATTGTCTGGCAAATAGACTGTAAATCATCCTATTTTGTTTGATGGATCCCTTTAAGTTATGGTTTGACTTGGTATAAACAAGTTTCTTGTCATTGGGAGGTGACATATTAGAGTTAAGCAATCTGTGTGGCTGTAAAACTACATGACTCGAGTCTGGAGCAAAAATGAATAGCTTATGGTTAACTCATGAAGTGAATAAGCTTGGAATGGGAAAATCTTGGAATCTCTGACAAATACTGTATTATTTTAATGTTGATACTTTTTCAGACTGCGATTACATGCCTGTCTACTGTCCTGTCAATTGATTTCAAACCTTCAGAAATAGAAGTTGGAGTAGTTACAGTTGAAAATCCTAAATTCAGGTGAGTTACCTTGTTGGCTAGGTACTTAAAGAAGTTTGCCAAGTGATGAATTCTAGCCTAGAAAGATAGAGGAGGTCCATTTCTCCTATAACTTGAGGAAAAAACACTTTTTTGAACTATAGTTAGTTTTTTTTTCTTCAGCACCTGAGAGATCTGTTTTAAAACTTAGTGGATGTCTCTTTAAGAAAGACATAACTTCTTTTCTTCTCATTTCATTTGTATTATACCTAATGCCAGAGGTGATGTGAAATAACCTCCTTTATATAAGGAGTAAAGTAAGCATAAATGTTTTCTTTTTTAGCTTAAGTCCAATAGAAATTCAGCTCCCAAAGTAGTCATTTCATGTGGAATGTTATTTAGTGGTTATTTAAGTGGAGCTTTGAAGAACAGTATGAAATACTGATGTACATCAGACCCTGTCTGGATAACCCTGAAACCCTTGAATTTTGCATACAGCTAATTGAATTGCAGATGCTGGATGCTTGTCTGTTCTTACTGATTCCCACAAATGAGCTTCACAGCTTCCATGAGTCAGATCTATACTGGGTGCTTAACATATATCAGCTTTCTTAATCCTCCCAGCAGTCCTATGAGGTGGTTTACTTTTACCATGAATCTGGATGCTCTTGTGAGTTGTGAAAATACTTTAGTTAAACCCACAGATGCAAGGAATCTGCAGGGGGACATGTTAACTAATGTGTATATCTACTCTAGGGTCACAAATATAAAGACACATGGTCATGGTTAGGGCTGGGGAGAAAAGATAGTAAACTAGGCTTAACCAGACCTTGAAAAGTTTTGTTAGTACATTTTTTTCCTGCTTTGTTCTTTTTGTTGCCTGCAGGTAAGTGATATAAACATGAAAGATTTAAGAAATATTTATTGAATTAAAAAAAAATAAAACAATTGAATTTCCTCCTCCCTCTGCCCCCTATAGGAAAAGGTTGCTTTTTTTTTCTTTAATAACTAGAATATATAATATAAACATCAACAAGTATGTAACTACTTACATTGCCCCAATTTGCACTAAAAAATGTCACTTTGACAAATTTCACTGTTAAGTCAGCCAGTAAGTAATAGGTCACATTAAAAGTTGCCAAGCAATTGATTTCTTTGGGGCAAACATCATTTAGAAAATAACATATTCAACATGGAGTGCCTTCTTGTGTCTCAGCTGATACAAACTTGAATTATACTAGATGTAAAGGCATTTTGACGTAAGAACTAAAATAGAATACATTATATATAGTTTAGTTTTATATTTAGATATTTGCTATCATAGTTGCAACCAAAAGGGTTTTGCTGTCAAGAGACCTAATTCTAGATCTGATGTCAAAGAGGTAAACATTAGTGTGTATAGATGAAGTTAATATGATGCCTGGGAATTCCTTCAAATAAATTTGAAGGGATGATAATTGTTGAAGGTGGGTGACAGGTACACAAGAGTTCATTACTATCCTACTTTTGTGTGTTTTTAGAATTTTGCATAATAAAAAGTTCTCAAAAACTAAATCGTGGGTTTTTTCCCTTTGCCTTCTAGGATTCTTACAGAAGCAGAGATTGACGCTCACCTTGTTGCTCTAGCAGAGAGAGACTAAACATTGTAGTTAGTTTACCACATCTGTGACACCACTTGCCTGTGTGTTTGGTATCAACAGGCCAACATTATGGAGGCCCCTGGATTGAAGAAGGAATCTCTCCCAGTCCTCCTGCCACTGAAGTGGTTAGGACTCTGTATAAATAAAACAGTGCTTTTGGAAAATAATCGCATCCTGTCTTTTTTACGTCCAATTTTAAACCTTTGTTAAATGCAGACTATTAAATGTTCACCATCTTCATACTGTAGCTTTATTCATTTTGTTTAAAGATCCAAGTTTCTTTGGCTTAAGGAACTTAATAGCCAGAAATTTAAACTACAGCTGTACAACATAATTATAAATTACAAACTAAAACTCTGGTTTCAAAACTTGCTCTGACTGTAACAAGTTGGTGTGTGACACAAGGCCTTTATTTTATAGTTCCTCATTCATTCCTGAACCTGGACCCCCAAGTTCCACTGGAGGTTTTAACTACAGTAAAATGATTAGCACTATTGATCTACAGTAGTTGAGATCTACATTTAAGCTATACTCAATAAGGAACAATATTTTTAAGAGCAGAAATTGCGGTTAACTTTACGAAACAATAGGGTTAGAAAAGCTGTAGAATCTGTGTTTTCGATGCTTGGTTAAAGATTTAATTATTTAAACCACACTTAAGAGGAATTGGTCTGTAGTAGAGACACCACTATAAACAACATTAAGGGAAAAAGAAGAGCAAATTATATTCTGAATAGTCTCTTTTAATGTACAGAATTTGCTGATCTGAGCCACTAATTGTTATAGATGATCCAAAAATCCTGAAATGTCTAAGGCCAATACATTTCATGTCCTCATTTGCCCTGGTTGAGACTGGTGCTGTTAGTGTTACCTCATGCAGGTGAGTGTGGCTGCTGGTCTAATCCATGGAGTCAGTTGCCCCTGTTTCTGCAGCCACCAGGCCACAAAAGTGGAGGCCATGTGAGCTTGTGACCACTAGATACAGGAAATGTCACCGACCACATCCTTTTCAGAGCTGAGTCACGAGTTAGAGTGTCCTAAAAAAGAAGCATCGTTCTTTAGTTCAGGGGCTGCTGCCCTGGGATTACCCATCCAAGTCCACGGGGCTCTATAAAAGTGCTGCTATCATTTTGAAAGTGGGCTCTCTGTGGAGGGCTACTCCCCTGAATAGACTCTTGAACTATATCCGTAGGGCCTTGACTGGCTTCACCCTTCGGAATCATGGGTGAGAGACTAGCAAATAACTGGGGTTTCCTGTAAAAAAATACCTTTTAGTGATAATGAAAAATTTTTCCTTCGTTAGAAAAATAAGTTTTTACATTATAATGCAAAATCTAGATGAATTAAGGATTAGTTTTAAGTAAGTATATTGGTTATTTTATGCTTAAAAACTGGAAGAAATAGAGATCAATTTAAGTGTGTGAACATTAAATGCTCTAGTTCTGTTTTTAACACAGTCTGGGATTGATAACACTTCATGTGGAAATCTTATCCAAATGCTAAGAAAAATATCTTAAAACTTTACCCAGTATCTCAAAGGGCATTGTGATAAACTCCTAGGAAGAAATGTACAGTTGAATACTGACATTCAGTCGGATGTGTCCAGACATTCTTATAATGTGAAGCTACTTGGGGAGATGTATGTCTTCCCTTCTCTTGGTAGCCACATGAAGAAACAGCTTTGAACCATTTAGATTTTAGGTGAAACACAAAGCAGATACTTAGCTCCCTCACTAGCCCCAAATCCCAACATTCAGATTTGTGCCACAACCAAATCACTACATTAAGGATCTTCAGGATCACTCTTAAAAAGAAATGCTAAAGTTAAATATGTTCCAACCATCTACTGCATTTCCAAAACACAGGAAACAAATCTTAACAGCTAATATAATAATGGCACCTCTGGTAAAACCAGAAGTGATCCCAGCATGACTGTTACCTCCATTTATTTTACGTTTTGAAAAATCCAACTAATTCATACATTTCTCTGCTTCCTGGACTCAAGAGCTTCTCAAGCCACAGACCTCTAAATCCAGGAAAGCCCGCTCAATCTGCACAAGCCTAACATACCTGAAGTGTGATGTAAATGATGTCAACCGAAGCTGGTGGATAAATGCCTCTGTGGGGGCATTTCTGGGATGGGCCATAGAGGTCCCTAGAACTTGGAAACTAAAATTTAGTGCATGTCTTAAGTTTCCTGGGAGAGAACCATAGCTTTCATCAGATATTCAAAGAAGTCTGTTTCCCGAGAAGGAACCACTGGCACAGAGGAAGCAGTAGAAGGAAAACAATAGAATGTGAGAATAGTGGTTATTTCTGGTAGAAATTATTTTGGTTTTTATGGTGGAATTTTGAGCACATTTAATTTTTTTCTTCATACTAATCTGTATTTTAAAGATGGATGTGTTAACATGTTAACTAATAGCTCAATAAAACGTTTTGCTGCCATTAAAAGTGTTTCAAAAGAATTAAAAATGACATTGAAAAAGCTTATGACATAACAGAAAAAAAAACAGGACATAAGATTGTTTACAAAGTCTGTGACTTCAACAATGTAAGCAATGCATGGAGAAAAAAGCTCCTGGAAATAATAAATGTTTATAGTAAGGTTGCAGGATACAAGTTAATATACAAGTCAATTGCTTTCGTATATACCAGCAATGAACAATTGGAATCTGAAAATAAGATACAACAATACCACTTGCATTAGCACCCAAAAAATGAAAAAAAAAAGAAATACTTAGATATAAACCTAACTAAATGAGGAAAACTATAAAACTGATGTAAGAAAGATATAAATAAATGGAGACAGTTCATATTCATGGATAAGAAAAATCAATATTGTCAAGATGTCAATTTTCCCAAATTATTCTATAGATTTTATGCAATCTCAATCAAAATTCCAGCACTTTATTTTATGAATATTGACAAAGTGATTCTAAAGTTTATATGGAAATGTAAAAGACCCAGAATAGCCAACACAATACTAAAGAAGAACAAACTTAGAGGACTGATTATCTGACTTCAAGACTTATTACAAACGTACAGTAGTCAAGACAGTATGGTATTGGTGAAAGAACAGATTAATAAAGCAGAGTAGAGATTCCAGAAATAGACCCACACACATGTAATGAACTGATCTATGTTAAAAGGAACAACGGCAATTTATTGGACAAAGAGTCGCTTTGACAAGCTGATGCTGTAACAACCTACATCCACACACAAAAACATGAGTCTAGACATAGATTTTCACCTATCACAAAACAACTCAAAATGGATCACAGGCTCAGTGCAAAACACCAAACCGTAAGACTTCTAGACAATAACATAAGAGATACCTAGGTGACCTTCATTTTGGCAAACAGCTTTTAGATATAAGATTGCTCATCACTGTTCAGGACAGAGAAGAATTAGCACAGAGAAGAATTAGCACAGAGAGATCCTAACCATTAAAAACACGAAGCACACAACTTATCAACAGGTGATGAGTCAGAAGAATCATATATGCAAGTGAAAAAAAACCTTAAGAACTGGCAAAAAATCTTAACAGATACCTCACTAAAAGAAGATATACAGATGGCAAATAAACATACGAAAAGACATCCAACATCACGTATCATCAGGAATTGCACATTAAAACTATGAGGAACCACTACACACCTATTAGAATGGATAAGTTTTTTTTTAATCGACAATATCAAATGTTGGTGAGGATTTAGAGCAACAGGTACTGGTAAGAATGTAAAATGCCGCAATTTTGGAAGACAGTTGGGCAGGTTCTTAGAAAGGTAAACGAAGTCTTACTGCAAGGTCCAGCTTATGCCTACACAAAAACTTGCACACAAATGTTTATAGCAGTTTTATTCATAATTGCCAAAAACTGGAAGCAACCAAGGTTCTTCAATAAGTCGATGGAAAAACGGTGGTACACTCAAACAATGGAATATTACTCAGCACTAGAAAGAAATAAGCTATCAAGCCACAGAAGACATGGAGGAAAATTAAATGCATATTGTAAATAAACAAATGGGACCTAATTAAACGTACAAACTTTTTTTTTTTTGGCAGGGGAGGTAATTAGGTTTATTTGTTTTATTTTTAGAGGAGTTACTGGGGATTGAACCCAGGACCTCATGCATGCTAAGCATGTGCTCTTCCGCTTGAGCTATACCCTCCCTGCTAAACGTACAAACTTTTGCACAGCAAAGGAAACCATAAATAAAATGAAAAGATAACTTAATGTAATGGGAGAAAATATTTGTAAACAATACCACTGACAAGGGCTTATTTTCCAGAATATACAAACAGCTCATACAACTCAATAACAACAACAAAAAATACCCCCAAACAATCCAATCAGAAAATGGACAGAAGACCTAAACAAACATTTCTCCAATGAAGACAGACAAATGGCCAATAAGCATATGAAAAAATGTTCAATATCACTAATTATCAGAGAAATGCAAATCAAAACTACAATGAGGTATCACCACTTCACAGCAGTCAGAATGGCCATCATTAAAAAGTCCACAAACAATAAATGCTGGAGAGGGTGTGGAGAAAGGGAACCCTCCTACACTGTTGGTGGGAATGTAGTTTGGTGCAGCCATTATGGAAAACAGTATGGAGATTCCTTTAAAAACTGAAAATAGACTTACCGTATGATCCAGCAATCCCACTCCTGGGCATATATCCAGAAGGAACTCTATAGTGAAAAGATACATGCACCCCAATGTTCATAGCAGCACTATATACAATAGCCAAGACATGGAAGTAACCCAAATGCCATTGACAGATGACTGGATAAAGACGTGGTAAATATATAGATATACACAAAAGAATACTACTCAGCCATAAAAAAGAATACAAATGTGTTCATTTAGCAATTATGGTGGTTCATTTATAAGAGAAATATTTTAAAAGTACTCAGTGGCAACAGTGAAAGCCCTCTCTCACCCCGATAGTAAATATATTAATAATAATAAAAAAGAATACCAATACCATTTACAACAACAGGGATGGACCTGGAGATTGTCATCCTAAGTGAAATAAGCCAGAAAGAGAAAGAAAAAATACTGTATGATATCACTTATATGGGGGTGGGGGGGAAGGACATGAATGAACTTATTTACAAAACAGAGACAGACTCACAGACACAGAAAACAAATTTATGGTTACCGGGGAGAAGGGGGTTGGGAGAGATAAATTGAGGGTTTGGGATTTGTAGACACTACTATATATAAAATAGATAACAAGGTATAGCATAGGGAACTATATTCAATACCTTGTAATGGTCTATAATGAAAAAATGTGAAAAGGAATATATGTATGTGTGTGTGTGTGTGTGTATAAATGAATCACTATGCTGTTCACCAGAGATTAATACATTGTAAATTGACTATACTTCAATTTTTTTAATAGACTTTATTCTTTTAGAGCAGTTTCAGGTTCACGACAGAATTGAGCAGAAAATACAGAGTTCGCACATAGTCCTCCCCACCCACACATATATACTCCCCTACCCTCAATATCCCTCTTCAGTGTGGTATATTTGGTACGATCAATGAACCAACACGGGTACATTATTATCAACCAAAGTCCATAGTTTACATTAGGGTTCACTCTTGATATTGTACATTCTATGTGTTTTTACAAATGCATAATGACATGTAGCCACCACTATTGTATCATACAGAATAATTTCATTGCCCTAAAAATCCTTTGTGTTCCATCTTTTCATTCCTCGCTCCCTCCCTCCCTCTTCCCAAACCCCTGGAAACAATGATCTTTATATTTTTCTGTAGTTGTGCCTTTTCCAGTATGTCATTTGGTTGGAATTGTACAGTTTTTAAAAAATGCATATTGCGAGTGAAAGAAGCCAGTTTGAAAAGACTATGACTCCAACTATAAGATATTCTGAAAAAGGCAAAACTATAGAGACAGTAAAAAGATGAGTGGTTGCTAGGAGTTTGGAATAGGGCTAGGGAGAGTGGGGGAGGGTTGGCAGCGAGGACTAGTGGTGTACAGGTTTAGTGCAGTGAGATTATTATTTGATACTGTAATGGTGGATACAGGACATTAAGAGTTAGTCAAAACCTGTAGAAATGTACAACACAAATGATGAACTCTAATATAAACTAAGGACTTTAGTTCATAATAATGTATCAATTATCAGTTCATTAACTGCAACAAATGTACTACACTAACGAAAGACTGTTAATAGGAAAAACTGGTGGGGGGGCAGCATTATATAGGAACTCAGTACAACTACTGCCAAATTTTTCTGTAAATCTAAAACTGTTCTAAAATAAAGCCTATTAATTTTTTAAATGCATGGGGGAGAATCTCAACAGAGAATCCAAAATATTCATACTGATTATGAATCATTTCTCTCACTTCTTACATTTTAATGTATTTTCCAAATGTTTTCAATGGATCAGTTATTACTTATAGAATCAGACAAAAATTAAGCCCTGAATTCTAAAAACCTATACTGAAGGGCATGGATTTTTTAAAACCTGGTTAAGGCTTTCAGCCTTTTCATGAGCAAACAGGCCCAAATTTTCCCAATTTTCTTCACTCAAAGTGAAGCTACGGATATTCGTACCCATTAAAAAAAAAACAAAAAAAAAACTGTAGTTGATTTACGATGTTGTGTTAGTTTCAGCTGTATATCCTTACCCATTTTTGAAGTGTCCGCACATCCTAGCATTACCTGGAGAGGAGCCTTGCTCAGCTGGTCACGTGCTAGTTAAGGCTCATTCAGCCCCAGTGTGTGACGCTTGCTTTCCTCAGTTCCGACCACAGAGAAGCCCTAACCCAGGTGGCCCAAACTGCGCATGCGTGAAGTGCGTTCCCACGTCCCCAGGCAGAGCCACGGGAGCCACACACAGCGCCGGTGCTCCCGAAGGGGGACAGCAGCCCACCACGTTCCCCCGCGCACAGTCTCACCCCGCTCACCTGTTATCCACCTGACTGACCTCAAGTCTGAGCGGCCTCTCCTCTAGGAACCTGCCTCTCTTGGCTTTAAATGAAAGCATACCGTCAGGTGCAGCCGCTTGCCTCTGACTTAAAAAGAACCTTCTGGATAACAAAAAGCACGATTTGATCGCTGACCACTCCAAGCGAGAAGAAAATCACTGGGCTCAGTGTGGTCTGAAATTCTCTGTAATACCACTTTCCTATGCCCACGCCCCATGAGGGTAAGCAGTGGAGACTTTTAAACTGACATGTGCTAGATTGCCAGTTCTTAGCCAGGGTTTCCCATCAGAACCGCCAGGGGAACTTTACCCAAATGTACAAGCCTGGCCTCTAGCCTGGATCTATCACATCACAGGCTCTCGGGGTGCCCCTGTGGGCATGTGTATTTTGAGGTCTGGTGTTTGCTACTGGTTAGGAACCCTTGTAAGAGGTACCTGCAGGTGGCATGATCATAGGGTTTTGGGGGCTCATCCCACCTGCACTCCTCTTTTGGTCTGTAGGCAGGTTACCAGTGTGCTGAAGAGTCAAGCAGGTTTCCAGGAACTGACACCCATGTATTAGGTTCTCATCATCTGTACCTTTGCTGCCCTCATCCTTGACTCCTAAAGCCAGTCCAGGGGACAAGAAATGCAAATGTCTAACAATAACTAAACTCTCTTCAGCAGCCCAGCTTGTAGCAACCTCAGCCTGGGGGCCCCCTTGCAAAGGCTTGATGCAGATCCACCAGAGCTTTGTGCAGACCCCCTCAATGAGAGGGCTCCTCCACATCCAGAGGGACATGGAGGGAACACAGGGAAATGTGCATGTAGGAGAAGGGGACATACCGTGGTCCCAGAGGGCAGGTGGTGGTGCAGGAACTTTGAGGAAGCTACTGATGCCTCTTTTGAGCAGTTACCACAAGAAGACTATCTGCCTGAGACACAGCAACATCTAACGTTTTTGCAGGACTTGACCTGCAAATCTCAAAGTTATCTCAGTCATGTAGGTTTTACCAAGAACTACAGTGATTAAGCCACCACTGGGGACTGGAAGGAGCATGAAAAGGAGAAGCAGAAGAAGAGGAAAGACCTGGTTTCCCAGGGCAGAGTAGGGATGAACTGGGGGGAGCCCCAGCCACCAGCCTCGCAGTACCCGCATGAGCTGGGGTTTTCCAGGGATAGAGGCTGAGGGCAGCACCTCGGTTATAACTGGATCTACCTGCTGGGTTGCTAACTCCTATTTGAGCCATGTCTGCCTAGGTTATATAACCGGGCTGCACTCCTTGGGCCTCCTCCAGGGGCCTGGTGGACACTTGTTTTGGGGAGCTTACATAAGTTCTCACCAAGACAGAAGGCAAAATAGCTTCTTTGAAGATGGCCATGCTAGCATTATTTCAGTGATACTGGTCAAGTTTTAGATGGACACAAGACAGAATCACCTCCCACCAAAAAAGAAAAAAGAAAAAAAAAGTAGCTCATGAATCCTAATAGAATGGCTGTAGAAACTCACTGTTGCAGAGTGACCTGGCAGAAGCCACCAGCTTCTCTGTACTCCTGTGTCCTGCAGCCACCTGAGAAAATGTGCTTCAGGAGAGACCCAGGGAGGAATGCCGTCATGCAAGGGCCACGTGATTGCACCATCTCCTGTCAGTGTAGGAAACATTCTCTTAGTTCTTATTGATCATCAAAGATTTTTGAGCCCCACCTATAAGCTAGACCCTGCTTGGGGGCCTGGGGACACAATGATGAACAAGGCAACACAGGAACTATGTCTCTCCGAGGACTAAGAATTTGGGCCCTTTCATCTCTGGCAGAGTATCTCCTCCTAGTGAGCTGTCGCTGAGAGATTTATGGCAGCTTCGCATCCCGTTTGCATCCAGCAGGGTGGACTTGCAGAAGCATATTTGGGCATGAAGGTATCTTGTGCAAAACCAGCCTCCACGCCTCCTTCCAGATGGGCTCAGTTAGGGGCACCCCCAGGGACTGGCAGCCACCTGCCCAGGAGTGGTGAGCGGATGCTCACCTCTAACATCCCCAAATTATAATACACGTAGTACACTCCTTTCCTGCCACAAACTATATGGAGATCCCTCCTGGGTTTTTTCCTTGCTCTCTTTCTCTGTGTTCTTAAAAAACAAATGTCATTGTAATACAGCATATTATGCAGCTTCTTTTAAAGCAGGAAGGGCTGCAGGTGCTCACCGCTGATTTCACATTTCTGAAAAACCCCAGTACCAAGCCTCTGCTACACAAAGGATGGGGGATGGGGTGGCAGAGCTGATGGCCTTGGAGGGAGGGGCTTTCCAGGGAGGGAGATAAATAGTCACATGAACCTCTGTCCAGGCACTTGGACGCCGGACAACACAGCCAAACTGGGAGTGGGGAGATTCCTGCTGAAACAGTCACGGCCAGCAGCTCCCAAAGGCTGCACACCAGCACCAAAGTCCCAGCTCTGCATTTGCTCCATTTTAAACTGGGCCTCAAGGAGACCCAGGTGACACAGACCCTGACCAGAGAGGTGGGGAAAAGTCTGCTCGCACCCCAGGTTTCCATCCCTGACTCGAGTGCTAGGGACTTCAGCTCTCCAACGAAGAGTCCCACTCAGTTTTCAGTCCACAGCTGGGAATTTTACAGCCTCAGTTTTCTCTTCTGTGAAATGACATAATCATAGGGTCCATCTCAAAGGGAGGCAGTGAGAATTAAATGACAACACATTTAAAGTGCAGGAAAGAACAGTGTTACTGTGGGGGGAGGGTATAGCTCAGAAGTGCATGCCTACCCTGCACAAGGTCCTGGGTTCAATCCCGGGTACCTCCATTATAATAAATAAATAAACTTAATTACCTCCCTCACCAAAAAAAAAAAAAAAAAAGAACAGTATTACTGTCTCTCAACAGGAGCTGGTGTAGCTCTTCCAAAATGGTTCTTAAATGCTTTCAAGTTTCTAAAGCACCCTGACCTTCTAAAATATGACTTCATGAGAACATTTTCACCCAGGTAATGGGGTCAGCAAGGTGGGAGCCGCCTGCAGTTAAAGCTTCCCTCCAGCCAGAGCTGAGCAGGTGTGGCCTTTTGTAACCTGCACGAGGCTTGGGGTCCAGGCTGGGAGCCAAATTCCCACTACTTTCTGGGTGAAGAGGTTCCTTCCTGGGCCGGCCCTTGCTCATGACACACACACAGGCTGCAACTTTTCCTCATGGGGGTCCCTTGCCCTGGCCTAGCGCCTGCTCTTGCTGAAGGAGCACGCAACATGGCGTCAGAAAGCAAGCGGCTTCTGACCCTCCTGTGAACCAGAATGGTCTCTTGGAGCTCTGAGAACCTGCACTTGGGTCATGTCCTGTCCCACCCCCCTCCACTCCCCTCCCCAACCCTCCCAGAGCCCTGATGCCCTGGTTCAGCTGGGCCCCAGAACACAGCTGGGAGTTCCCTGGCCTGTGCTTGGAGCCTACCTTCCCAGGGGCTCCTCACCTGGAGTGTCCTGGGGACAGAGGTGGAGTCAATGGAGGGGGCCAGAGGGCAGGTGCCACACCCTACCTGGGGAAGTGTGTAAGTCTAGGCCAGCTGGGAGGAAGGGGCGGACATGGAGGAGCCCAGGGGGGCAGAAGAAAGGGGGAGGAGAGAGGGAACTTCCCCTGTGCTGCCGAGTTCCTCTATGCTCTGAGCTGAGCCAGGGGGCCCTGAAGTGAGTCCAACCCAACAGAATATGCAGGGCTCTCCCACCTTCTCTTCATATCCTTGTTGGAAAACTGTAGCCTCATGAAGCCTCCTTGTGCGGGAGGAATTTTGCAACATCCCAGTGGCTTTTGTCACCTATAGAAAACTACCCCAGTCGGCTAACAAACCGGCTTGCTTATCAGGTGATTGGAGCCAGGAAGACTGCAGGCCTTGGGGTGGGGAAATCCTATCTTGCATGGCTTCCTTCCTTCCTCCTTCTGACTGGGCCCCACAGGGCGGGGAGGCCTTCCTGAGCCTCGTACCGGGCTGCTGGGCTCACAGCCAAACATCCAGAAGACACCCCTCCTGCCACCTGGACCCTTCTCATCTTCCCAGGGCACAGGGAACATGAGGCTTCTGCTCTGGAAAAGAAGCGGAAAACACCTGCATTTCCAGAGCCTCGAAACAGCCTGCTCTAGCCTGGCTTCCTGGGAGGCGCTGAGGAAGAACATCGGTCAGGAGCAGGTCAGTCCTGCTCTGCGCTGCCTCAGGCGTGTCCTCCTGCTGGCAGGGCTCTTACCAATCCGAGGACAGAGCGAGAGACTCTACTGAACATGCTGGCACACAGCAGATGCCCGTGGACGTCCTTCCTCAAGGCCTGGGGCCCAGCAAAGTACTACATTCATCCGTACTCATCCCACCTGAGACTGTCTGCACCTGAGCCTTAGTAGGGACTTAAATTTAGAAACTTGATATGCTTGTGGGAAGCTGCTTGATTTGTTTAAACCAACAGGGCCCATTTCTTCAGATTCCCAGCCTATTTCAGAGGGTGATTGGACCCCCTTTCTAGGCAGAAGGCAGGTCTCTCTTCTCTCATTTCCTAATGGCCTCCCCATCCCCACCTCGTACACACACCCACTAAACCCACAGTCAGGCCAGTTCCCCAGACACAAGAATAAAGAGAAAAGTCAAAGACCGGATCTCCACTCATCTCCCCTTGAAGTTGTTCAGCTGCTGTCACCCTGCCAAATGCAGAGGCCAGGCCCCTACTGCTGTGCAGTCAGGGCCCGCGTGGAGCAAGGTGCCCTGAGCCCCCACTGCGGGGCAGCCCTGCTGCAGGAGCGCTGCGCTGTGGGAATTTTCCATCTTGCTCTGCAGCCTGGTTGGCTCCTCCTTAGATCATTATCCTGCCACTGACAGGGGCCTGGGTTGGGCAAGCTTTCCAAGGTCAGCAGCTCCACCTAGACCTGCTCTGGCCAGGTTTCCCTGTCGGCAGCTCAGAAGGGAGAGGAGGGGTTCAGGGCCCCAGGCACCCCTTAGCCCCACCTCAGGCCAAGGCCTTGTCTCCTCCCGCTGCCTGCAGCCTCTGCCTCTGCCCAGGCCTGTTTCCTCTGGTTTTCCCACTGGGCGGCTCCCAGCGCTTCCAAAAACCCCCTCCAGGAAATGTGCTTGTTGCCACAAAATAATGCAGATGTGCTCCCCGAGCTGCCCAGGCAACAGCGGTCTCTGCCCCCCAGAGACCTGGAGAGGGAGGGTAGGCAGGTCTGCGCCCCCCAGTGCCCCGCCTCCAGCCACCCTGACGGGGGCAAGAAGAAGCCGTAAAGCATTATGCTGTACACCAGAAGCTGACACAACACTGTAAACTGACTATTTCAATTTAAAAGAAAAAAGCAAAAAGAACAAGTCGCAGCCACAGGAGAGCCTTGGGACAAGGCAAAGCCCTGGCGTGTTATATCTAAGGTAACTGAGCTCTGCCCAGAGAAAGGCCACACAGGACCCTTGGTCGCTCCCAGGTCCTTTTTGTCTGTTTAATATATAAAAATAGTCGGTATAAAGTTTGTGTTCATGTTTAGCATTTGTTTCTGTCTGTTTATCTAATGGAAACTCATCGCCCTGTCTGGATCAGAAGGTGAGGACGCCCCCAAGCCCCACAGTGCTGGGGAGTGACGAATGCAGGGACACAAAGGACAGCAGCAAATCCTGGCTGTGTGGCGGGCATTTGGGGGCCGGGCCCCGGCATGTGCTCCTTGGTCATAGCGGCCTGAGGCCCTGGGGCAAGGAGCTGGTGACCACAGAAAGGTGCACCGCGGCGCCTGGCTGGCTGCACCCCCAGTGGCGCAGGGCAGGAGGTCAGGGTGAGGCCCTGCAGGTGGGGGAGCTGTGTGAACAGTGACCTAGGCAGGATGGACTGACTGCCGCCCAGCACCTCTCAGGCCCCTGACCCCTGCAGCTCTCCCCACCCCTCTCCTCCCTACCAGGTGGTCCCTGGGCCAAGCGTCTGAAGAGAATGTTACCCGACCCCAGCTTTCCTCCTGTCTTGCTGCTGCTGCTGCCTCCATGGTGATGGGGCCGTGATTGCTCAGGAAAGGAATAGAGTCCCAGGCTAGGGGCTCTTGCTCCTAACAAAGGAGAGGTGGCAGGACCATTCACTGACCACCTACTTAGTACCAGGCCCTCAGAGCAATGCTTCAGATAAACCCTCCCGCAGTTGACTCTCTCAATAGCAATCCCATGAGGTAGATGTTTTCATGCCTCTTTGACAGATGGGATTCTGAGGCTCAGAGAGATTAATGAGTTGCCCAGGGTCACACAGGTGGTAGGTGGTGATTCAAAGCCAGATCTGTTTGGAGTTCAGTGCCCAAGGCGTCTCTCGGTTACAGGGCTGCGGTCAACCAGAACACGCAGCCCTTGCCTTGTGAAATCTGGAAAGTCCATCCACATTCCCACCCAGCTCCAAACTCCACGTCCCACAGCATCTCTGCACCTGCAAACGGGGGCCCAGAGACTCCCTTGAGGCCCCTAGAAGAGACCAGCATTTAAACCCTCAGCTTTCTGGATTGGCCGAGGACTGAGCCTCCAAATTAGGATATAGACCGAATGAGGGATAAGGCCTAATGAGAAGCCAAAGTAACTTTGCCTTACGATTCGAGGAAGAACTGGACTCAGGTGGGATGGATTATCCAGCTACACATGTTCCTGAGGCCAACTGTGTGGCTCTCACCAGCCAGAAACCAGGCCGCGGTCCAGGTAGGGCTCTGGGGCCAGCCTCTAGGCCTGTGCCCCTTCAGGCACTGCGGCCCCAGCAGCTCTTATAGGATGAAAGGCTTCAGGCCAGAGCTTGGATTGGGACTGGAAAGCAGAGGGAATTATCAGGGCAAAATCTCTGCCTCCCACAAAGGACACTGAACTGCTGTTGCAAGTCCTAACACAGGCCTCGTCTGTCCAGCCCCTCAGTGAGGGCCTTGTGGCAGCACGCAGAAGGGCACCCCCACCCCACTCCATCCAACAGTGCTCCCCAGCTGCAGGTCAGGATCTAAGAGCCAGCAGGCTACAGGGGAGGAAGAATCTGAATGAGGCCTGAAAGCTCGTGCCAGGAGCCCCATCTGCCCCCAGACAAACGCTGTGTGCCTCCACTCTGCCTGCCTCTGACCCTGGAAGGCTGGCTGGTTGAGGGCCGCATCCTTGACCTGCATGAAATTCCCCTTGGGGCCTCTCTGTCCCCTCTGACATTTCTTACCACCCTGGCTGCTCACCTCAGCGTGCCTGCGACATTTGTCGCCTCACAGCTCTGGGGGTGGGTAAAGACGTTACCTTGATGCCTCCAGGTTCCTAGCAGCTGGGAACTCTCTCTGTTGCCTGGTGGTTTCAAGCCTTTCTTCTGCAACGCTCATCTTTGTCCGCTAACATCTCCACCGACAACATCTCCACCAGCTGTGAGTGCTGAGAGGCACTTACGCGAAGGCAAAATACATTTCAGCCTTAGATTCCCAGGCAGGAGGCCACCACGATCCCTCATGTGTGCTTTGTCAGGGCTGTATCCCTGGTGGATAAAAAGGTCACTGAGCATATGGGGGAGGAGCTCTCGAGACTGGTGTAGGCTTTGTCTGTTTGTCGGAGCACAAATGGAGCCAGTGGGGATGCCAGGGAGAAGACCCCCTTCTGAGATCTTGTGGCTGAGGAGGTGGGGAACTGATATGGACCAAAGCAAGACTCCCGGGCTCTCTGGAGCTGCCATGCCCCACCTCCCTGGTGGCTCTGGGCCACGTAGGCCCAATTTCCAGGCTCTGGACCCCCTTCCTGCCTGCATCAGCATCGCCCGGGTGTTTGTTCACACTGCACATTCCTGGGCTCCAGTGTGTCGACGTTCTGACCTCGGAGGAGAGGAGGAAGGACCTTCCTGCTAACAGGCCCCTGTGCCCCAGGGGACTTCTGTACCCTCAATCCAGGAACCATTGTCCTGGGCAGCCAGGCCAGACCCAGACCACGGGCAGATCTATACAGAGTGCCTGTTTCCTCTTCCCCAGCGGCTCCTCCACTCCACCCCAGGGTTTCTATGTTAATGGCTAGACATTCAGGAAGAGCAGTGGATCTTAGTGCTGTCCCAGGAGGCCCGAGAAGCAGCCCATCCTCGTCCTCACAGGGGCCCCTGTTCAGAGTTCCCCTCCCTCATCACCGGCCTGGACCTTGCCCCATGGGCCTCTGGCCAGATTGACAGCATGGGAAAACTCCGTGGGAGCCGCAGAGGCAGGAGGGAGGTGCCACCGAGGGCTGGGAGTGCGTCCTCCTCTGGGGTGCTGTCTGCTGCCCAGGTAGAGGCCTCGGCCTTCTCTCCTCTGGGGCCTGCTAAGCCCCACCTGGCTGCACCCACCTCCTCCTGCCCCCTGCTCTGCACTTTGTGCCAGAGACGCCGCCCCCTGGCCGGCCTGCAAACTGGGGTCCATTTTTCAAAGCAAACCTTAGCCCCTCGCCTTTTCTATGACTCCTTCTTACCACCCTGACAGAGCTCTGATGTCTCCTTCCTGTGGTGAGGTGGCACGTCCCTCATGGCCCTCACGCCCTGGGCCCTCCCGTCAGCACGCCAGGCTCCCCCGCGGGCCCCTCTGTGAGCGGCCGCAGCTGGGAGTGGGTGTTCTTAATTGGGCTCTGTGGTCTGGAGGGAGTTCAAGGCTTGTTTTCCCTCCGACAAGGATTCGGGTGGCTTTTCTCTTATCTCACCTCAGTGGGGAAGCAAGACCAGCTCAGTCACACCTGCAACACCTCAAGGAGGTCCATGACTCTGCCCTGGCTCTTTCCTCCCCAGTGCTTATGGCCATTTGCAATTATCTTGTTTGTTTGTTTCCTGGGTTTTTGGTCCGTTTTGCCCCCCACTAGAAGGTGAGTGACGACAGAGTGTATTTGCTTCCCTACTGAGTCTTCAGACATGGTGCTGAGTGAGACCCAAAAGGCGTTCACTAAACGTGTGCTGACGGAGTGACGTTAAATCATCGGTCCTGCCCCGCTGGGCCTATCTGATGGGTGATTTAACTGCACAGTCCATATTTTCAGGTCAAATACAGATACACACTATTCCTGGCCTCAGCTTCCACACACTTGGGCCTCATTCTGATTCTCCATGACTCAAGCCAGTCAGGATGATATGTGATTGGTTTGGAGGTGACCCTGACACAGTGGCAGAAGTTAGGACACAGGCAGGGGAAGATAGGGAAATAAACAGCCTGGAGAGGAGGAAAGAGGTCTGCGCTCTCCTCAGGCTGCTCTGCTGGCCTCCTGCTTGGTGGCTGCGCACCTCCCAGACTGAGGGCTCATCCCAGGAACTTGAAGCGCAGTCCTGAAAGTGTCACCCCGGCCTTGGGGGAAGGGATCCCCAGGCCAGCAGCTGCCTCAATGCCTACGGTTTATCTCTGCTGAGTGACCGCCTCTGACCCTGGCCTGTGGGCACCAGGCACCGGCCTGCATAGGGCTTTGTGTGATTTGGGAAAAGATGACCCATCATCCAGATGGTCAGAGCCCAACACGAGCTGGGTGAGCCCCCCACTCACGCCTCAGCCCACACCTGCATGGCTGTACACAGCAGCCCTGACCCCAGGAAAGTCCCCAAGATTTGTAGGAAAAGGAAAGGCAGATGCATTCTCTACCAGGCCCCTTCTCCGGGCCTTCCCCAAGCTTTCCATCCCATTTGGCTCCACCACATCCCTTCTGGGCGGATCTCGGGCCACTCACTCCCTCAGCAGGACCCTGGGCCCTGGACCCTGGAGGCGGCTGGACCTGCCCCATGGCCAAGGATACTAAGTGAGGTTCCTAGTTGGAGCCAGCGATGGGTTGGACTGCCCCACCTGGCCCCCCTTCCAGGCCTGGCTTGGGCTCCTGCCCACACCTCCCCACCCTCTGTCCCCACACCTCCCCGCAGTGTTTACCACACAGCCACACAGGAGGAGGCCAGGCAGGCCAGGGAGCTGGGAAACTCCCGGCCACCTCCAAGCCACTGGCTCCAGCTGAGTCTAATTAGCCCCGCCGCTCCCACAGAGGCGACACTGTATTCTTGCCAAGGCCCTGCCTTCTACAGCTTGTTGGCAGCAACTCAGGGCAGGCAAGCCTCCCAGCCTCCCAGCCTCCCTTCACTGGGGGAAAAGTAAGAGCTGAGGACAGAAGGAGAAGAGGGGAAACAGAGCCAAGATGGGGAAGCCTGAGCTCAGGGTTGGGTCCTGGAGTCCTGGGGAGGCTTGGATTGGCTGTCTCCACAGAGTCAGCACTTTATCCCTCAGTCCCTAAGCCCCTTGCCCTCAGCCATCCCAGGCCCTGGGCAAGGGTGGGGCTGAGAGATGCATCTCTAGGCATCTCCAGCCAGCAGCTGCCCTCTCTGGTCGAGGTTTTCCACAACAGAAGCCTCCTGGTCCGTGGAGGGGGCTTGCCACAGGGGCCTCGGCTGTCCCAGATGATGTGTTTCAAGTGGTTTTGCTTTTGAGGAACCTGCCATCCAGGACCTCAAGGCCCTACCCTGACCCATGCATGTCCCAGGGCCTCCGCTGGCCCCATACCCCTCTCCAACCCCTGGCTCCCACCTCTTTGCTGCTGGTCCTGGGCTCCTGTGGCCAAGGAGAGCTGGGCAAAAGTTGGCAGATGCCTCATTCTTGCCCTGGAGTGATTCCAGGCTCTGCTGAAACTCTGGAAGGCGGGTAGAACCAGGGGTTGCTGTGAGGCCTAAGCCTCCAGCGGCAACCTGCCACTCCCCAGCAATGACCCGTAACCTCCAGAGGCCCCCAGTGTACACTGTCTCTTCAAGTGCCCCTCAAGGAGCCTGCCCCACTTAAAGAAACACTAGCCCCTAGCTTGTGACTCCAGGGCCCATGCAGAAGGGAATAGGAGCCAAACCTCACTGCTGGGGCAGCCTGGAGTGCTCACAGGAGTGTCTCGGTTCTGGCCAGGTTCTCTCTTCACACAGCCAGAGCCTCACAACCCACCCAGGCAGAACTCTCAAACCCCACAAGGAGCCACCACCATTTTCTTTCCCCTTCCCATCCTCCTCCTCACCATCCAGCCTGAAAGTAAAGGCCCACTGACAGCTTTGAACACTCTTGACCCTGCGTGCATCATAAACCCTTAACAGGGTGTTCTTTCCTGCAAGGGTTCATTTAGGAACTAAGTATCGAGGCAGTCCTCACAGACCTCAAATGCCTGTTGTATTCCCTGAACAAGCCAAGCTCCATACCACCCCTGCCTGGATGACTTTCCCCGGTTCTTGACACGCCTGATGGCTCCTTCAGGTGAAATGTTAATTTCCTCACCTGTCATTTCTAAAGACTCCCTGCATGCTTTTCATTTCTCTCATTGCACTTCCCACGTTTCATATTATCTTAGATATTTGTTTATCCCGTATCATCTACCACAAGAATGTAAGTTCCCTAAGGGCAGAGAACTTTTCTGTTTGGCTCACTGTGATTTCCGTCCCCTCCCCCCAGCACAATTCATGGTGCATAATAGGTGCTCGGGAAATCTGTGTTGAGTGAATGCAATGTCTGTGGCCCAGCCCCGTCCTCTCTGCCAGAACAGGTGTGGATCACTTGGTCACTCAGGAGAGTCATGTGAAAATTTGCAAGTAGCCATTTGATTCCAGAGAGGATCTTCTTACTACCGAGGCTGCTTCAGGCAAGGGGCTTGACCCCTGGGTCTTTCTTATGCTCACAGGCACCATAAATCATCCATGTGACGCTGGAAGGGGTTGCTGACCATTTGAGGTACATCCTTGCTGATAAAATCCCATCTGTCCAGCACTGGCCTTGCAGACAAGAGTCAGAAGCTTTCCGTCTGCGGCCTCCTGGACTCTTTCCCAGCATGCCTTTCTCTACGTGCGACTGGGAGGGGCAGCCGCTTCCTGTATGGTTTTCTTCTCCCTTATGTCCAATTCTATCAGAACTTTGACACTCAAGGCAGGACTGGAGAGAGCAAGGGAGGGGTGATCTAGAATCTTCTGTTCCTAGTGCTGTTTCAGCACCTCGGGATTCAGCACAGCAGGATGGTCTCAGGTGGTCGGAAAGTTAACCACTGGGGATCCTGAGAATACGCTGAGGGATGCAAAACTGTCCAGGGTGTGCCTGCTTGGGAGACGTCTCGAGACTATATGAAAGGGCTGGATACTCCCCAGCAGCCACTCAAGACGAGGCAGAACCTCACCCTGGAGACAGGGCCAGACTCAGAGATGGTGGTGCTGTGGCCTTGGTGTCCTCTGTTTTGGGCACTGAGGAGACGTCTAGCTTCAGACTTGGGTCATGACCGCAGTTTGAATCTCAACACCTCCCTGCCCTCGGAGGTGGGCAGGTGGTCTCACTGAAATGCAGAGAGAAAAGGCTTCCTCCCTTTTCTCTCTGCCAACTTATCCCCAGCTCCTCCCTCTCCTGGGCCCCCAACTCGGGCACTCACCAGATCCCGCCAGTCCTCTTACTACCTCTCAGGCTTGAGGTCAATCTTTACTAAAGGCCAGGTGGCATCACAGCAATTTTCTGTCCAAAACCCCGGTGGGCACTGTACCGCCCCTGGGGTAAAACCCTCTCATCAGCCTCTGGTCAAAGCCTTTCCTGTGTAGCCCACGCCACCTCCCAACCTCGTCACCGGCACCTCTCTACACTGATCTATTTGTCCTTCAAATATACCGATCATCCAGCACTCATTCATTCATTTACATTTACCATGAACAGAAACTGATAGGGATGGAAGATCACCTTCCCTTCAGGGAAGGGGCAGAGACAAGAAGCAAGGAAGGACCCACACACCCATAGGTGCTGACTTGTGAGGTAGCTGTGGACTTTAAAACATTTTTTTAAAGTATTTATTGACTAAGACATTAATTTTATTATATTGGTGGGCTTCTAAATTAATGTATTTTTAAACTTTTCAAAAATAAAATTATTTCAAAAGATAACATGTATATTCGTGCAAGTAAAAAAACTTAATTACACTGATTATTCCAATATTTTTAAAAAACAATAAAAATATTATTCTTGGTACTTTAATCACTTTCACATTATTCTTGTTCTTTAATTACTTTAACTATATCTGTCTCTAAATACCATGCCACTGGTACTTTTCCTAAAAAATGCATTACTTTCAACACAGGCTTATCATTTTTAATTGTTCATAAAATTGCCTGAAAGCAATTCCCTCTAAAGTTTTGCATTTTAAAATTCTTTTTTAGGGGGGCGGTAATTAGGTTTGTTTATTTATGTATTTAATGGAGGTACTGGGGATTGACCTTGTACATGCTAAGCACAGCACTCTACCACTGAGCTACACCCTCCCCACTAAGGTTGTGTTTTGAAATGAGTAATTTTGACATTTCAGGCATTTTTAATCAACTCTTTTAATTGACTGTGATGTTTTTGAATGAGAATTTACCTTCTGTAGAAGTGCCTGGTAAGCTCAAAGAAATTCTGTCAATAGCAGCTATTCTCAATCCTGAGTTTTTATATTGCAGTTTGTAAATCTTCCAAGGGGCTGGGTTTCTAAAGGAACACAGCAGCTCGGAGGGGTGTGATGGTGAGAGCCCAGCTGGGAGCCAGCCTTTCGTTAGCCGTTAGCCACAGTGCCCTTGGGCAGGGGCTTCCCCTCGGAGCTTTAGTCTCCTCCTCCTGCTCTGTAAGGTGCAACGATTCCACCCAGCTGGCACCCAGCTGGCATGTGTGTGCAGGGTTTCATGGCAGTGGACACAGCAGGCCCAGCAAAGGGCTGACCCTTAGAGGTGCTTGATTAATCGGTATTATTGTTACTCTCAGGTGCCAGCCTCACCTGGACACACAAATCCTGCCTCTCAGAATGGCCCTGCCTAGTGGCATCCTGCCTTGGAAAGCTTTAGGTCTCACACAGCAGGCTGTAATAAGTAACAGTCATGATTCACGTGTACAGTGTTCACTCCGTGCCCAGCACTGTTCTAAGCACTTCACATCCATATTAACAAATTTCATTCTCATAGCAGCCTCCAGGGTAGACACAATTATTACCTTGTGTTATGGCTCACGATGCCTACGGACACCCAGGTGGTGAGTGGTGGGGCTGGGCTATGCGCCCAGGCCAGCTGGCTCCTCGGCTTGCAAGCTGTCTCAGAGATTCACCCTTTGTCCTTCCAGATCCTCTCCCCACCCATTTCCACCCTGCGCTGTGTCTGGAGGAGGCTGACCCCTGCGACCAGTCCTGCAAAGACCAGCGCCCTTGCCCTCTGGCTGCGTTTCGGTGTTGGCCAATGGGGAGCCCATGAGGAATCAAAGGAAAGGAGGAGAGGGAAGTCTGTACTCATTCCCCAGCCGCTCTAGGAAGGAAGGAAGTTCACAGCCTGTGTCGGGGAGCCTCTTCCACTGATCCTCTCCTTCTAAATTCCAGTAAGTAGTACCAGGGCTGTTGCTACGGAGGCCAGGGGCCACTCCACCCCTCCCCTATGCTCTCCTTCCCCCTTTACCCCTCTGTAAGGAGTTCCTTTGTCAGTGAGCCACCCACCGGCCGGCCTGTATGGCCTCTCAGCCATCCATCCCCCCCCCCCCCC
Organism: Camelus ferus; assembly: GCF_009834535.1. Lineage (NCBI taxonomy): Eukaryota > Metazoa > Chordata > Mammalia > Artiodactyla > Camelidae > Camelus > Camelus ferus. The sequence continues at coordinate 41,025,130 of NC_045701.1, forward strand.
CCCCCCGCAAAGCTTAGCTTCTCCTGGAGCCCTGTTTGCGGCTTCTTCTATTTTTTTTGCTGCTTCTTTTATTTTTACTTTTTTGTATTTTTTGAAAAGATTTCAATGGGAACAAAAGGATGTGCTGTGAAGTCTCCCTTCCTCTCTTTCTCAAACACCCAGTTCTCCCAACAGGCAACTAATGAAATTTTTTAAAAAATTGTGGTTAACAGAACATAATATAAAATTAAGCATTTTAATCCTTTTTAAGGGTACAGTGCTGTAGCATTAAGTGCATTCACATTGTCATGCAAACATCACCATCCATCCATCTTTAGAACTTTCTCATCTTCCCCATCTGAAACTGTACCATTATAAGAAAGGAAAGTAATTTTCCCTCTACCCTTCTAGGTTCTTGGCTGAGACACCCCTGTAGTGAAGTAAAGATTAACAGGAGAAAAACTAATTTAATTTCGTATGTACAAGAGTCCCAAAGATATGAGACACCAAAAAGTGACCAGAACAGACACAAAATCTCCAAAGCGGGAGATTTATTTCCTGCTTTCAGAGGGACAAAAGAGGGTCAGAGTATCTGTCCTTCTTGCACCAGCTGTTCTTAAGCAACTTTGATCCAAAGTAATATGCCAAAGTGTCTTATTTTAGGGTGGCCTGCCCTGAACCCCATCACCATTAAATACAAACTCCCTGAAATGTTTTTTATGACTCCTTCCAGAGACATTTGATGCATAATCAAGCAAATAATACAAATAAAGCCACAAATGGTAGCTTATTTTATACACTGTCTGCATCTTGCCTTTTTGACTTAATAATATATCTTGTACATCATTTCATATCAATACATAATGCAATTTCTCATCCTGCTCAGGCTTCCCTTGTGCGGCTGTTCCCTGTGTGTTCAGCCCTTCCCGCATGGATGGAAACCAAGGATGTTTTCAATCTTTTGCTGTACAGATACCTGTGCTTTGCTTCTAACCTCCTGTTTCCTCTCCCCATTCATGACCCTGCATCTCCTGCTCTGCTTGCCTTCCACCACTGTGACTTCAGAACCTTCCAGTCCTCTGGGTTCCCCACTTGCTGTCCCCTCTCAGGAGATTGCCTGCTCCTTCACCCCGGCTCTGCAGCGACCCCAGTACGTCTCCTCGGGCAGCACCCTCCCTGGCGGCCTGTGTTCCAGATGAGACAAACCAGTGACACAAGGTAATCGAAGACGGCAGTCATGGCCCCATGGATGCCATGGGTGAGGGCACTCTCCACACGCAGGCCCCTGGGAAGTGTCCATACCGCACCTGCAGGGGTCGGGACCTGGCTTGAGTCCGTCTGCAGAGACCAGGAGCTCAGCACTAGGTTTCCAAACTTTCTTCAGTCCCAGCTGAATTTGCTGGCACCTGCTCTGGGAGGTCAGACTGCCTGATACCCTATTTATCTTTCCATCCACACCCTACACAGTTTTTCCTCTCTGCCACCACCACCTCCACCTTCCAGTTTAAAAAAAATTGTAGCAAAAAAAAGAGAAAAAAAAGAAAGAAAATGGTAGAGAAAACTCCCCCCCCTCCAAAAAAAAAGGAAGAAAGAAAAAAGACTCAAGATTTATGCTAGATGGATGGGGCAGGAACAATTACAATGAAAAATCCTCTTCACAAAATACGAATGACCATCGCACATGTTTCATAAGTACACACATGACACCCATGGTGCCTGCACCACACCACCCTGTCAGGAAAGTACTGGGTTTTTTTTCCACCACTTTACTGATGAAGAAAGAGGCTTAGGGAAGACAAGGGGCCAGTCAATGCCAGAGGTGGGGCTGGACCCTCTTCCCCACGCCCAGTCTCCACTAATGCCCCCATTTCCCTGATGTGTTTGGCCTTTGACCTTGAGGCAAGCCTGCAGGTGGATGGGACTCAAAGAGGCTACCGAGGAGAGAATTAATTAACATAAAAGAACTATTGGCAGCAAGGCCCTGGGGGGTAACCCGCACAGATGTGGGGCCAGCAAAACTAGGCCAGGTTGCAGGCTGAGCTATGGACGATGCTGGAGGGGACGAGTAGAAATGGCTGGAGGGCCAGAGACCAGCTGAGGACGTGTTTGCACCCGCTCCTGAGAGCGGGCAAAAGAGAAAGAGAGACAAGGAGAGGGGGTCCTGAGTGTGGAGGACCCTGTCTGTGTGCAGGTGGCTAGATTTTATTGCAGACTCCACTTCCAGGAAATGTGGGACCTCATAGAAAGGACCTTGTCCCTCAGGACCAGAAGGCTTAGTGGCAGAGCTGTGATTCAGCTGGAGACAAAGTAAACAAGGGACCAGGGGTAGGACAGGGGTGGGATGAAAATCCTACGAGGAATGAATTCGGTTGTGTTCAAATGAAGCCTGGTGCCTGGCACCTCCCCTTCCTGAGGGCCCCAGGTCGGAGTTTGTCTTACACTGTCCAGCCCCCTGGCCTGAAGAAACACCAACAAAGCAGGGATGGAGGCTGGGGAGACAAACTTGAGCAGGGAGGCCTTGTCCACAGACAGTGTTCTCTAGAGGAAACCTTTTTCCCCTGGTCCCTGGGAGGTCAGCCAAGGAAAGCCTTTCCGAGAATGAAGAAGCCGAGGAGGCCGTTTGGGAGGATACCCTAAGAAGCCCCCTCACTGGTGCCCCACCCATCCCTGCCCTCTTGGAGAGCACCAGGGACAAAAACAGCCTGGCCTGTTACACCCAACAGGTGCTGCAGCGCCACGCACCTGCCTGAGTGCCCAGCTGCGTGAAGCCCACAGGGTGGAGGCCACAAAGGAGAGTAAGACGGGCTGGCCCCTCCCGCAGAGGGCTTCCAGGGAGGGGGCACTGCGGGCGCACAAACCACAGCCTCAGCGGGTGTCTGCTGAGGGCTTGAGACAGTGCAGGCCTGGAGCAGCGAGGGGGCTGGGGGAGGCTCTGGGAAGCACACAGGGTTTCACACCTGTGTCCCTTCCTCCTGTAGTTCCTGATAAGCTTAGAGCTCGCCCCTCCCCAGGAACCACGTACACACACACACTTCTGGTGCCATTCTGTGTGCACTGCCTCAGGGAAGGGATGTGAGGACAGGAAGAGGAAAAGAAGTATAGAAAAGAAAGCCTTCCCGAGCTCTTCAGTCCACAATTCCCACCCTTCAGAGGAACGGAAGACCCAGGAATAGATTTGGGGAGCTGTTTGAAGAGGAATAGTGAGGACCGAGTCCCTGGGCTTGAGAGCAGAGTTGGGGAGGTGGTGAGATGTACATAGACATTGGTGGGGCCCCGAGGAAGCGACCCTGACCCAGTTTTTTGGGATGGGCCCAGAGAAAGTGTGCAAAGGTCCAGGTTAGGAAGGGCCAAAAGCAGTGTCAGGCAGGCGGGTGTCTGCACCACTGCAGGCTGCAGGAGTCCTGCGCTCTGTACTGTAGGGCCGAGGAGGAGAGCACAGCCTTGGAGGGGCCTTGTGACAAGAAGTGACAGACAGGGAATTCCAGTGGATGCCAGATGGACAGCGAGTCTGGAGAAGCAAATGAACTCTGGCTACCTCCCATGTCCTGAGTTATCCCTCCTGGACTCAAGACCATTCCAGGAACTTTGGGGGGATGAGAGGACCAGACAATCTCTGGATTGACAAGATAAGTTTCTGCCACCTCAGAGAAATGGGGACTGAAATGTATTTTTTTTAATTTTCAAAAACTTATTTTGGGGGTTGGTAGGTAGGTTTATTTATATATTTATTTATTTTTAATGGGGGAACTGGGGATTGTACCCAGGACCTCGTGCATGCTAAGCATGCACTCAACCACTGATCTGTACTCCCACCCTGAAATATATTAAATGACGAGGAGGTACAAAAATCAATCCTTGCACATCCAAATGTGTGTATTGAAATTCTAACCTGCTATAAGATAGAAAACTCAGAATCTATACGGGAACCCTATCTATAATAAAAGTCTGCAAACAAAAGGTAAACAATAAACTGGAGGGAATTATTATACCATTTCTTATCAAAAATACTAATTTCTGGGGGGAGGGTATAGCTCAGTAGTAGAGTGCATGCCTAGCATGCATGAGGTCCTGGGTTCAATCCCCAGTACTTCCATTAAAAATAAATATATAAACCTAATTACCTACCCACCCCCCAAAACAAGCAAACAAAACAAAACAAATTTTTTTAATCTTCTAAAAAATAAATAAAGATTAGCTGACTGAAGTATGTTAAAAAAATGTAAAAAATACTAATGTACTTCAAATATGAGGAACTCTTATAAGTCAATGAGATAAAAACTGACCACAAATAGGATAGTTCACAAAGGATATAAATAGGCAGTTTACAGAAAAAGAAATACAAATGACTTCTTAACATTCGAAACATATATCTAAGCCATAATTAGAGAAATGCAAATTAAGGTTACAGTGAGATACAATTTTTCACTTATCAGGTGAGACAAGGTTTGTAAGTTTAACAAAGCCTGATGTTGGTGAGAGAGAGAATAGGGAAGCAGTCTCTCTCAGCACTGTTGGTGGAACGGAAAACTGGCACAGCCAACTGGAGAGCTAGCTGGCAGTACCTGTCAAAACTAAAGTCCGTATTTCATTTGATCCTGTAATTCCAGTTCTAGGGATTTACTTTGCAGGTACATCTCTACATGTCCACAAGGATGTTTGTTCAAGGCTGTCCACAGTAGCATTGTTTGTAGTGGCCGAAAAGCAGAAACAACCCAAATGTCTATTAATAGGGGACTAGATCAATAAATAAATAATTGACACATCAATGAAATACTAAGAGACCATTCAAAATGAAAAAGGGCTGTGTAGGCGGCTATGGAAAGGTCTTGGAGATACATTGTTAATTTAAAAAAAAAAAGGCAAGGTGCAGAATACTCTATAGCTGTCTGCCATTGGCATTAAAAAGACTACGCAAATATATGCATGTTTATGCACTGACATTTCTAAAGAGGCCCAGAGGTTAAACAAATATCCATATATCCTCAAGGAATAGTTTTGTACTGTTGGAATGGTTCAACATCTGTGGACGTTTTGTTTTTATAAAAGCATTGTGAGGTAAAGGGGGGGTCAGGAGCAGGGGAGCAGTGGGAGGAAGGCGGAGGAAGCCCATCTGCCGGCCTCCGGGAAGTGGGCGGAGGGTTTGTGCCTAGAGAATGAGTGTTTTCCACGTGGACAGCTTCGGATGTCAGGGACAGGGCCTGAGTCACAACTGTGACAAAAGTCCACAACCTTTCAAACGCAGGCACTGCCGCCATGCTCCAGAACAGTTTATCCTTGAGAAAGGAGCACTTGGAGGGGCTCCAGGCAGGGGTGGAAAGGACTGATAAGGATTCTGAGCAGAACCTACCTAGCTCAAAGGTGAGATCAGCAAAGAATTGGAAGGAGTCATTTTAGATTATTATTGGGAAGGATGCAAAAAAGGATGCAAGATAAAAGAAGAAATCCAAAGCCTCGTAATAGATGAGTAATGAGGGAACTAGGACTGTAAATTCAAGCAAAGTCAATTCAAGTTCAAACACAGAGGTCTCACTTTCCACCTATTAGATTAGTAAAAATGTTAAGGATCGTTACTATTCAGTGTTGGTGGGAGCTGGAAAAACAGGTGCTCTCAGGCACAATTGGGGAGAGAGAAATCATTGCAATCTTTTTTGAGACCAATTAGGCAGTAGCAACATGTTAAATGTGGGTTCTCCCTGATCTAGAAATTCTGCTTCTGGGAATCCGCCCTCTGCCATTCTCACACAAGGCATGTACAAGGATGCTCAACACACTGTGGTTTGTCTAGCAAAATATTAGAAACAACCTAAATGGCTATCAATCAGAGACCGCATGAATAACTTATGGTACATCCACACCATGGTATCCTTAAAATCTTCAAAAGGCAGAGGCAGATTTACATACACTGACATGACGTGATCTCTAAGGCATATCGACAAGTGAAAGCAACAAACAAGTCAAAAGCATGGCATATACAGTATAATATATATTTTTAAAGTCCCTCCCAAATCCTAACACTGTATCATATGTAGGAACAGGTCTAGAAGGATGTACACACACCATATATATATAAAGAGTTACCTCTGGGGAGAAAAGGGGAATTGGAAGAGGGGTGACAAAGAGGAACTAGAAGCTGTACTACATATGCTTCTATGCTTTTGGATTTTTATGTACTTATCTGTTTTTAGACAATGAGCCTGCATTAATGTATTACCTAGCTGCAGTACGCATGGCCATGGTTAGTGTAGACCCTGGCTTTATTAGTCAGTAGCTGTGTGAGAGGCACCAAACTAAATCTCAATGAACCTCACTTGTCTTTTTCCTAGAAAAATAGGGCTAATAATGCCTTGTTATAAGGCTTAAATATACTCACAGAAGCAAAATGCTTGGAACAGAGCCAAACCCATTGCAAGTGTTCTGATTATTATTACTTGCGTAATTCAACATAAGCTTTGTTTCAGGATAGGCTGTGCCTGCTTGGATGGAGAATCCCACACTAACAAGGCTAAACTTACCTGATGGAGGGCTTGAGAAAGGAGAGAGATATTTGCTGTATATGTTGATGTCGAAAGGAGATTCACATCTCCTGGAGGGTGGGAAAGCAGGCTAAGACACAGAAGACCTGCCCCCAAGTAGCATCGGGCTGGTGTGGACAGTTCTTTCTGTGGGACATCATGCTGGCATGATGCAGTCTGAGGTGACCAGTGTCACTGACCAAAGCAGGGGGATTGCATCTGGTCCAGGACATGAGTTTTTCTAGGGAGACGCTGAGGAGCATGTGACTTTGGAGGATGGAGAGTTATAGTTGGGATCTTCCCGTGGGTTCTGGGTTGGGAGCCGCTGGTAGTCAGTGCCAAGAGGGAGGGGCTGGAAGCAAAATCAGCAGGGCCTTGGACCAGGAATCACTTATACAGCCCTTGTTTTTGGAGACCCATGCAGACTGCTATGTTTCTATCAGCAACAGAGTCCACTGATAACTTCAAGCACATTTAAAACTTTTTGCCAGTGATGACATTTTCCTCTCTCTGTTGATAAAAATTAGGCATGACTTTTTTTTCACCTTTCACAAACAACATACTTCTGGAAAGGAAATTCTTCAGAAGAGGTGACAGCCCTCTCTGGAATGATGTTTTTAAGATGCATACCGCGGTGGAGTGGGAAGATAAACAAGGCTAGAATCATTCAAGTGGTACTGGATTGGAGTTGGAGGTATCAGTAAGAACTCATGTTTTACACAGTATAGACACAGATGGTTACATGTAGAAATAGTTATAGATGTGTATATATACAGGCAGGCTGGTTAACACATGTATATCTTTGCTCTGCCACCTGAGAACCCAAGAAACGGCACCCTGGTAGCAACAAGCACACCAAGCACCCAGATCTTGGTTTGTAGAACCATTCTCCAGCAATAGGAACAAAGCTTCTTGGAGAACCGTCTGATTCTAAGACTGAAGTGGGAAATATACAAGAAGGACCTGGAGCTTCTCTAGCATTTCTAGTGCTAGAAAGTAAGGAAGTGCTTGCAAAACAAACACATTGATGTGTGTATGTTCAAAGAAACACAGGACGGGGAAGGTATAGTTCAGTGGCAGTGTGCCTGCCTAACGTGCACAAGGTCCTGCTTCAGTCCCCAGTACCTCCATTAAAAATAAATAAGTAAATAAACCTAATTACCCCTCCCCCCCAAAAAACAAAACAAACAAAAAATGAGACACAGGAGTCAACTGAAAGAGCCCCTAATGGCTAAGCTGGAAATTTTTGAGCTGTACAATAAGTAACTATTGGATTGTAACCCAAAGTCTAAAACAAGCCCATATTGATACAAATGACTGAATAAATTCATAAATGGAGAAAAGACATATCTTCTATGTAGGAGAATTTAAAAACAGAAATGCATGCAAAGTCCAGAAATGCTCAAGACAATGTCTTGGCATTTTCACAGGGGGAAAAATACATACATACACACACACACACATATATACATACACATACACGCCATTTTTACATCATTTAAGTTGCAAATGTATATATACATATGTACATATATACATTTACATATAAATTAGCAAGTTTAAATGCAGTAAAATATATATACATGTATATGCTGTAATACTTCAGTCTTAGCAAGTTGGAAGAAACTTTAGCATATGCGTCCATTGCTGTGAGCAACGTAAGTTCGTACATGCCTTTTGGACAGCACTTCGGCAATATCTATCCAGAATTCAAAAAACATTTATACCCTTGAACACGATAGTTTCTTTTCTGATAATTAATCACAAGTAAAATAAATCCATGAGAAAAGACCGCAAGGAAAGCAAACTGCATTTTCCTGCTATCTTATTTAAATGAGCAAAACTGGAAACTATCTATTGTCCCACAGAGGTTACAAAATGACCCAGTTACTTGGTGGACTATTGTTTAATTACTAAAAAGTTTGATATAAGGACTATATACGAACATGGGAAGTACTTATTAGCACATATGAGAAAGAAATATAAAGCAAAACCTGTAACTATACTACTGGAATTATGACTATAAAAGTAGCTCACATGGGCTGGAGGCCTGGAAAGCTGGCAGTTGGACCGTTGGCACCTGGACCCTTTCCCACTGGCAACGCACGCCCAGCCTTTCCATCCTCCTCCAGGGTCTGACAGCAGCCAGCTGACTTCATCACCCAGCGTATTTGCAGGCATAGAGAGGGTGCTCAAAGCATAATTTTGGGAGAAATGTTTTGTTAAAGTTGCTATGATGTTCTCTGGTGCCTCTTAAAGAGATTCTCCTAAATGTTTCCTGGTGAACATGGATTCAAACTTGAACAGTGTCTCTCAATGCCTCGGTCCCCACCGAGGACTAACCAAACCCTCCCACGACTCACACATCCTAGTCAAAGTTTCCATTTCTATCACACAGCCACCTACCGGCTCCCTCAGACGGGTGCAAGAAAGCCCCTGCGCGCCTCATATGAGACAGAGCATTTTAAAAGGTCAAGCAGGTCAGAAAATAGCTGCTTAAAACACAAAAGGGTTTTCCAGGGAGATGCTTGGATCTCATCTGGAGAACCTAAGAATCAAGACACCACAGACCCGGGCGAGTTACTTTCAGTGCGGGGGAGGGGCGAGGGCGGATCTAAAGACCTGGACAGTTCGGTGGGAACTAGGCGTGGGGTTGGGGCCGCACCCCGTTGCCGTGGCAGCACTGCGCTGGATGGTTGCCCCGTGGGAGCAACTAAGTGGGGTGCGGACCACAGATGTAAGTGTTCTAAGAGCCACACTAAAAAGAGTGAAAAATAGGTGGCATTAATTTTAATATATTTTGCTTACTCCAAAATCTCCAGAATATCATCAGTTTAGCATGTGATAGATCAAAATTGTTTTTTATTTTACATTCTTTTTTTCATACTAGGTCTTTGAAATCCAGCGTACTTACAGCACATCTCCATTTGGATCAGCCACATGTCCAGTGCTCTTATATGAGCAGAAGCTACCATACCAAACAGCACTGATCTAGAACTCTCTTCTGTCTCCTTACCTTTCCTTCCCCCACCCCTTCACCTCCTTCCTTCCATCCTTCTCTCTCTTTCTTTCTCTCTCTCCTTCTTTCTTTCTCTCTCTTTCTTCCATTGAAAAACAGGTCACTCTTTGGAAATTGAGATGCATACATCTCCCTGCCTACAGCATTCACCTAGGCAGTGAATCCTGGGAAACCTTATTTTTCGGAATTCTCCGCTGTCCAGTGGCTGTTCCCTCTTGAGTGCTGCAGCAGACACAAGAGCAGACACCTTTTTTAGGCTCCTGGCAGCCCTCTCATTAGATGCTCCTGGACACATCCAGCCCCCACGCACTCCCCCTCCAAGGCTGTAGGGAGGGTGAGCCGGCTCTCTCCATGGGGACGGGAGAGATGGCGGCAGGCTTACACAGGCCCTTTTTCTGGCAGAGCCTTCAGTATTTAGTAAGGTTTCCCAGGTCTTGTTCGTGACTGGCGTTGCACTTTGCCTTGGAAGTTGGCTGGTGGCCAACTGAAGTCCCTGCACCATCTCTGGGCCTGAGGGAAACTATGAGCCCCAAAGTAGGGGTCTTATGGAATTAATGACAGAGGCTGTCGCATGTCCGTTAGCAATCCTGGAAAACTACTCTGGGAAATAAGCTCCTGGAGAAGGGATCTTGAAAGGAGGACTTTTGAAGGGATGGGTGGGGAATAGAGAGGAGAAAGTCATTTTCTAGGCATAATTTTACCAGAAGTCATTCTTTATTTGCATTTCCTTTCATTATCAAAGCAAACACACACACACAATTGCAGTTATGCAACGGATTCTGCAGTTGCTATGAGTCCTAATGCGCTCACTCAGCCACGTGTGAGTCGGCACATCCCCGGCTTCCCGCACTTGGGGCAACAGGAGGCACTGGGAATTTCTCAAATGTTCACAAGAATGTGGAGAGGGAGTTCTGAGTAATCACAATTCCTTAAACTTCTTGTGGGAAAATAAAACCCCAATTTCCTTTTAGAGATAACTGTCTTTGAAAGCCTTTTACCATGAGAATTTTTATTTGTTTATGGTGCAGAGAATGGTAACAACACACTTCTGTGGAAGGTCCCAGCAAGTGAAAAATCCTGCCACAGGGACATCATGGTCCCAAGCATGGAGCGAACTTGAATTCTCCAGCTGAGCACCAACACCTGCTTATCTCTGATCCCTCACACTGAGGTGTTTTAGCCGTTAATCTGATCAGTCTCATAAACCGTTGATGTTTTCTTGTTCTCCTTTTCTCTTAGGGATCCAACCTTTTGTGTCTCCTCCATCTCTGTTCTCTCCTGCCCTGTAGGTATTGCCTGGATGGCACCTAGGAAACCGAGTGTCCAGGGAGGCAAGTGAGATCTGCTTGCCATGTGGGCGGTTCCAGGAGCCACTCATCACTAGTCCTCGCTCCTGAGCCCTCGCCTCCTTTGGATGCCTCTGTCCAATGCCACACCCTCTCTGGCTTCTGGTCTCCACCAGACAGGTAGACAATTAGATTAAGTAAGGAAAAGGCAAAATAAAAGGGAAGAGAAAGGGAAAAGAAAAAACCAGCTTACCCGTATCAAGATGTCTGGGTCCCTCTCTCTGTAGTGGGGAATGACTGTGTCCGCAGCTGCTGTCCAACCTACAGGCACAAGGAAGGTGGAGATTTCCAGATGTGGAGAAGATGCCATGGTGCTGGTGGAGCCTGCATGTGGGGAGCTGCCTGCCCATTCTGTTGGGGCAGCCTGACCATCTGTCACCAGGTACTTAGCATCTGTCACCAGGATTTTGTTTTTTTGTAAGGAGCACAATAGTAAAAACAAAACAAAACAAAACAAAACAAAACCCTGTTGAGGGTCTCTGCCAACATGAACTTTTTATAATTCCAGAAATAGCCCCGATACAGAGTGGCCTTGTTCCCTCAAAGAGCTCCAGGCCAACCCCTACCTTCCTGGAGGGAAGGGGGAGGACGAGCCCTGGGGGCCATGGACCTTTCTGCCCCTAGGCCAGCCATCAGCTCCCTCTGTGGAGGTCCAGGCTCCCTCATGAGGACCACAAAAGTGCCATTCCTCTTTGCTAAGAAGCAAAACAGCAAGGAGAACCTAAATGGGAAAGTATGGACTTTAGGGTTGGTACCAGCTTCTCTTTTTTTTTCTGTTGTTCATTCAGTCACCCAACAGATGCAGAACTGAACACCTCCTGGTCCTGGCTCGGAGGTCCCTCCTCTGGGCAGCTGAAAGTCCATCTCCTGTGTATCCCGGTGGTGAGCACTCACTTTGAAAAATGCCTACAGAGCAGTTTCTCCCCTCTATGAATGAGCTTTGGCAAGAACATGGCTGAGTCACAGTCTTGGTGACACAAAGCACGTGGCTTTAAATTGCTCAGAAGTATGACGGGCACCCCAGCCTGGGCCTCCCTGCCCCGAAGGGCTCTGGGTGAGCTACTGTCAGCTCAGAACAAGGGATCCAAAGTTTATCCCTCTTATTGTCTAAAAGCTGGCTGCCGAGTTTCAAGGCCTTGTCTGTACATGGTGAATTCCTTGAAGGCAGCTGAGATAACCACTAATTTTTTTGTTGTTGTTGTTGAATTATCTAAGCTAAGTGTCTTTTTCTGAGAGGAGCAAATTCCCCTATGGGACTCCTGAACTTGAGGGGAAGGTGGAGAATGTTCTTACTTGGCAGTTGGGTGGGGCAATCAGGTCTAGTTCAAACAGCTTGCTGAGGGCACCTGGATTCCTGACCCTGGAAGCTCATGGCTGACCTGCTGGGGAGCTGGCCAGGGGTCTGCCAAAGTCATGGTTCTTGCCAGCCACACCCCAGGCCTGCTCCCAGCTCCTGACATGCTCTGGGCTGGCGTGCCCTACAGTGGATGTCTGCCTGACCATCCCTGGAGCGGCCGCACCTCACCTCTGTAGGACAGAGCAGAGAAGGGAGAAGGCAGAGGGCAGCCACTCCTGTGTCCCCTGGGCCAGCTGGAAGCCAGGCAGCTGGTGGCTTGTCAGTGACCGGCTGAGCCTGACTCATGGCCCTGTCACAGCCCTCGCTGGCGGACTGACCCGCAGAGGAAATTACACAGCACTCTGTGGCCCATGGTAGAGGCAGGGGCTTTTCCAAGTGCATCAGCTGGGAAGCAGCCTTCACCCACTCCGGAATCTCAGGCGTGGGGATCCTGACTAGCTTCAGGTTAGTACTGGTGACCACGGGAACCAGCAGGCCTGTGCGAATCCCTTCCCTAGCTTCTGACTTGCTGGCGGGGCACCCATAGCCCCACCTTGCCTAAGAGAGAGCTGCTGCGCTCCCCAACCCAGCCTTGCACACACAGTTCCTTGGGCTGCAGCCCCTGGCCCCACCTCAGCCATTCCCCCTGAATCTGCACTGGCCTCAGGAGCTTGATGAGGGACCCTTGGCCAGAAAAGACAGTGCCTCCAATAGGACCGAAGGCCACTCCCCTCAGGTGACTGTGTGACTCAGCAACTAAATTAAACCTGCTGTATCTCAGTTTTCTCATCTGTAAAATGGGACTAGAACGCCTACCTCCTAAAGTTGTGGCGAGTATTAGATGAGAGTATGTACAAAGGACCTGGCACAATGCCAGGCAGGTAGCAGGTGCTCTATACCTGTTCTTTGTTCTAAGCCTGCTCTGAGGCAAAATTCAAATTGGCACCAACTCCCGCGGTTCAACTCTCATATCCCTCCCCTGTATCTAGTCTCCCAACTCTTCATGCAAATGTGTGGCTGGAAGAGGAGACCAAAGCTCCATTGTCATCACTGAGGAGCTTCCATGACAGGGACAACCATGCTGGTATGACCACGGGGAGACCTGCAGGGATGGGCAGCCTAGGTCTTGCTTCTCCAGGAGGTACCAAAGGAATAAATCAGGTAGGTGAGTAACAAGAAGACACTGTCCGAAGCCCTCCCTCCTCCTTCCACAGTCGCCCTGAAGTTCCTGCCCCTCCTGCTGCACTTGCTCTTCCCTCAGCCTAGAGGCACATCCGCCAGCGTGCATGCCCACCCCCTCACCCACCCTACCCCCCAACACACACTCTCTGGAGCATCTCCCCAGGGCTCCTGTGACGGCTCCAATTAACTCCTGGCTCTTACTGTCTCGGCCACCAGACTTGGAGCCCTGAGAGGCCAAAGCCAGCTCTTGGGCCTGGTCCCTTGAAACTTGCACAGTGCCCAGTACATAGTAGGTGTTTGGCATTTGCAGAAAGTCTTGTAGTGAGGTGAATGCGGTTGTATATGTGCACACACGTGTGAAGGGGGACGGATTCATTGTGTACCTGCTATGGGCTGGCCCAGGGCTAGGCCCTGCGCTCAGGGTATCTCACTTAATCCTCATAATTTGTGTAGTTGTTTCCAGGATGGCTTTTTATGCAGACATGCCTCAGGTGGGGTGGGGGTGGGGAGAGCTCTGCTTCTATTTTTATCTCCCTCCTTCAAGGCTGTTCTGTTCTCAAGGCCCCTTATCTCCCCTGGCACTTTCCTCTACATGCAGCTGCAACTTAGAAGCTTTGTTTGTAAAAAGAGCTGGTTGCTTCACATCCAGTAACCTCAACCCCCCACCCCTACCCCCCACCCCCCACCCCCGTTCTGAGCCTTGCAGGCCCCAGGATCTGGGTCACCTCTTCCAGAAGACCCTCATTCTTCCCGTCAGGGGCCAATCCTGGGCTGGATGGGGGCAGAATCCAGGCTTCCTCCTGGAACCTGAGAACTAGCTGCGATGGGACATCTCCCTTCATTCCTGCTCCCCAGCAGTTCAAGGGTTCACATGGGCTAATGGCCTCCTTCTGGGCAGCAGCCTGTCAGTGAGGGCAGCCCTAGACTCTACACAGTTAAGGAGCTCCCCTGGGACCCTTGAACACCCCTTGAGTTTGGTTTATTTCAATCTATTGCATCCCGGGCTGAGCATCAGAATGCAGCTCGGGATTGGAGGCACAATTGCATCTAGGACAAGCTTGTAGTTATTCTACATTTGATCTGTACAACCATTCTGCATGTGGGTAGGTGGGAAGGGTAATTATTATCTCTAATTTCCCGATAGGAACCCAAAGGCCGAGAGATAAAAGTTGTTCAGCTGCTACTCTGAGTGTCTTCTGAATCCCAACTCAGGGTCACTTTCTACTACCAAGTACACAGAGGCAGGTCCCTGGCATTTGAGCAAGAGGAGGCAGGGCTCGGAGAGAGAGTTCTGGGGACATCTCTCCCCAGGGAACGAAAACCAGGAGACCCATGGCTCCACGTAATGGCTGGCTGGCTCTGAGTGTTGAGCAAATCTCCAAGCTGCAGTCTCCTGGGGAAGAAAACATTAGACTGTGCACCTCCTCGGGGCTGGCACGTGATTATAGCTGATCCGGAGGTAATACAACCACCTTACTGTGTTCCAGACACCGTTCAAATGCTTTCCAGAGAAAGCCTCATTTAATCCTGACAAAATCCTGAAAGGCAATATGATTATTCCCATTTTACAGATAAAAGGACGGAGGCACAGAGAGGTTAAGAAACATGCCCAAGTTTATGCAGCTAGGAAGTCTCCAATAAATGCTGCTTTTCTTCAACTCTTTTTAGACTATTAACTCTCATGGGCAGAAAATGAGACATTCCTAATGCTGTGCTCTAAATATGAGATCAGGTGTCCCCAGTTGGTTTCCTCATTCCTCTGCTTACAGAAATACTCTTTTTGCTTAGTAGGTACAATTGGAGGTGGTTTGCTGGAGTTTGTATAGTTTTATTTATTAGAAAAAAAATTTTTTTCTGTTGATACTGGGGATTGAACCCAGGAGCTGGTGCATGCTAAGCATGCACTCTACCACTGAGCTATACCCTCCCCTATTAGAGTTTTTAAAAGCAAAATTCCTTTAATATTTTATGTTGTTGAGATAAGAAGTATGTTTGTTTTCATTTTGAAGTAAAGTGCAGCCACTGGTGCTTTCCTTCAGCGGGGACGCCTCAGGAGTGGCGCGTGGAAGGGACCGGGCGGAGCAACGGTCTCCGGGTGGCGTGTGTGATCCGCGGGCTTTTCTGGAAGTTAGGCCTGGGCTGCTCAGGCTCCCCCTCCTCGGAGCAGGGGAGCGCGGGAGGGAAGTCTGTCCTCCGTAAACAGCCCAAGAACGCAATCCCAGTGTGAGTGAGGCCGGGCGTTTTAGGGTAACTATGTTTGACTCTTTAGACATCAGGATGTAGCCCTTTTTAAAGGTTATCTCTAAAGGGCAAAGACAAAACAAACTCACTTAAACATTAGTTAGCAGTGCCGGACATTTGTCCCTTGGGCTCCTCTCGCCAGCCCCCTCTTCTACGCACTGAGGTCCAGGCTGGGTTCAGCCTAGGGGGACGCCTCGGAGATTCAGAGATTCGCGGAGCGAGAGCGCCAGGACCCGCCTATTCTCCTGCCCCTCTGAGGGCCCTCTCCGGCCCTCTGGCTCTGCCAGGCCTCAGGGGACAAGGCTGCTGCTGTGAAACCTGGGCCCAGCCCTTCGCCTTTCTAAAAAGTCTCTTTATTAAACGCTCTTCCTTATCCACTGTGCGGGTGACAGCTGGTTCCTGCCTGTTACATCACTAATGAGCACAACAGATGTTTCAGACCCTCTCCTCTTAACCAGGCCTTGCTCCCACTGCATCCAGTCAAAAACGATTGTTACAAACGCCACCTTCCATTCTGAGGGGCCCAGAGGCCGCGAGATCTCAGCTCGGTGTATTTAAAGGAATTGATGGGCCTGGTGTCTGGAAGCCTGAATACATCCTAGGGGGAAGGTCCGCAGGAAACTGACAGATGTACGTCCGCAGCACAGTCCTCCCGAAGATTAGCCTCCGGAGGCACGGAGGGGAGGTCCGGCCATCCACAGATCCGACCTCCACTTTCTCAGGGTCTGTGATGCGGGCAGCAAGGCGCACGGGACCTTCAGGAGCTTCCAGGCTGCGAACTAACCCCTCCTCTCTCCACCAGCTCTACCAATGCGAAGGCAGGGATGGTACCTTCCAGCTCCTCGTCAGCCACCAATGAGCAGCTCGGAGGCCACGCCCAGCGCTACAGGGAACCGGGGCTCGGGGTGGGAGGTCGAGAAGGCGGGCACTTTAGGAGATGCTGCTTTACCCGGCGCTGCTCCCGGGATGCTGACGGCCGGCCAGTCAGCTTTCGGAGAAACAGGAAACGTTCACAGGCTGGTCCACCCTTGGCACTCTCGGTTTTTTCCAGGTCCAGAAAGCAATATAAAACGCATCCTGTTACGGTAACATGAGTCAGCTGAATCCTGTTAGGGCTTCTTCCCCAGGTGCACAGATGTATGGGTGGGGGCGGGGGACAGGGACTGAAGCGCAAAGGATCCTAGACTTCGCAAGCGGGAGGAGAGGTGGGGGAGCTTCTGACCAACTCCCTAATCACCCTAGTTTCACAGACAAGGACGGGACCTGGGTTGCAGAGCCGGGCTGGAAACCAGGCATTCCAGTCCCCCGCAGAGCCCTTGCATCCACCCCTGCTTTCCGTTGGCACTGAGCTGTTTTCTGAGCAGATTTTTAACCCCCTTGCCCAAAGCCTGGAGGCCCAGGTCAAAGAGGCTTTGTCGAAAACTGGTTGTTCAGAAGCTGGGGAGGGATAATCCTGGCATATTAAGGCAAGTAAATGCTGTCTCCTGAAGTTCTTCCTGGCGACCCCTATTAGAGGGTTTGTTCCCTTCTCTAAAAGCCTCTGTTTCTCAGGATCTCCCCAAGGAGCCTGTAAACGTTAACATCCATCTGTACCCATCCATGTTTCCTGTATAAGGTCACTGGTTCTTCTTCTTGCACGGTACACAGATTCCCCGGGTACACATGCCCAACCTGAGGAGTGTGTGTTGAACTTGGATGGATTGTCATCCTAGGACAGAAGCCACAGAAATCCAAGGACTGGGATTGAAGAAGGTCTGAGTGCTGCTGCCTGGGCCATGCCAGCTGGGACAAGGTCTTCTGCAGCCCAGGCAGGGATGCAGGCGGGGGCGGGGTGAGGGGAGTGTGCCAGATTCACAGGGGCCAATTGGGATTGTTTTCTGAAGCAGGGCAGATAAGACTTCCTCTTTCCCCCACTATCTTACAACTAATAATAATGGTGTTATTGAGAACTTACTGTGGGTCACACACTTGGGTGGCTTCTTTGAATCCTATAGGTAGAAACTACCAAAATCCCCAATTTAAAGATGAGAAGGGAGTCGGCAGTATAGCTCAGTGGTAGAGCTCATGCTTGGTGTGCATGAGGTCCTGAGTTCAATCCCCAGTGCCTCCCTTCAGGGGAAAAAAAAAAGATTAAAATGTTAAAACAAACCAGCAAACGAATAAGAGAAAACTGAGGCCCAGTAAAGTTAAGTGATGTGCTCAAGTCCTCCTGGCTAGCAAGTGGTGAGACCAGGAGGCCTCCATTAACCACTCACTATACTGTCCCCTCCCCACAAAGTGATTCTGTGGTGGCCTCCCTGCCCTTGATGGGGCATTGAAGGGTTCTCTGAGCAGAGAGTCACAAAGGCTGCCCAGGCAAGTTGGTTTCCAAGATCACGAAGTTTTTTCTGTTGTTAGAGCTTTTCCGTGACCCCTGAGTTATGAGAAGCCCTTGCCCAGCCTATATCCTTGGGAACCGAGTAGGTCTCTGAGGTAAAAGGTGAAGTTAAGAGGACACCATGCGGAATGCGTCCAGCTGCCCTGGCCCCTCTCTGGTGCTGCCTACTAGACAGTGGGTCATGGAACTGTCATCAGAGAGCTTGGTTATTCAAACAGACTGCAAAACAGTAAGGCTGGAAACCAAGCCAAGATGTAAGGCTAGGAAGCCAAAAAGAAAAAAAGAAAAAGAAAACTAGGAAAGGTGCCTTCCCTTATCAAGATCACAGAGGCTCCGTTCACTGAGCAACTAGAACAAAAAGTTCCAATTAAAACTCAAAGCAGCCATTGAAGGAGACAATTGGGGAGGAAAGTCAACACCATATGGCCAGTCCATGTCTTTCCCAGGGCAGGGTCTGGCAAATCTTTCCTCCATCTGATGGAGCCCACAGAAAGGGGATGTTCAGCTTAGAACTTCCTGAACCAGAAGGAGCCCTAGCTGTCAACACCAGTGCCCTTCTACCTTCTATGACATTTACCAGGCCACTCATTGTACTAATTTCTTAATCTAGGAAAAATGAAATAGAAAAAGTCTTGGGAAATATAGGAAGCTCATTGCAGGACTACCTCAAAAAGGTGACTCAGCGCTTCTTCATTTCACAAAAGGAACCAGAAGTTTTGCAAACACAGTGTTCTCACTAAATCAGGGAATTGAACCAAGAACCTGACACCTAAACTTTTTGCTGAATGCCTGGGGCTCAGTTGCAAGACTCCTGGCTGGCAGGAAGAGCGCTCTTTCCTTTTCAGAAGTGGTTGATTCTGACATGGCTGAGTGATCCTATGTGCTTCTACAGAGGGTCACAGACTGGTTAGGGCCTGGTAGCCAGAGTGTTCTTCTGGAACACCAGAAAATGGTGAACTATTAATCCATTTCATGAACCAGAAGCAAGTGTCAACAGAAAATTTGCCTATAGGTAGAACATGAAATCACAATCAAAAGCAGGTGTCCAAAAAGAAGGCTTTCACTGACAGAGTGATCACTGGTTTTCTGGTTTATTCATTAATATCCATTTGCTCTTATAAATATATTTTGTAAAACATATATGAACATTAACTATAATTCATCAAGAAATTGGAAAGGGTGGAAGTAGAGTTTTACGTTTCTGCTGTAGCTTGTTTTGCAAAGTTACTTAAGCTGTTTATTTTTAAAAAGTACTTTCCCAGTTGTCACTCCTTACCAGTGCTGTAATTTTCCTAATTTTGCACAGGCCTCATGTATGATATTTTGCATCCAACAAAAGTTCAATCAACTTTAGAACATTCCAGCAGTACAGGTCACATCAAGTCACCCACTTGCTGATGGCAAATGCAGCATGGTTTGGTCTGGAGTTGACTGGAAGAGTTGTGAGAGTTCACTTGTCTATGAGTCCCCGAAAGGTCCCTTAGCCTGGGAACTGAGCCCAGCACTGCTGCAACCCGGGGACTCAGGACTAGGGGAATGGGGCTCCTAAGATTTTTTTAAAAAATTCAAGTATAGATGATTTACAATGCTGTGTTAGTTTCTGTTGTACAGCATAGTGATCCAGTCATACACACACATACATATTCCTTTCCATTGTAGATTATTACAGATATTGAATATAGTTCCCTATGCTACACAGCAGGACCTTGCTGTTTATCTGTATTATATATAGTAGTGTGTATCTGCTAATCCCAAACTCCTAATTTATCCCTCTGCCCCTTTTCCCCTTTGGTAACCATAAATTTGTTTTCTATGTCTGTGAGTCTGTTTCTGTTTTGTAAATAAGTTCATTTGTGTCATTTTCTTCAGATTCCACAAGTAAGTGCTATTGTATGATATTTGTCTTTGTCTGACTTATTTCACTTAGCATGATAATCTCTAGGTACATCCATGTTGCTGCAAATGGCATTTATTTTTATGGCTGAGTAGTATTCAGTTGTATATATATACACCACAACTTCTTTATCCAGGCATCTGTCAGGGAACATTTAGGTTGATTCCATGGCTTGACCATTGTAAATAGCGTGGCTGTGAACACTGGGGTGCATGTGTCTTTGGATTACTTTTTGCTTGCATACACATGCACATGCACACAGACATAATTGTTTTGATAGAGGAGTTTCTTCCTTACTGCAAGCCACCTTTCTATAAGAAGAGGATGTTGGTTGCTTCTCCTGAGAGCCGTACTGGTCTCCAGCTGGCCCCAGAACTTCCCCCCTTCAGCCAGTCCGTCTCTGGGCTGGCAGTCACAAGCATTGTTCCTAAGAGCTGCCTGGCACTGTTTTTCCTGAGGACTGGAAGTTCTTGAGAACAGAAGCCACAATAGGCTTTTTGAAATTCCTTACAACACTTTAAATAATACATATACTTAAAAAGTAACCTAAAGAGCAGCAAACTTTTTCTATAATTTTAACGTGTCTCCTAATCTTGGCTCACGGTATAGTCACGCATTTTTATATAGACTCGACCACGGTGCATTTCTTTTGTGCTTTACTTTCTGTCTTAACATCCTACAGTAAGTACTGCATACACTTCCATGTGTTTCAGTTATTTGTTGCTGTGTAACAAACTACCCCAACATTTAGTGTCTTAAAACAACCTTGAGTTATTTCTCATGATCCTGTGGGTTGGCGGGGTGGATCTTCTGCTCCATGTGGCATTACTCACGTGGCTGCATTCAACTGGGAGCTCAGCTGGGCATCTCTGTTCCTCTCCTTGAGCTGCCTCATTCTCCCCGGTGTCTCCAGTCTCCCACTGGCTGGCCAGGACTTCCTTAAAGCAAGGGCATCTGGGTCCTAAGAGGTAGCATTCCAAGAGGACAGATCTAAAGCACAAGCACTTATCGAGGCTGATCTTGTATCATGCCTCCTTAAAGTCCTGTTAGCCAAAGCCAGACACATAGTCAAGGCCAGAGACGATGTGGGAGGGACTACACAAGGGCATAGATTCTAGGAGGCAGGCTTCCCAAGAGGGCACAGTCTACCAGAGTCTACTACAATGGAACAGCCTACCACAACTCCCTTCTTGTTCCAGAAGACTAGTAATAGTTATGGATTTGATATTTTCAGGCTCAATGATTTGAGAGCAAACCTGATATTAGGAAGATTGTGATTTTGCAAGATTGGCATTAGAATTGTGTCTCCAGTCCAGAGCTGAAGTGTGAATTGCTTACTGGTGAGTAAGCCTGGCTGTATACAGAGCGCCTGACTCTTTCCAAGGCTTGGATGACCTCTGCTCATCTTGACTACAAGGTAGCTCTTGTAAAGTTGCAAGGGGGGATAGGGGAGAAATCAGCACTTTTTCTTTGTGGGGATTAAAAAAGGACATCATGTGAGAAATAAAACTTGTGATTGTTGATAAGATGCAAGAATAAGCACAAGACACACAGGGGCTCTCTGGGATGGCATGATTCCTGGGGTAAGGAGCTGGATGTTTCCCAATGTGCAGACTTGGAAATTAGCAAAGGTCTTGAAACATATCCATTGCAAATGTCAGGTGGCTACTGGCTTAATGTAATAAATCTTTTGCTGAGTTGGGGTGGAGGGATAAATTAAGAGTACGGGATTAACAGGCACACACTACTATATATAAAATAGATTTACTGTGTAGCACAGGGAACTATAATCAATATCGTATAGTAACCTATAATGGAAAAAAATCTGAAAAAGAACATTTTATATATATGTAACTGAATCACTTTGCTGTACACCTGAGACTAATTCAATATTGTAAATCAACTCTATTTCAATAATAAATAAATCTTTGCTGATATCAATATAATTTAAATATAAAAGGAAAATAATTCATCTGGAGCAACCCTCCCATCTCCGTATCCTTTTCTGAATACCTTTCAAAGAAAGGACACACAGCCAGGGGCCACGCACCTGCCCAGCAGCAGTCCGTAATTCACTCACTACCCTGCCGCTTGTGTTTTTTCCCCAGGCTGTGGTCATATTCTTGCATGACTTATTGGAAGTGTAAGCATAGAATAGACATATTTTGTATTTTTTAATAAAAATTCACTGTATACATCTTTCTTTTTTTTATTCTCTGTCAGTTTACTTAACTCTTCGTCTGGGTTTTCTGCACTGTTGCTATTATAAATAGCACTGCTATAAACATCTTTGCAAGTCTTTCATTTTGGATTATTTCCTTGAAGGTAATACATTTATACTCGCTGACCCACTTCCCTCTGAAGTGGGTCAGGGAGTATATATATAGCTCTTGTTGCATATTTCCAAACTGTTCCTAGATCCACTCCACCGAAATAAATTCCAGATGGATTGGAGATACTACAAAAAAAATAAATAAATAAAATTTAAAGGAAAATAAGTAATATAATCATTGGTGATGAAAGGACTTTCTCAATTTAAAAGGGAAATAATCATATAAGTTTTGGTTAAAAATATTTTAAGCCACATTGAGCTGAGATGAGTAAAGACTATTTCTTATGGCAATGAGGGAAATACACCTCCAAGCAAAGGCTGATGGTCTCTGCATCCCACTGAAATGTAGGCAATGAAATCTTTCCCCAAGAATATCACAGAACTAGTGCATACTACCTGGAATAAAATATACTCTGCTTGGAAACCAGCAGGTGAAAACACATGGTATGCCTGAAATGAACACCATGACTAAGCATTTCAACTAAGTCTGATGGTGTGATTACAAATTTTTTTTAAAATTAGAAGAAAACCTGGTTAAAGATCTTGATAGACAAGGTGACAAAGTATTACAATTCTTACTGTATCATTAAATGGAAAAGAAAAATAATATTGTTGTAAGGACATGAGTAGACAACTCACAGATAAAAGCACAGTTAACAAGGACCTACTGTATAACACAGGGAACTATATTGAATTTCTTGTAATAAGCTCTAATGGAAAAGAATCTGAAAAAAATGTATATATGTATGTATATGTATAACTGAATCACTTTGCTGTACACCTGAAACTAACATTGTAAATCAACTACACTTCAATAAAAAATAAAATTTAAAAAGCAGTTGATTATTAAATAATTGAGAAAAGGTATAATAGTCAAAGAAATACACATTTAAAAGAAAAAGAGGATATATTTTCCATCTATCAAATCAGTTGACTTTAAAAAATGTATCACACCCAGGATTAGAAAAAAGTGCTCTTGTAGTACAAAGGTTCTTACTAACCTGCTGCCCAGAGGAGGGTGGCTCACTCTTTGAAAGGGCATTGATTTGGCAATGTGTGTGAGGAGCTTAGCAAGCTCATGCCCTTTGGCCCAGTACATGCTCTTACAAAACACCATCCTAAGTATATAACCTTAAATGGATAAGAAGCTCTATATTCAACATTATTTCCAGTACTAAAAAAAAAAGGGAAATAAACTAAGTATCTAATATTAAATAAGTGATTAAGTAAATTATAATATTCAGTTGTTGGATATTATACAACTATTAATAAGATAGACTTAAATAACTTATGGAACTATAATGTTACATTTTAAAGTAGATTACAAAGCGATAAATACACAACTGTATAAAGAAAAAATTGCATAATGTCAGGAAAGAAATGATTCAAAACAGGAATTTTGAGAGCTACCCTGTAGCTAAGATGAGTTTGGATTTGGGTGAGGAAAGTCTAGTTGAGTTGGTTGAGTTTTTTCTACTTTTTTTTCTTTAAGAAACATGCATTTTCTTTATAATGGAAAAGAACTAAATGTAGAAAAACATTTGCAGTAGCACCGGAAGTTATCATGAGTCCTCCTTCTCCATTGTCTGGAATTTGGTCATCTGATTCACTCCTGCTGGCTGAGAGGGATCATTTGTAGTCATTTGATTTTATATTTCTCAAAATTTCATTTAGATGTTCTCTAAAAGATCAGGAGAACTGAAGATTTTGGTTTCTATTCTTTTTTTTTTTGAATAGAGGTACTGGGGATTGAACCGAGAACCCAAGGAGCCAGGGATCATCCTGAGGAGCCCTGGAAGTTCAGCAGTCAGCCCACCACTCATGCACAGGAACATCAAATCCAGCACAAGAGTCACGGAGCACAGAGATCCCTGAGCACCCCTTATAGTGCAGGGAAAGCAGCTTCAGAAGTGGAACAGGGGTGGTCAGAGATCTCAGGAAAATGAGGAATCAGTGGAATGGAAACAAGGGCCAGATGGAAGCTAGTTGTCATTTTGCCAGTGTCTGACACCCAGTCCTAAGAGCTCTCCGACCTCCTTTTATGAGACTGCCTCATCCCTATTTTCCTCAAAGAGAGCCAAGGGCGCCAAATCCTTCCAGCTCCACCCTCGAACCCAATCCAGTTGTGACAGGAATGTGGCCTCTGCCTGGCCAGTTGGATGCTCTTGCCAGGTCTTGGGCCAGTGAGCTGAGGACACTGGGCCGTTAGAAGTCATTTATAGAAGCAGATACAGCAGCTTCCTGCTGTCTAGAGCCCTCAATTTCTGACTTTCCTAACCCTGGTCTCCCCAATCTCTTGTTCGTTTTGTGAGCTCTCCATCCCCCATGGGCTCCATTAAATTTTCCTTTGCTTAAAAAATTAGTTAGAGCTGGTTAAGCACTCATGAACACAAGCATTGGACCTGAGTCAACCGCGCATCCAATGAGTAGGCAGTTGGGAACCAGCGGGAGTATCCTGCCCTTTTCTCTTCAAGATACATCTCCTGCTGTGAGACACACATGGAGAGAGAACAGGTACTCCTTAGAGAGGAGCACAGGTGCGGGCCCAGGTGACTGCTGGTGGCCTCTGGGCCTCACCACTTCGTGAGTCTCCAGAGCTCTCCCTCCAGGGGCTTCTGTTGTGACCCAGGTGATCGATGCCTGTGGTTGCTCTGGGTTCTATTTCTGTGGCCCTGACCCGCCTTTCTCCTCAGGACTGGGGTTCTGAGACATGCTCAACTTGAGGTTAATGTGTTTGAGAAGAAATTAAGAACGGGAATAGCTCTTTTCCCCCTGATAATTAAAGCAATAGAGAAATGCACAAAGAAGAGAGTAAAAGAAATCACTCAGAATTATTGTGAGTTTTCTCAGTGTGATGATGGCGTTAAAGTTAGGCATTTAAAGTGTATATAGTCTTCATCTTTTAGGCATAAATTCCTTAAGGTATTTAAGGACGATCTTCTATGATATGATGACTGGTGTTGCTTCTAGTAAGATGGAGGAAAGGAAATGGAGAATTATAAATGAAAATAAAATTGCCCATGAGCTGATAACTGAAGCTGGAGATGGAGATTCATTTTAATGTTCCACATTTGTATATGTTTGAAATTCTCCATCATAAATTACCAAAAAAAGCCCCCAAAACCCAACCACCCTAGAATCCAACCACCCGGAGATAACCCCAATTAACATCTTGGGAAATTTGTTACTCAAATTTGTCATATGAACCCACTTCTTATGTTTGGGGGATGCCCTAACTTGAAACAAAAATTCCAGGCACTCAGCTTCCCAGCCTCCCTTGCACAAGCACATGACCAAGCCTCCAGCAATCATACCCTCTGCCTAGATCTTGAATCAGAGCCTAATAATGGGAGGGATTGTGTTGAATCCAACCGGGGCCCCAGTGGAACAGCCCAGGCTGCAATGATGAGCTCACTGACTCTTCTCTCTGGCTCTGCAGCCCTGCCTGGAGATTCAGAGGGGTCGCCCAAATCTTTCTCCCAAATCTCTTCCCTGCCTAAATTATCTAGAATTAGTCTGAGGATCCTGGTGGGCAGAATATTTTAGTGTCTTTGGGTGGGGGGGCAGTTATTGATAGGATTATTATGCAAAATGCTGTGTAAGTTGGTTTCTTCCTTTCACTTAATAGCGTGCTGAAGTGTCTTTGTAGGCATGCAGGCCTCCTTCCTTCATTTTCCCAAACAGTTCATGCTGCTGCAGGAGCAAGGGCTCTCTCCTTCCCTGCCTTTCCCACAAGCGGGCTGGTAGAAGGAAAGGAAAGGTGTCCGTAATAAAAGTTCACTTTCCGCATAATGAGGGCAGGTGGGGGGACCTAGATGGCCCAAGGGTGTGCCTGAGCAGCTGCCCTCCTAGGGAGCTCCGCACGGTCCCAGGAGAGGGCTGTTCCTCACACCCTGTAGGCAGGTTGTGCTTATCCCCTGAGCAGCCTGCAGCCTGGCCCACCGCTGACCACGGGAGCAGAGATGTTGCCTTCTGTGGCTTCACAGGACTGTCAGAGGTCAAGAGCCTCCAGCTCACACCCAGGCCTGGGCCCTTAACAACTTTGTTTCCCACCTTTGGTCAGGAGCCTCATCAATTGCGTCTTCTAGTCCAGCCCTGTGGCAGCTCTCGTGGGTCAGGTGTGCGCTGAATGGACTCCCCTCACCCATCAGGGGACCATGTCCCAAGGCTGAGATGGGCTGGGTGAGGGTGGAGCCCAGGGGCAAGGGGCAAAGTCAGGAAGGGAACCATGGAAGACTGAATGCCCCAGTTTATCCCTAGAGGATCTGGTTCCTCAGGTCCTGGGCTACCCTGAGAGGCGGAGGCAGGAGGAGTGCTATTTGGAGGGAACACCCTGCCAACGGGAGGGTTGTCACGTGCCTCCTAGTATTACTGATATGAATAATCCTAATGGCAGGAGCTGTCAGCCTCTGAGCCCTGGCTATGTGCCGGGCACTTGGCCAGAGCTTTGCAGACACCACTGGTGATGGTTAAGCATCACAGCAACTCTGCAAGGCAGCTGCATCACCTGTTTTAGAGATGAGACACTGAGAAGCAGAGAGCTTCAGCAACTAGCCCAGGGTCACGCCACGGGACAGATCAGAGCTCAGCTTGGGACCCAATTTGGTCTGAACCTCAAAGGGCTGGGCAGTCACTCTGGAGGCTCCTTCTGCTGTGACAGTCACCAGCGGTGGTCCTGCTGGTCCTTTGAAAAGTGCCCCTTGAAGCTGCACCCCCAGACCCCACAGGTGTCTGCTCACCATCCTTCTCCGCCCTGTGGGTCAGCTGGAAATGTGCTGTAAGCTTAATCACAAATTACCTTTAACTGGGTTTCCCAGCAGGCTCGGAGGAGGCGGAGTCTTCTCTCTCCTTTGCTGGTGGGTTCCTGCCATTTGCTCTCAAGAATCCTCCTGGGACAGCCCCTTGAGTGGGATCAGGTGCCCGGAGCCTGCTGGACTTGGAGGCCTCTTGCACTGAGGTCTGGCGTGCCTGGACTGCGGCTGCGGCTGCGGGTGAGTTTCCTATGAATTTACGGCAACTCTATCATTTACTTTTCAAACACTCCTATGAGGTACCTTTCCAACTTTTCTGATAAGGAAATTTCATAAAATAGAAGTACTAGTAGCAAATGGCTTCTCAGAGTAAAATGGTTTATGTGGTAGCCAGAGCTATTTGAGGTAAACCAACAGCCGCAGTGGACAAGGGCCATGGTTGGGGATCTTCGAACAGTTTCAGCAAAGGAGGAGGCTCGGCCTGACCCGCCTGGTGAGAAGGAGCTTTTGAGGCAGAAGGTGGAGGGTGTGAGTTCCAGCACTGCCATGTTTCTTGGTTACATCACCTCAGACAAGTTACTGAACCGCTCAGAACCTGTTTCCTCATCTACAGAATGGGGGTAATAATTCCACCAGTGTAAAAGGCCTGCCATATGGCCCCTGTCTGAGAAATGATACCTTCTATTGTTATTCACCAGTAGCTGGATTACAATGGGTACTTCGCAGTGGGCATTTGTGACTGTGTCAAAGGCTTGTCAATTATGGGTAAAATTATAGGACATGTTGAGGGGAGGGTATAGCTTAGAGGTAGAACACGTGCTTAGCATACCATACATGAATTCCTGGGTTCAATCCTCTGTCCCTCCATCAAAACAAACAAACAAACAAATAAACAAACCTAATTACTTCCCCTCCAAAGAAGAAAACAAAATCACAGAACATGTAAAATTTGTTTTTTGATCCCCCCCACTTCCTCTGTACTTCCTGTGTACAGTTTCCCCTGTAAACTCCGTTAGCCCTCCCCTAGCCCCCCACCCATCATTGCTTATGGATTCATGTCCTGGATTTTTAACTTTTTTAACTTATCAAAATGTGCCTGTCATGTGTCCTCAAATTCCTTAGGACTTTAGGCATAATAATTAATAAGACTGAGGCCAAGACTACCCCCTTCTGCCCCTGCTTTACTGTCTACAACACCAGGGCTTTATTCTTCCAGTGCTCATTGCAATAACTTTACTATTCCAGGACACTCCTGCCCAGGCAAATAACTTAGTTGTTCATTGCGGGAATTTCCTGAAAGACCCCTTACTTTTTAATAGGAAGTATCAACAGACAGTTCACCCTTGAGAGGCTTCCGTTGAACCCCTTGCCTCAAAATCCTTGCCTAGCTGTTTCCAACCCCAAAATGCTTGCCCCAATCCCATTCAAGCCCCTGCCTTGAAAGAACTCCTTTAAACCCAACTTGAATTCTCACTGAGATTTGACCTTGCCCCTCCCACTTGGGGTGCTGTGGGGATCACAGGTGGAGGGCGGAGGGCACAGGTTCCCTGGGGGCCATCGTTGCTGCACGCGTTTCAGACCTGGGAAGTACTGCATACATGCCAGACAGACCCTTACATGTGCTGTGAATCTGCCCATGAAACAGTTTTTCCCAGTTCTAGCCTCAAAGAGGGGAAAGCGCACTACACCATTTGACTTGTAAATTACATGACATTTACATATCTATGGTTTAGACCTCGCCTTCAAACTAGAGGTTTACTCTGTATTTTGTGGAAGAGAACAACTGAGTTAAGTGCAAATACACAAAAAAGATTTTTGGAGCCCAGGCTACCCTCTTGGCTAGGCCACGTGCGGCGGGCCACAGGGCAAGGTCTTGCCCTGGGGCGTTGCCTCCCAAGCATCAGGATGGGAAGGCATCCAAAGGAGAACTTGAAAAACCAACTTAAAGCTGAATCAACACTAGAACATTTCACCTGAAAGAAACTCTTTCATTAATCCTTACAAGTTGCATGTGCTTGTTTGTTTTGGGCTTCTCCGGGGATGAATATTAAAATACTACAACGTTGTAAAAAGTCTGACCAAAATGTTTAATGTGGTGACTTTGGGGAGACCTAGCCTCAATCAGAAGCAAACATAGACCACACAACTGGAAACTCCTGGAAGGAGAGACATGCCTCACTTCCTTTTACTTAGAACCGTATGAAACTTGACACTAAACATCCAGAGGAGATGAATTAGGATTTGGGTCCAGATCTGCCCGAGTCCCATGCATCTTGCATGCTCTGCGGTATGTAGTTTATGCGAGACAGTCTTCCATTAACGCAACACATCAGAAAATCATACCATCCCCAGTAATATTTATCCATTTTTGGAAGGATATCACTAACAAACGTGGAAGAAACAGATTCAGAATTGATGACCTGAAGACATTTTAGTTAGCAGGAATTGCTGCGCACGTTGGAAGCTGCCTTACACCGCGGGTTGGGAACGTGAGCCTGGAGCCGCCATTTATGGACTGTGTGACGCGGGCTGAGTGTCTTCACTTGGCTGTGCCTCAGCTTCCTTACAAAAAACATGAAAATAACAATAGCACCTACCTCACAGGGTCATTTCAGGATCCCAGGGGTTAATATTTGTCAACCACTTAGGATAAAGTCTGGCACAGAGTAAGCACTATGTACCTGTTTAATAATTAAAAACTGAATTTACTCTATGATTTTATCCCATGTTATGTGGTATCATAGATCAGTTTTAAAAGTTTGAATCAAATACTGCACAAAAGGAAAATAAGGCAACTTAACAGCTTTTCAGAAATTTCCCTTTGTAACAGGTGACTGTTTTCCATATAGGCCATACTCAATAAATTTCTAAAATGAGGAAACATGAAATGCTGGCAACATTTAGGGGAAGTTATTCTTTATTGAAGGTTTTCCCTGATGCGTTTTAGTCAGTGCTTGTTAAGGCTTCTCATATTCTGATAAGAATACCGAAGTCGCTGGGAGGCCGACCCTCTTCCTTCCCGGCGGTGGCCTGCTCAGGGTGCCTCCAACATGCCAGAGCAGCCCCATACAAAGGGACAAATAAGCTTATTTTAAAACCAGCTTTTCTTCTTCTTAATGAGTGAATCATCCTTCAAATGCTTTTCCTTCATGATTTTTGTTCTTTTCTTGGACCTCAGGTGATTAAGCCTTTGGCCTTGCGTTGCGTCAGCTGCTTTCCTTATTACATTTACCTGGCTCATTGGTAGGTTTGTTGGCCTTGGCCCCTATTTTAATATCAGTCCTCAGGACCCAGCCCTGCCTTTCAAAAGACTCATGTTGCCTCATGCTGGGTCATCCTCAGGAGTGGCTGCAGAAATGTGTGTCCAGTTTGTCGTGGTACCGAGGAGGGTGGTGGAGAATAAATAACCAACATAACCTTTCAATCAAAATGCTCTTCAGAGTGTGGCCCCTGGGGCCAGCAGCACAGACCTCGTCCGGGAACTTGTCAGAAATGCAAATGTCAGGCCAGCCCCAGACTAACTGAATCAGAGCCTGCATTTCAACAAGATCTCCAGGCCATGTGAGGGCACATTCAAGTGCACACTGAGTTTGAGGAGCTCTGGACTAAGGCATGCACATCATTTGTCATTAATTCAGACTAGTGGCCAATTGCTTTCAGGCTTAGCTCTGGACTCTTGGAGCACACAGAGGTGCAGAAATGAACAGCGGATGGTCAATTTAATCCAGCCCAGAAGTTAGTTTTGTTCTGAGCACAGCTTTGTTTCCTGTTGCTTGTCAAAAAGTGACCACTGGTCACTTAAGACATGGGATAAGAGAACGGAGATCACTGGCTGGGGGACAAATAGCTAATGAGTGTGTCATCTCTTAATCGCCCTCTCCCACTGCATTCCTCCCTGGGGCCTCTGATCTGAGCGCACATCATGTCCCCTGCTTCATCTTACCATCCTGTCTTCTACCAGCTTGTCTTCCTCTCCACCTGAGCAAGGAGCTCTTTGAGGCAGAGGCCATGACTGGTTCCTTTTTGTGTTTCTAGCCCCTGGAGGATGATGGTGCTTCACCATGTGATAGAATGAATGGGACTGAGAGCACTCCTCTAGGAGGGGAACACACACGGGAGACCCAGTCTCAGTTTCTGTAATGCTCCCTCCACTGGGGAAACAACCTGGGATAGTCTTGTCCAGGCCCCAGAGGTCAGGGAATGTTTCTTGGGTATGTTTCTGACTGGAGTTCCACTCTGACTTTTCTTGCCAAATGAAACTTCAGCTACACCTCGGGCAAGCTGATGAAAATCGGGAGGAAGGGGGGTGAAGGAAGAACCCGGTTCACTGACTCAGTTCTAACTGTCACCACTTAATCACTTCCAGTAGCAACTGAAGTTTCAATGCAAATACGCTCAAGAACCCAGCCTCGGCATTTCCAGGCCCCATGTGAAGGTCTCCAAATTGCTCAGATGGGAGTTTTTTCCCTCTTTAAAGAAAAACCCTTCCTTCTGGAAGCAACTTGGTACACGTACCTATGAAGGAAATTTATCCTGAGGATGAGGCAGACAGAAGGAATCAAGGAACTGAATTCAAGAAGTTGCTGATGTAACTTTTATTTATGTCACTGCGTCTTCCCCAAGGCTCCCTTACTCCTACCTGTCCTGACAGGATCTTCAGCTTCTTGGAGAAAAATCACAGTGCATGAGAGACTCTCGGTCTGCTGAACTGTTTTCTTTGAAAACTTTGGTTCTCATTTGCTTAGAAATTTGAGGAAGACTTTCTATAGATTAGAATGTGTCAGTTCTAACATTTTTCTTTAGGCTCCAGCCACCCAACCAATGGCATGAAAGAAAGTAGGTTTAAGATAAAAAGAAAAGAGAAGAGAAGAGATGGAGAAACAGGAAGAAAATCCAGAGATGAAGAATCCAGGGCCAGTTAAGTCTAGATGTACGCAGACGATGGAATCCACCCTGAGGGTTGGTGTCCAGAAGAGCAGAAAATCTCAAGCCAGGAAAGGTGGGAGGCTGGTCCCAAATGAGTCAGAAGGGTCCCCGCTGTGCTGTGAGCTTGGAAGGTGATGCCTTTACACAAAAGCCGGTCCCCAAGGAGGCTGAGGAAGAGTGGGCCACATCCCTTTGTCCCGTTTGACCAACCCTCTAGCACAGAACTAGAGTGCTGGGTGCCTTGTCATTCAACACCATTACAGGGGGAAAGAGAGACATCATTCCAAAATTGGGAGCCAAGTTTCCAACCTTTGTTTTTGGGATCCGAGGTGGATATCCCTCCCCTCATGCGTCTTACCTCTTCTAGTATCAGCATAGAGAGCTGAACCTAACTGGCATTTGTGTTATATTTTGGAACACCTGTCTTCAGGTGCTCTGGGATGGACAAGAAATTTCAGTCATGGGCCTGGAGCACCTTGAGAGAAGACAAAACTGGTAGAGGGGCCACCGCAGTGCTCAGTTCCAGACGAATGAGGCTGCGGGAGGACAGAGCTGGCTTTGGACAGTAGAGCCTACAGTGATACTCTTTATGAAAGACTCACTAAGGATTGGCTCCTTTTTGGTCTGAGAGGGAGGTGATCATATTCACCTGACTTTGACATCATTTGTGGGTCAGGAAAGGGATAACATAATGCAAGGGTAATGTTTTCTCAGGGGTAAGCCAAAGTACATGGTTGTATTGATACTCCCTTCTGCATTTCATAGATGCCATGAACTTTACTCCTCTTTCTAACGATGTCTTTTAGGGATAAAAACTTTGAAAGCATCTAAACCCAAACTTGACAAGTTACTGATTTCTTGTGAAATCATCTGCTTCTGTAGAATCATTCAGTAGAATTTGACTGAGCTGATGAAAAAACTTTTCCAACCTTTCTTATTAATTTTATACTGCAGCTGCTAACAAAACAGGCTGATGTAGAGGTGGTTGGCATTTAAAAGATGTTAACCACTTGAAGGTTAACCTGCCTGTCCTGCAAGGTGACCCTGAACAGGACATTCTCTCTGGACTTGTTCCTTCCCGTGTGAACTACAGGATGTTGTGCAACGCTTGTGTTTCTCTTTAGCACTGTGCCTGGCACTGCTGTGCTTTTTACGTGGATTGTCTTGTGTAATCTTCAGAAGGCCCAGTTTGTAAATGAGGAAACAAAGGCTCAGAGGTGGGCACCTGCTAACTCATGTTAGCGCAGTCCTGTTCCTGAGCCCAGGTCCTCAGGAACCTCCAGTATCATAGGTGAGATCTCTCCCCTCTATAAAATGTGAAATCAGCAGACTCCTCTTGGCCAAAATCCTTTCCTAAAGCGGAAGTAAGGTCCTGGAATAGTTTTAAACCAAGAAGATGAAAGCAAAGAACAACGAAGAGCCTTCCAGCTGGAGGCCAGGCAACTCGCTGCCACCTCAAGCCTGGAACTGGTGTTTCCCATCAGCTTGCAACAGCCTCCCCTCCTACACACCAGGCTCTGGGGCTGCTTGCAAAGCCGGGCGGGGAGGTTGGTGTAGACTGTGAGAAGCTGCTCTCTGAAAGGGCTCCGTGGCTGGCTGTGGTAAGTGCCCCCACACGACTCTCCACCTCCACTTCCACCTGGGGATCAAGTGACTCTCAGGGTAGGAGTCCCACAGCAGCCCGAAGAAAATGATCAGTATGATTCTGTTTGTAAAAATCTGTTTAATAAATATACATCTTGGAAGTACCAAAATAATTACCAACAAAATACACCATGTACACTATTTACAGGAGGGGAGCACACCTGGACAGGTAGCGACTTTTAACCCCACCCCACTGACGGGTTTAACAACACACCTCATCCTTACGTGTCACTGGATACAACTGGGCTCAGCCACTAAATCCGTGGTCGTTCAACCAAGATGCACAATAAATTAATGTAGTCCTTTCATCAAATTTTGGATAACCTTCCCCAAAAACCCCACAAAGGTGACGTTTTAAAAGAAGTTTTCTCTGAATTCCAATGATCCTTCTTGGCCCCCTTCCAAAGTTCACAAAAGTAACAAAATGAAGGCTAATCCACCACAGTAAAATGTTCCAGGCCAGCAGTGTGCAGTGTGGTTGTAAGTGCACCCCCTTTTTTTCTTTTTCTTTTTTTTTTAGAAAAATAAACCTCTCTTTTTGTACAAATATACAAGTCCATGTTCTTTTAGACAGTTTCCAAAGCTCATAACGTCAGGCGCTGGCCTCCAAGCACACAGTCATCATAGGGCAGCTAAAAAGAGAAAAAAAGGCACGTCAAACTTGCAAACCTTGCCAAAGGTGCTGGGATGATGGTGAGAGCTGCTACTGGAAAGAACTCAAGTATTCTTGGCCTGCATTGTCTATAACCGGAATATAAATGAACTTCTTGGGCTGAGAGAGTTTTCCTTTAAGGATCCTCTCCTTCCAAAAGAGCCAAAAAGACGTACTCTTGGGATACTGCTTACACACGCTGGAGTTTGAGAGCCTCGCTATAAAGAGGAGACCCCTGGGATAAGGAGGAGCGTAGGGGCCTGAGAGAGTGAGGGAGAACAGCCGCAGAGCGAAGAACAAGTTAACCGGGACTCACCTCGTCCTCTGTGAACTCTGACTCTGTGTCATAGCTCTCCTCATCCTCGCTCTCTGGCAGCATCTGAAGGTTCTCTAGTGTCAGTTGGCCCAGCTGCTGCTGTATCCGGGTGCTTGGGCGGCCCCAGGTGAGCTGGTATGGGGAGTAGCCCTGGTAGGTGACTCTGTTGACATCAGCTCCACACTTCAACAAGAGCGACACCAGGTCTGGATTCTGCAGGTCCACTGCAAGATGGAGGGCGGTTCGGCCGTTACAGGGCTCCTGAAACAAAAGGAATTTGAGATGCTTACAATTGAGTTTCAGATGTCTGCTGGCCACAAAAGCATGTTGAGTTCGGACTGCAGACGGCTCGGAGCCTGGTGCGCTCCATCTGAAGGCAGGTGTGAGGCACTCACCTGAGCATTGACATCAGCACCCAAGGACACCAACAGCTCCACGATGCCCAGGTAGCCGTGGATAGAGGCTAAGTGCAGACACGTGTGGCCTAGAGGACCAAAAGTAAGAAACTATAACCACTTGTTTTGATCCTCACTTTTCAAGCAGAACCTCTCACCTATTCTTTTTTTCTTTTTTTAAATGGGGGGAGGTAATTAGGTTTATTTATTTATATATATTTTTTAATGGAAGTGCTGGGGATTGAACCCAGGACCCTTTGTATGCTAAGCATGTGCTCTACTACTGAGCGACACCCTCCACCCTCACCTATTCTTTTAAGGGACAAATTCTTCTGAATTCGAAAAACCCAGAATCTGGGCTCTCAGTTGACCTTAGTAAGGCAGCAGAGGCCTTTAGGCAGACATTTTTTTTAACCTGTCACATGCTGAGAGTTTAAGCCTTGCCTGGACTCCTTAAGGTGGCCCACTTCCCCCTTCTTCACTTCAGGTCACCTGCCCTCTGACGGGCGGGGCAGGCAGACGTACCATTGTAGTTGGTGGCCTGCAGAATGGAGTGGAGGTGCTGGGTCTGGCGGGTCTGAGTCAGGACTCCCACACTGGCCAGGCAGCCCTGCTCACAGGCAAGGTGTAGGGGGGTATTTCCTCGAAAGTCTCGGAGCTCAGGATCACAGCCAGCTTCCAGAAGTACCTCAGCAATTTCTGGCTGGTTGGTGATCACAGCCAAGTGGAGTGGAGTCTACAAATAGAAGATGGACAGAAGGGATAAGCCATAGATCAAACCCACAGTCTGTGTTCCCTTGATCTCCTGGCTGTGGGTGCTGCTCCTCCCAGACAGGCGCCAGAGGCCCCAGGTGGGGCTTCATCAAGGCCTCACCAAATCAAGGGAACTTTCTTTCCTCTCTAGAATGTTGGCTGATTCAGGTGTAAAAGGTCGGGGCCAATAACGCCCAGGGACTGCTAATTTAGAAATCATTGGGAATATCTGTGCTAGACTGAGCTCCGTCACGGGATCAGAGAGGCACGGGGCCGAGGCCAGAAAAGCAGCGTACCTGCTGCAGGTTGTTCTGGAAGTTGAGGAAGGCCAGGTCTCCCTTTACTTGGCGGACTACTTCCATGGTCAGTGCCTTCTCTTCATGGATGATGGCCAAGTGAAGGAACCTGCGGGGAAAAGAGGGAAAACCCCCCCGGGGCTGGTGAGTGCACTGCGTGGGGCCCAGGAAGGCGCGGCCCGCGGGGGATTGCGCAAGGCCGGGGTTTCTGGAGGCCGAGGCCGCGGTGTTTTCCGCGAGGTTATTATGAGCTGAGTGTTCCTGGCAGGCGCCCAGGGACTTTCCGGGCTCCCCCCCACCACCTCGCGGCGGGCGCCGGCCAGACCGCCCCGCCCTCCCGCCGGGCCGGAACGCCCTGTACTTCCCCTCCCGGCCGCGCGGCGCCCGCCAGCGGGGCAGAAACTCCCGCCCCCCTTATGCAAGCGGGGACTTCGCGTCCCGGCCGCCGCCCCGCCCCCTGCCGAGGGGACCTGCACGGCGCGGTGGGGGTGGGGGGGGGCGTGCGCGGCTGCAAGGCCGAGCTGCAGGCCCACCGCCCCGGGAGCCAGCCCCGATCCCCGGCCCCCACGCGCAGCCGTGCACCTCTGCACAGCCTCGGGGTCGATGCAGAAAGCCCCATCCGCGGCCGCAACGGGGGCCCCGCTCGCCGGGCTGCAGGCCCGGCGCCCCCACCCGGCCCCGCCACCCAAGCCTGAGCCCGCGACACTTACGAGTCTCCGTCCTCGGTGAGCTGCTGCTTCCAGGGCTCGGCGCCGCGCGGCGCCTCCTGAGGCTCGAGGCGGATCTCCCGCAGCTCCTTCACCATCTGCTCGTACTCCTCGTCCTTCATGGAGTCCAGGCCGCTATCGTGGCGGTCGTCCAGCAGCCGCTCCTTCTTGAGCGCATCCCGAGGGCCCTCCATGGCCCACTCGTGGCCGGGCTCGGCGGGCTGGAACATGGCGCGGTGAAAGCTCGGGCGCTGCTCCCCAGGTGCGCTAGCCACGGGCTGCGCTGCGCGCTGGCTGCTCTCGGTGTCACTGGAGGGCGGACGGGCGGAACGGCAGGCTCGGACTGTTGTGGGCTCGGCAGCGCCGCCGCGGCGCCCTATAAACGCTGGCTGGGGATTTCTCCGGGGCGGGGTCAGGCACGGGGAATTTCCAAGCCAGTCAGACCAGAAAAGAGAACTGGCCTCGTCCTCTGCTAGGGGGAAAAAGAAGCCTAAACCCCGAGCCCGAGTTCATCAGAGAAACTCCCTGCGATGAGCCACGGGGGTCATGTATAGGGAACTTTTTGATGAACGCTGAGTGGCTGGAAAGTCCTCCCGACCAGGCCCCCACCCCCGGTACTTCCCTGCAGCCTGCACTCAGTAATCCCGGCCCGCTGCAAGAAACCTTCTTTCCCTGGGGTTTCCCACGATCGATTTGATTTGGGGTCGTCGGCTGCTGAGATTCCAAGGATGCAGACCTGCTGGGCAGTCCTTCCTTGGGGTTTGCCGACCTGCCGGTCCTTTCCGTTTTCTGATCTTTTGGAAACGCGAGTGGAAATGTTGGCTGGGTGTAGGGATTCACTTCCCCCAAACCCTCTCTGCGGGAAGGATGCACTGGCGGTGGAAGGTCACCGGCTGCCCCTGCGTTCCTGCCACTACCAGATTCTTTGAAGCTCAGGGACATGTTGCGCCTCCCCAGCCCCCCTCAGGTAGAAGTCTTGAAAGCTTTAGCATTAAAAGCTTAAATGCAGGCCATTTTCCTCGGGACTGACAGCCCTGTTGACTCGGGACGGGCAAACCCTCTGCCCTATGTGTGCAGGAAAATGCTGAATGTGACCACGATACTTTTCAAGGAAAGCAAGGTGTTAATCTTTGTAGTAGAGGTTGTAGATTCCTTGCAAAAACGAAATAATTATTGAGGTTATCTTCCTTGATTTGCACTGGGCTGCTGCAGAGAATAGATCCTGAACTTCCTTCAGGGTGCCTAGCTGGGTGACTTTCCAGAAGCATTTTGGAGGTGACTGAAGAATGGTTGAGTAGTGCCTTAGAGAAGATTGGGCCTTCAGGATGGGTAAGAAAGTAGCCGCCAGGCATACTGCGGGAGGCTCAAGGCAGCCCTAACATGGCCTTTATCCTGCCCCTGCTGGCACCTTGCTCTTCTGCCTACCAGGGAGGGTAGTAGTTGGACCTATCCATGTCATATGGATAGCCACTCCAGGTTGCCCATCCTCTGGTCTCACCTGCAGAAATAGAACATATGCTCCCTGCCACACCTGCACCTCCTAGCCAATGACAAGAATGCATTCACCTGCTTCTAGAATTGGCCCAGGCAAAACAAAGCAACTTGAATCAGGTCTTCAGAATGCGGCCCAAGAAGCCAATATTGTTTTGCAGAGATTTCTGGTGACTGTTGCAGTCATCTTCAACTTGCCTGGCTGTGTACTAACCAACCCTTATCCTCTCCTCATCTCCCCTTTCCCCACTCCCCCACCAGCAGTATCTGAATGTAGGGAATCTCTGGTCAATGGGGGTGAGAGACAAAATAGGGAAAAATAGTAAAATCAAGAAATAAAACCTTCAGGGTAGTAATGATCACATAGTAAAATGGAAACTTCCCAGGGATAGACTCCATATGTCTCTGCAGGCATATGACTTACAAATACATATTTACTAGGCAAGGCATAACGGTGACTGTAAGCAGGAGATCTCATTTCCCAGCTCTACCTCTAACTGCAGATTAGTTGGAGAGATTCGCTGCCTTTGCTATGGGATACCTGCTTGTACGATAATAAGATTGGATTTAATGCTATTTAGGTTTCTTTTTTCCCAGATTAAAAATTGTATTACTTCACCACAAATGCTTGTGTAAGTTTGCTCAGGGTGACCATGTCTTGGAAATATCACAGCGTAAATTTTTGAAGGGCTCTAACACTTTCTGCAGCTCATTGTTAGTTCTCAGAACTAATCTTGTAATTAGGGAACTGTTGTTCCTACTTTCCTAAAAAGAAACTGAAATGCAGAGAAATTTACCTAGGCATCCCATGGCAGTTGATCTAATTTCTATCCCAACATATTAATCATTTGGCCAAAGCAGTCATGGTATTAACGCTTCTGAAAAAACCTTGTGAAAATGAGACTGAATACGCTGTAGCTTGGAAGATATGCAAAGTATTTTCCACTCCAGTTGTTAGGTAAAATAGAGTAGATGTTTCCCCATCTGGGAATATTCACACCTGTTAAAAAAGGGGGGGGAGGTACAGAAATATCAAACCCTAAATGCCCCCCTTACTAACGATACCTTAGAAGAGGATTATTAGTTGCAGGTTTAAAAAATGATCATTGAAAAGAAAATCATGCATAAGTCAAAAAGTATCTTAGAAATAAGTTTCTTTGCACCTCCTTGGATGGCTTTGTGTTGCTCGAGGCCTTAGGGAACTGGTGGTCCTTATTCCTGATTGTTTAGTGTGACACCTAGTGGTGAGAGTTAGGCCCTGCCGTTCTCTGATTTGCATAGTGCTTTGAAAATTTTGAGAGGTGCTGAGCCTTCATGACCTGTTCCCTATGGTGGGGATTCCCAAGGAGGTACCTTTTGTTTTTCCGCAACCTGGGAGGCGGTTTTGATTAATGTGATCCAACAGGTTTTCTCTCTATCATATGCTCTATACGGTTTAAATCAACAAACATTACAACTTCGGTACCAGATAACATACATGGAAATCAGAAAACATGAACAGCTGGAGCAGAAAAGACGGCAAAACTGATTTTTGGTTTAGAAAGACCTTTCTGGACTCTTGCACACTTAGAGTTCTCCCCCCGTCATTGTCAGACATTTTAGCTATTGACCATTTTAAATATGTTAAAGCCTTAGATAACTCATTTTTAATGTTAGTTGGATTTTTTTCTTTTTCATGCAAAAGGCAAAAGAATGAATGTGGCAGCCTTGAAGCTGCCCAGGATGCAGCTAGAGGGAAGGACAGGGTGGCCAGTGATGCTCGCCTGCTTCACTGTGGGCAGGAGCAGCCCCATGGGAAAGGAGCACGGTCAGGGCCCCGGTGTGACTGCAGGCACGTTGTGCACTCTTCCTGGTCGGGAAGCATGTGGTGTGGATTGACCCTACTACCTGCAGTGCCCAGTGGCCTGGCAGCGTGGAGATTTTTCTATAAGTTCAGCCAGGTGGTCCAACATATTTGGCTTTTCTTAACATCATGGACAGGGTGTCCTGTGCGGTTGCTCAAAGTTGTTTTAGCTCCAGCAAATTGAATTCCTAAAGATGATTGCCCACAGCTCACTGCAGCCAGGCTGGGAGAGAGAGGAGCCAGGACAGAGTCCAGGAGGGCAGGTGAATCAGGCACAATACTGATGGATGCCCCAGTATGAAACTGCAAATTTCTATTCCGCCTCCAGTCCCGGGCTGTCTCCTTTTCCTTCCATGGTGGTGAGCAACAGCCTCTGTCCTCAGAACCTGGGACTCCCAATCTCTGAATCTTTCCCTTTGGAAAAATAGCTGTCAGGACTTTCATTCGTAGTGACCTGCAAATAAGACTAACCAAGCCTTCATGAGTCTTTTGTTACACATTCTGCAGTTTAATGGGGATCAAAGTGTTAAAGTGTGGCATACTCAAATACCTTCCTGTAGGGGCCAGGCAGTTTTCACAGAGGAGTGGAGCCGTAGTGTGAGTCCAAGAGGGAGCAGTGGCATCTCTTACTGAGAGAGTATGTCCCTCATACTTAGCTCAGATAATTTGTGCCAAGCAGCACCTGGAGTTCAGCACTGGTACTCTGTTGTTAAAAGATCAGAAAATGGATTTTGATGTGAAAAATTTCAAATTTTAAAGCATCGTAAAAACCAAACAAAATGCACTTCTGCATTTTTTGGCCCGAATTTATGACCTCTTTTTCAGCCCGGGTAGGATGTTTTCATGGTGCTTTGGGGGATGGCACCTGCCTTGGGCTCCCGTGGCATCACAGGGCCTCGGCTCCTCTGCACAACCGGAGGCTGGGGGTGGAGTGCATCTGTCCAGGAAGTTCCATCTGCCCCTGCAGCCAGGGCTGGAATTGCTAAGCCTTAGAAAAGAGAGTCCTCCTCCACCGAGGACCAAAGAACTTTTCAACACTATCCTATAAAATAAGTCAGTAAGTTCAACAAAGTTCTGATCTTTCTTATAAAGGCTACTTAGGTTTGTTTGTTTGTTTGTTTGTTTTTCTAAAAACTTGAGTTCTTTCAATAAACATCTCTTTGAGGTGTTCCTGCTCGGCTGGTGCCTCAACCAGGCACCTAGTCTGCCTGTTGGGTGACCGGCTGCTGCCAGGGAGGGAGGAGGCCCTCACGTGTCACCTGTGGCCAGAATTCCTGGCTCTCCTTTTCACTGTTTGTTGGCAGTAACCAAGTAATAGCTGTAGGTGTGAGGATGGTTTACGTTCTCTTGTGCTCAGGGAGGGGCAGTTGGATCAGGAAGGAGGTGGAGGCTTAACAGCACGTTGCTTCCTCTGCCTGCCAGTCTGTTTGCTATTTTGTCTTGGGTGTAAATTGCTCTGAGTTCAGCCAGGGTACGGGGAGGCTGAGCCCTGGGGCACTTCCATACAAAAGTCTGGTGCTGGGCAGGAGATCTTGGGCACTGTAATCCGTTGAGGGACTCATGATCCCTCTTGGCATCAGAGGCAAAAGCCACTATCAGAAATTATATGGGGATGTGGACCTTTTTTTTTTTCCTTAGACCATACTAAGGTCTTGGGAATGGTTTAGGACAAAGATGAACAGAATCATAGCTGCATCATAGATAATCATAGCAGAATCATCGCTTTGCTCCAGTTTGTAAAGATTTAGGAACCTTGATCCTCAACCCTTTCTTGTAATCACCAAGATAACGTCTTTCCCAAACCTCCTTTTAGACCCTCTGCTCCCTGGAGTGGAGCCCCAGGTGACTTGGACAGGTGTTAGAAACTGAGATGTATCTCGGAGGCTTATCTCTGAGCTGGTTAATGGGTGATACCTATAAAAAAAAAAATTGCTTCTGAAAGTTGTTCTTAGGCTTTTAATTTACTTAATTTTTATTTTAAAAAATTTTAATTGAAGTATACTTGGTTTGTACTATCATGTTAGTTTCAGGTGTAAAGCAAAGTGATTCACATATATATGTATATATTTTTTTCCAGATTATTTTCCATTATAGGCTGTTACAAGGTATTGAATATTGTTCCCTGTGCTATATAGTAGGTCCTTAATGCTTATCCATTTTATATACAGTAGTGTGTATCTGTTAATCCCATACTCTTTAGGCTGATTTTTTAAATGCTGAAAGCCAATGAGAGACAGAATAAGAATGGCCACAAACAGAAGCTATGGACAGGGAGAGAGGGGGAAATTGGTCTGGAACATTTTTCCTTTGTTACCAAGTCTCAACAGTCAAGAGTCCAGTCCCATGACTGTGACATAGTCCCTGTGGATAAGTCACTCAGCTTGGCTCCACAATGCTCATCATTTCCTATATCCCAGGGCTGTTTATAGGCCACCGTTCAGGGATTATTTTACCAAGAACACTGATATTTTCAGAAAATGAGGTAGGGAAGTGAATCACTAAAGCTTTTAATGCTAATACTTGATAATTAGGCCATTCAGAAGGGAAGTTAAAGAGCATGGGAACTAGGGGATAGGGGTGCCCCTGCATTCATGGGCTGAAATTCAAGAGGCTCGGGAGCATGCGGTGGGGGCCACAGCCTGGATACAGGTCTTGGTAAATAATCTATGTGAACATGATGATGGAGAGAGGGCAGGGAGGCACGCATACATGCTGGTCACAAGGTTGATTCCGCTGCCTGGAAGAGCTCAGAGCCACCCCCAGATGACCAGGGCATCAGGGCAGGGAGGTAGAGGGAAGGATGAGGATTCACAGGAGAAAGAGGAGGCTACCCGCAGGCAGGACGCGGAGTCAGGGGAGTTAGCTAGGGAGCCACAGTGGAATTTTCCTTCACCAATGGCCGACTCCAGACAAGAGGAGCGCAGTATGGATGGGACTGTCTGCAGCGACATCTTCAGGCCATCCATGGAATAACTGTTCTCTGAAGAGTCACATTTTCTTAAGGAGGGGATTTCAGGAAATATGGGTGGAGGACGTGTCCTGAGACTGGATATTTAGGTGTGACTGTAGTGCGTCATTTACCACAGCCCCGGGGAAAGCCGCAAGTGTTCTCTCTCCTGAAGTCCCTGTAGCCGATCAGTTCATTTCATCTAGCTTTTGAAATGATTGCAGTTCACTCCCTTCCCATTTCCACTGTCACCACATTAATGCAGGCCCTGTTGTACCAGAGCAGCCTCTCAATTTATTATTTAGACATTTATTGAACACTTACCATGACCGGCACTTGATACACTTTATCCTATTTAATCTTCGTAACTGTTCTCTTAGATGACTTTCATGATCTGCTTTTTAAAGGAATTTGAGGCTCAGAAAGATTGTCACTCACTCAGAAGGCCAGAGCCAGCATTCAAACCCACCACTCCGTGCTGCCCCTCCCGCTGTCCCTTCCACACTAACAGTGTGGCTTGACTGTTCCTGTTGACACATGTTTCAAAGGCGTTGGCATGAATTATATGTTGTATTTTCTGTAGCATTAAAAAGACATAGCACTTGCATGTGGTTAAAAGGGTTTTAAAAAATTCAAGTAGGAAAAAAATTTTTTTAAAATCCAATTTAAAAGAGAGGTAGGGGTCTAGCTCAGCGGTAGAGCATGTGCTCAGCATACACGAGGTCCTGGGTTCCGTCCCCAGTACTCCAGTGCCTCCATTAAACCAAAAAACTCGAAGAAAAACTTCAAGTAATATAAAAGGGTTACAACTATACAATTAAATCTCTTTTCACTGACACACATTTCTGTCCTGTAATCTCCTGTAACAACCTCTAGTGACCTACCGTGACCTGAAGGACACAGTCTGAATTTACAGCCCTCCAGAGTCAGGGTCTGCACAGCGTGGCCACCCCTCATCCCCATTTCTCTCCCGCCCCAACACTCTGCTGCAGCAGCTGTGGCCTGGGCTGCAGCCTCTGCTCTCCCTTCCTGCCCAAGGACCAACTTCTTTCCACTTCCTTGCCAGGACCTACCCTTTCCAAGAGTCCTTCCCTATCGTCCTCTCCCTGGAGTGCTCTGCCCTTTTTTGAATCTTTCTAATTCATATGACCTGATGTGCACATAGGGCCTGTGGTCACATGTGGCTTTGTGTTGCTTAGTTATTGCTCAGTGCCTCCCTTTTTTTTGGCGGGGGAGGTAATTATTTAATGGAGGTACTGGGGATTGAACCCCGGACCTTGTGCATGCTAAGCATGCACTCAACCCATTGAACTGTATCCTCCCGCCTCAATGTCCCATTTTGACTCT
Source organism: Camelus ferus (assembly GCF_009834535.1). NCBI lineage: Eukaryota > Metazoa > Chordata > Mammalia > Artiodactyla > Camelidae > Camelus > Camelus ferus. The sequence goes on from NC_045701.1 coordinate 41,069,416, forward strand.
AGTTAGACATAGGGATGCGGAGTGGAAGGGGCACTGCTGGGCCGGGAGGAGAAAATTCATTTCTTCTGTGTCTCCCTTGTCCCATCCATTGTTTAAGGCGTGGGCATCCTCTGTTCTTCAGACCTAACAGAATTGTTCTCTGATTCTTCTTCTTGGTTAATATCTCACTCTTGGTCCAATCAACTCTTCTCTACCTGGAAATTCTCTCCAGAGCTCATCTGGTCCAGCTTCTGACTTGGAGTGAGTGAAGTGTTACCTTTCTCATTTTACGAAGGAAGGAGACATCCGTGGGATAAAGACTATTAGGAGCACAGGAAGCCAAACTAGAGCCACCATAGAACTCAGCCCATCTAGAGATCAGAGCATTAATAAGAGGGGTGAAGAGATTATAAATAGATATGGGTGGTGCCCCCCTTTTCTATCTTTCCTCTCTGCTGCCTGAGAGTAACCTCCAGGGTGGGACCCAGGAAGAGGAGGCAGACGACTCCTCAAAACATTCAGTACAAAGATAGATGAGGTCCTGGAGGCATGCTTGTAACTTAGTCCAGCTCCTCAGGACAAGAGATCAAAAAGGAAGCTGGGGCAAAAGGTCTACTTTAGAGGACTAGATAAGCATTTGCCTAGAGTATCCCTTGTGTCAAAAATCCTGTGGGGACGTGGAATGAGGGGAAGGAGTCTGAATAGGAATCAGTCTGGTTGATTGAGAGGTTACCCAGCAGGGCGATGAATCACCAGAACTCCCTTCAATGGGCTGCAAGGCCGAAGGCGCGTGGACATGCGGTTGGCCAGACACAGTGGAGGAGAGGAAGCTGTCCTTCCAGGATGATCTTTCAGAAGCAGCAGCATTTTCAACACAAAACATCATACCCCAAGAGCTTGACCTAGCGTAACAAAGCATATACCAACTAACATAGTCAGTATTCACAACGGAAAGCGCATCGTGTACCAGGAATGATACGTAGCGTGTAGTCTATCTGGTTCAGGCAACATTGAGGACAGTTCTTTTCCCAGATAAGCTTTCCTTAAAGAGGAAATCCCGGGGTGGGTGAGTTTAGATTATCCGGTGCAGGTTCGGAATCTCAGAGAACACAGAGAAATTTATTCAAATAACGTTACATCTGAACATACACTCAACTGTTCTATAAAAGTAGCACAGGGAGGTTATTCAGTGCCTTAGGTGTCAGGGCATCTTTGCAACTTTCCACTGTTAAAGGTCGTACCTTCTCATTTCAAGTCTTCTCACTTCAGGTCTAGCACTTTATCAGGCCAGCCCTGGCTGATTCATTCTGGCAACAGCGGGATTGAAAATTAACGCATAAGTATATGGGAGGGGTGCCGTCTGCAGGGCGTTGAACTGAAGCTAAAAATAGGTGGGGGGTTCCTGGGGAAAGCTCCTTCATGGCCACAGGCACCACAAAAGGAAAACTCACCGGGGAAATCTGCCCACAAGAGAGGACAAAAGCCCCCGCCTCTGTCACCCTTTTTGCCCCACAGGAAAAGCTCAAGGTGACAGTGAGTTTGGTGCTTTCAAAATGTCACAGTTCCCACAGACAGGCTGCCCTCCCTCCCACCCCAGACCTCTGATCAGATGCTTTCCCTCTGCGTAAATTCACTTTCTTAGTTCCTGCTCCAGGACCAAGTCCAGATGTCTGTCCCTACCTGCCTGGAGCCATGGTTAGTCAAAAGGACTGGTTCAGAGAAAAGAAATGTGGCACGTTGACACTCATGGCTAATATGAAAAAAGAAATCACTAGAGGAAAAATGTATCCTATAGAAAGAAAAAATGAGCATTAATTTGTCCAGCGTTCATTAAACGCTTCTTTTGTGCTTAGTGGCACTGCTGGGGTCTGAAGGGACAAAGAAAAGAAAACAGGCTCCTGGCTCTTAAGGAACTTAGAGGCTGGTGGGGAGATAACCAGGTCAAGGAGTGATTCCAGTGAAGAGCGATAAGGCTGTGGTTGAGGTCAAAACAAAGTGCTCTGGGAGCAGAGAATGGTGGAGGCTAAGGCAGACTGGGAGGGTCGGTCAAGGACAGCTTTTTAAAAATTGAAGTATAGTTGATGTACAATATCATGTAAGTTACAGGTATATAATGTAGTAATTCACACATTTTAAAGGTTATGCTCCACTTATAGTTACTGTAACTTATTGGCTATATTCCCTGTGCTGTACAATACATCCTTGTGGCTCATTTATTTTAGACATAGTAGTTTGGACCTTTTAATTCCCTGCCCCTATCTTGCTCCTCCTCCCTTTCCTCTCCCACTGGTCACCACTAGATTGTTTTCTTTATCTGTGACTCTGCTGCTTTTTTTCACTAGTTTGTTGTATATTTTAGATTCCACATATAAGTGATATCATACAGTATTTGTCTTTTTTCTAACTTATTTCACTCAGCATAATACCCTCCAAGTCCATCCATGCTGCTGAAAAGTGGCAAAATTTCATTCTTTTTGTTATAAATGAGTAGTATTCCATTGTGTATATATACCACATCTTCTTTATCCAGTCATCTGTTGATGGACACTAAGGTTGCTTCCATGTCTTGGCTGTTGTAAATAATGCTGTGAACATTGAGGTGCATGTATCTTTTCGAATTAGTGTTTTTGTTTCTTTTGGATCTGTGCCTAGGAGTGGGATTGCTGGGTCATATGGAAACTCTATTTTCTGTTTTTTGAGGAACCTCCATGCTGTTTTCCATAGTGGCTGCACCAATTTACATTCCCACCATCAGTGTAGGAAGGTTCCCTTTTCTCCATCTCCCTGCCAACATTTGTTATTTGTGTTCTTTCTGATGATAGTCATTCTGACAGGTGTGAGGTGATAAAGGACAGCTTTTAAAGGACAGGTAGGAGCCATCTGGAAAAGAGGAGAAGGACATGTGGGGAGAAGGTGGAGTCTGTGGCAAAGCATGGAGGAGTAAAACAAACAGTTGTACAGGGCTGGGTGTGCGGTGGAGGGAGAGGAGGGTTGGGCAGGAGGGAGACGGATCACGGCCAGGTGACTGAGCTGAGAGGCTGGAACAGCCCCTGGAAAGCCACGGAGAGCCACTGAGGGACTTGACACGGAGGCCTTCATCCGCGTGCTTTGGAAGATGGCGTGGCAAATAGACTGGGATGGGTTAGGCATGAAGCTGGTGACTAGTTAAAAGGCAGTGACTGGAAAGTGAGGCAGAGAGATGGCTAACGAGATCCAAAACAAGGATCTACAGGTCTGGGTGACTGATTGGATGAGAGGGAAGGGTTTAGGAGGTCTCTGTTACTGATCTGGGCAACTTCGTGGGAAAATAGGAGGAAGCGTGAATTGGGGGATGGTGATGAGCTCTGTCTTGAGCAGGTTAACCTGAGGGGCTGGTGGGTATCTAACAGTTGATTTAACGTGGGGGTTTCTAAGAGAATGAAATACCTGGAAGTCATCAGCTTACTTGAGAAAGAGCTAAAGTCAGGGTGAAGACAGAGCCATCCAGAATTGTGTGTAGATTCCAGGAACCAAGATGGGAACTACCAGCGTTTAAGGGGTGGGCTGAGGTTAAGAAGCCAGCAGGAGAAACTGAGAAGAAACATCCAAATAGATGGGAGGGAAACTGGAAGAGAGGGCTGTCCCAGAAGCTGAAAACCTGAGAGGAACAGGAGATTGGAAGAAGTATGTAGTGTGGCGAGACTGTCTGTGTGACTTGCTCACCATTCAGGCTAACTTGAGAAGAGAAAGGCCAACTGAAAGAAAAGAAAATTTTACTTAAGATACGATGTTTAATTACTTGCAAGCATACAATTACAAGGCTAACTAAAGGGGTTTTTCAGGGCTGTGATTGAAAGATTTACCATTAGTACATTAAATTTATAATAAAAATTTAGCAGCTCTTTCATTTTATAAGTGCAGAGATGGAGGTAGATGAGGTTAAGGGATGTCCCCAAAGTCACACATGAAATAGATCAGAACTGGAATCCAGATCTCTAGAAAATTTAGCCCACTGCCCCTTCCTCTGGTATCAGTGGTTAGTCCTCAAACTGTAGCTTACGTGAGAGTCACCACAGGGCTTTTAAAACACTGGATTGCTGAGCCCCACTCCCAGAGATTTGCATTCAGTAGGTCTAGCATGGGGCTTGAAAATGCCCTTCTTACAAGTTTCAGGTTCTCTCTTGCTTCTGGCCAGGGCCACACTTTGAGAAACACTGCTGTCTGAGCCTCTTCATCTCTAACAAGTACTTAAAAGTACTTGAGGATTCTAGAAAGCAACTAGGTTTCCCAGGATGCTTAATCATTCTCTAAGAAACCCTCCTTAGAATATTAATTTGCCTAGAAAGAATACTTTCTTTATGTGAGTCAAGAGTGTCCTTGTGGAAAGTATGAATATGGAACTGAACCTTATTCATTCAAAGCTCTGTTTTGAGTGCCCACGCTATTTTAGACACTCTTTTTAAATTAAATTTAATTTTTTTATTGAAGTATAGTTGATTTATAATGTTAGTTTCAGGTGTACAGCAAAGCAATTCAGTTATACATATACATACATGTATATTTTCAGATTCTTTTCTATTATAGCTTATTACAAGAAATTGAATGTAGTTCCCTGTGCTATACAGTAGGCCCTTCTTGTTTTAATTTGCATTCTTTTTTATTGAAGTATAGTCAGTTACAATGTGTCAATTTCTGCTGTACGTCATAATGTTTGTCATACATACACATACATATATTCATTTTCATATTCTTTTTATTATAGTTTACTACAGGATATTGAATATAGTTCCCTGTGCTTTACAGTATGAACTTATTGTTTATCTATTTTATATATAGTAGTTAGTATCTGCAGATCCTGAACTCCCAATTTATACCCCCCTCCACTTTTTCCCTTGGTAACCATAGTTTGTTGACTAGGTCCGTGATTGAGACACTCTTCTAAGCCTGGGAGCTACAGTCCCAAACTCTGCCCTCAGGGAGCTTACCTTGTACAGAAGATACAAATAGACTAGATCAATAAGTACAATGTAGAATACCCTGGTGAGAGTGCTTAGGAGAAAAATAAATGCGAGGAAGGGGTAGACATGTCAGGGCAGGAGGACCTGCTGAAGTTTTCAGCAGACTGGCTGGCAAGATGTGAGGGCAACACTGAAGAGGAGTGAAGGAAGAGCGGGGAGTGAGCTGGGCGGGTGCTGGCACAGAGGCCCTGCGGCGGGAGCAGGCTGGGAGGAGCAGCCGGGAAGCCGGGAAGCGGGGTGGCTGAGGTGGGCTGAGTCTGGGGAAGAGATCACAGAAAGCCAGATCAATGGTGGGATCCTAGGAATGGATTTTTAACAACACTTAGGAAATCCCTCCAGAAAATGTCATTCCATTTCTCTTGTACTAAAACGGATTATCTACTGAGGGAGCATCAGGCCCCAAGCCCGGGTGGTTGGATATCCTGATACTGAGGCTATGCACGCCCTCCACCAAGTGGCTAAGGAGTTTGCTCAGCTCCAGGTTTTCCCAAAACAACCGAATACAGGCCACTGTGGAGGGACAGACCAGGAGGAAATGTGTTTCTTTGACCCCTTTTTATGTGTAAGTGTGCATGGCCCCACGCCCCCTCTTCCCAGTCCATGCCCCCCACCTCCACTCCGACCTCTCCACTGAATGCTGAGAGAATTGCCCTGGCAAAAGCTGCCACATTTTTTCTGTATTACAAATTACATTGTTTGCACTTCTGGGAAAAATGGACCCCACCCATTTGAGTCGTGGGTGGTGGCTCAGACCTTCGGTTTGTCAGCCCTACATTCTTTTTATGGTCAAGACTTTTGGGTCCTGGCTCACCCCACCGCCACCTGTCTTGGGGTTAAAAAAAAAAAAAACCAAAAAACCCTCAACGCAGTAAAGAACAGACTAGGATGTTTGTCTTTTTGGATGATTACTGAATTCATATTCAAACATATAGAAGGCAAACTACTAGGCCAGAGGGGTAATTGTTCTAAGAAAGTTTTGTTTCCTTATGTTCTCACATACACGTCTGACCTGGAGTAGAATTGACCTCTGGCCCGGCAAAGTGTCTGACTGTTGTCGGTGGAGCCCCGGGCTAGGTCCTGCCCCAAAATGTAGGACTGAGAACATGCAGTCCTGGGCTCTAGGAGGTTATGTCCTAGGCCTCTGAGAATGGAGGGGTATTTATGAGAATTAATGTTTTCACATTATTACATGAGAAAGATTTTCTTTCTAGCAGAACAAAAGACATTTCTGAGCTTCCTCACCATTTGCTTTCGGGTCTTCAGAGACCACATTTGTTTCTGTAAGTGGAATATAGTTTTGAAGCCATACTGGCTAATTATCAAGTTATCTATGGATAAAAGTGGTAAAGTATTGGATTCAAAAACAAATGAGTTTTTGCTGATGACTTTTGTTCCTTTCCAAGAGACTTGAAGTCCAGGCTCTTAGTGGCCCACAGAGTTTCCTCACCTCTCTAGAGCAAGCCCTCTGTCCCACCCAGCATACAGCACGTATGGGCCACTCCAAAACCTCAGGCAACTGGTCCTGCTCCCAGACTTCGGGGGCTCTTAGTGGCAGAGATATTTTTTTGTTTGATCCCTGTAATTGGAGACGGTGGGGGCTGAAGTGACCTTGAAGATCATTTAGTCCAACTACTCATTTTATGTTGAAAGGATGTCTCAATGTCCTCACTAAGTGGTTTAGCAACTTTGGTAGAACACCCCTAGTATTAGGTGAGAGGGGAGACCCCAATTCCAATTACTTGGAAAGGTCTTTGTGCAGGAGGTGAGTTTTGATGTGGTTTATCTGCTCAGTTCAGACATAGTCCAGTTCAATTAAAAGAGAGGAAAAGGAAACTTGGCCAATGCCTCTTCTCTTTTGCCAAATGAAACAATAGTGTGGATGGAGAATCAAGAGTATCTTTTTGGAAAACAGCTACATGGCAAGCACCTATCCCTCCTAGTTCCCTCCTAATTAAAAAACAATCCCAAATGCCAGACCACAAGGGCACAATGCTTCACAGCGCCCCCACCCCAGTAAGCCCTCGTTCCTTGTCTCTGCCAACAAAAACAAATTTTATGGCCCTGTCTTTGCATGAATCACCCTGTGAAAATGATAGCAAATGTAACAACCCCAGACAGCTGCAATTATCTAAATGTCTCTCTATTAGCCATTTGAATGGTTGAAGCCTTATAATCAAATCAGAGTGAATGCTAATTGAAATCTAATAGAGCTTATATCCGTGTGATTAGGTGTCAGAGTCTGATTCCAATATTGCTGCGTTACAGACAAGGCCCATCAAGTCACACTAAAAATAAATTTTATAACGTCAATGGCAAAAGGAGATGGATCCTTTCAATAAACAGGGATCAAACTGGAACTCGTCTGTACTGTGTCACCGCCACCTGGTGGGACTTAGTGGAACTGAAGGGGCAATCTTTCCTTGGAAGTGGGGTGCAACTGTTCTTCCTAATCCAGGAAGTTTCTCGACAGTCAAGCAAAAGAAACTACCTGTGTTTGTAATTCTGTGGTTAAATATGACTAATGATCATGGAGAATATTAATGATTATTCCTGGAAGAAGCAGCCACGAAGATTACAGCTGGGAGGGAGTATGCTGGTGAGAACTAGAGGCAGAAGTGGGACCAGATGATGGAGTGCTGCTGAGGGAATGGCTAGAGAAATGAGCCTTAACACTCTCTGTGTCCCATCTGACAACATCCCTCCCTGGTCGCTGCTAACGGAAGATTCACTTTCTGTTGGTAATACCTCTAGAATAAATAACATGTACTGAATCCCTACTGTGGAATGAACACAGTCTCAAAATCCTGTTGAGTCGTAGAGGTATAAATGTGGTCCTTCCCTCCGGGGGTTTATAGTCAGTTCTGTGAAGAGGTTAGAGGAAAATACATGCTGCCTTATAGTAGCCGTTAAGGACTGATTTTGGCATATGCTACTCTCCTAAGAAAGAATGCCTGGGATGTAAATTTTTTTGAGGCTTTGCATGTATGAAATGCCTCTATTCTCCACTCATGATTGAGACCGTTTGGCTAAAGTATACTTTCCCTTCACTTGGTGAATGCATAGGGATGCTTGGTTGTAAAATATATGCCCTAGGACTCTCAGAGGTAGTAGAGGGATGGTAAGTCAAATTTGTCGCTTAATTTACCAACTACATAGATATACATAAGGTCTGTATATCTGGACACTGGATTTGGCCTGAATTAGCCTTGATTTTTTTTTCCAAAATGTTTTAAGTTGTAAAATACACATGAAAGTCATCATCTTGACAATGTTTAAGTAACAGTTTAGTGGTATTAATTACATTCGAACTGTTGAGCAACCATCACCACCATCCATCCCCAGAACTCTTACAAACTCATCTTACAAAACTGAAACTCCACACCCACTAAACAATGACTCATTGTTTCGCTTTCCCCTCAGCCCCTGGCAACCACCATTCTACTTTCTGCCTCTATGATTTTGACTACTCCAGGTACCTCATACAGATGGAATCCTACAGCGTTAGTCTTTTTGTGACTGCTTTCAGTTAGCATAACATTCTCAGGGTTCATCCACGTTGTAGCGTATGTCAGAATTTCCTTCCTTTTTAAGGCAGAAAAATGTTCCCCTGTAATGCATATACCATGTTTTGCTTACTCATTCATCCATTCCTGGACACTTGGGTTGCTTCCAAGCTATGGCAAATAAAACTGCTATAAACATGGGTGTACAAATATACCTTTGAGACTCTGCTTTTAATTCTTTTGGGCATATACCCAGAAGTGGAATGGCTGGGTCATATACTAGATCTATTTTTAATTTTTTGAGGGACTGCAAAACTGTTTTCCACAGCTGCTGAACCATTTACATTTACACTAATAGTGCACAAGGGTTCTAATTTCTCCACGTCCTTGCCAACATTTGTTATTTTGGATTTTTTGATAGTAGCTACGCTAATGGGTGTGAGGTGGTATCTCATTGTAGTTTTGATTTGCATTAATCTAGTGATTAGTGATGTTGAGTATCTTTTCATGTGCTTATTGGCCATTCACCTGTCTTTGAGGTGAATGTCTATTGGAGTCCTTTACCTATTTTTGAATCAAATTACCTGGGTTTTTTGTTGTTGTTTAGTTTGAAAAGTTCTCAATATACTTTTGATAGTAACCCTTATCACATTTATGATTTGCAAATATTTTCTCCCGTTCATGGGTTACCTTTTCACGCTGTTGAAAGTGTCTTTGGGGTGGGGGGGCAGCACCAAATTGCTCTATTTGAGGGAAGGGTACAAATGAAAGAACTTAAGTAGATGTTTTGGTACAACCTATAATAAAGGTAAAGGACACTCCAACATGCACGCGCTGCCTTGGTAACCAGGGGAGTCACCAAGGAGATAGGAGAAGCCAGCCTAAGAATTAGCTCTCATTAGCACTGTCTCCCGTGGATGGGCTTGTCAAATAGATGCTCTTCCATGCCAGATTCTCCGGCCCCCATCTTGGGCAAATTGATTATGTGGTCTCCCAGTTCTTCGGATTTCACTGGCTCATTCAGGTAATGAGTCTCAGTGAAGTCAACAAGTAGGGGTTGTTTTTGTCAGTGGCCAGCTTGTTTCGTCCGTGGCTTCAGCAGTGACTGAGTCATGCTTTCCAAGTGAAACACACACTCCATTGTATTCAGCCCATTCTCCCAGTTCTCCTGATCTGGTTTCTTGATATCCTGGAGGAAGACTGGATCACCTCATGGGTTCTGCAGCTTCATCAGTTTCTCAGCATGCTTTCTCTCCTCATGAGATCTGATGAAGAGAATATTTGGCAAAGCTCTTCAGAGCTACATTGTTGCAGTCAAAGTAGTAAGACAAGGAGAGGTAGAGGTAGGAGGTGCAGAGCTCCAGGCTGATCTTGTGGTTGATGGTGGCCTCTGACTCCTCATGGTAGTTCTGGTCCATCAGTGAGGGGCCTTGGTGGTCAGAGCGGGTGGCTGCCCAGCACTTGATCAGCAGTGGGGGACCTTGGGGCAAAGAGCACAGAGGAGGGGGCAGAGGGCTGGCTCTGAGCACCAGCAGTCATGGAGGATTCATGCCCGTTCCATTCCAAGCACTGCTGAAGCAGGAAACAAATTGTGGTGATTCTTGGGGAAGACGGTGGAACTGTCCTTTTTTTTTTTTTAAATTGAGTTATAGTCAGTTTACAATGTTGTGTCAATTTCTGGTGTACAACATAGTTTTTCAGTCATCCATGAGTACACATATATTCGTTTTCATATTCTTTTTCACTGTGAGCTACTACAAGATCTTGAATATATTTCCCTGTGCTATACAGGATAAACTTGTTTATCTATTCTGTATATACCTGTCAGTATCTATAAATCTCAAACTCCCAGTCTGTCCCTACTCACCTCCCTCCCCCCTGGCAACCACACAAATAGTTTTTTTTTGTGAGTGTGTGGGGAGATAATTAGATCTATTTATTTATTTTTAGAGGAGGTACTAGGGATTGAACCCAGGACCTCCTGCATGCTAAATATGTGCTCTACCACTTAAGCTATACCCTCCCTCGGTGGAACTGTCCTTTGATGCACCAAAGTTTTTAATTTTCATGAAGTCCAACTTGTCTGTTTTTTCTTTTGTTGCCTGTGTCTTTGGTGTCATATCCAAGAAATCATTGCCAAATCCAGTGTCATAAAGTGTTTACTGTTTTCTTCTGAGAGTTTTATGATTTAGGTCTTATGTTGAGTTCTGTGATCCATTTTGAGTTAATTTTTGTAGATGGAATTAGGGAAGAATCCAACTTCATTCTTTTACATGTGGCTGTCCAGTTTTCCTAGCATCATTTGTTGAAAAGACTGTCATTTCTCCATTGAATGGTCTTGGCATCCTTGTTGAAAATTGACCATATACATGAGGGCTTATTTCTGGGGTCTCTGTTCTATTCCATTGGTCTATATGTCTATCTTTATGCCACCACCACACCATTTGATTACTATAGCTTTGTAGTAAGTTCTGAAATCAGGAAGTATGAGACCTCCAACTTTGTTCTTCTTTTTCAAGACTGTTTCTGCTATTCTGGGTCCCTTGAATTTCCAGAGGAGTTTTAGGATGAAATTTTCTATTTCTCCAAAAAATAACTATGAGATTTTGATAGGGATTGCATTGAATCTGTAGATAGTTTTGGGTAATATGGGCATTTTAAACAATATTAAGTCTTCTAATTCATGAACATGGGATGTGTTTCCACTTATTTATGCCTACTTTAATTTCAGCAATGTCGTATAGTTTTCGTTGTATGTCTTTAACTTCCTCAGGTAAGTTAATTCCTAAGTATTTTATTCATTTTGATGCTATTGTAGTGGATGTTATTGTAGTGTGACTGTTTTAAAAATATCCTTTTCAGTTTGTTCATCATTGCTTATAGAAGTGCAACTGATTTTTTGTATGCTGACTTTGTATGCTGTTACTTTGCTGAATTCATTTATTAGTTCTAACAGGTTTTTTTTTTTTTTTTTTTTTTTTGGTGGACTCTAAGGTTGCCTACATATAGGATATCATCTGTGAACAGAGATAATTTTACTTCTTCCTTTCTGGTTTGGATGACTTACTTACGTACTTCCTTTCTTCCTTTCCTCCTTTCTTTTCCTAGTTTGTTGAATGGTTTTTTTTACCTTAAAAGGGTGTTGAATTTGTCAGATGCTTTTTCTGCACCAATTGAGATGACTATGAAGGCTTTTTCCCTTCATTCTGTTACTGTGGTATTCTTACATTGATCAGTTTTTCATATGTTGAACCCTCCTTGCAGTCTAAGGATAAATTCCACTTGGTCATGGTGTATAATCTTTTTAATATGCTGTTGAATTTGGTTTGCTAGTATTTTGTTGAGGATTTTTGCAATAGTGTTCATAAGGGATATTGGTCTGTAGTTTTCTTGCAGTGTCTTTGTCTGGCTTTGGTATTAGAGTAATGCTGGTCTCATAGAATGAGTTTGGAAGTGTTTCCCCTTCAATTTTTGAGAAGTTTGAGGATGATTTATATTAGTTCTTCTTTCAATGCTTGGTAGCATTCATGACTGAGTCATCAGGTCTAGACATTTCAATTGTTGGGAGAGTGGTTTGATTACTGGTTCACTCTCCTTACTATTATAGGTCTATTCAGATTTTCTATTTCTTTATGATTCAGCCTTGGTATGTTTCTAGGAATTTGTCCATGTCATCCAGGTTATCCAATGTTTTGACATACCAGTTGTTCATAGTACTCTCTGGTAATCCTTTTTATGTATGTAGACTCAGTAGTTATGTCCCCACTTTCATTTACTTTGTTTTAGTAATTTGTGTCGTCTCTTTTTTCCAAATTATTCTAGCTGAAGGTTTGTAAATTTTGCTGATGTTTTCTGATTTTTGGCTTCATTGATTTTCCCTATTGTTTTTCTACCCTTTATTGTATTTATCTCATCTCTAATCTTAATTATTTCCTTCCTTCTGCTAGCTTTGGGTTTATTATTTCCTTTTTCCTAGTTTCTTAGTTGTAAAGTCAGGTTGTTGATTTGACATATTTCTTGTTTTTCAATGTAAGTGCTAGTAGTTGTAAATGCCCCCCTTAGCACTGCTTTTGCTGTGTTCCGTAAGCTTTGGTATGTTGTATTTTTGTTTTCATTAGTTTCTAAATATCTTCTAATGTCTCTTCTGATTTCTCCTTTGATTCATTGGTTATTTAAGAGTGAGTTATTTAATTTCTACACATTTATTAATTTTCCAGTTTTCCTTCTGTTACTGATTTCTAACTTGAGATTCCTACAATGTGTATGGTGGTTTGCTTAGTGATGTCCTACAGTTTCTTTAGGCTCTGTTCACTTTTATCTTTTCATTCCTCACATTTGATAATCTCCATTGTCCTATCTTCAAGTTTGCCGATACTTTATTCTGCCTGCTCAAGTCAGTTTTTGAAATTTTCATTTCAGTTATTAAATTTTGCAGTATAATAGAGTTTCCTTTTAGGTTTTCTATTTCTTTATTGACATTCACCATGTCTTTTAGTTCTTTGAGCATCTTTAAGATGGTTTTTTAAGCAGTCTTTTTATAGGAGGTCCGCCATCTGGTTTTTCCTGGGGTAGTTCTGTTGGTGTGATTTGTGATTTTTTTTTTTCCTTTGAATGGGCTTCTTTCTCTGGGACATTCCTGTTCTTTGTATGCCTTGTGATTTTTTGTTTGTTTGTTGTTGTTGAAAACATGAACATTTGAATTTAATGAAATCAGATTCTTTCCCTTCCCCAAGGTTTTTTGGCTTTGATTTTGTTTTGATTTGCTTTTTAAAAAATTTCTATAAGCTTTCTCTGCCAAGGATTAGTCTGAGGTATAGACTTACCTCTTCTCAGGTCTCTTTTGAGCCTGTGCCCTTCCCTGGGCATGTGTGGTGACTTTCTAATTTCTCAGATGCTTTTGAATGTCCTAGTGTTTAATGTCTGTTTCCCCAAATGGGGAAAATAGGAAAAAGAAGTAGGAGGGGGCATTCCTTTAAATCTTGTAGAAGTTTCTTAAGTTGGATGGGAAGAGGCTTGTACCAATGCAGGGGGTGCAGTGCAACAGTGGCTGCCCATCTCTGTGTCTGCACTTCTAACATCAGCAACAGCAGTTAGCGATTAGGACACAGATCACCAGTATTTAGAGGACAGGATCCTTATTGCCCGCCCTGCTTTCCACAAGCTGTGTGCAGGTTAGTCCAGAAATGCATGCACAGCTACCTACCATGGGGCTGGCAGGCGGGGCATTAGTGCTTTATACTATGCTGAGAGTTGAAGCTGACCAAAACTAGCTTCCTGGAAATTACAAACCTTCAGTAGACTCCAGAGTTCCTAAATAGTTACATCAGATTCTGCCAGCTCAGTTGTTGCCCAGGTGAGGGAGACAGATTCCTGGTGCTTCGTATCTGCTATTTTCCCAGAATCCTCTCTTCAACTTTGATTTATTAAATTGTAATTTTCTATCCTATAGTACATATTCTAAAACTACACCAAATTTTGAAGAACAAGGCAGGAATATAAACATCTAAATTAAAAAGTTTGTAATTGATAGCAAAGGAAAAGCAAGGTCATTTGAAGTGATAGTAAAAGATTATTTCAGTGCTGGCTTCTGGTGGGCCTCTCCTCCCCCAGAATGTTCACGTTCTAATTCCTACATCCTGTGAAAATGTGAGGCTACATGGTAAAGGGAAATTAAGTTTGCAAATGAAATTAGGGTTGCTAATCAGATGATCTAGAGATGAGATTATCCTGGTGGACTTAATATAATCACAAGATTCCTTATCAGTGGAAGAGGGAGAAGCAGAGAGATGGCAACGTGATAAGGACTCAGCCTGACGCTGCTGGTTTTGAAGGTAGAGGGATGAAGCCATAAGCCAAGGAATAAAGGCAGCCTCTAGCAGCTGGAAAGAGGTGAGGAAATGGCTTCTCCTCTAGCGCCTCCACAAGGAACACAGCTGTACCAACACCTTGATTTTAGCCCAGTGAGACTCATTTTGAATGTCTGACTTTCAGCACTGTTAGATAATACATTTTTATTGTTTAAGCCATGAATTTTGACATGGCAGCAATAGGAAAACTAAAAATGGATTGACAGGGGTAGGGGTATAGCTCAGTGATTGGTACAGTGTATGCTTAACATGTACAAGGTCCTAGGTTCAATCCCCAGTACCTCCATAAAATAAAATGAAAAAATTACTCTAATTATTACCCGCCACCTCCAACCCCCCCCCCCCAAATTAAAAAAAAAATCCAAATTGTCTCTTCATCCATATACATGGATTGGCAGAAGGGGAAGGTGAGGCAGCCAGGAAAGATGGAGGTGCTGTTTGTTATACAGGGGCGAGAGCAGCCTAGACGTGAGTTAGAAGACCAGTTGAGGTTCCTGGTTCGGCCAGTGACCACCTGTGTGACCCAGATCACGGTACTTAGTCTGTCTGTGTCTCTGTAGCTTAACCTGTGAGAAGCAGTAGTAATAATACCTCCCCGCATGGCGGCTGTGAGGAGTAAACGGGCGGTCTGTGTGGGCCCTTAGCACGGCGCCCGTGCTAAGCCCCAGCCACGTGATCCGCGCCTGCTGCTGATCCTGCTGCCACTTTTATATATGTGTGTGTATTTTTTCGGTGATTAGATGTTTATTCACAAAATCATCTGCATAACATAGACATACTTATCCAAAATTCACTTTCCACGTGAAGTGATACAGATTAAAATCACGTTCGAATGTTGAACATAACAAGGGTCTATTTAAGTGAGTGTTCAGTTAAGCCCACCCGCCCCTAATCTCATTTCAGGAGAGGAGACTCCTGCACAGCAGAGGGCAGGCCTGGCCTTCCGGAGAGGAAAACCAGACCATCTCAGCGAAAGCAGTTCTTCCTGAAACCCTGATTGGCAACTCCAGCTCCAGGTGGGTGGAATTAAATTTGCTTCTTCGCAGTCATGATTATCATGTACCAACTTAGAGTGTGAGTCTTTCAGCTTTTGGAATGATTCAGAATATGTAGATCTATAGAATATTAAGTAGGATGCTAATATTTGCAACTGGGGATCTTTCTAATGTAATTCTATTTTTTACTTCTAATTGAAAGTCATTTTGTATTGTATATACAATTCACACAGTTATACATAATCTAAACTTTTGTGAGCACAGGATTATTTCTAAGTAAAAACTTGTAAAAGCAGTAGAGAGAGTTCCCATGTATCCTTCACTCAGCTGCCTCCAATGAGAACATGAAAACCAGCAAACTGACCCTGGTACAGTGCTAACCATAACACACTACGGATTTTCCTCAGATTCACAGTTCTTACATGTACTGGTTTTCCAGGTTTTTTGCTACACAGTTCTGTGAAATTTTATCACATGTATAGACTTGCGTAACCACTGCCACAGTCAGGATACAGAACTGTTCCATTGCCGCAAAGAAACGCCCTGTACTGCCCCTGATAGTCACTCTCTCCTCCTGTCGCCGACCGCTGCGAATGACTGCTCTGTTCTCCATCACTGTCATTTTGTCATTTCGAGAATGTTATGATAAATGGAATAATACAATATGTAAACTTTTGAGATTGGCTTTTTTCACTTGAAGCCCTTGAGGCTCATCCAGGTTGTAGCATCTTCAAGAGTTTGCTCCTTTTTAATAATGAGTAGTATCCCATTATATGAGTGGCCCACAGTTTATCCATCCACCTAATAAAAGATATTTGGGTCGTTTCCAGTCTGTAGTTCTTACAGAGGAAACTGCCCCAGTCACACCTTGGAGACAGTGCAGGTTCCGTCCCAGGCCACTGGATTAGTGAATATTGCAATTCAGTGAGTCGCACGAAGGTTTTGGTCTCCCAGTACATATAAAAGTTGTGTTTACACTGTACTGTAGTCTATTAGGTGTACCATAGCATCATGTCTCAAAGAATAATGTATATATCTTAATTAAAAAATACTCTAAGAGGGGAGGGTGTAGCTCAGTGGTAAAGCATGTGCTTAGTATGCATGAGGTCCTGGGTTCAATCCCCAGTTCCTCCATAAACAGTCAAACAAACCTAATTACCCCTCTCAAATACTTTATCTTGGTTTAAAAAATGCTATTTAGCTAAAAGATGCTAACCATCATCTGAGCCTTCTGCAAGTTGTATAGTGACATCAGTGATCACCAATCACAGATCATCGTAACAAATACAATGATAATGAAACAGTTGAAAATATTGTGAGAATTCCTAAAATGTGACATAGAGATAGGAAGTGAGCAAATGTTGCTGGAAAAACAGCACTGACTTGCTGGACCCAGTGTTGCCACAAACCAATTTGTAAAAACAAACAAACAAATAAAACCTCACAATTATCTGTGACATGCAATAAAGCAAAGGACAATAAAACGAGGTCTGCCTGCACAAGTATTCGTGTATAAGCTTTCATTTCTCTGAGATAAAAACCCAGCTTTATAAGGTTTTAAGGGTTAAGTAAGATCATTAATGTTGAGATGCTTTGTAAATGGCAATGATTTGTTCGAATTTAAGGTATATTACTCTGAGTTGTATTAATGATGATAAACAGTGGCAAAAGACTGAAAAAAGGTATAGGAAAAGAAGTGGTAGGAGTTGATGGCAGATGGGATGGGAAGCAGGGACTCAGTTTTGAGCTTTTTCTTTTGGAGAAAATGAAATGATGTTTGCTAGTTAACAGAAGGAGTGAGATTCTGGGGCAGCCTTTCATACAGTGGAAATGTAGGATTGAATTCAAAACAAAAGGTTGAAATATCTTGGTACATTGGCAATGCACCAGCCTCTGGGGGGTATCCACAATTCATGCAGAGAATATTAACTGAAAGAAAGATGAACAGAAAGAGAAAGGCAGATTCATTCATTCATTCACCAACAAATATTTCCTGGGCCCCTCCCTCCCTCCTTTCTTTTTTCCCTTCCTCTTTCCCTTCTTTCCTTTCCCTCTCCCTCCCTCCCTTCCTTTCCATTTAGGCAGGTACTGATGTCCACATTTATTTGAAGGACCAGAAAAAGGAAATCACAAATAGTGATGTAGTTCCTTCCTACTCCTGCATCACTGGCCCCGCAGACAGGGCTGTTCCCTGAGCCATCCGCCCATCCTCGCAGCTCTCCTCTAGACAGATGTGTGATCTCACTTTGCCACTGCCCTTTCCTTCTCTTCAGGGGTGGGCAGTAGGGAATGGGGAAGGAGTGAGCTCAAGATCAGTTTTAAAGAAACAAAATATTACAGATACAACTGAAGCTCCTTTTGAATCCCTTCTCAATCTCCGTTCCCTCGCCCCCTACTGCTATTACCCTTCCTCCCGTGTGGTCATGCTCCTGGTGCACGTGACTGTGTCCAGGACCAGCAGAGGCTGTTGTTTAAGAGTGACATAAGTGGCATGTTGAAGGTAAGCTTTTGCAACTTGCTTTTCCAGGCACCATTATGAGTTGAGGTTTATACATATTGATACATGTTGTTCATTCATGTAACTGCGTTGCTTAAATAGTCTACATTTATTCATCCGCTTCTTTATTGGTGGTTTCTAGTTTTTCGCAATTGTGGACAGTACTGTGGTGAATATTTTTTTGTGGTGTCCCCTTAGGTACATGTATGACGGTGTCTCTAGGGCAGTGAATCTCAAAATGTAGCGCCTGAATCAGCAGCAGCCACATCAGGATGATTTGGGACTTGTTAGAAATCCAAGTTCTAGGTCCTCAACCCAGGCTTCCTCAATCAGAACCCTGGGGTGGGGCCCAGCAGGCTGTATTTTAACAGGTTCTCCAGTCATTCAAATGCAAGTTAGAGTTTGAGAATTACTGCTCTTGGTATACGTTTTATAGTAGAGTTGCTGGGTTAAAAGATATGTGTATTTTCAACTTTATGAGATTTAGACAAATTGCCTTGAAAGTAATTGTGCTAATTAACATTCCTAAATATTGTCTGACAGTCTATAGCTTTTCTTAACTTTTTAAACAAGTAACTGTTGTCATACAGAAGCTTTACACTGTAATATAGTTGAATTTATTAAAATTTTTCTTTATGTTTTGTGTTTTTGGTCTTGTTTGTGTCTGAGTGCCAGAGAGAGTTTCCTAAATGGTCTTCTAATCATTTAAAATGTTTACTTTTCCCATTTGGGTCTTTAAACTGTCTGAAATTAATTCAAATATAGTAGTACCTTTTTCTGACCTGCACTTGCTGGACAAATAGGGCTTCTGCCAACTTAAAAAAAATCTAGATAGTTGCCTCAAAGATAAAAGTATCATAGGTAGAGATTTGATGGGGGTGGGGCGAAGGGTGATGTGGAGAATACACATATGTGGTAAAAACGATTTTAAAGAGCCAAAGCATTTGCTGTAATGAAAAACACGTATTTACTTGAATTTAAGATCACTAGGGGAGAAGTTGGTTCTGTCCTTTTCTTTCCCTTTTTAACAGAGGCAGAGGTAGTGGGCATTGAACCCAGGCCCTTGTGCATGCCACGTATGTGCTCTACACTGAGCTATACCCCCAGCTTCTGGGGTTGTTTCGTATGACTGTTTTATTTACAGTGCCGTGTGTTTCTTGGACTTACTTGTTTTCATGCATCATGGATGCCATTGTGTATGGTTCCCATTAAGCACACACAGGCTGTGAAAATTGCACTGTTCTAAAATACTGCATTACTTCTGTCTATATTTGGATGCGTATGCCCGCAAGTCGTCCCCTACGTTAGTCAGCACTAATTAATAATTAACCCATGAACTTGGTATTATGTATTCTTTGATATGAGGTTCTTAATACAAATGCCAAGAAACGAGGGGATTTGGGGGTCATTTGTAGATCACTGGGAGAGTTTTTCAATGCTTTTAGCGGACCCACACGACTCCCCATTCAAATCCCAGTGCCTGGAACAATGATTCACACATAGCAGAAGGTTTCTAAATGTTGATTCACTGATGGGTTGCAGAAAGGGCTGAACTGCCCAGACTTTTTGACTCGTTCTGAACTCTGCTTCGAAGTGCTAGTCCTGAAGAAGAGGAGCTTAAATGGTAACTCACATGCACCACAGAGCAACAAGCATATGGGCTGCTCACCTGCCATTTTAAGTGTTTAAAATTTTCAACAAAAATGATGCTTTGGAAAGATTTATTAATGTATAATTTATACATTCGTATTTGTTAGGCCTAGCCTAGATTTTTAATTTAAATTATTTTGTGTTCAACTAAAATTTTTTTTGGTGAACTGACTTGTGCTATACTCACCTCTAAGGACATAGTGGTGAGGAAGACACAGTTCCTGCCTTAACTTATTCAGGGTGATGTCCCCTCTCTGGGTTATAACTATGGCAAACGAAGTCAGTCCACTTTTAGTCCATTGCTAATATCTTTTGGGGATGGAGGAAATGCCTTGCAAAATTTCTTACCTTAGATCTAAAAAGGTGAAAATCTTCAGTCATATGCCTGAGCTGACAAACACTGATTCCTAGCAGGCCTTCTAGAATTGAGTAAAAGATTCAACAGCGAGGGAAGCAAAGCTTCAGAGGGCAGACTTGATCTGCATGTTGGCTGGTGGTAGGAGACAGTCGGAAGCAATTATTATTCTAGCTACACCATTACACATTACACATTACACAGCCGTGAAGAATTTTCTTGCCCAGTGGGGGCCCTCCCACCAACTGGGAACCGACCAGCATTTGCCAGTGTGGTCCACAGCCTTCCTCCCACCCAAGACACAAGCGCCTTTCCTCACAGCCAGTTCTCCCACTTCCTTCTTTGTTTTGCTCTGCTCCGCTCAACTCCGGTCCTTGCAAGATAATGCCTAGAGGTTCAGTTTTGTCACTACTAGAAATCAGATGAGCCTACAGGTTATTTGGTTTTAATTATCATTTGTTAAAACGATCAATGGAGAGGATTTAGTCATTCAAATGGGTAATGGTGGGACATTTAGGTAATTACGACTGTTGACTGTTCTCTCTCTGCTAATTGTTTTATTGGGCAAGATTTATATCTAGATCTTGAAAAGGAGTGGTTGAAGCTGAGGGTATGTGTAACAGGCCAGCGTTTTGGGAGGAAGTGGTGGAGAGAGATGTGGGCCTAAGCCTTTACTCTCCACTGTGTTTCAGTCTCTTCCTATTCCAAAGAAGAGATGCAAGTAAATCATCCCTTGAGGCTCAGGGAAAAGACCCCCAAGTCAGATTCTGTCTATATTTGGATACTTGTGCCCTCAAGTAACCCCCTAAATTAGTCAGCACTGATTATTAATTAACCCATGTGCTTGGTATCATGTTTTCGGTGGTAAACAGACTTAGCTTATATGCAGCTCTCTTTTTTCAAATATTCTTTTCCATCCTTTCTGGTGATCCAAGTCTTACCCTTTCTTCATGGGCTGATTTCAAAACCACTTATTCATTCAAATCCCTTTACTCTTTATCATTCATTCAAATTTATTACTTCAACCAATGAACTATGTGTTAGGTCCTGTGGTGGCCCTGGAATGACAGCAGTGAGAAATTAAAAAAAAAAAAAAGTTTAGCTTGTTCCCCGACACCACCTAGTGTGAAAAATTCTTCCACGACACTAGTGTTTGTATTATTGTGGTTTGAATATTACCTGGCCTCAGTCTACAGTTATCAAACATAATATGATGATAACAATGCTCACATAAAATCCTGAAAAGTACTAAATGAGGATAGCTGAGATTAAAAGTAGGCTGCTTTAAATACGAAATGTGGTTGAGATACTGATAGGAAATAACTCACAGAGACTATGCTGGAAAAATGAAAAGATGGACCATTTTAAAGGCCTTTTTATTTCCATGTGGTATTAAGTCCTGGTCTGGCCGTGGAGACATTCTTAGCTGTTACTCTAGACTCAGCTTCCTGCATCCCTGTCACCGTATCTGCAAGTCTCACCAATTCTACTACCTAAATATCTTTTGGAAACAGCTCACCTCTCCTTTCCCTCTTTGGGGAGACTTCTGGAGTCCCCCACCGTACTTCCCCCAAACCAGACTGGCTAATGTAGGTGGTCTAGGAAATCCTTGAACTTGTCTCTATCACACTGTATTATAAAGGTTTGGCCATTGACAGCCTTTGTCAGTCTGTGAGTTCCTTAAGAGGAGGCATCATGTCTTACTTAATTTTTGTGTTCTCGTCACCAGCAGAGTGCCTGGCACAAGACAAGTACTTAATAAATTTTTGCTGAATTAAAAAATGAATTTAATAAACCAGGGAACAGTTTCCTTAAAACTCACAAGGGGGCAGCAAGGAATACAACTCTTTTCTATTGTCTGCAAAATCACGCATCTTTGGAGCTAGAAGAAATGTTAGATTGGTTGAATGTCAATGAACTTTTCTTCTCCTTAGAAGGCTCAAATATTTCTTTAGAGGACTTCACTGAACTCACAGGGCTCCCTTTGAGCGCTGCCTCACTTCCAGGCTTTAAGACATCTAGTCTATTGGTCATCCTCGCAAATGTGAATATTTAGCCATAGCTCTGTGCTTAGTTGCCTTGACACAGTCCCTTAAGATTATATAAAATCCTATGCACTGCCTAGACGGAAGTTTTGAATATAGTATTTGTTTGGCTTCTTGATTTCTTACATGATCACATAATTTTACCACTCTAATTTTTAGTACCAGCTCCCCACTTTAAGAGATGAAGAAATGGAGGCCTAGACAGGTTAAAAGATTTGCCTTTGTTCACACAGCAAATTAGTGATTGAACTGGAGCCAGATTCCCAGTCTCCTACTTCTTATTGTCTGAAGGCCAGGACGCAGCAGATGCTTTGGTTGGAAACAAGCATAATTTGGGGTACACAGACTTAGCACCCAGTTCCTCCTAGACAAACGAGTGTGTGCAGTTCAGTCTCAAAGCTTAGATGTTAGCATCTAACTACAGTGAACAAGGGTTTGTACACGTTCTCCTTTTTCTTGATTGAATAAGGAAATACAAATAAAAAACAAGACCTTCATAATCTCACAATTCTGAAAAAATACAATCCCCAGTAAAGGGGAGGAGAAAAGTTTTCTTTGATTCTCTTCAGGTCCCTGGCTGGGTCTCAAAATTAAACTGAAAAAGACAGACTAGCAGTTGGAAAACATACAAATGTTACTGAAGTTTTACCTGTACATGGAGCCTTCACAGGAGAATGAAGGCCCCCAGGAGTGACCAGAGCAGGAAGCTTTGGTACTTTTTAGACAAACAATAAATTTGTGAAGAATTCCAGTGTAGAGCACAATTTTTCAGTTATACATGATCATGTGTATATTCATTGTCACTTTTTTTCTCTGTGAGCTACCATAAGATCTTGTATATATTTCCCTGTGCTATACAGTATAATCTTGTTTATCTGTTCTACAATTTTGAAATCCTAGTCTCTCTCTTCCTACCCCCTGCCCCCTTGGCAACCACAAGTTTATATTCTGTATCTGTGAGTCTATTTCTGTTTTGTATTTATGCTTTGTTTGTTTGTTTGTTTGTTTTAGATTCCACATATGAGCAATCTCATATGGTATTTTTCTTTCTCTTTCTGGCTTACTTCACTTAGAATGACATTCTCCAGGAGCATCCATATTGCTGCAAATGGCGTTATGTGTCGGTTTTTATGGCTGAGTAGTATTCCATTGTATAAATATACCACATCTTCTTTATCCAGTCATCTGTTGATGGACATTTAGGCTGTTTCCATGTCTTGGCTATTTGACACAACATTGTAAGATGATTATAAATCAATAAAAAATGTTAAAAAAAAAGAAATTAAAACAAATATCTACACAAAAAGATAGTACATGAAGGTTCATAGCAGCAAAAAGTAGAAAACATAAGTGTCCATCAGTTGATAAATGGCTAAATAAAGTGTGGTATACAGAATATTATTTGGCATTAAAAAGCAATAAAGCACTGATACAAGCTCAAAAAAAGAAAGAAATTTGTGAAGAATTGACAAGACAAAGAGGTTTGGGGGTGGTTAGTAAATGGTGAAGTAAGTAGGAAGAGAAGGATTAGTTTAACCAGGTTTGTTTATACAGGCTTCTCGGCCTCCAATTCTGTCTCCAGTGATAAGAACATCTGGCGTAAGGAGGTCACCTTTTACATGGGAATTTTATGGCTTGTTTCAGGGAAAAAGAGCAAGGGTGTGGGGAGGTCAGAGTGACCTTCTTGCTTCTGTTGTTTTTAAAAAATTCCTTCAGCCTAAGATATTTGCTGTGCCAAGGTGCCATATTTGGGGATTGCATGCCTAAGCTCCATCACCACTGAAACAGATATTTTGAAATACCTTTGATAAAAAAATTTTTTTTTTACCAATTCACTTTTTTTTATTGAAGTACAGTCAATTACAGTGTGTCTATCTCTAGTGTACAGCACAATATCCCAGTCATGCATATACATACATATATTCGTTTACATATTTTTTCCATTAAAGGTTATTACAAGATATTGAACATAGTTCCTTGTGCTATACAAAAGAAACTTCTAAAAAAATCTATACTTATATATAGTAGCTAACATTTGTAAATCTTAAACTCCTGAATTTATCCCCTCCTACCTCCTTTCCCTGGTAACCATAAGATTGTTTACTATGTCTGAGAGTCTGTTTTTGTTTTGTAGATGAGTTCATGGGGTCCTTTTTTTTTTTTTTTTTTTTTTTTGATTCCACATATGAGTAATATCATATGGTATTTTTCTTTCTTTTTCTGGCTTACTTCACTTAGAATGATGATCTCTAGGTCCAACCATATTGCTGCAAATGGCATTATTTTATTCTTTTTTATGGCAGAATAGTATTCCATTCGATAAATATACCATAGCTTCTTTATCCAGTCATCTGTCGATGGACATTTAGGTTGGTTCCATGTCTTGGCTATTGTATGTAGTGCTGCTATGAACGCCGGGGTACATGTATGTTTTTGCATTAGAGTTCCCTCCAGATATATACCCAGAAGTGGGATTGCTGGGTCATATGGTAAGTCTCCAGTTCCCTTATTTGTTCTCAAATAATCAGATCTTTGTTCTCTAGAAAAGAGTATACTTTTCAAGTGATTTAATATATTTTCTTCTGAATATGAAAGCTACAAATGCTTTTGTACTAAAAATACAAACATTAGAGACATATGCAACATGGATACTGAGAATGCCCATGTTGATCATCCTTAGACTCACTATCACTTATTTAGTGTATCCCTCTCCAGGTTTTTATCTATGTGCATTCTAATAGATATTATTGCTTTCCCACAAAAAAAAACAGGATCATGTTATTCATATTGTTTTTTCAAATTGAGGTAAAATTCCCATGACATAAAATTAACCATCTTTAACCGTTCAGCCTAGTGACCACCGTCATCCAGTTCCCTCTCCCCAATCCTTTAATCCTGACTCTGGTAACAATCTGATTTCTTTTTCTGTAAGTTTGTTTGTTGAAGTATAATTGACCTACAACATGATGATAGTTCCTAGTGCACAGCATAGTTGATTCGTTGTTTCTATGTATTATAAAATGATCACCATAGTGAGTCTAGTTACTGTCTGTCACCATACAAAGATATTACGTTATTATTGACTGTGTTCCCCCACACCGTGTACTTTATCCCCACGACTCATTTGTTTTGTAACTGAAGTTTGCACCTCTTATTTTCCTCACCTATTTAATTAATTTAGTGGCTCTCAATTTAGTGACTTCTAGTATGTTCACGATGTTGTACAACTACCACTGCTATCTAATTTCAGAGCATTTTAATCTCTCATAAAGAAACCTTGTATCCTATTCATACTGTTCTGCAACTTGTTTTATTACTTAGTGCGCCCTACTGTGTAAAGACATCCCTCATTCTCCTTACTAGCTTTATAGCGTTCCATTATAGGTATCATCGTTATCTAATAGACCTCAGTGAATGGACAGTTGGGTTATACCAGATTTTAAAAATACTATAAATGATGCTATACTGACTTGACCACTTACATGCTTTTGTGAGACAACTTATTAGAAATAGAAACGTTGAGTCAGAGGAGATGAACATTCAAAATGTAATGTAAATTGCTACATTTCCCTCCAATAGGGTTGTACAATTCCACAAGAGTATTTCTCCATTTATGTTTTCTTGCCTTCTTGCCCACACTGAATATTATCCATTTTTGCATCTTTGGTGATCTGATAGGTGGAAAAAAATCACATTATTGTGTTACTTTTTATTTGATTAATTATAAGGGAAGTTGAGCAGCTTTTAATGTTCATTAGCAATTTGTGTGTGTGTGACTT